>NC_081405.1:716501573-717719073 GCF_030272615.1 Cryptomeria japonica | reverse complement strand
ATTGATGAAAGCTTCTTAGGCGTAATTTGTTTTTCCCTGTTCTGAGATATTGGGCAATGAATTTGTTAGCCTTGCGGCATTCTCTCCCCATTGGCTCACATGAAGTCACGTTTTTACATTCTCTGGTTATTGATACTTTCTTCTTTCATGGCTTTTAAGTTAATCTCTTCGCTTCTTGTTTGTTTTTGGCTCCTTACAGTTGTGCACCCAAAGAACTGTTGTTGGTCTTAAAGAGCTCCAAAGATTTCATCCTAAGTGGTTTTGGTGAAGTTACTTTTAATCTACAGAATTGTTGTTGGCCTTGAGAAGTTACGAAGCCTCCATCTTTAGTACTTTTGGTGAAGTTGATTTGAACCAAAGAATTGTTGCTGGTCTTGAGGAAGCTCCAAGGGCTCCCTCTTAAGTGGTTTTGCTGAAGTTACCATTATCCCAAATAATGCTGGGTATGCCAATGAGATTTTAGATAAAAATGGGTTTCGCAAGGTCGTTCTAACTAGGGAAGGATTCCGAAAAAGTGCGCCCTCAATGAGCAAGATGTTGAGTAGAAATCTTGAGACTCGCCCTCCCCATCTCAATCTCAAACTTGTTCAGCCCAACAGCCCTCAAAATCAAGTTATTAACAAGAGATTCTATGGAAGAAGTGAATTTCAGACTGAACCCACTTCAGTTCTTGACATTCGCAGCCCGAGCCCTACCTCTACTCTATCTTGTTCTTTTGGGGCGTCAACAGATGGTGCCCTTTTTCGGGAAAATGTGTGTGATGTGCAACCATTGGATTACCTTAATTTAATGGATTCCAAGGATGCAGTTGTTTGGCAAATCCAAAGTATGAATGGAAATGCGGATGAATTTCAACCTGCTGAAACAGAGAATGCCAATGCCAATGTATCAATGGGAATGGAAGATTTGGAGAGCATTCTGTTGGAGTCCCCAAGCAATGAGTCTAACAATAATTCCCAATTGCCTTGTTTAATGGGGGAGGGTGAGTATCCTATGCATGAAATCAAAGCTGAACCTGGCCTTCAACAGCCAGAGTTCAATGAGACCATGGATACCCACTTTTCTGAAGATCTCTATAATAATACAGAAGCTAACCCTTTGGCCTTCTTTGGAGACATGATTGGGAACCCACTTCCTCCATACTCATCTTCAGCTGCTATGTGTCCACTGAGTTCTGCATTCAACATCCATTTCCCTAACCCCACCTCCCAGTTTAGCCCTGATTTCAACTCCTTCAAGATGCCTATGGATGAAAAACCTTTGCATCTTCCATATAATGCTACCCAGACTTATCCTGAGAAAAATGTTATTTTTTCTATGCCTGATGGAGCTCAAGGTTATATGGGCACGCCTTACGCAGGCTTTCCAGATCTTCAGAAGTCATTACAGTGGCAACAGTTACAACACCAGGATGTTCAACCTTCATGGAAAGGTATGATTCATAGAGGCTTCAGAAACCCATTACTGCCCACAGGAAAAGCAGAGTGCTCTCCGCTAAGTATCAAATGCAAGGTAGAGTCAGAGGAGGTTCAAGATATGTCAATGGTAAAGCAACTTCTTGAGGCTGCAAAGTGTGCAGAAATAGGCAGTATAGAAATTGCACAGGCGATATTGGCGCGGCTCAATCAGTACCTTTCCCCTCATGGGAAGCCACTTCAGAGGGCATCATATTATTTAAAAGAGGCACTTAGCGGCCTTATATCACTGCAGCAGAGTCAAGCAAATTCATATGTTTCTCCTTTCCAACTAGTTCAGAAGATCAGTGCATGTAAAACTTTTTCTGAATATTCGCCAATCTCACAATTTGCAACTTTTACTGCTAATCAAGTTCTTCTGGAGGCTTTGGAAAATGCAGAGAGGATTCATATCATTGATTTTGATATGGGCATTGGAGGACAATGGGCCTCTTTCTTACAAGAGATTGCATTGAGGCCAGGAGGACCTCCAGCTCTAAGGTTGACAGCAGTAGGCCACGAATCAATGGAAATGCATCTGATAAGAGATAATCTGTGCAGTTTTGCAGAAAAATTGAATATACCATTCACTTTTCAGATTGTTGAAGTTCCCCAGAATGAATATCTGACTGTTTCAATGTTACATCTAAAAGAAGAAGAGACCGTAGCAGTCAATTATTCTCTTTGGATGCAGGGTTTACTTTCAAAAGACTTTGTAACTAACCTTTTGAATCTGATTAAACAGATATATCCAAAGGTAGTGGTGGTTGTGGACAATGAGAATGAACAAAATGGAGCTTCATTTGCACAGAAATACCTTGAGGCTCTTCATTTCTATGCTCTTGTATTTGAATCTCTTGAGGTTGTGAACATGAATATGGAGAGCGTTGAGATGATAGAAAAATTTGTTATGGCACCTAGGATCTGTGATGTTGTAGAATCAGCTTATAAGAGACAAAGAGAAGGAGAGAAACTTCCTTATTGGAGAAACATGTTCATTTCTGCAGGTTTCTCTCCGTTGGTGATGAGTAACTTCACCCAAAAACAGGCAGAATTCCTAAGTAGGAACAGACAACTACGATTTGGGCATTGCTTTGAAGCAATAAAGAAGCAACAAGAGCAAATTCTCCTCCTTGGTTGGCAACGACGAGCCCTTGTGTCTGTCTCTGCTTGGAGATGTAATGTTGTTTAATCATGTATCATCTATGTAAGTTTTCACAGCCTCCGATTTCTGCTTAGTGCTTAGGTTTTTGGATAGCGTGGATGTAAGTTAGGAGCTCAAAATCTCCAGATACTGGGATTTGGAGGAAATTATCTAATTCAACTTAAGACTAATGTTTTTGTAACCACCTCATGTTCATACAATCTTGCTATTTATTTTTCTAACATCCATTAAAATCTATGCCTCTGATACATGGGGCTATGAAGGAATAGTTGCTTGTAACATTGCTGTAATAAGGCAAACACGCTCTGTCTGCATATGATCTTTCAAGTAGTCTCTTTGCTTCAGTACTTAGGAAATTCAAATTACGTTGTTTATCAGGACTAATAGCAAGGCCTAATTTAATCTTACAAGATGCCCAATGAAAAACGATTTTAAACTGTCTTTCAATTCAAAAATAACTGTAAGCCATTGTCTTAGTTGTACCAACTTCAATATATGGTGCACTCTTCAACTGGTATGCCAAATATGATAAGAATAGAGCTTCATTTAACCCATCATTTCTGATATCTACTTTAGTCGATGAATAACTCTTGAATTGACAAATTGCAGGCACATTATATTCTACTACAATCGGAGGGTCTCTTGATTTTGCTGTGGCCATGCAAATTCCTCATCAAAATGGTGAAGGAAAGATTTGGTCTAACACTTTTGGTTACTGGTTCTATGAGATAATTTGTGCCCCTCCATTAAACTTTCTGCAAAGACCCCTTTCTTTGCTTCTCATTAACACTTTGTTTTGATCTCGTGACAAAGTTCAGAAATGCTTTACTTTCAAACTTGTCTTTAAATGCGAAACTGGGGCTTGATGCCTAATTTTGTTAGACAAGTCATTGTCTGAACCTTAAGCCTAATGTTAGACATTATTTCTTGTTAAAATGGTTCTCATAGCAATTCTTTTTCATGTTTACACTGTTCCAATCTGTCTCACCGCGGTCTGGGAGAAGTTGGGGTGGTTGCAGAGAAATCTTGTAGGCATGTTTACCAAGTGAATCCAATTTATGAGAATGAATTCAGGTGCAAGTCTTCTTAAACTTTCGTAGAAGTAGAGTAAATCTCCTAATAGTAATGATTATTCAGGATTTTATGTATGTTTTTCATTGTACATTTTCACCTCCATGGGTTAATTTTGTTATTTATATACCATTCTACATGATAGTCAAAAACAAGTTTTGGTTAACTTCAACACAATATAATGCTTGTGGCAATAATTCTATTTGTAACAATCTCTTAATTGTCTTATTCGAAGAAGTGAGGCTTCAGCAAAATTGTAAGTTTGTTAATCAAGATTCATATGTAACATTGAAACAAATTTGAAAATATTTTAGAATTTAAAATTCTTATTTATTTAGATTGATTGGTCACAAGATCATTTGCTTTGCTAAAATCTTTTGTTCATTCATTCAACTTAACTAAAGCCAAATGCTAGTCTTGATTGACTTTAAGATGTGAAATATTTCATGAATCACTTATTAACTATCCAGGGTGTCTCAAAGAAAACAATGACCGAAATTTGAATGGAGTTTGCTTTCTGTCTATCTACATCCCCTATTTCAAAAAAATGTTTGAATCCTCTTGTATCCAACAATTTATATGTATTTTTTGGTCAGTTTACAATAAAATCAGTATTTTTTTAATATCATTGAGTACTATTTAATTAGGTCTATTTTTCCTTGGGTGTTAAGCATTCAACATTTCTTAACAATTTAAAAAAATATGTTTGTATAGTGTTTTGAGGATGGTGTGGTTTAGCTGTGTCTCTTTCAAATTTATACTTATTTTTAATATGAAAAAAAACAATAATGTTTTCTTCAACAATCTCAAGATTAATTAAATACAATAGATAATAAGTAAGTAGGTTTAATATTAAGAATTGAATTTGAGAGATCTAACTTTGTGTATGATTTTTCAATATAAGGATATGGTGTCACTTCATGACACGTAGTTTAACAAGGTTTTAGAACAAGGGTATGCACTTGATATGAGAGAATGTGGAGTAAAGGGTATGGTTTCACTTAATGGCATATGGTTTGTTGAGGTTTTAGAGAAAGGGTAAATACTTGGATGTTAGAGAATGTGTAGGGTGGTGTGGAAGTAGGGT
Source organism: Cryptomeria japonica (assembly GCF_030272615.1). Classification (NCBI taxonomy): domain Eukaryota; kingdom Viridiplantae; phylum Streptophyta; class Pinopsida; order Cupressales; family Cupressaceae; genus Cryptomeria; species Cryptomeria japonica. The sequence continues at coordinate 717,714,296 of NC_081405.1, read as the reverse complement.
TGTGGAGTTGTGAGAGTAAAATAAAGGTCTTAGATGCCTTAAATTTGAGTTATTTCATGCCTATAATGATTGCAAGATTCTTAGACCTATGTATTGCAATTGAAGTTTTTTGAGTGAGTGGTAGCTCATAATTTGTTAGTCTTTTCTCTTGCAGGGGTTTCTTTAGATAAAATATGTGTTAATGTCTTTGGTGATGCTTCTTCTCTAATGCGAGAGTAATTTTTATTATAAATTTGCTTAGTCAATTCTAAACTTTGTTGTTCTCTAAGTAATCCGTTGTTGATGAAGTACTCAATGAATAACTATTATGGTTTATTATGTAGGGGGTAGTTGAGCGCTTTCTTTCTTTGTGGTGACATTTCCAAGTTCATCCACACAATACGATCAAGTGGAGGAAATATTTTAATCTTTGCAAAGAAGCATTGAATCGTATAGGTGGAAGAAAGAACCAAGAAGCATAAAAATAAGACACAATAGTACTCTTTTGGAGAATTTAAGTTTTCGTTGGTGAAATTGTTGGTTTATAGTAGCCGAAGTCTCAAAATTGTTGGGGAAAGATGGTTCTAAATGTGCATAAGAAAGTTTTCCAACATGTTCCAATTTTATGTCTCTTCATTTCTCTTCATTCTTTCAACTTCATCTGTGTTGTAAAGGCTTATACTAGGCCATCATAGAGTCAAATTAGAAAATTCTTATGCAATTGTAGGCAAGTTAAAGAGATTTGGAGTGTTAGTTTAAGCACATTTATTTGAGTTTCAAAGTGACTATGTTGAGCAATTAGTAGGGTTGTAGAGTTGTGAGATCAAAATAAGGGTCTTAGAAGTTTGAGATTTGAGTTGGTTCGTGCTTATGGTAAACCCAAAATGCTTAGACCTATGTATAACCATTAGAGTAAGTTTGTAAGTGAGGTAACTCATAATTTGTTAGAGTTTTCTCCTATGTGGGTTTTCCTTGTTTTAAAAACATGTTTATCATTTTGGTGATGCTTATTCTCTCAGTTGATAGTAATTTTTATTATAATTGTGGCAAGTCAATTCTAGACTTTGTTGTCCTCTAAGTAATCCATTTCATCAACAATGGATTATCCATTGTAGTTTATGGAGTAGAAGGTATTTGAGTAGTTTCTTTCCTTGTGGAACTTGTGAATTTTATAAGTTCACCCCCACAACAAGATCAAGTGGAGTAGATATTTTATCTTTGCAAAGAGGCATTGAATCTTATAGGTGGAAGAATGAATTGGGAAGCATGAAAAGATAACACTATCTAGATGATGAAGCAAGGTTCTCTCAAATGGATGTTAACATTGCGATCCTTTTCCTATCAATGTAGACTCTCATAGAGAATTTGGACAACGGAAAAAGTGTACTCCAATGAGCAAGATGAGTCTTCACATAGTAAAAAAAAATTGTCAAACAAACCTTTGATTGAAATAAAGGTTAAGAGTGAGATTTAATCTTTTGAAGGAGATGTGGATGAAAATAATCTTGACATTTATTGGCACAATTGGAGTTATATTTCAGCATGCATTATCTTTCTTTAAAATATTTTCTTTGTCTAGTTTAGATTGTAATAGTAAGACAATAGAATCACATTGCTAGAATCATTTGCAAAACTAGAAATAGCCTTCTACAAGAGAGTAGAAAGAAGTGAATTGCTTGATTATAGATGCAAAAATGTTACAATGATACCATAGGGTACAATGATACATAATGTACAAGAGAGGCCTTACTTATATAAACAAGGTGATGAGATAGGGTAACATAAGATTATAATAAATCACAATCATATGATATTAAGGTCTAAAAATTAAATGACCTAAAAGTGTCCTAAATAATATATCCTAAGAGGTAAAGGAGTTAGTTAATATATCTTGTTCACACCAAGACCCCCACTTAAGGAGAACATAGGGATGATCAAACAAATGCATGAATGTATAGATGGGTCCTAGCAACAAGGCCATGCTAAGTACTCATGAACAAATGATTTCTCACTAATGGAGTAATGGAGAAAAACTCAAGAAAAAACCCTATCCAAAAGAGATAAAACATGAAAAAAATATGTACAAGTGATGGAAGGAATCAATGTGACCCCCCCACGGACTACATTCATCACAAACATACAATCAAGAGAAAAAGTGAGATCATAGATCCCATCACAATGAAGTACATCCCATGCCAATGGTGAATGAGAAAAACATGAATGTTGAAGAGTGTCCAATATTGACAAACAACACCTGACCCCTTGAGAAGAAACAAATACAATGGTGTATGTATAAGAAACTCTAATTCGAAGAAAAGGAAGAAGGGAAGAAGTCTCATGATAGATGATTCTTAAAACTACTTAAGTGACACCATGCTAGATTATTCCACAACAAAATTAGGTGCAACCGAAATCAAATAAGATGGCAATTTGGGATCATGTGAAAACTCTTGAAAAATCACTAAAGATAATGATAATGCAATAACGATTATTTTATAATTTTCATCAAAGAGGAAATGAATATCCACAAGTGTGTCCTCCAAATCTACAATATGAGATCCATAAATAAATATGAATTACTTGTCAAGTAGTCATCCCACAAAGTTGAATATAAAAGACTATAATAATCCTAGTTAATTTATCTTGCTCATTCCAACACCCCCCTTAAGGACAACATAGGGAGGGGCAAAAAAATGCATGAATGTAAAGATGGGTCCTAGCAACAAGGCCAAGTTAGGTACTCGTGAAAAAATGATTTCTCACTTATGGAGTAAATGAGAAAAACTCAAGAAAAAACCCTCTTTAAAAGAGAGAATACATGAAAAAAATGTGTACAATTTATGGAAGGACTCAATATGACCCCCCAAGGACTACATTCATCACAAACATACAATCAAGAGAAAAAGTAAGATCATAGATCCCACCACAATGAAGCATCTCCTATGCCAATGGTGAATGCGAAAAACTTGAATGGTGAAGAGTGTCCAATATCGACAAACAACACTTATCCCCTTGGAAGAAACAAATCCAATGGTGTATGTATAAGAACCTCTAATTCCAAGAAAAGAGAGAAGGGAATAATTCTCATGATAGATGCCTCTTAAAACTACTCAAATATCTCAATTTTAGGTGTTCTCATCTATTTTATATTATATGATAAATGCTTTGGGGAATAAATTTAAGATTCTCACCTTTAGGTTAAATTGTATGTCTTATTATGGAACATGCCAAACAAATCCAATTGGATGCACTCTATGTTTCTGTGATCCAAGCATTGATGGATCAATCATCCAAAGAAAAAGGTAAGAATAAGAGGAATCTAAGATGATTCTACTTTAGATGATGACCCTCCCTTCAAACCAAAGAAAAAAGAAAACTCAAAATCCCACACCTCCCTTTAATTATTTTGAATAAAATGAGTTTGCCTTCAAGATGAGGAAGACGACATAAAATCGTTTCTATTTTTGTATCAATTTCAATCATGAAGAATCCATATGTTTGGAAAAATTATAGGGTTTGGTGGAAGCCATGTAATAGTGCAAGATTTCTATCTATGTTCCCTCTTCAAAAAGAAAAGGGAAATCCATTTTTGCATGGACTTTGCAAGGTTCATTATCTATTATTGGATACTTGATTCAAGTGCTTCTCACTATATGAAATATTTACATGATCTACTTTGTTTACTTTCAAAAAATATTACTTCTCAAATTATAGTGGGAGACTCTTCATAGATTCCACTTTTTTGGGATTAGGTACAATATAGTTGGTTAATGGGTGCATAAATGATACTTTTTTTTCTAAATATTTTTGCAAACCTACTTTTCATCCATTAGATATTTCACTATGGTGATGGAAATAAAATTGAGTTCACACCACATTATGTAGTCATTCAAGAGCTACAAGAGCTTAGGATGGTTATTGTTACAAGGCATGTTGATCATGGATCTCATTTATATGGATTTTGATGGTTTGAGTCTTCTTCACTATCATCCCCTATTGCACATGTTGATCCTTTGAGTAGGATATGGCATGAATAGTTTGATCACCTTTGATGCACTAATAGAGTTTATCAAGGTTATGTACTTAGAAAAAAATCATCAACAACTGGTTCATAGTGATCTCATGCTATTTCCAATTCCATCATTTTCAGGGGCCAAGTATATACTCACCTTTATTGATGACTTCTCATAGTGCACATGGGTGCACTTTTTGAAGTACAAGACTAAGGTTTCCAATTTCAAGGCCTTTAAAGTACTTATGGAGAAGTAGTCAAGCATTTTTATTTAATGGAAATGTATTTATAAAGGGGAGAAGTATGCGAACCATGCATTTCAAGATTTTTGAAATGAGCATGGTAGTAAGCATTAACATATAGTTCCTTACGGATTCCCTCTCTGTTCATCCGGTTTGGGTCCGCCTCCCCAATCTCCCCCTCCATTTCTGGGAACATTCTTGTTTTGAGGCCATCGGTAACTCCATTGGCAGCTTCTTGAAGGTTGATGATGCCGCGTTCTCCATGGGTCATTCTACCTTTGATCACCTTTTAATTGATGTTGATTTATCTCTAGCCCTCCCTAGGGATGTGGTTCTTATGGTTGGAGATAGGCCTTGGACCCAACCGCTGGATTATGAGGGCCTCCCTTTTTGCTGTCGATGGTGCTTCTCAACGGGTCACCTTGCTTCTGACTGTTCTCTCTCTCATCGCAAAGGTGCTGCTACTTGGTGGAAAGATGCTACGGAAGACCACTTGACGATTAATGCTTCAGATTCTGTTTTGATTGATTCATCTCATGATGAGGTGTCCCTTATTGCTGATGAAGGCTTGGTTGATATTACTATTGTGGTGGATCCTTCCCCCTTGGTTCTTGCACCTGTTGCTCCTGCTCCTCACCTTCACTCTACTCATGGTGTTTGTTCTCTTGCTGCTACTCTGCTGCAACAACCTATTGCCGCTCTGCATCAACAGTCCGACAGTGACCCTGCAGGGTCTTCCCCGCTTGATTCTTCTTTGAAAGTTCCTAATGATAGTGTTGCATGGACAGTTGTTTGTCGTAGGAGGAAAGGAAAATATAACCCCCTTTCCCAAGCCCCCCTGGTCAAGTTCTGGGTTTTTCTCCCCCCTCTTGATTTGGGTGGGTTGTTGATGTTTGACAGGTCAGTTTGGCCTGTCCGACTTTGTTCTTTTGGGACTTGCTCCCCTGCTTGGTCTTTTTAATTTTGATAGCCTCTGGCTTTGTAAAGGGTTAGCACCCTCTTTAGCGCTGCTTTTTTAATCAAAAACATATAGTTCCTTACACTCCTTAAAAAAATGGTGTGGTCATCAAGAAGAATGTAACTTTACAAGAGATGAACAATTGTATGATTCAATTCAAGTCAATGACACTAATTTTTTGGGTTGAAGTAGTCAATTATACCAACTCACTTTAGAATTGTATAACCCATAAGGGAGTTGTCACATTCCTAATTTTATATTTTTAAGACTTGAAATTATGGTTTAAAGTAATGTTTCTAATTATGATCGACTAAATAATATTTTATGTTGTGTTTGTGAATGCAATACTTGAAAGAATTGACATTGTTCCGATTGCATAGAGAATCATTGGAAGAGGTTGTCTAGTAGACTTGAAGGTGAATCATCATGACAAAACCAAACAAACACGCACACCACATACAAAAGCTTATAATCAATTTGTATACACGTGTATTAAATTATTTACAATTTTTTTATCTAAATAGATTTTTAAATTAGAAAGTTACGTTAGCTTATTTAAGTTAATCATAAATATAAACTATAAATAAATAAAAGATAAAAATATAGATATAAATATATAATAAAAACATTTTAATAATTATTTTTTGAAAAGATTTGATTAGGTTTCTATTTTCAGTATAGTAGTGGACTAGGCATTACATGAAGATATTAATCTGTTCTAGAAGCTTACATTGAGCTGCATTTATAATGACTACCCTTTTCCCTAACCAGACCGCAAGGAGTTGGATTACCGTGCTCCCATTGCACTTACAATAGTGTGATCAGAAAGTCATGGCTATGACACATGTATTAGTAATAGCCTTGCACAAGATCCTAATATTATCCAACTCATTAATATTTGGCTGGGTTCCAAGCCCATCCTTATGAATCCAAACACAAATAAGACATTAAGGCACAGTTCATTGGTGTTGAAACAAGTCATTTGGTTTTCATTAAACTTTCCAACACATAAGCAATATGGTCAAACTCAAACCAAAGATATGCATCCAAATAAATAAGCAATAACAAAATGTTAGAAGTCCAAATTTATAACCAAACAAATGAACAATCTACACATATATGTCATTTACTTTTATAATGGTCATGAGGTTGAAATGCAAAGGTTCAAAATTTAAAGCATATATGATTCACCCTCTAAATCAGCTCAACTATGTTATTTAATGAATTTTGGGGTATAGCCTCGAAAAGTTGCGAACAAAACTAACATAGCACTTCTGATATATGGAGTATCAATAAATTAATTGTGGATCTTTGCCTAGAGTTGAATGAATATGTATGAGGCCCTTCTGAGTGTTCAAATAATTCGTCTGTTGATTTACTTTAGATATATATAGAACCTTATAAGTTTAATTGAATAAATGTGTATAGAGTAATAAGAACAAGTAAAAATTGTTCTCATAAATCTTTATGATCTTTGATATTATTTTTTAATATTGTGATAAAATTTTTAAAAAAAGGATAGCATATGCTTAATTTTAAATTTAAATCATATTGAGGAAAGCATGCTTAGTTGAAATTCCTTATAAGATGAGTCTATTACATATTTTCAAAAGGCAATAAAGTTTAATGCTTTTAGATCTGGGATGGTAGTAATCTTTCCAAGACGCCATTCAAATTATATAGACATGATTTTTTTATTATTAAACAAGTAGATAGAAGTAATAAAGAGTGGTGACAAGCTCCCGCTCGCTCTGTTCTGAATACTGCTCTCGCCCGCTCAAGCTCGTGTACTACTCCTTCTTTGCAGGCTCTGTTTGCCACTCCTCCTGCGATTATTCTCCCCCACGCTAAATGGTTCAGGTTCTCCCCCTCGTGTGGGCGTCTCTGTGGTTCTGGTTGTGGGTGGTTTGTGCCCTCCCCCCTCGTGGACGCCCTTCCTAGGGATGTAGCTGCTATTTAATCTTTGGATAATGGTGTTGCTCCTTCATCTGGTGATACTACTACTGATGGAAACCCTATTGTGGGTGCTAAGGTTCCTCCCAGACCTTCTTCTTTTGCTGGTAAGCATAGTTTTGCTTGTGTGGCCAGATCTACTGCCTAGCTCTCCAAGGGGGTTTGTCCTCTTCCCTGTGCCAAGTCCTTCCTTGTGGTCGTTTGCTGATAGGATGTTGTGGATAATATTGGGTTCTACCAACGCTGTGCTTTGGTGTGCATATTCTTTGGGTTGTGGCCTTCACTGCCAAACCTTCATTGTTGGGTGAGTGATTCCTAGAAGCCTTTGGTTGCTCATAGTATCGAGATTTTCCCTTGTGCTAAAGGCTTTTTTATAGCTTCCTTTGATTCTTCATCTAATCATGGTTTGATATTGGGCAAGTTGTGAGATTGGGGGCTTCATTCTCTCTTTGTTAAGACTTGAAAGGCTTCTTTTAACCCTCTTACTAAACCACTTAATTTGTGTCTAGTTTGGGTTCTCCTTCCAAATCTTTCCCTTCATTTCTGGGAGCATTCTTGCTACGAGGCCATTGATAACTCTATTGGCCGTTTCTTGAAGGTTGACAATGTTATGTCTTCCATGGGCCACTCCACCTTTGCCTACATCTTAATCAAGATTGACATCTCTTTGCCTCTCCTTGAAGATGTGCTTCTTATGGTTGGGGATAGGCCTTGGACTCAACCGCTAGACTTTGAGGGCCTCCCCTTTTGCTATTGGAAATGATTTTCTATGGGTCATTTAGCTTCAAATTGCTCTCTCCTGCGTCATAAGGGTGCTTCTACTTGGTGGAAGGATACTACAGTTGATCTCTTGACTGTTTATGATTTTGATTTTGATTCTTCCTCTCAGGAGGATTTGACCTCCTCCCGAGATGAAGTGGAGCCTCTTATTGTCGCTGAACCTATTGTCGATGCTGATGTTGTGGCTTATTCCATCACTAAGGGTTCAACTCTTGTTGCTCCTATTTTGTAGCTTCATTCTACTCCTACTTAATTTGCTCCTAGTGTTTTTCCTCTACAATAGCCAGTTGTTGTTATTTTGCAATACTCTATTGATGCTACTGATTGTAATCCTGCGGAGTCCTCCCCAGTTGTTCTCACTTTTGAGGGTCCTAATGACAGTGTTACCTGGACTTTGGTATGTCACATGTAGAAGGGGAAGTCTTCTCCCCTCCCCCATACCCCTCCTCTTAGTTTAGGTGTCTCTCCCCTTCCCTAAGTTGGGTTTTGGGTTGTTGTTGGTGTTGGTTAACACATTTAGCCTTTCTTAATTTTATGATGAATGACTCTTGTATGCCCTTAGTTTGGCGAAAGGCAAATTGAACCAACAATTGGGTAAACCAATGAATAGTTTACCCTCTGCATAAGGGTGCAACTTCCCGTATGATATTCAATAAATTTATAAACACACACAAATATTAACTTCACTTTTAACTAGAAAGCGAGAAAAGGCTTTTCACATTCATCAGTCAACACCACATGAATGCCAAGAAGATAAATACTCTATATGTAAACCCACAGATCAAAATAACTTCACTTCTCAGAATTTTTTTTATTTAAGAAACTATAAAATCATGGACTTTGATTGAGTCTCTCTCGTGTCTCACGAGACAAGGGGAATCAAAACATCCACACAATGTTAACAAAAGGATTACTTATCAAATTCATTCACAGACATATAAAAATTGGATAATCAAAGGAGCAACAGATTCTGCATAAACAGATATATCCCAACAAAGATTCTTCTTTCTGCATTCAAACACACATATTTGAAAGTTGCTGAAAATGTCTAATTTTATTCACTGATAAAATGTCTTAAGTGAAAATCCACAATGTCCAAAACAAAAGTCTGCTAATTTTTCTCAAATTTTCTCGGACCTTTTGAAAGTCTTTTTCCAGAAATATATAGCTAAACTTCCCACTTTAACCACTTGGTAACCACAGAGTTACACCACTCTACCTGAGGGTAAGTTAAATAGATTGTTTTAAAAACTAACTTATAAAACTGATTCTTGAGTAATCATAGCAGAGAACAAAGAAAACACAGAAACAGTTATCCATTTCATGGCAACGAGCGACAAAATTGATCTTTCTTCCACTCCGTGAATACCTTTGTGAATTGTTGGATGACAGGTTCAATTGGAATGCCTATGTGTAAAATCCGTTGTTGTCAAACCTCCTTATCACGACGCACCTATTTTACTTTATCCACATGATTGTTCAAATGATCTATGCATAAAAATAGTAAGGATTCAATTTTGGCAATGGTGGAGAAATCTTTCTTGGTGACCACTATTGCACTCTTAACCACATCAATTTGCATTTCAAAGGATTTTCTTATGGCGTTAGCAATGTCAACAGTTTGTCCATCCTCCTTCATATATTTCACCCCTATGCATTTCAGATCTTTGCACCAACTCAGACAATTCTCGCCCAAGTTTTACAGATTCCTCATAGCCCTATTTTATTACCGAATTTGTCCATTCAATGTTCTTTTTGCAGATGTACAGAACATTGCCATCAAACCCCTGTAAAGGCTTCTCTGCAAGGAACTTCATTACACCATGCCTTTGAATTTCTTCCATGTGAGCTATTGTTCAGGCCCATTTGGCTTCTTTGTTCTTCCAGGTTGTGTTTTCCTTTCCCAACTCTCAGATGACTTTAGCAACATCATCATACACCTTGCTCAGATGCCAAATGCATTCTTTTCCCTCTTTCCTGATCATATCCAACCATTCAAGTAACACCCCATGCACCATTTTATTCCTTTGTACTTCTGCGAGCAACTTCTGATTGCTAGGGGATTTAGGATTGAAGAGTGTTGGTTGTGCAGATAGTGGTTGGGGATCTGGTCCATGGATTGCATCAATGTATTCCGCCATTTGTTTTAAGGCTTCTTTTAGTTCCTTTTTGTCTTTTTCATCTTTCCAAGTCTTGGTTATGATCTTTTTCGTTGAAGATTCAAGATGAACATCTGTGGCCCGAGAAGCAATACCAATATTCACCTTTTCCATGGTAAAATACTGGGTTGTAGGGTCCTATGTTTTCTCATCTGTCAATGGGCATGTTATCTCCGTAGTCCAATTCCCATTGTTGGCATCAAAATCAAATTTTGAAATAGTTTTCAGCTTCTTCACTTTGAGAGTTATCCCCAAGCACTTGCTCACCATGTCTTCCAGTGGGACCGAAACTGGAACTACATTCCTTTTCTTGCCATTCAGAGTATTTTCTAACCATAGGGGTCCAATGCGCACATAAGTTTCATCAAAGCCAACTTCGGTTTCTTTTTCATTCCTTACTACCAATGTGGTAGCAATGTTTACCAAATTATCCACTTGCTGAGTGTCGTTTGCATCGTCAACATTTAGCACCTCTAATTCTGGATGAGTTGAAGGATCGTCCATATCAGGAGAGGCTTCCAAATCAACTACCACTGAATACATGGGAGATTTCTTAGTTCCACTTCTGGTTCTAGCCCTGGTGATCCTAGTAGGAGTTGGTTCCTTTTTTATTTCCACTGGCCTAGCACTCTGATTAACTTTAATCTGTGGTCTGGATGATTCTACAACACAAGATGTAACATGGGAGTTAACCATTAGGACTTCAGAGGACGAGGTTGAACCTTTCTTGGAGCCCTTTCCCGTTCTTCGCTCTCTTAGCCATCTCTCTGTTCTTCTGATAACTGGGAATGTCCTTGTTTGAATTTGGTCCTCCTCATCTTTTTCCCAGTCCACTTCTGGAATGATTCCCTTCTGCCTATCATCCACAAACTGAGGATCCATCAATTCACTCTCATCATCTTTGACTTTAGCAATATTCATTTTCAACTCAAAGGCCATGACCTATTGTAGGGTGAACCTTTGATGTGTCCTCTTCCTAACTTCAAACTCATCACAACAATTAGCCCAAAAATCCTCTATATTTGGCACATGGATAAAATCCTTTCTCAATGTTAGATGGGTGGCGGCGAATCCTTTGGCATCAAAATTTTCTCGTGGACCATATAATTAAAAATTCAATTTCTTAAATTCTAATTCCAAATTCAAGGCATCAGAGACACTATTACAAATGAAATAAGTTAGCTCAATAGGAAATGAGACACCTAACTGATGTCTAGCTCTGTACTTTGTATCAATATAGGCCAGCTGCCTGCATATCTCCATTAAAGTCTGCCTATCAAATGCATATCTAGGAAGCTTGTATGTTTCTCCTTCAAAACCCCTACCCTTAGGTAAGTAAACTTGGGAAACTATATGAAGAAGTTGCCATAAGTACTAATCAATTGCATAGCTTCATCCGACAACCTTTTATGAATGTTTCCCTTCAGTTCGTACACCATTCTGCCTAGAAACATGTCATGCAATTTATGATAATTTTCACAAGACCTTTGTTGCTGTAGATGTGGGTGATATTCAAATATTTTCATATTATCAACCCACACTTCATGATACAAACCAGACCACGACCTAATACATGCCAAGCAATACAGGAGATATGATGACATATAGAAGTTTTTATTACCGAAACTGTAGACACCTAAAATTGTCATGTCTAATTAAATAAATATTTTTATTTATTTAATTATTTAAGCCTAATTCTTCTATTAATTGAATAAATCTTTATTTATTTAATTAATTCATTTATCCTCTTCTAGCCTTTTTCCTCATTTAAATAAATACTTTTATTTATGTAAATTATCCTTTTCCTAAATTAAATAGATACTTTTATTTATTTAATTGATACCACTTCTTTTATTAATTAAATAATTCTTTATTTATTTAATTAGTTCATTAGCCTTTTCTACCTATGACACATGTCATTCATCTCTTAATTCCTACACTACCTACCCTCTCATTATTTTCTTATTTTCTCTACCTACCCTCTAATCCTAGCCGACCATCTATCTTTTACACCTCTTAATCTTATCCCTCCATTTCTTACAGTATCTTCTATATAAGAAGATGCTTCCTTCATTATCAGGACTAACTCCTCGACTAACATTCAAACTTTCATATGTGATCAAGCCTACTTGCAACCACATTTCCGTTCTTTGTTGAGCTCTTGTGCACACATAAAATCTGAGAGCAAATATATCAAGCAAGATCAATGGAGATAGGAAGAATGGAGATCCAAACCCTATTGGACATGTGATGGTATAATCTTTGTGATTTTGTTGATTTACATTGTCTTAGGTAATCTTCATATGTTATGGTGGATCTTTGTTGTTATTAGGCTAGCGTTTCGTGGTTGAATTCATTCAGTCTTTCCATATTTTTGTTGAGCTATTTTTACCATAAACATTTTGGCACGCCCAGTGGGACTCTTGTCCCTTTTTGCATTTAACATCCTTTGTTGCAGATTTTGTGTTTTTGAAGTTGTAGATCTGACATTTTAGACAACATTTCGACTTTTTGCGTCTGCACATTTTGGAACCGCGTTTTTTCTTTTCTGCCGCGTCTGTGAACCTCTAAATCACGTATGTGTTTCCGATAGTATTTTCATTTTCCATATTGCAGGCTTTCATTATAGGCACGTATGTGGGCAATTTAATTGCATCTGTGAGATCTAATCGCGTTTGTGATTATTTTAACTGTGTCTGTGTCCTGCAGGATTTTCTGTTTTTGCTTCTTTTTTTTGCAGAAACGTGTCTGTCAGGTGTTAAAACGCGTCTATGTTATGGAGCCACGCCTATGATTGGTAAAATCGCATCTGTGTTTATTGAAAAAAAATAAAATAAAAATAAAAATTTCCTCATTTAGGGTTTTCATTTTCGCCATTTTGTCTTGCATTTAATGTTTCAGATCTAGTTTATTTGAGCTAATATCTTGTGATCTAGCTAGAAAATTGGTGCAGCTTGTCCTTGAAGCAAATCGCATTGTTGAAGGCCCATTTTTCACAAAGTCTTTTGGATCTAAAATTTACCTAACTCGTGTGCTTGCAGGAGGGGTATTATTGCAAAACTACTAACAAATCTTTGTTGCAGGATCTTGACAAGGATTTTTCTTTTGATTTTCATTGCTTGCTTTGTTTTCATAGACTAGCGAACACTTCAATTGGTGCACTAGAATTGAACTAGTGTCTTTTGTGTCTTGGGCAATAGGCTCTTTGTGTTTAATCTTTAGAGGACCTGTCTCCCCGTGTGGTCATTAGGACTACTAGTGAGGAGAGAACGACCCAAGTGGTAGCGAGGAAAACCCACCTCTTCCGAACCACTATAAATAACTGTATCCATGGTGAAAGCTATGGGTAATGTGTGCTAATTAGTTCATACCGACACTATGTCTCCCCATAAACCCATTTGATCAAATTTATTTGATCAGTAGTAGGGCGTAACCCCTACCGACTGGGAGCTTTTTGTATTTACAGAGTTGAAAGCGCCACATGTATGGCCACACGAGTGGATTCTCTTACTAGCACCTTTTTGTTTTAGAAAGCCAAAATCCTTCTAGTTGTTGGGGCAAGAGGTTGGACCTCTGGAGCGGCCCACACACATACGATTCTTAGTAGAGATACAAAGTTCGCCAAAGGGAGTTTTCGTGGGGATTGGTGCTTGGCTTCCCCGGAGAAGTGAGTGCCAAGGGTGGAGCCAGTGGGGTCAAGCATCTAAGTATCCACTCTAAATAGCGTAGCCTTGGGGGAAACCCCATGTGGGATCAACAACTATTGTCCTGGCCAACCATAAGAATTGTGTCTGTCTTCTTTTAAACATTCAAACATTCAAGATCAAACATCAAAACATTATGTTTTTTGTGTCTTCAAGTGTATGCAATTTTTTTTTACATCAAACAACACACTTTCTTTGGAGTTATTTTGAGTCTAAACACTTGCAAACATTGAGTCTTCATCAACATTGTGTCCTCTTGTCACAAAAAAAAAGTCAAAAATTCAGATTTGGTCACAACAACAACTTCACAAATTGAAAAAATTGCACTCATATTTTTGAAACACGTTTGTGTAGTGTTTAATCATGTTTGTGTCTTGTAACCGCGTCTGTGTAGGACAGAAACGTGTCTATGTTATCACAATCAAAATTGCATTTACAAAATCTTAGGCGTTTGTGCAATGTTCAAAAACATCTATGTCGGGAAATTGCATCTGTGAAGTATATAGGCAAGTCTGTGTTCAGAATTGAAAAACATTTACAGTCAAGCAAATGTTTTTCAATTCTGAACATAGACTTGCCTATTTTGGGTCTCACAAAGTTCATCATTGCTTTACACCTTGCATTACATTCACATTTGTCTAAACTTGAGTCAAAAGGTCACTTGCTTGTCCTCATCTTGGTTTGGTAACACACTACATACAACAACATTTTGCTAAGTGGTCCCTCATAAAGGTCTATCACCTTTGGGTCTCATTTGGTCTTACTTAGACTCAAGGTCAACTTACCTCATCAAGGGAAACTATCATCTCTTTGGAAGCCATACCTACCTTCTACATACATATTTGGTTTTACACTTTGGACATTGCAAGTACACTTAAGATTCATTTACATTCCATCCAACTCCTGGAGTCCACAAACATGAGTGCCTATGAGTATGACAATGATATCTTCTTCAATTCTGATCATACCACATTACCTAATATGGACACTTATAGAAACACTCAAAATGTTGAGAACATGAATAACACAAACAACAACGATACACAATGACAATACATACAAATTTTTCGTACATTCAGCAAAAGTGGAAGACTCCATCATGGATCCCGATTTTAATAGGCTGGTTGAAGAGATCATGAGAAGAGATAGACAATATTTCCTACAAGTGATGGCACAAAGTGGAGCTAAAGTACCTCATGATTTTGACATGTGTCAAATAGTGGAAAACTGACCTATGCAAGAAAGTCAACTCAACATGGATCAAAGGAGACCTAATAGTGGAGGTACTAGAGGACCACGTTTCATGTCTGAGTCACCATCATCCTTGTTTCAAAAACCTAAGGTCCCCAATACACATGGTCAAGCTTATGATACTCACGAAAGAACATCTCATGAACAACTCCATCTACATAGACCTTTATGAAGATCTTATGCAGATAAATACACTCAATTGCATACCAATGCTAAGGACCAACTTCAAAATTAATTGGATATCCAGAGGCATGCTCAAAATTTGGACACAAGGAAACCCTGTGTCAAATTTGGGGGCAACACATAAGAGAAAACTCATGACATGCCTGTAAAATATGATATACATGGACAAAGCAGATATTCCATTCCTCATTATGACTCTATAGCCGGTGGTTCTCATACACAATATCATTATAGACCCCCTCCATATGAACATGTTTATGATCAATACCATCCATATATGCAGTATCCTCTTCCTCCACCCGGTGGCTCAGGCATGGGATATGGTCCAAGAAGTCGATCTCCACCTAAGAACAATTTGGAACACCAAATTAAGGACTTACAAAAGAAAATGGAGGACATAAATACACCAAATCTAGCTTACACAATGAGAGACATATGTCCCTATCCATTTGAAAAAAGCATTCCAATGCCTCCTTTTCCTACACATTCCGTGACACCAAAGTTTGATAAGAACAGAGGCAAGGGAGACCCTAAGGCACATATAAGACATTTTTTCACAGCTTGCATTGAGGTAGCATCAGAAGAAACATACTTGATGAGATTCCCACAAAACTTAGGTGATCAAGTTATGGAATGGTTCTCCCAACTTCCACCTGGAATTAAGTCTTGGGGTGATCTAGCGGAAGCTTTCATACAACATTTCTCATATAACATAGAGATAAACATATCAGTCACCACTTTGTGCAACACCAAGCAAAAGGATGGGGGGTCATTTTCATCATTCTTACAAAGATGCAGGAATTTAGCCAACAAATGTTCTTGTGGAATTCCACAAAAACAAATGGTAGAGACATTCACCTAGAATGTCAACAAAGAAATTGGTTATGATTTAAGGAAAGCTTGCTTGTCCACTTTCAAGGATGCCATTGAGAAAGGCTTAGAAATAGAGAAGATCTTAATTGAACAAGGAGTCATTAAGATATTCAAAGAAAACAAAGAGGACTTTAAAGGAAAAGACAAGCCACGATTTCAGAACAAGAACAAAAGCACAGTAATTGATGGTGTTGTCGATGCTAACACAGTGAGACCCAAAAACATTCTTTTTGGATCAAGTTCTACAAACAACCAAGTGAATACTCAAACAACTTCAAAACCATGAAGGAAATACACCCCATTGGGAGAACCACTTGAATCAGCTTTCAAGAAGCTAGTGGCAAACAAGATAATAACAATTCCAAACAATCCTCCACATGAGCCAAAGGTCAAACCAAATTGGTGGAATGATGATGAGTACTGTGAATATCACAAGAGCAAGGGACATAACATAAGAAATTGTCATTGTCTGAAGAACATTATACAAGATCTTATTGATAGAGGTGACATTGAGATCGAAGGACATTTATCCAATCAAGAACATGATATGTTTAAGGAACCATTCCCTAAACATGACAAGGGAAAATCCAAAACCACAGATGAAAAAGCCAACTATACCAAAGCATCCTATAACTATGATTCATTTGTTAATCACATTTCGATGGACAACTATGTTTCTGCTATTATCATAAAGGACAAAACACTTGAATGTTCTACCTAAAGAGCCAAAGTTGTCCTAAAAGGCATTGGACCTTCTTCCGAATCTACCTTTGAATGTAATGTCACAACTCGATGAGGTAAGGTTAGTTTGCAAGGTGCTCTAGCGAAAACCACCGCTTCCTCAGTGAAAACCACCGCTTCCTCAGCAACCAAACCTAAGTACGATCTATTAGAACAGTTAGGGAAGACACCTGCGCTTATATCCATCCTTGCACTTTTACGCATATCCCCTACACTTAAAGCCATCCTTGATAAAACTTTGAAAGAAACTTATGTCCCCACTGATTTGAATGTGGACCAGTTTCAAGCCATGGTGGGATACCTTTCCGTTCCACATTCTCTTACATTCATTGAAGTTGACAATGCCTCCATAAGCCAACCACATAATGCACCTTTACACATTGAAGCCTTCCTACACAAACACCGAATAAAATGAGTCTTGATAGATGGAGGAGTCGGTTTGAACATTTGTACTTTAAACATTATAATACAATTGGGATATTCAGATAAAGCTGTGAATGCTACATACAAAATTACCATTAAAGCATATGATGACCAAGAGCACTCATCCAAGGGCACAATCATCTTACCTCTCAAAGTTGGGCCAATTACTAAGGATGTGGTTTGTCAAGTCCTTGATCTAGATCTCACGTACAACATACTCTTGGGATGCCCATGGATTCATGAAATGAGAGTTGTTCCCTCAACATATCATCAATGTATCAAGTTCCCACACAATGGAGTTGAAGTGACTGTCAAAGCTGATCCACACCCATTCATATATTGCAACAATATGCGACCTAGATCAGAAATAACAATTCCAGTCAATCGAGAGGCTATTCCTTCATCATCATATGTTGATCCAAAATCCTTAAAAGCTTCTATATCCAAACAAGAAGAGCTCAAAGAAAAGTTCAAGGTTAAAGACATGGGATGTGGTGAGTATATATTTCATGTTGATCAACTCCCACTATCTCTTAACACATTCAATCAACATGAACAGTCTACAAACAATTTGCAATATCAAGGAATTGGATGTGAACCACCTAGTGTTGTGGCTACTAAGTCTGGTTGCAAATCTCCTCTAATAGTGCAAGCAACTCTTGATATCAATAATCGTAAGAGTGGTTCCAACAAATAATCTATTGAGCGTATCGCCAGCCCTCTTGAGAACTCACATAGCCTTACCATTTCATCTATTCATTCTATTTCCACTCCTCTCCTAGACTTGGATCAACAAGAATCACAAAAACCCTTACTCATTAGGGATCAAAAATCAAGCTTTGAAAAGAAAGACCTAAAATTCAAAAATAAAGAAAAGTCCTTTAGTCCAAATCAAAATCAAAAGCTATTGGACTTTGAAAAAGTCAAGGTCAAGGATAAAAATCCTATGAAAGAAAAAGAGCAAGAGATGATCTCCCCTAATACCAAAATAACTGGGGGCAAAAGTTCTACAATTTTAAGTCAAAAGGCATACTTGTTTATCCTAAGTCTCTATCATGCCATCCTACTTTCACTTCTTTTCGCAATCATAAGCCTTCATAACTCATCCACTTGTTTCACACATCCATTCCCTTCTGGCGATACAACATGGACCTTTAATGGAGCTTCCTCAAGGGACTTTTTTATCAGGGATGCCCAAACTTCTTTGGGTGACACACATATGGGAAAACATAGTCTACACACTAGTAATTCTATCTTAGTTCCTTTATCAAGGAAGACAGTCACTTGAGCTACATATCATTCAGTCAAGGAACAATGCAACTACAATCATAAGGTTAAGCCTCGTACATTTGAGGTGAGTGACTTAGTTCTTAGAGAAAATCCTAGAAATCAGCAAGATGGAGAAAAGAAGGGCAAGTTCAAACTGAATTGGCTTGGTCCTTACATCATCACAACAGTCTATGGATCTGGCACATATCATCTTTCAACTCCAGATGGTGAACCTTTGGAAGATCCAATCAACAACATGCACCTTCGCAGGTTTTACACATAGCTCTTCAAAATATCCTAATATCAAAAAATACAAAAAAATATCAAAAATACAAAAAAAATCATAAACATAAAAAATCGTTACTTAGTGAAAACCTGGCAAACAGGCACCTTGTGACACAAAAAAAATAAAAAATCAAAAAAAAGTAAAGAGAAATAAATTCGTCCAACGGTGAAAACCACTTTGGTGGCGCCCTAGGTAGGTACCATGGTGAAAACCGGGTCACCGACGCCATGTGTAGAGACATTGCTCCTCCCTCCTTCAGGATTCCATTTCCATCCTTTCACTTTGCACACACTCACAACCTTTCCATTCATAATAAATCAGCTCCTATATGTGGCTAAGGCAAATCCTATGTCTAGTGATGGGTGTGGAAGTAAGAGCATCACACGTTCCGAGGAGTACAATTTCTTCCAATTTTCTTTAGTCTATCCGCGCACAATCCACAATAAAGCAACATTTGCATCGCTGATCCACAATAAAGTTTCATCTTCTCCACAATAAAGTATCAGTTTCATGGATTCACTCAGTTTCAGATGAGACACAACGACAATGGGCTTCAACAAATGAAATCTTTCAACAGACTCAGACAACATTATGGTTCAGTGCTATCTATCCTTTTGTGAAAGTAAACATTGTGACCACAATCAAATAGACTTATACGAGTGACAAGAGACACTAAACTTGAGGACTACAATGGATGTTGGTGTCGAGTCTTGGTTTTCTTTTGATTTTATCTTTTGGTGACATGTCTTTTAGCTTTTCCGGGATGTCTCTGACTAGAGATTATATCTCCAGGATGTCTTTGACTAGAAAGGCAAGGATGGGGTATCGTCACCTATTTTTCTTTGTTGTCTGTGGATTCTCTCTTAGTAATGATATGACTTGTCCAACGATATGAGGACACTGTGAGTCTAGTGTGAACTAGGGCATTCATTATTTGCGACTGTCTGATCTCCATGCAAACGAGTACAATGACTTTCTGGGTTGAACATATCCCTCAATTGTCATACCCTATTTTCCATAATAGAGCTCAACGATGATAATAGCACAAGAAGATCTTTCACTTCCATATCTTCTATCTTCCATCCCCCTTTCTTGATTGACCTCCATCGTCCTTCTTGAGTCCATGTAGCCCGTTGTCACATGACTGAGTATAATGACATGCCAAAAATATCTGCATTTCATGTAGTTTGCACTTGCATCATCACATGTTAGCATATCTCATTTCATACATACTTATAGATATCACAATTACATCACATCCTGCACACAAAAAATGTTAGTACATTTTACATTTTCATCATGTAAATAATTATTTGCATTTCATACATTCACATTTGCGTTTGCATAACATTTAAAAACTAAAAGAATAAAAATAATTCACATTTCATCATGTAAATATTTGCATCTATATCAATTACATCACATAAAAGCAACATGACATTGGTACACATGCATATAGCTGCCACAAAGATGAATCATCTCATATATATCTCAAAATCATAAGTGTCATAATATAATGATATAAAAATCATATGGCTACAATTACCCGAAGGTGTCATCATACAAAATGGTACAAAACTAATACATAGGGATCCCTCTAAGGCTATGATGAACTCCCTCCCTCAGAGCCAGCCGGCCTCGATGGAGTCTAAGCCCTGGAAGGACCCACCCCAAGATCATCTCTCCTGCCCCCTCTATCTTGTGGTGGTGGAGGACCCATGACCCCACTAGTAGATGCCTATCTCTTGTCTCTCCCTCCAGTGGTCGTCATAGTTCGCAATGGTCTCTGGAAGCTCCTAGCCCATTGATCTAGTGGCTCCACTCCATAGTACAAGTCTCTCCAGTAGGCTATCTCCTCCCCTTCTCGCAAAACATAGGCGTGTCTGGCCCCTGTGTCCTCTGTTGCCTGCCTCCCTGCCCTCAATGTTGTCTCAACCTTTGTATAGCGTTGAATAGCCTGATACCTCTCCTGCTCAGTGTCCCTCAGCTATCTCCTAAGCCTAGCTGTATCCCTCTCCAGATCCTAGATCTCATCTGCCTATCCCTGACAGATCTCCCTCAAGGATAGTAGCTCATCCTCCTCCCCTCCCCCCTCACCTTGTCCTTGTGGCTACTCCTATCCCTGTCCCTGTACCTGTCTAGGAACTTGTGTTGCTAGAACCTGTAATGACAATCCACCTCTACTCCTCACTACATGCACCTGTCTCTCCTCTCCACCCTCTCTCCTCTTAGCCACTCTCCTCTCTACCATTGCGCCTTGCCTCCACCATCGCCACTATCATCTCCATCACCTCCACCGTCTCCCTCTATCAGCTCCCCTAGATCCGTCAGCTATGGAAACGGATGCTCTGCCCCATATACGTTGTACTCTGCATCCATCCCTTCATCCTCTACATCTACTCAAATATCCCAAGGCATCAAAACCATCTCTAGCATCTGTGTCACTGCCTGATCATAAGAAAGTAATGGCCCTAAATGCGCCTGATCCCTCACCGTCCGTGCATACATCCTTGACCCCCGTGGCATCCGTTGTATCCTGTCGAAATGCCTACATATCCTGTCTATCAACTACCTCTCAATGATATATGGTGTCTGACCGATCAGATACCTTCTCCTGAACACATATGGTAGGTCCACTACGTCATCCTCCCACTCCTCATAGTCCCGATAAGGCCTCCATACCACACTATCTACCTCATCGATTACCCTACACCAATACTCCAGCCTCCCAATCTGTGGCTGAGAAGTAATCATATCATACAGGTGTACATAGTTGCGCCCATGTCCCTTGCCTCTAAAGTGTATCGGTCGTGTAACTGACAGATGCTCATATGCCCATACCTGCAACAGTGTCACTCTGCATCCTAATCCTGCTGATCCATGATATACAAACTGATGTAGCTCATAATACACATGTGCCAGGAGACACAAACCCCATGCAAACTTGGTGTGCTCTGTCACTAATGTCTTCAGAGTCCTCCCCCATCCCACAGCCAACCCTCGTGTCACCTTGTCCGGATAGAGGAACCCACTGATAACTCCTGCCAACACCATCGATAACACCAATCCTGTTGCTATCATGGTATCCCAAGCTACATGTCCTGCCCTCATCTTTAGTCCTGGATCTTGAAACACTCATCTCAGTGCATCCTTGTCTCCCTCTTGATCATAAGGAACCAACTCCCCAACGATTGGTATCCTCAGTATCCTGTATACATCCTCCAATGTGACTGTCATCTCACCCTTTGGCAAATGAAAAGTGCATGTCTCTGAGTGCCATCTCTCAGCTAATGCAGTCAACAACCCCATGTTTGCCCGAAACTCAGGAATATATATAATGTATCATAATCCCATGGCCTCAACTGCTACTCTATCCTCAAATGTCAGCTCTATTCGTAAACTCTGAGTTGAAGGGAATCTCTCCCGTGACTCCAGTATTGGTAGGTCCTGCTGCAGTCAAGCCAATCAACTATGTCAATCCTAGTGGTACTCCATGTTCATCACAAAGTGTTGCTTTTTATCCTAGTGCTTTTATCTATCATATGGCACTCTATCCTAGTGGTACTCCCTGTTCATCACGAAGTGCTAGTTTTTATCCTAGTGTTTATATCTATCATATGGCATTGTATCCTAGCAGCATTCCCTATTTATCACAAAGTGCTACTTTGGTCCTATCTTTTAGGGCATCTACTTGAGTGTATCCTCTTGAGTAGCTTATCCAATTGGCAACTTATGTTCTATCACAAAATTGTCGATTTCAGCCTGATCCAATTGACAACATATATTCTATCACAGAATTGTCAATTTCTATGGTACTCCCTATTCATCACAAAGTGCCTCCCTTTATCCTATCCTAGGCCCTCTTCTTGATTGTATCCTCTTAAGTAGTTTACTAATTGGTAACGTATGTTCTATCACAGAATTGTCAATCCTAGCCCTATTTGTTCCTAGTCTTCCCTAGAAGACCTTCTTGAGTATATCCTCTCAGCACCTTATCCAATCGACAACGTATGTTTATCACAGAACTGTCGATTTGAACTTGAAGACACAAACGCACTTGCACACTTCACAAATGCGCCTGCTCTGTACAGACGCGCCTGAATCACACAGGCGCGTCTGTCCTACATAAACGCCCCTGCACTTCGCAGACACGCTCACATTAAACACAGATGCACCTAACCTACCCAGACACGCTTGGAAGCAACACAGACATGCCTTCCTATCTTTTGCCCCGCTTGACATTTTTTGTAACATTCCTAAAGCGCATTTATTAACCTACCTAACATGCATTTATGACAACCATTAATGCAACAAGGTACAAGGAGGTTTTGTGGTACTCACTGGCTCTCTTGCATCTATTGGCCTCTGATATCGGTGAACATGATCGAATCTGTGCACCAATTCCATCGGTGTTGATTGCTCTCTGCTCTCTTTGCACTCTGATCTCTTAGGTGTGTGGATGGCAATGAGAATTTTTCCCTCATAGTCTATCTTATAGACTACCCTAGTCCTAGTCTTCTGAGTGAGTCTTCTTTATCTTGTGAGTCTGTCACTCTATCCTATTTGGTCAGTCCTTTCTAGCCTTTCCTTCTTATCGAGAGATTGTCTGCGATCTTTTAAAATAATGCCACTTGTGGATGCATTTTTCTTAATTTCTTTCTTATTGAGAGATTGTCATGCAATTTACGATAATTTTCACAAGACCTTTGTTGCTGTAGATGTGGGTGATATTCAAATATTTTCATATTATCAACCCACATTTCATGATACAAACCAGGCCACGACCTAATACATGCCAAGAAATAGAGGAGATATGATGACATATAGAAGTTTTTATTACTGAAACAACTCAAACCCTCATGCAACCTGTCTACTATCAATTCTGCCCAATCAATATATCTTTTCTCACCAAAGATGACCTATATGAAAAAGTACATCCAATCTTCCCAATAAAAGGCAATTTGGTTCCCCCTCACTCTATGTAACAGAATGACTATATCCCTTACTTCTTTGATTAGATGTTCTCGGGTCAATGGACTTGGCAGTCGAGAACCTCCCCTTTGAAATTTTAACAACCAGTTTCTAGCAATGACATTCCTATAGAATGATTCTTTTCAGAGAAAAGTCCATGTGACTTACCCACCGTCCAATCCTCATATTGCTCTTTCTCAGATATCTTCATTACGACAGTGACAACCTCCCAACTAACCCTAAGAAGAACCTCACCATCTGCACCTTTTATAGATCTCTCAGCAGGGTCATATCTATTCATGCATTCTAGAACCATCTCAGGACATGACACCGCTTGAGGGAAAGTTGTCGCTTCTACTAACCCACTATCTAGAATCTTCTGCATTAAGGGAGAACCAGTGGGATTTCGTGCACTTTCATGAAATTCATCTAGATCTACTGACAACAGAAAGTATCCCCTAACTCAGGCAAGGTACAAACTAACCAAGACCTTTGGTCTATCTTGGGAAATTTGGGTCTCATTGTGGATTTACCAACAGAAAAAGAACAACAAGGGAGATGAATTGAACCAATTGAACTACCAAACAAAGATTCCAATTTAAGAAATCACAGGGATGAGAAGAAGATTTTGAACTCACATTTCATGCAAAGCTCAGAATCCAAAGAGACAAGAACAAAAAATATTGCCCGTGCAAATCTCTTACTTACCAAATTAGGCAAATGAAGAAGGCAAGTATTTTGTTTTTTAAAAATAAATCAAATCTTGAGAACAGGATTAAAAATCGGTCACACGATTTGATATGATTGTAACTGCATACTTATCCGTGCCAAATTACTCCGAAAAGACTTAATTCTGACAATTCATTAATTACAAGTCTTTTCCCTCCATATCCTTCCCTGAAATGATTATTCTCAAGTATGACTCTTCATTGCGACTCATTCCCTCGAGGTTCACCTTTTAAATCCAAAATATTCCCTCCATGTTGATGCTTTGCCACTTTATGTCCAAAGCTAACAATCCTTGAACTTGAAACTTTGTACCCTCCGAGAAGTAGTTCAAAAGTTCAAGTTCAAAAGAACAGAACAAGGACAAACCAAGACAAAGACACCAAAAAGTCGCGGCTTACATGTTACAAGAATAGGACTCAGACAAGATTCGACTTTCTCAACTTTGAACCGTGAAACTTGAACTTTTTGAAAAGGTTCAATAGTTCAAGTTCAATGACAATTAATACAAAGGCCTTTAAATCTTTTTAAAAAAAGCTGCAATACAACATACTTTGTTTGAACTTGAACCTTGAACTTAGATGAGGTTCAACTGAGAGGTTCAGTTCAAGAAAAACGTTAACAAGACAAAAACCAAGAATTACACAAGCCCAGACTAAATAAACATTCCTTATTTTTTAATAACGTGAGAACAAAAACGCCTTAGGAAAATGAGGAGGGTAACAATTGGTTTGACAGGCTTTTCTTTTTTATCTGTCCGACTTTTTTCGAGGTTTTCTACCCTATTTTGTTGTCACTCTTTCTACATACGGGCTATTGTGTTAAGGGTCAACACCCTTTTTTTGTTTCTTTCTTAATAAAAAACAAAGAATGATGACAAGTTCAATAAACACGACAACTTGTATTAGCAACTGATTAACCTTCTTTGTGACCACCTGACTTCTTTCTAAGGGTAAATTGAGTAATAAATTTGAAATGAAAAAGGATAATGTTGCCTTATTAGCATGATTCAAGGCTATTGAAAACTAGATAATATGAAACCCTAATGGACTTTGTGTGATTTAATAACATTAGTTCCTTTTTTATTTTGTATTTTATGTCATTCTACTATGTTTTAAAACCTTAACGGACTTTGTGTGATTTAATAACACTACTTTCATTTTTATACTTTCGTTTTTATTTTGTACTTATGTTATTTTACTAAGTTTTATATATATTTTTATTTACTAATAGTATCAATGAATGGTTTGAGTACAAATCATATTAATATAGGAGAGAAAACCCCCTTTTTTCTATGAAGAGGATGAGTAGATCACTATAACATGAAATTTATAGTTTGATAAAGTGATTCCATTTGGGTTTTGGGTCACTTATTTTCATATGCTTACTTCCATACTTTATTGTATTATTGTTTATGTAAGGTATTAAAATTTTGTTATAAAACATAATTAGGTCATTAGAATTTGTGTATTTAGATTGAGGATTAACAGAAAGTAATTAAGAATTCATACATATTTTATGCATGATTTTTTTCCTCCAACTAGAGGCTACTCATATGAAAAGGTATACTAAGGGTGTTGATTTTAGAACTTGTGATTACATATTAAGTATAGTAAAGAAAGACTTACAATTACACAAACAATAAACCCCCAAATTGATTCTCCAAGTCGTCAAATGATATAAGAGAATAGCATACTCAACTTTTCAATATCTATTGGGTCAAGGTTTGCAGCCTAAATTGTTTTTGAGCATAAATCACTCTCAAATATGAAAAGGGTATTTGTAGATTTTATGCTCTCATACTTTATTAGAGTTACTCAAGGACTCAAACTCCCAATATCACTTGCAATACCTTAATATCCTTTGACAAGAGAGAAATGAAATAGCATAAATTTACAACAGTGGATGCAAAATAACTAATCAAATGTGATGAATGATGTGCATGTGTAATCTATAAAATGTACAAATGAGACTTTTCTTATATAGGCAAGGTTGAGAAATAGGAATAACTAGGATGATGACAAGTGCCTTAATCCTATGCCATGTGACAACTAGGGAATAAGATTGCATGTCTACAAGAGACTTATAAAAAGACTACTAATTCACTAAGTAAGCATGTGAACATGACTAAAAAGTTCCTAACTAGGAACTAGTTAGATAATGTGCATAGTTCATACAACAAAAGAGGGAATCGGAGAGGAAATAACCCTATTCATACAAAAAATTTAAAAATGATATAATCTATTTAATAGTTGCAAAGTTTAAACATTGGAGAGCAAAAATAATATTCTTCCTCCAAAAGGGAAAGTTAGCAAATTTTTGTTCGACATGATTACATGCAGTAGCATTACTTTGAATTATTCGTGGGAAGGTAATGCTCGAACAACCACTAGAATAATAAGTTTTTGTAAGATGATATCATGTACCATCAATGTCTGTGTATATCATTATCTTCTAGGAAGTAGATTTAGAAAGTTGAGAACACCATGAAATTGTAAAAAATATCATATTTATTTGTTAGCACTTCATAATTGAAGTGTTCTATATCAAATGGTTAAAGGGTTGCAATTTTTGACACTATAGTTTGCAAAGTAATTTAATTTTTTATATGTAGTTCTAGTTTCTATTCTATGTTTTATGTGATTGTACAAGTGAATATGTTATTTTGAGGAAGTGAAGCATTACAATTTATTTGGTCATTATCATTCTAGATATTTTATTTCAACAATATGTCTATTTTGATGACAATTCAACCAATGGATAGCTATCACCTACATCATCAATACGTATTCATCACATGAGGATGCCTCAATTCTTGAGGTTGATGAATATGATGGCCCTAATCCACCATCTCCTATTGCATAGTATTTGTCCTATTTGGACCACGCTTTGCTTGAGGAGGTTGGACCTTTGGTTGTTGATCCTATAAATTATCTCCACACACATTCATAGATAGCATATCTCAATATTTTTATTCACGAAATTTCATAAATTCCTTGAAGGTTATGGATTATACAAGTATTCTCGAGTGGGACAATGCTATAGCTAAGAAATAATAGTTTTTATGAAGAGTCACACATAGGATTTTGCAACTCTTCTTAGGGAAGAAATTTGGTTTCGTAAAAAGGGTGTGTTGGCAATTGACACTCATTCGGTGATTTTAACTTCCAGTGGTTGATTGTTTGTTCAAGGTTGTCATTGATGGCAACTCTTTGCAACTCTTTGTGGTGATTCAATCTGGTCGTTGTGATTCATCTTATCTGGAAGTTGGTGTTAAACGGTAAAACAGAGTATTTCGAAAACGTGTTGGTCCAGAATGATTTCCGATGATTGTGGTGTTTTTGGTGATTGTTTTTGTGATCTCCATCATAGGGAAGACCTTTGGGAAGTGTGTGATCATAAACTTTTGGTCTAGTGCTATGTTTTGTTTGAGATTAAAGCTGACTTTGAGCTATACGTTACATCCCTTGAAGCCGACCTGAAGGAGATTTCTTTTTTGTTATGACTGGATATATAACATCGATTTGGCAATTGATTTTCGTGGTGTTAGAGATGTGGTGATCCATTTTGGTGCGATGGAGTGCAATTTCACCAACGCATTTTTCTTTTAGACCAACTGGTAGCTGACTGAGATAGAAACATAGTATTCAACAGAGCAGAGATAGTCAGAGATTCAGAGCTTAACCGAAAATCATTTTTGCATAGTCAGAGGCTAATTAAGAGTTCATTTCATTGTATTTACTCATTGTAATCAAATTGTAAGTCAGTGAGAATTCCCTGTGGGTTGTATCCGTTTGAGCAACTTTATTTGAGCAGTGAGCTCTAGGCAGTGAGCCTGAATGCAAGTGCATTCCCCATCTATGTAATATTTATGTACTCTTGGCCATAGTATATGAATATTGTGGGTTCCAGCCCCACCATGGTTTTTCCCTTTCCGGGTTTCCACGTAAAAATTCTAATGTTATGAATTTGTATATTCTTTGTTTCATATTTATGTTCTCTTCTGTTGTGCATTGTTAACCGATGGATAAAGAATCAATTTGTGGTTTTTATTTCTGGTAGATCATTGTTTCACCCCCTCTCTCAGTGACGTCTGATTCTAACAATTGGTATCAGAGCCTATTTCCTTTGAGGAAGCTTAGCCGCTTGAGGAAGATCTGGGAGATTGATTCAATGGATTCTAATTTTTAGAGATAACTCAATGTAGAACTTGAGGATCTTGATGCAACTAGAAGTGAGGTCTGTACCTTGAAGAAGAACCTAAATACTGCTGATGAATTCATTAGTGAGATTAAGGATCAAGCAAGTATCTATAGATAAAAGAGGAAGGAATTAATGGAAAATTTGAAGGAGAAAGAAGATCATATCATGGAATACTAGGACAAAGCTTATGAGGTTAACAAGCTTGAGAGAGAGAATGTTGCTTTGAAGAATGAGATGCAATCCATTGTGATGAGACTGACTAAGGAAATTAAGGACCAAAAGAAGAATAAAGAGAATCTGGCACAATCATTGAAGGAAAGAGCTGATGAATGCTTCAGGCTTACCTATGAGAATGATCAGTCGAAGCTTGAGTTGACTCAATCAAGGAATAATGGTCAAGAACTTGAAAGATAGGTTGCTACCTTGAGGGATGAACTTGCTACTGCCAATGAATACAATGACAAATTGTTGGCATTACAATAGAAAGGAGATTGTTGGCATTTCAATAAGGATATTGAGAAGGTTGTTGGAGATTATTGATATAACTAAAGAAGGATGATTACTGTCTTTATAATATTATTTTGTCATTGATGTCAACAAATTGATTTTCTGATTCAGTATGATGTTGCCATATCTTGAGAAGTATGTATTAATGAGTATTAAGAGGTCAGTAAGTGACACAGAAAGAATGTGATAATGAAGGGGAATAATAAGTTAATCAATGGGCAACTATTACCGAGTTAGAAAATGATGAGATCATGATGTTTAGATTGTTTTGATATCCTATATATGTTGTTGATTGTAAGTTTAATACTATACCATGTCACCGAGCAAAGAACCTAGTCGGTAAACCCTAAGGTTATCGATATCAGTTAAAGAAGGAAGAATGTCTACCGAGTAAAGTTTAGTATTAACCGAGTAACAACCGAGTTATAATAGATTGCATTGGATGGATAAAAGCATTATTTAATGAAGGATGCTGATGAGCTAGAGATGAATAAATGATTGGTATGTTGCGTATGAAGTTTGTTAAGGATCTACGGCAATGGAAAATCAAGAGGAAGATCTACAACACAGATTGAACCGCAATAACCTAGCACAAGTTCCTAGGAAGGAATGCAAGTTCCAAAGCGAGGTAAAACATGTTTAGATCAAAGGATACATTGAACCTAGTCAAGATTGATGATCTGATGGCTAAGATTGATCATGGGAAATGTGATCAAGGAGATTAAGAGGTTAGAAATTGTTTATAAATAAGGAATTGTTGATAAACAATGTATGCGGGCAAGTGTAAACACAGGGATGCTACATAGTGATTACCGAGCACAGAAGCTTGAAGAATTTTTTGAATAACAGTGTAGGGAGCCCAGCAGAGGGACAAGATAAGTCCTATTACTAGACAGTGTTGAGAAAATAAGAATATGCTTTAGCATTTTAGATGTGAAGTTGTAGATATATTTTTATTACTGTTATTTTGTAAGTGACAGAAAATCTCTTAACCGAGTGGACTTAACAGTCTTATTTGTAAATCCTCTAGCAAGGTAACATTCTAAATGAGTGTTTGAAATCCTTTGACAAGGTCACTTCTAACAAAGTGCAAGACTCTAACAAGTTTGAGGGAAATCCCTTAACCGAGTCACATCTAGCAATGTGTTTGTAATCTTTAACAGGATTTTCTTTTAACCGAGCATACTCTAGAAGGGTATATTTCTTAGTGGGTCTAAAATCCCACAATGGTTTTTCCCTATTTGGGTTTCCACATTAAATCTGGTGTTATATGTGTTATGATGATTATTTGTTTATGAGTTAGCATGTTTAGCAGTTTTTGGATATATTGTTGAAGTATAAGTTACCGAGGTTGAATCTGTTGATTTTATGGAAGATTAAGTTTGTATGATTCGCCCCCCCCCCTCTCATCTTGTTAGCTATTAGCATCAAAAATTTACAATTGGTTTCAGAGCTTTGGACTCTGGAAGAAAAGTTTAAAGGTACTTGAGGCAAAGATCCGAAGATGTATAAAAGGGATGTACCAAAGCTGAACAAGTCAAGTTTCTCTGCATGGCAGAAAAGGATGAAGCTGCACTTATCAAGAATTGGAGAATATGCAACATATTATTTGGAGAATGATTACATACCACCAAGCACCAACCCGATGACCTTGGAAGAGATAAAGGCAAAGCAAGAACATATTCAAGCTATGATTGAAATAACATCAACATTGACCAACTCAGATTTTAATGATCTAGAAGGCTGTAATGATGCAAAAGAAATGTGGACCAAGCTCATATCTGTGTATGGCAGTGATGAACATGTTCAGAGAGAAAAAGTAAATAGTCTAAGAGGAAAAATTGAATCCATGAGAATGAATAAAGGTGAGAACATAACCCAATGCAGTGATAACACAATGATGAACGAGTAGTACCCAACCGGTACTGAGAGGGGGGGTGAATCAGTACAGACAAAAGCACACTCTTGAACCGGTTTGTCTATAGACACTATGCATTGACAGACAAATAGTGACACCGGTCCTCAAATAGAGTACAACCGGCAAAACCCAGAATAACTGAGACAAGCATAAATTGATTGACACTTATCTTCTCATATAATCTAACACTTCATTTCCTTTTCACCCTAATGCATGAACAGGTAATCTACCATCAAATATATACATATAAGCAACTAGATCAACATGATTCACCGCTTGACAAAAAATAATATAACATCACATGAAGAAGACATCACACATGACACACATATTTTTCACGTGGAAACCCAACTAGGAAAAACCACAGTGGGGATGAATACCCACAAGCTTGTTTTTGAACTCTTTAGAAGTCTGCTCTATTAGGAGCCTTGTCTGGTTAAAGACTGATACAATAGGTTCTATTAGGAACCAATCCTCTTAGGGATCACCCAGTTAAGGGATGGCTAGAATACCCGGTTAAGGGTTAAACCCTGTTAAAGGTTACCTTGTTAGAGGATTTCAAGAACTCAATGGTTTTGAGTCACCCTGTTAAAGGATTTATAACAAACTTGTTAAAGCTACCATGTTAAGGGATTTCTTAGCTATTGAAGTGGTTAGAGATCAACAGGTATTAAAATGATCTGGTAACAACACTCAATGAGAATGCAGATCTGATTAAGCTCCTCTTCACCTTCTTCACTTACACTCTGCAGGTATCACTACTCTCCTTTGGTCTGGCAAGAATCATGTATCTCTTCTCTTGGATACACACACAACTTTTGCCAACAACCTCAAAAATAATCACAACATCGACCTTATAGGAAAACAGATAGGCCGGTAGCATAAACCCTAAACCCTAAAACCTATTACATTAAGGAATTCAAATGGTTCAATCCTGACCGTTGAGAACACTACATTAAATGCAATGGTCTTGATCCAATCTCCATCGTCCATTTTCCACCGATTTCATAGCGGCTGATAACCCATCATACGTTATCACCATTTACAGACTTCGCACATTCTCGAGGTAGATAGGAACAATCTCCTTCATGCAAGATCCTTCACGTGCACAAGGCTTACGTGGCAACATGATCTGTTCTTTGTTACCATGCTAACTCAGCACACAAAGTCATCGGTTGAGCTACACAGGCTTGAAGCACTTCAACCGGGAACCTTGAAGTTGAGACTACCAACCGGTAGTCATACAATGCTTCCATGTGCCGGTTCCCATAACCATATGTCGGTTCACCTTGAACAAGCACACTGCTTCACTTTGGCACAAATGTCAGTTCACGGTGTTATATCGGTTCTCTTCTTTTCATCATATTGACATCAATGACAACACACAATGTCATTATGTCCTCATGCCGGTTCACATAATACGAACAATCTCCCCCTTTGGCATTGATGGCAATATACAAAGATATCTCTCCGCTTCACATCTTCTCCCCCTTTACCAACAATGCCAAAGTGGAGGCACAAGCTTTCCTATTCCATTATGTTGCTACCCTTGAGGAGTAGCATCCTTCAACACATCAATCCAAAATAAATTTGACTATGCAATAGCTGGTTGATGTGGAGCATATGCCTTTAGTTTACCTCCTGAAGGGGCAACACCCCTAATTCACCTCTTAAGTACATAAATGTAGCCTTTGGGAGGGGCTTGTGAATATGTCTACTAACTGCTCCTTACTAGAAACATGTTCCAGTGCAATCTCTTTGTTTAGAACCTTTTCCCTCAAGAAATGATACTTAAGCTCAAAGTGCTTGGTTCTAGAATGTAAAACTGGATTCTTGGAGATATTAATTGCACTAGTATTGTCACAAAATATACTTACCGGTTCAGATACAAGAACTCTGAAACCATTTAATACATGCTTCATCCAAATTGTCTGTGTGCAGTTCATGAAAGCTGCAACATACTTTGCTTCTATTGTAGACTGAGAGATACAACTTTGTTTCTTACTCATCCATGATACCAGTCTACCACCAAGAAAGAATGCACCACCGGTTGTGCTCTTCTGGTCATCTACATTACCAACCCAATCAACATCTGTGAACACTTTCAGGTTAAAATCATTATTGTATGGATACCATAACCCATAGTCAATAGTTCCTTTCAGATACGTAAGAATCCACTTGACTGCAACCAAGTGGGATTCTCTTAGAATTTTTTGGAACCTTGTAGTAATGCCAACTGCATGTGCAATATCCGGTCTGCTATGCACTACATAATGCAATTTACCAATCATTGATCGGGATTCCTTCTCATCAACCAATGCTGAGTCATCTTCTTTGGATAGTTTACAACCGGTCACCATCGGAGTACCAACCAGTTTGCTATCTTCCATGCCAAAGGTCTTCAACACCTCTTTGACATACTTGGACTGAGTGATAAAAATTCCTTGTTTCATCTACTGGATTTGCAGTCCAATGAAGAATTTAATCTCCCCTATGAGTGACATTTCAAACTCTTTCTTCATCTCATCTGCAAACTCATGACTTGTCTTGTCATCTCCACCAAAGATAATGTCATCAACAAATACCTCACAGATTAGGATTTGATCTCCTTCAGACTTCAAGTAGATATTTCTATCTTCACTTGTTCTCTCAAATCCAATCTTCACAAGATGAGAATGCAGACGTTCATACCATGCTCTAGGTGCCTGCTTTAGACCATATAAGGCTTTATGTAGCCTACATACCATGTCACTATCTTCAGATAGGGCAAACCCATCTAGTTGCTCTATATACACCTCCTCTTCAAGTAAACCATTTAGGAATGCAAATTTTACATCCATTTGATATACTTTGAAACCTTTAAAAGCTACATATGCAAGAAGCATACAAACTCCTTCCAATCTGGCTACAGGAGCAAAGGTTTCTCCATAGTCTTCTCCTTCTTCTTGAGCATATCCTTTGCACACTAATCTAGCTTTGTTCCTAATCACTATGCCATCCTCATTCAGTTTATTTATGAAAACCCATTTGGTACCAATGACATTTTTATGCTTCGGTCTGGGTACCAAAGACCATGTACCATTTTTCTCTATCTGGTCAAGTTCCTCTTCCATTGCCTTGATCCAGTTTTCATCTTTATGGGCCTCTTTGAATGATTTAGGCTCAAATTCAGAGATCATACATGAGTTTTCTCTGACGTTTCTTCTTGTAAGGATTCCTGCATCCTTATCTCCTATGATTTGCTTAGGATCATGATTTAGCTTGACATACTGAGGAATGGTCTTAATGGATTCCTATTGCTTTTCTTCTTCATCCTCATCTCCATCAGTATTAGCATCTACATCTACTGGTGTAGGAACACTATTACTGTTACTTGGTTGACTGACAACTGATTCCTAGAAAGTTACAACTGGTTCATTACCGCTTGCTCACTGCCGATTTCCTCAGTTTTCTCAGAGGTTTCATCAACTCTTACATTTATGCTTTCCATAATTCTCTGAGTCCTATTGTTGAAACACTTGAGAGCTTTTCTCTTGGTGGAATATCCTAGGAATATTCCCTCATCACATTTCGCATCAAATTTGCTCTGGTGTTCACTCCTCTTGATGTAACATTTGCTACCAAACACTCTAAAGTAGCTAACCATAGGTGTCTTACCAATCCAATACTCATAAGGGGTTTTATTCTTAGATTTCTTGATGAGTACCCAGTTCATTGTATAGACTGCAGTGCTCACCACTTCTCTCCAAAAGGTGTGAGCTACCTTTCCTTGAATCAACATAGTTCTAGCTGCTTCAACCATAGTCCAGTTATTCCTCTCTGCTAGGCCATTTTGCTCTAGAGTCCGAGGGGCAGACAGTTGCCTCTTGATGCCATGTTCTTCATAGTAATTGTTGAATTCACCAAAAGTGAATTCCCCTCCTTGATC
The DNA here is from genome assembly GCF_030272615.1 of Cryptomeria japonica. NCBI lineage: Eukaryota > Viridiplantae > Streptophyta > Pinopsida > Cupressales > Cupressaceae > Cryptomeria > Cryptomeria japonica. Next base: position 717,679,230 of record NC_081405.1, on the reverse strand, counting down.
AGTTCTCAGACACTTGATCCTTTACCACTTTCCTTCTTCACTAATGCTCTGAAAGCTTTGAACTTTATAAAAGCTTCAGACTTATCTTTCAAGAATGTGACCCACATCATTCTTGAGTAGTCATTAGTGAGAATCATGAAGTACCTATCACCCTGCACACTCCTAGTTTTCATAGGACCACACAAGTCAGTATGCACAAGATCAAGCAGATTGTCAGCAGTGAAGGATTTACCTTTGAAGGTTGAGGAAGACATTTTCCCCAATTGACATTCTCTGCACAAGGTATTATCCGGTTTGCTTAGCACTGGCAATCCTCTAACTACCTTGATCTTACTAGCCTTCACAATGTTATCAAAGTTTACATGGCAGAGTCTCCTATGCCATATCTAGCTACCATCAAATTTAGCCATGAGACATGTACTTATATTTGCATTCAGCTGAAATAGATTACCTTTGGTTTGCATGCCAGTGGCCACCAATTCTCCATTCTCTCCTTTGATTCTGCACACTCCATTTTTGAGTTCTAGAGTGAGACCACTGTCATTCAGCTAGGCAACACTCAGAAGGTTGTGTCTGAGACCATCAACCCAGTACACATTGTCAGTACTACTCTTTCCATTCAGAGAGATGGACCCTCTGCCTTTGACCATGCATGGTGCATCATTGCCAAAGCGAACCACACCACCATCATACTCTTCCAAGGATAGAAACTTGCTCCGGTCACCAGTCATATGGTGAGAACAGCCACTGTCAATGATCCACTCATTGGAATTATCAAACTGGGAGACAAGAGCCTTCTTATCTAACACATCTTCCTTGATAGAAACAAACACAATATCTTCATTTTCTTCATCCTCTGATTCCTCATCTGTGACACCTTCATCAACTGCCACAAAATAGTTTCTCCAGTTTCCTCCTTTGAATTTATTGAACCTTTCTGGTTTGTCCTTGTTGTCGCCATTAGGACAGTTTACAGCAATATGTCCTATCCAGTTACAAGAAAAGCATTTCAAAGGAAGCTTACCTCTGTATTTGTCGGTTCCTTTAGGAAGTTTCCTGGAAAGGAGAGCTTCAAATGCCATCAGAATCTCCTCATCATCCATTTCTCTGCATTGTCTTGGTTCACAACTAGTGCTAGCTTCTTTTCCTTTTCTGGATGGTACAACAAAAGCTTTAAATGTTGATTCAATCTTTTGAACACTGCCATCAAAACTATTTAGCTCCTAGGCTGTCAACTTTGCAATGATGGAGTCTAGGGATACCTTAGTCTTGTCTATTGATCTCAGCTCCTGAATAGCAGCAACCCTTATTGCATAGACCAGCAATAGGGATTTCAGGACTTTGCTTACCACAGTGGAATCTTCTATTTTACCACCTGTACTCTTGATATCTCCAACAACGGTTTTGATTCTTATTCCATACTGTTGAATGGTCTCACCTTCAACCATCCGCATATCTTCAAACTTCCCTCTAAGGCTTTCTTCCTTAGCTTGTTTTACATGCTCATCACCGCCATAGATATTTTCAAGAGTATCCCATACCTCTTTGGGATTTACCTTATCTTGGACATCAATAAACTCAATGTCAGATAAACTACTAATTAGGGCTTCCATGACTTGCCCATTCTCCTGCATTTCTCGCTTTTGGTCATCGGTGAGAGTACCGGTAGGGGCAACATAGGCATTCTCAACATAGCTCCAGTTTTGAGCACCCATACTTTTGATGTATATCTTCATTATGTCTTTCCATATACTAAAATTCTCTCTGTTAAACTTTGGACCTTCCCTCTTCATCATTAGACTGGGATATTTACCTCAAGTGGTTAAGCTTATAGCACAAAGGACCTGGAGGATGCTCTAATACCAATTGATAACACAATGATGAATGAGTAGTACCCAACCGGTACGAGGAGGGGGGGGGTGAATCAGTATAGACAAAAGCACACTCTTGAACCAGTTTGTCTGTAGACACTGTGCATTGACAGACAAACAGTGACATCGGTCCTCAAACAGAGTACAACCGGCAAAACCCAGAATAACTGAGACAAGCATAAACTGATTGACACTTATCTTCTCATACAATCTAACACTTCATTTGTTTTTCACCCTAATGCATGAACAGGTAATCTACCATCAAAGATATACATATAAGCAACTAGATCAACATAATTCACCACTTGATAGAAAACAATATAGCATCACATGAAGAAGACATCACACATGACACACATATCTTTCACGTGGAAACCCAACTGGGAAAACCACGGTGGGGATGAATACCCACAAGCTTGTTTTTGAACTCTTTAGAAGTCCGCTCTGTTAGGAGCCTTGTCCAGTTAAAGACTGATACAATAGGTTCTGTTAGGAACCGATCCTATTAGGGATCACCCAGTTAAGGGATGGCTAGAATGCCTGGTTAAGGGTTAAACCCTGTTAAAGGTTACCTTGTTAGAGGATTTCAAGAGCTCAATGGTTTTGAGTCACCCTGTTAAAGGATTTACAACAAGCCTGTTAAAGCTACCCTGTTAAGGGATTTCTCAACTGTTGAAGTGGTTAGAGATCAACAGGTATTACAATGATCTGGTAACAGCACTCAATGCCAATGCAAATCTGATTAAGCTCCTCTTCACCTTCTACAGGTATCAGTACTCTCCTTTGGTCTGGCAAGAATCACATATCTCTTCTCTTGGATACACACACAACTTTTGCCAACAACCTCAAAAATAATCACAACATCGACCTTATAGGAAAACAGATAGGTCGGTAGCATAAACCCTAAACCCTAAAACCTGTTACGTTAAGGAATTCAAACGGTTCAATCCTGACCATTGAGCACACTGCATTAAATGCAACAGTCTTGATCCAATATCCATCATCCATTTTCCATTGATTTTGTAGCGGTTGATAACCCATCATATGCTATCACCGTTTATAGACTTCGCACATTCTCGAGGTAGATAGGAACAATCTCCTTCATGCAAGATCCTTCATGCGCACAAGGCTTATGTGGAAACATGATTTGTTCTTCGTTACCATGCTAACTCATCACACAAAGTCACTGGTTGAGCCACATAGGCTTGAAGCACTTCAACCAGGAACCTTGAAGTTGAGACTACCAACCGGTAGTCATACAACGCTTCCATGTGCCAGTTCCCATAACCATATGCCGGTTCACCTTGAACAAGCACACCGCTTCACTTTGGCACAAATGTCGGTTCACAGTGTTATACCAGTTCTCTTCTTTTCATCATATTGACATCAATGACAACACACAATGTCATTATGTCCTCATGTCAGTTCACATAATGCCAGCATACAATACAAGGTTAAAGGAGATTGTCAATCAAATCAAAGGAGTAGGAGGAACTATTGAAGAAAAGGATGTAACAAGTAAGTTGCTTAGAACCCTTCTACCTGCTTATGCAATCCGAGTCTCTGCAATCAATGAACTAAGGTCTGTACCAAATATGTCACTTTCTTTGGATGCCCCTATCGGTAAGCTACATACATTTGAGTTAGGTAATTTTGATAACAGTGGGTCTTTGGTAAATAAAGTAGAATATGCATTCAGTTCTTTTCATATTGGTGAAACTGATGATTACAATGATAGAATGAGTAAGTATTCAGAAGGGAATCACAGTGGAGCAAGTGAAAGATTTCGCAAAAACATGGAAGAGGTACACAAACTATATGAAGAAATCAAAAAACAAGAAGAGTTTGAAGCATTATTAGCCAGGAGGTTACCGAGAGGCAAAGGTAAGTATAAAGGAAAGCTACCTTTAAAATGTTTTAATTGTGATAAAATAGGACATATGGCTTCTAACTGCCTTGACAAAGAATCTAGTGAAAAGAGAGAATACCGGGATAACATGCAGAAAGACAACCAATACAGAGGACAGAGCCTTCAGAAGGAGAGACAAAAAGACATGCCTAGTAGCTGACGAGGAATCCAACGATGATAAATCTGATGAAACTGATACAAAGGAAGTTGTTTATGTGGCTATTAAAGATGGATCAGATGAAGAAAGGTATGAAGAAAAAGCCCTAATATCTCACATAAATAATAATGATTCTTGGATCATAGATAGTGGATGCTCACATCACATGATAGGTGACAAACACAAATTTGTTAAATTAGAAGATTATGATGGAGGTTATGTAAGATTTGGTAATGATGCACCATGTCCGGTGAAAGGTAAAGGATCTATAACACTTCTTGACAATGCTAAATGTGATGATGTATACTGGGTTGAAGGTTTGAAATACAATTTGTTGAGTGTAGCACAGCTAAACAATACAGGATACCGAATAGAATTCCAGAAGGGATGTGTCAAAGTTCATGACAAACATGGAAAGCTGGCTGCTACTGGGACACAAACAAAAGGTAATACATTTCATCTTGACTCAACTCAGAACAAATGTCTATATGCAAAAATAGAAGATATCTAGTTATGGTATAAAAGGTTTTGTCATGTAAATTTTGATAATCTGATCAAAATAAGCAAGAAGCACCGAGTAAGAGGTCTACTGAGCCTGGAAAAACCTGAGAATGCTATGTGATGAGGATGCTAGATGGGTAAGATGACAAAATCAAGCTTTACAAGTAAGTCCTACACTTCTAAAGGAATTTTAGATCTAGTACACACTGATCTTTGTGGTCCTATGAAAGTTCAAAGTTATTATGGTGATAAATATTTCATATTATTTTCGGATGATTATTCAAGGATGATGTCAGTTATGTTTTTAAAAGAAAAATCAGAAGCTTTTCAAATGTTTAAATGGTACAAGGAAAAAGTTGAAAATGAAACAAGAAGACAACTGAAATGTCTTAGATCTGATAGAGGAGGAGAGTTCACCTCTGATGAATTTAACTTATTTTGCAATGATCATGGTATAAAAAGACAAGTCTTTGCACCGAGAACTCCATAGAAAAATGGGATAGCTGAGAGAAGAAACAGATCAATTGTAGATTGTGCCAGAACCTTGATGATAGAAAAGAGCGTACCTCAAACATTTTGGAGAGAAGCAATCAATGCTGCAGTTTACACCCTGAACCAAGTACAACTAAAGAAAGGAACTATGAAGACACCATACGAAATCTGGTATGACAAGAAACCTAATGTAAGTTATTTTAAAATCTTTGGAAGTAGATGTTATGTTCACAAAGATGACAGAAATGGAAAGTTTGATCAAAAATGCGAGAAAGGAACATTTCCTGGTTATTCTTCTAGAAGTAAAGCATTTAAATGTCTGATCAAATCATGCAACAAAATAGTAGAAAGTGCAAATGTGAAAATTGATGAATTTGCAGAAAGAAATGATGAAGGAAATTCCAAAGAACCAAAAAATTATGAAGAATTTGTTTATGTTCAACCGAGAGTTACTGAAGAAAATGAAGAGAATATCTAGTTACCAAGTGATGAAGAAGATCATACCGAGCCTACCGAGCCTTTATTAGCCAAATATGTCAAAAGGAATCATGCATCAAGTCAAATTATAGGAGATAAGGATGATCTAGTGATGACAAGGAACAAACTGAGATAGAACACATGTCTAATATCTGAAGTTGAACCGAGAATAGTAAAAGAGGCATTTAACAATGAAGATTGGGTAAATGCTATGACAGAAGAGATTGATCAAATCAAGAAGAATGAAACTTGGACATTGGTCCCAAGACCAAAGGACAAAAATGTAATCGGTACAAAGTGGATTTTCAGAAACAAGCTAAATGAAAAAGGTGAGGTCATTCGGAACAAAGCAAGACTAGTTTGCAAAGGTTATGCTCAAGAAGAAGGAATAGATTATGGTGAGACTTTTGCACCTGTGGCTAGACTTGAGGGAGTAAGAACATTGTTGGCATATGCTGCTTTCAAAAATTTCAAGGTATATCAAATGGATGTTAAATCTGCATTTTTGAATGGTATACTAGAAGAAGAAGTTTATATTGAACAACCTGAAGGATTTGTTGAAGACAGGAGTAAAGATCAGGTATGTAAATTGAACAAAGCTTTATATGGTCAGAAACAAGCACCTAGAGCATGGTATGAAAGAATGCACTCTTACTTAATCAAGATTGGTTCTATAAGAACAAGTGAAAACAACAATATGTACATGAAGAATGATGAGGACAATGGAATACTGATCTCAACCATATTTGTTGATGATATTATATTTTGTGGAAATGATTTGCTATGCAAAAACTTTGGTAATGAAATGTGCAAAGAATTTGAGATGATAAAGTATTTTAAAGGTTTACAGATACTACAAATGAAAGATGAGATTTTCAATACTCAATCCAAGTACATAAAGGAAATCTTGAAGAAATTTGGAATGGAGGATTCAAAACCAGTAAGTACTTCTATGACTACTAACTGTAAACTATCAAAGAATGATGAATCTGCATCTGTTGATGAGACACTTTACCGATCCATGATTGGAAAGTTACAATATGTTGTGCACAGTAGATCGGATATAGCACATGCAGTAGGTATTGTTGCAAGATTCTTCGCAGATCCCAAAGAAACCCATATGACAACAATTAAGAGAATTTTCAGATACCTAAGAGGCACTGAAGATTATGGCTTAGTATATGAAAAGAGGAATGATTTTGATTTAAAAGTTTATACTGATGCTGATTGGGCAGGAAACATTGATGACAGGAAAAGCACAAGCGGTGGAGCTTTCTTTTTAGGAGAAAGACTAGTGAGTTGGCTTAGCAAGAAACAAGGATGTATTTCACAGTCAACAACAGAAGTTGAATATGTTGCTGCAACATTAAATTACACCAATATAGCATGGATCAAGCAACTGGTGGAAGGTATAAATGAAAAGGTTACCGAGCCAGTAACTATATTCTGTGATAATACTAGTGTCATTAACATTTCAAAGAATCCGGTAATGCACTCTAAGACAAAACATATTTCTATTAAGTATCATTATCTCAGAGAAGAAGTTCAAGAGAAGAAAGTTGTGCTGGAATATATCAGTTCAAAGGAGCAAATAGAAGACATCTTCACAAAACCACTACCAAGGGACACTTTTGAGTATCTTAGAAGCAAGTTAGGGGTCCTACCCCTATCTTCTATTCATTGACAGAGTTCGGTGAAAGCATCAATTTGATGAATCTACAGAATATTATGTGTTGATTGATGTTGATTTACACACTTTAGGAGGTTTTCTGAAGGTGTGCAGGAAATAGTATTGAAGGAAAGATTGCTCTGATCGAGTTTTAGATGTTACATTTGCATGTGTAACTTAGCAAAAGCAAGCACTTCACAGCAGAAGAGTTCATGATTTAGTTCTTTTACTTTTTGGAATTGTTTTCAAAGGGGGAGAAGACTAAATGGTAAAGCCCTAAATGAAGAAGATAACAGAAGACTAATGACAGGGGGAGAAGATTATTGAAAAAGGGAGAAGACTAAAATGTAAGATAACAGCTCAGAAGACTAATGAAAGAGGGAGAAAGCCTAGAAGACTTCAGAAGAAGAAAACAACTCAAGGATAACAGGAGAAGTCTCCACAACAATCTGAATTCAAATCAATTTGAATATCTAGTTGGTATTACCATTTAATTGTTGGTTTTGCCATCAATGCCAAAGGGGGAGATTGTTGGCATTACAATAGAAAGGAGATTGTTAGCATTTCAATAAGGATATTGAGAAGGTTGTTGGAGATTATTGATATAACTAAAGAAGGATGATTACTGTCTTTATAATATTATTTTGTCATTGATGTCAAGAAATTGATTTTCTGATTCAGTATGATGTTGCCATATCTTGAGAAGTATGTATTGATGAGTATTAAGAGGTCGGTAAGTGACACAGAAAGAATGTGATAATGAAGGGGAATAATAAGTTATTCAATGGGCAACTATTACCGAGTTAGACAATGATGAGATCATGATGTTTAGATTGTTTTGATATCCTACATATGTTGTTGATTGTAATTTTAATACTATACCATGTCACTGAGCAAAGAACCTAGTCGGTAAACCCTAAGGTTATCGATATCGGTTAAAGAAGGCAGAATCTCTACCGAGTAAAATTTAGTATTAACCGAGTAACAACCGAGTTATAATAGATCGCATTGGATGGATAAAAGCATTATTTAATGAAGGATGCTAATGAGCTGGAGATTAATAAATGATTGGTATGTTGTGCATGAAGTTTGCTAAGGATCTATGGCAATGGAAAATCAAGAGGAAGATCTACAACACAGATTGAACCACAATAACCTAGCACAAGTTCCTAGGAAGGAATGCAAGTCCCAAAGCGAGGTAAAACATTTTTAGATCAAAGGATACATTGAACCAAGTCAAGATTGATGATGTGATGGCTAAGATTGATCATGGGAAATGTGATCAAGGAGATTAAGTGGTTAGAAATTGTTTATAAATAAGGAATTGTTGATAAACAATGTATGCGAGCAAGTGTAAGCACAAGGATGCTACATAGTGATTACCGAGCACATAAGCTTGAAGACCTGTTTGAATAATAGTGTAGGGAGCCCAGTAGAGGGACAAGATAAGTCCTATGACTAGACAGTGTTGAGCAAATAAGAATATGCTCTAGCATTTTAGATGTGAAGTTGCAAATATATTTTTATTACTGTTATTTTGTAAGTGACAGAAAATCTCTTAACCGAGTGGACTTAACAGTCTTATTTGTAAATCCTCTAGCAAGGTAACATTCTAAATGAGTGTTTGAAATCCTTTGACAAGGTCACTTCTAACAAAGTGCAAGACTCTAACAAGTCTGAGGGAAATCCCTTAACCGGGTCACATCTAGCAATGTGTTTGTAAACAAGATTTTATTTTAACCGAGCATACTCTAGAAGGGTATATTTCTTAGTGGGTCTAAAATCCCGCAATGGTTTTTCCCTATTTGGGTTTCCACGTTAAATTTGGTGTTATATGTGTTATGATGATTATGTATTTATGAGTTAGTATGTTTAGCAGTTTTTGGTTATATTGTTGAAGTATAAGTTACCGAGGTTGAATCTGTTGATTTTATGGAAAATTAAGTTTGTATGATTCACCCCCCCCCTCATCTTGTTAGCTATTGGCATCAGAACTTTACACAAATTCAAAGCTAGTTCAGCAAGACTTGATGAGATGCTGGAAAGTCACAGACATGGAAAGGATATGCAAGGTCTAGGTTTTGAGAAAGGTGAATCCTTTGGATTTGGATAAGGCAATACTAAACCTGATCAAAACAAGAGAAAGAATCCTCTGATAAGACAACCTAATGCTCATAAATTTAATGGTAGATGCTTTACTTGCAACAAATTTGGTCATATGGAAAGTCAGTGGAGAAGTAGAATGAATAATGGAATGATGAACAACAATAATAGTGTTCCTACCTTTACCGGTCAGTGTTTCATATGCAATAATTTTGGACACAAGTCAAATGTGTGTAGAGTAGTAATGAATAAATTTTAGAACAAAATATGCTATGCTTGTGGAGTGTTTGGACATATTTCTAAAGAGTGTAGGGTAAGACATAATCAAGTGAACTTCAGACCTATGAATAATAATGTTGTTTGCTAAGCATGCAACAAAACTAGTCACATTGCAAAGTACTGCAGAAGCAAGAGCAGTGCTCCGGTAAACAAGAATAGATCAGATGAGAATGGAAAAGCGAAGGTAGAAGAGATCAAGGAGAAGCATGAGAAGATGTGGGTGAGAAAGGATGAATCCAAAGCTGACAACGGGATTGCACCCGAATCCAGTGCTAGATCTTCAACCGACAACTAGGGCTTTATGCCTTAGGGGGATATTTTCATGCATATTCTAAGAACCCCCTCTTTGGTGGTCTGCAATCAATTTCGGAAGGTTGCAAAGGGACTGAATCATATGTGCAAATGATATCCAGAATTTTCTAAACGATCTTGTCCTCCGGTATGAAATTTCATGAAGATCATGATAACCGGTTGTTGTATTTATTACAGTGAAAATTAGGTTTTCCAAGAATAAAAGTGCATTTTAGGACTTCATTCATCACAATGTGATCAAGCGAGTAAGAGAAGAGTGAGAGAAAGAAACTTGGTGACCTTAACAATGATTTCAACAACTTCTGAGAGAATTCTAATGCCCGGTTGTGAAGCAAAGTATCTATCGGTTCATTTTTTCAGTTTTTGCAAACCCTAGGATTCAAAATGGCTTCATTTTCTGGTATTGCGACTCCTTTGGTGGTTGAGATCAAGGATAGGGCTCATCTAGTATTCAAGAAACATCCATTCAAATCGGTCAAGGATAATACAACAAGCGCACTCTCATATGTGCCCTACGGCGTGCTGCACAACGAGGGTATCAGGGCCTACATTCACTGTGACCTTGAGGAGCTTAGGAATGCCAACATCTTGGACCTTAATAACAAGCATTTGGCCGATGGTTTGGGAAATATCAAACTCGAATACAAGGAGCTACATGATAAGGGTTTCTCATAATTTATACTTTTCCCGCTATTTGATGAGGCAAAGTGGATCCATTACATTCTGAGTTGCTTGCATGAAGAATTCATATGGCTTGATAGACCCCACAAAATCACCAAGCAAGTGATCCATGTTGTAACTAGTTTAGCTGAAATTGGTGATGTGCCCGGTTTGAGAAAGGTATAAAATGATATCGTTATTGCTAGCACTGGTTCAAAGTTGGACAGTAGAGCCATGGCCGTAAATGATATTTTGGAGAATGATGTAAATTTTTCTTCAATGGTAGTCGGATACAAGGTCTACCAGACCAGCCGATACAACTCTATCTCTAGTACCACCATCTACTCTGCATATCAGATGCTTAAAGAGGATAAGAGGTATGACCTTTGCATGACACTTTTGAATGAGTTATTGAAAAATATAAAGAAGATAAAGAAGGATAAAAGCATACTTTTAAGTATGGTACACTCCTTATTTGCTTGGCACTATACTTCTTGCAAGAGATACCCGATATAAATGGCAAGGTCCAATGGGCCTATGACCGATCGGTGGCCATGCAGATCAAGGAAGGTTTGTGGGGAATTGGTGATGCTACTATGAGGATATCTGCCCTCTAGGAATGCTTCAAAACCTTTCAAGCCTCAATGAAGAACAGGGAAAGGATTCCTAAGGAGGTGGTTGAGAAGTATGAGAAAACCATTTGCTTCATGGTGGATAAGAATCAATGCCTGATGGAAGTAGTGGAGCCCCAGATAGTTTGGATCATGCCCATGGGGTATGAAGTTGACTCTATTACACTTGAAGTGTATGCACAACATCTTCTGAGTCAACTTGTAGATCCCAAAGAAGGGAGATTTGGGACATTTAAAGAAAAGGACCTTAGTTTGCACCATTAGTTCACTGCTCCTACCCGGAAGAGAAAGGTGACCAAGATGGCAGAAGAAGTAGCTACTCAGATGGGCTTCACCAAGGAGGAGGTGAAGAAGACCAGAGAAAAATATGCTCAAAAGGAGGCAACTAAGTCTGTTCCTACTTCGGTGGCACAACCTACAAAGCCTACTCCATCCGAAAAAGGTGTGCTATGTTGGCAAATGCACACTCCAATGAGAAATTGTAGATGATTGAAGGTTTTGTCATTGATGGCAACCTTGCAATCATATGACTCCGGCAAGACAAAGGAACCGGCACCGACAGACTCTACACCAGCATACATAACACCGACAGTGAAAAGAAGGATACTGACAGCTTGACTGACTTCAATTTTGTTTAAAATGTATTTTGTAATTAATTGTAAAATCATTGTAAGCCGACATGGCGAGTTGTAATATGACTCATATATGTATGAGATCATTTTGTAATAGGAAATGTGTGAAATAGGATGCGAAATAAGTAGACCTAATATGTGAAATATTGGTTAAGGGTTTATGTTGTAGCAGAGCTTAAAGTGGTACTGAATTTGGCATAGCAGATGCTAATCTGAAGTAGTACAAGACATTGGATTAGTATAATCCATTTTTGTAAGTCAATGTGACTTCTTTTGTAACTGAGCAGTGAGCTCTAGGCACTTGGCCTTCCTACATGTGCAGGCCCCTATTGTAAGAGTAATATTCCCTTATTGGCTAGTAAGCGAATATTGTGGGTCACAAATCCCACCGAGGTTTTTCCCACACCGGGTTTCCTCGTTAAAACACTGTGTTATGGTGTGCTTCTCATGTTTTTGTTATTGTTCTTAGTTACTGCATTATTTCTGGTTTACTAGTACACAATTTTAATATGCTTTTCATTTTTTAAGTCAAGTAAATTTATATACCAGTTAGATACTGATTCACCCCCCCCCCCCCCTCTCAGTATCTTTGGGAATCCTAACATGCTGAAGCAAAAGGAAAATCCCAAAAGAACTTATGTTGTTGTATCTCCTGTGGCCTCAGAAACAAAATATGAGGAAGACGCAAGAAGAGCAAAGAGAAAGTGTGAATTTTTCTGACAGGTGAGAAAGCCTCAATCTGGTGTAGCTTAGCCTAGCAAAAAGGCCAAGTCAGATCCTGCTCCCTCCGGAAGACCCCAAAGGAGAAGACAGGGCAAAAGTCAATTGAAAAAGAACCTTGAATCTATAAATATAGAAGGTAAGTATACAATAATTCCTCCATTGTCAGCAAAACAATTGATAAATGAGATATTGGTGGATGGAAATTTAAAGAATCTTCAAGCAAATTTTGACAATTTTGATGATGGTGATCAAAGAAAAGTAGAGGAAGATTGTATTTACACAATTTTAGTAAGACATTGATTGAATTAGAGAAGTCCATTCCAAAGAACCTGTACAGTATAATAGATGCTATAAGGATGAATGCAAGTAAAATGGATAGAGAAATGAAGGAGAGAGAACTTGTAAATAGATGTACATGTATCACTCATGATGAAGTTAATAGATTGATTGAAGAAGCCAAATTTAGCCAAGAAAAAGGAATTCAGAAGCAAAAATAGAATAAATAGGTTAATGATTGGTAATGTTGAGGAGGTGAGAAAAGAGATAGAGGAAATTTGGAAGAAGATAATTCAGAATGACCCTCTATACAAGGATGCCTTTAAATCATCTCAGCCAAAAGACAAGCAAGGTGATTTTGAAAGTCAAAAGGTTGAGAATCAGTCTGAAGATCAACCGGAAAACCAAGGAAACATCACAATTGATGCTGAGACCAGTGACAATCCTCTGATGACTAACAACATTGCACCCCTAAGATTCAACAGAAGGATGCCAAGTTTGGAGAAGTTGAGGTATCCAAGGTGGACAAAGGTAAAGGCATAGCTGATCTGATAATTGCCACTCCTCTAGTAACATGGATTTCACCCCAAATAAATCTTGATGGGTTCATTGATCTTTTCAAAATGTCTCTTGCAGAGAAGCTTATGCTCGCTGCAGAAGTCCAACCTCAAGCCAACCAAGACCTGGTGAAATCTGAAAATGAAGATAAGAAGTTAATTTTGATGTCCATTGATGTTTTGTAGAAGGTCGCTACCAATGTATAGTTAGATTCAAATAACAACCCCTTCGGTAAACTATTACAATTGATTAACAGTGTAATTAGCAATTCCGATTCTTTAGAAAAGATGACTACTCAGAAAGTTTTGGACAGATTTAAGAAAGTCAGAAAATAAACATTCTTGAAAATGATTGAAGATGACATGGTGACATTGAATAAGAGATTGCAGACCATTTCTAACACATTGTCAGAAGTCGGTAAATTGTATAAATCTTGTCTCATTTTGCCTAAATTCACCTTTGATATTGACAAACAAATAAATGACTACCAGGGCAAGCTTGCAAGTATCTCACAATCTTTTGACCCTAATGTATCACTAACCAAAAGCATTCAAGGATAGATTATAGCCTTGAATGATCAGATCGCCAACCTTCAAGTTGATAAGGAGAAAGTTTTGAGGAAAGTGGGTGAACTCCGGAACCTGATTGTTGTCCAGTTAGATAATATGCTGAGCAATAAGGCAGATTGTATTAAGGAAATGTCTTATCATGTACCATCAGACTTGAGAGAGTTAGAAATTCATGCCACTATATTCAATGCATTTATAACTATTTTGGATAACCTGAAGAGTGGGTAGGAAACTCACTTGGAATTTTTGAAGACTACCTATGCTGACCTATTCAAATATTTATAAAGTATATATCATCTGTATATTAGTTTTGGGCAGCACCACATCTTGGCATTGTTGTCAAAGAGGGAGAGATAAGGTGAAAAATGTACAGACTAATTGTATAGAGTGTATAGTCCGGTGTAGTGCAGATTCTTAGATTGTTGATCTACGGGGGAACCTTAGAATTCTTTTATTCTTTCCTTTGGTGTACAGGTTTCAAAACTTAGCCATTTTTCATAGGTGTTGCCATCAATGCCAAAGGGGGAGATTGTTGGAAATTCACACTCATCCAGTGATTTCAGCTAACTTCCAGTGGATGATTGTTTGTTCGGGGTTGTCATTGATGACAACTCTTCGCAACTCTTCGCGGTGATTCGATCCGACCGTCGTGATTCATCTTATCTGAAAGTTGGTGTTAACCGGTAAAACAAAGTATTAAGGTAACATGTTGGTCCGAAATGATTTTTGATGATTGCGGTGTTTTCGGTGATTGTTTTTGTGATCTCTATGATAGGGAAGACCTTTGGGAAGAGTGTGATCATAATCTTCTGGTTCGGTGCTATGTTTTGTTCGAGATTAAAGCCGACTTTGAGCTATATGTTACATCTCTTGAAGTTGACTTGAAGGAGATTGCTTTTGTGTTTTGACCGAGTATATAAGATCAATTTGGCGATTGATTTTTGTGGTGTTAGAGATGTGGTGATCCATTTTGGTGCGATTGAGCGCAGTTTCACATGTGCATTTTTCTTTCAAACCAACAGATAGCTGACTCAGACAGAAACAGAGTATTCAACAGAGCAGAGACATTCAGAGATTCAAAGCTTAACCGAAACTCATTTTTGAATAGTCATATGCTAATTAAGAGTTCATTTCATTGTATTTACTCATTGTAATCAAATTGTAAGTCAGTGAGACTTCCCTGAGGGTTATAGCCCTAGAGACAACTTTATTTGAGCAGTGAGCTCTAGGTAGTGAGCCTGAATGCAAGTGCATTCCCCATCTATGTAATATTTATGTACTCCTGGTCATAGTATATGAATATTGTGGGTTCTAGCCCCACCGTGGTTTTTCCCTTTCCAGGTTTCCACGTAAAAATTCTGGTGTTGTGGATTTATATATTCTTTGCTTCATGTTTATGTTCTTTTCTGTTGTGCATTGTTAACCGGTGCATAAAGAATCATTTTGTGGTTTCGATTTCCGGTAGATCACTGATTCACCCCCCCCCCCCCCTAGTGATCTCTGATTCTAACAGGGTGTACAAACTAACTATGTATAACACGGGTCTATTTACAAGTATAATGCATGTGTGTGGCTAATAGGGTTTCACAGGTTAAGGGCATTAATTACTTTAAGACTTTTGCTATTGTTGCTAAGATGGATTATATTTATCTTGTACTTCTCTTGTTGCATCACATAGATGGTTAGATTATCATATGTTTGTGAAGAGTTCCTTCTTGCATGGTGATCTTCATTAGGAAATATATATGAAGCAACTTCCAAGTTTTGTTCAAATTTTCTATTATTTTTAGGATTCTTTTTTTATTGTATTATCTAGAGCAACCCATTGGTTTTCTAATATGAGAATATTGATAGCTTCTCACTTGGCTTTGGTTTCAATATTATCATTTTGATCTAATAATTTACACTAGAAGGAATTATTATCATGCATGTGTGTGTGTGTGATGTTTTCCGCGAGAGAAAATAAAGTTATGAAATAAACATTTACAATTAAAAGGGAGATAAAAATAACAAATATTATGATCCTTTGGTTAAAGAAGAGATTGATAAAGAATGTTTATAAAACCCCTTTTAAAATGAAGGGGAATAATTATTTATTAAATGATTATTAAAATGAAACTCTTGTGAAAGGGTGTGACGGTTTAGAAACCACCATTTAACATGTTACATAGAGCATTCATGTGAGACTTGAGAAGGGATCATTTGAGATCACTCAAGGAAGATGAAAAAGGTGGCTTTGTGGGCTATAGACATTAGGGGAAGGGGATACACAATGTGTGACCAACCTGGGATGCAGAGTAGACTCAAAATTGTCTTGGTCAGGGCTTAGGTATTTTATCGTGTTGAGCATTATTTTGTTGAGCTAGCACTTGTTTAGAGTGCAATTGTGCACAGTGTTTCAAAAGGAACTGGTTGCTCCTAGATGTACGATTGCTATGAGAGTCAAGACCAGTGAAGTATTCTTAGAGTGAGAATGACTTTTCCAAGTGCTCAAGATTCAGATAAGTATTGAAAACCCTGGATGTTGAAAGATATTGAGAATATAATTTGATGATAATATGATTGAGTTATTCAAATTATCATGTTAATTATTTAATTTCAATTCTTACTCAATTATTACATGTTATAGTTTATATGGGCTATTTTATACTAGTTATTAATACTTATTTTTGTAAATGATCTCAATTTAATCTATCACATCCACTAACGATATTTAATTGACCTTGGGAGAAAAGTGTCATTATAGGTTAGTTTATCATATGGATGTGAAGAGAACCTTCTTGCATATTGATCTTCATGAGGAGATATCTATGTAGCAAGATTTTTTGTGTAACTTTTTCTATTATTTATGATTTGTTTTTATACTATATGATCTGAAGCAAGCCATGGGGCTTCATATGGCAAGATTGATAGCTTATTGCTTGAATGTGGTTTCACTATTATCATTTTGATCTAATAGCTTACACTAGAAGGCTTTATGAGGACTTCTTCTCTAGTGTTATATGTAGATGATTTGATTCACATGGGTGGTTGCATCTTCATGATCTAGGGCGTTCAAAGAGAATTGATGGAATCTTCTGATATGATCAATCTTGGTATTCTACATTTCTTCCTTGGTCTTCAATTTCTTCAATATGTTTAGGGAGTTTTTATTTTCCAACAAATTATACTCTTGATTTTCCTTAGAGATCTATCATAGCTAGTTGTATTACTACCCTACATCATTTCAATCAAGTGTCACACAATCTACCAATTACACTACACTTATAATTGATGCTACAATATATGAATAATTGGTTCGAATTACTTCGCACTTAATGCACAATCATCCTAATATTGTCTTTGTAGTTGGTCTTATCTATCATTTCTCGCAAGATCCTAATGATTTTAATTGGAAATTAGCCATACCTTGAGGTATATTTGCATCACAACTTATTTTGACACTCACTTCACATTAAGATATTTTCATATTGTAGGATTCACTAATTTAAAGTAGATTAATGATGAAGATAAAAAATCTACTTTTGATTTTTTCTTCTACTTTGGTTTTGGTTCAATTTCATTTCCTTGCAAGAAATAGACAATTGTTTCTAATCATCTATAGAATTTTAGTATCGAGGTGTAGTTTTGGCTAGCTAGGAATTGAGTATTCAGGTGTATTTTTTGCTATCTAGGAGAATTGTCTTTTCTAGTTAATGATGAAGTTTGGATTTCTTATTGATTACTCCAGTACTATTTGGTGTTATAATTAAAGTATCATACACATTTCATGGAACCTAATGGAGAATTATTATAGTAATCATATCAAAATCCACATGCACTTCATTTGGTAGCTCATCTAAGATGATGTTCGTGACTTGGATTATTCGTCTACTAAGGAGTAGACTATGTACAATTTACTAATCCTTCGGTATTGTCTTGTTATCTTCACTTGTAATAAATTGTTGGAGTGAAGGAATTTATCCTTGATGGGCAATCTTGATTCCTCCTTCCTTCAATTTTATATGCTTTATTTTCATATTCCCTAATTAGCACATAGGGATAATGTTGGTGTGTATAGGGTATAGTACTTAATAAGATCCCTTTTTAGACCTTCTCACACCTACTTAGCTAAGTTTAATTAAGACATTTATTTATTTTTATCTCAATTTAATCTTATGTTGTCCTGTGTCTCTGTAGCATCCTAAATTGTACTCCCTTACAATTTGTCCTCACTTGAGCCCTCACATTGGTGTCCATCCCTAAGGCCTAATTGAAGCCCTGATTTTGCTCACACTATGTATTTCACTCAAATTTTTATAATTTGCATTTTCTTCCCCAAGATCCTAGGACCCTGATGTCCAGGACTAGGGTGCTAGGCACTTTAGTCCTCAAGAACAAGGGTTGGAGACCGGAGTGCCTTGGTCCTCTTCAAAAGGGTCCATTTTGGGGCCTAATAACCGTAACATGATTTGACCAGTAACCTAGATCTTGTGTTGG
Organism: Cryptomeria japonica; assembly: GCF_030272615.1. Taxonomy (NCBI): domain Eukaryota; kingdom Viridiplantae; phylum Streptophyta; class Pinopsida; order Cupressales; family Cupressaceae; genus Cryptomeria; species Cryptomeria japonica. Next base: position 717,660,931 of record NC_081405.1, on the reverse strand, counting down.
CTCATGTCGGAAAATTAATTTGTTTTTTGACTAGCATGTATAAAAGGAGGTCCACCCCTCTCGTTTTGATGATCAATCCAGAAAATACAAGTCCTCAATTACATCTAAACACTCACATATTGCGCAGATTTAGGTTTGTAGCTCCGTTTGACGGTTGTAGCTCATAGTTTATGCATAATCCCTTCAATTTACACACATTTAACCTAATTTGAGCATTATTAATTAAATCAATTCACTTTAAAGGGAAAGAAGAGGCACATCTAAAACCCCTAGAATATGATCAAAATCTTGGTCTTTGAGGCTTAGATCTATCAAATTCTATCTTTCCCTAACATAATGGTCTCTAAGTAAAAATTAGTGGTCTTCTTACACGTAATGGTGGAAAACCCTAATTTTCCACATTACATTTTGGCGAACCTGACATCTTACACCTTAATTTTTAATTTTTAATTTTTAATTCTAAAATTGAACTCAAGTGGATTGCTTAATTTAATTTAATTATTTCAGATCTGATTGTTCATGCAATTTTAAATTCAAATTTGCACTCATATATCTTATTTTCAATTTATAAAAACCCTAAATTATAATTCTAAAATTTACTTGTGGGTTGCATAATTTTTTTCAAATCCATTTTCAGATCTGATATTTATGATATACTATGTTATGATTTAGAGGCATTTATATTTGAAATTCACAAATTAATTGGTTAATCAATCATTTTTACAAAAATTTGTATTGTTTAATCATAATTTTCAATTTCAAATTCAAATCTCCGTCCTTTGTGCATGAGTTTTGTTACCATTAGCCCTACCTACAATATTCTCATGAGAAGAAGTTGTAGAATTAAGGCTTCCCAAGATTTAATTACTAAGGATATGGAGCCTAATTTGAATAACTTATTTCATGAGAATGTTGGTGGTTCCTCTAATCCAACAAATGATGTCGTTTATCCCCATTCTTTTCAGAATTCTCATGATGTGGATAAATAACTAACTAAGGTTTCAATTGACCAATTGGAGAACATTGACAATGAATTTAAAAATATTCAACAATGGATGAGTCAACAATACCCAGAAAGTGAGGCAATCTCATTGATTGAAGGATTAAAAAGATAAAATTGGTGTTGATTTGTTTCCCGGCCTTAATCATATTATTGACACTAATATCATGCCTATCAAAATTTGTGTTGAAGTCCTTGGTTACACTCAAACCACTAGTCAAGTAAATCATTACATTCCCATGCCTACATCCTTTCCTAGTGTGCCTACATTCACATCTTCTATCATGATTACTTCCACACAAAATGTTAATCCTACACATGTTCGTCAAGGGGGCAACCTTGTTAATCAAAATTATTTTATACCTCCTTTCATCAAGTCTTTCATTTGTGACTCAACCATCTCCCATATCCACATACCATAGTGTTCCACCTCCTTATTCTCAATTGCAACCTACATACAACAATGTTACTCCTCCATCACAATCCAATGTGTCCAATTTCAATCCATCCACTGAAGAAACCACCAATAACTTATCTCAAACTATATCATCTGTACAACAATAGTTAGCTTCCATTACCCAATCCAAGTTTAATGTGCTCACATTTGATGTAACGAGCCCATTACCCGATGACATTGTTCGTGTTATCCCTCTTAAACATATGGAAGTCCCTCAATTGGAGCTTTATAATGGAAAAAGTGATCCCTTGACTCATGTGAAAACATTCCAAACTTTGTGTAGTGACTTTTCTCATGATCAAAGACACATGGTTAAATTGTTTACTTGAACCTTTAGAGATAAAGCTTTATAATGGTATCACTCTTTACCTCCTTATTCTATTACATCATTTCAACAATTAGCTAATGCTTTCATTCAACAATTTCACAATAATATTGGTCCTAAGATTACTTTGACTAATTTGATTCATTATAAGCAAGGTGTTAAAGAAAAAGTGACTAATTTTATTGGTATATATAAACATTTGTATTCTCAAATTGCTTATCCTATACATGATCAAGATGTTCAAATAGTTTTTATTGCTAATTTACAAAAATGCATTAGGGATAAGCTTCTCTTTTTTGAGTTTACTTCCTTTACGCAATTGTGTGTAGTGCTTCATAATTATCAGCTTCAAGTGAGTTAATTTGAATCATCTCCTTCAATGGCTCCAGTTGATAAGAATGTGAGTGATCAACAATATTTTGCAAATTTTAAACCGAACAAGGGATACATCAAGATCAATGACAACATCAATACTCAAGTGGCAGCCACGACATCAGGTGTGGCCCCTTTATCCAAATACTTTAGAAAATAATTTACCCCTCTTTTTGAGTCTGAGCATAGAATAATGACACAATTGATAAATAGAAATATGTTGAAATTTCCTCCCACCAAGCCAATTGATACCTCCAAACCTTTGCTACCTTATCATGATCCCAAAGTCTTTTACCAATTCATCAACAACTGAGTCATGATACTGAGAATTGCTATACCTTAAGGAGTAGAATTCAAGACTTTATTGATAACAATACCATATCCGTAGCTGGTGTGAATAACAAAGAAAACAAATTTGTAGCTCCTCCTAATCAAAACCTTAAAATATTTACTAATCCTTTTCCTTCCCATTCTACTAATGTGGTTGAATCGAAGCCTCTTATATATTCTCCAAATGACCTTGGTGTTGAGCTCATGAATAAGGTAGTGAATCTTGTTGATAAACCTACACCTCTTAAGGACCTATGCATTACCTTTGATCCTAGTGAGACTATTGTTCACCCGATGGCCCACTCTATATCATTGTGAAGATCAAAGACAAACTCTCATGAGGCATGCCCATTGATCCAACATGTATGGTGAATATGGTCACTAAAGAATATTGTAGACACCTAAAACTTGCACAACTAATTAAATGAATTTTACATTTAATCATCATTTATTCGCCTATTAATTAGACTAAGGTTTAATTAATATCCCTATTCCTTCAATCAACCTATTAATCAAATTAAACACTTGATTAAAATCAATCTCTTCTAACCTAACCTATGAATTAAACTAAGGTTTGATTAAGTACCCTTTAGCCATTTAATTGAATAAATCTTATTTATTTAATTAAAACACCTTTTCCCTTTTAATTGAATTTACATTTCATTAAAATTCATTTATATTTAAATAAATCATTATTTATTTATGAATAGTCCCCCCTACTTGCAAAATCCTACAAATGCAAGTTGCACCCCTTTTGGCTAAAATAAATCTTTTATTTTATCTAAAAATGCCTATTTCCCTCCACTTGCATTCACCTACATTTTCCATTAGCATGCTAATATTCTTCTAGAACCCCTCTAGACCCCTCATTAATTAGCCTAATTCTTCTAATCATGTCACATCCCTAAATTTGGGGGAGTCACTTCTCCAAATCTGGAAGAAAGTATTCTAAATGTGTTGAGGACTCTACCTTCTTCAACAAGTTAACTTGTTGAGTCTTCCAACTTGTAAGGTTATCTAACTTTCAACAAGTTAACCTCCAAAGTCTTCAAAGAGCATTTAATGCCTCTTACAAGACATCATCCTAGCCCATGATGGTTGTCCCTTTGGCCATCCCTCAACTTTGCACAAGAGTTTACTTCTTGGACAATAGCATGCTCCCTTGGATAATAGCATTATCCAATGATGTCATCTCTTGATGTTATCCCTAATGCTTACTTAGCATCTAATGCTTGCTTAGTATCCTCTCAAGCCATCTCAAGGTGACATTTTTCAACTTGGGATTGGATTGAATTCCCCTCATGGATTGATAACTTTCAATCCTAGCCCTTGTTAAGATTGCTCAATCTTGGCCATCCATTTCTCTATTTTCTCTATAAATAGAGCCCATTTCTTCAATCTTAGAATCCATCCACTTTTATGCATCCATATTATAGTTGTTTTTGCAGGTTATCAAGGATCTCTCATTGTGCCTCTCTCAAGCATTTAGGTCATCCTAATTGCATCATAGTTAGATTATATCATGTTTTAGAACAATCATTTAGCTTAATTTCATATCAATTTCATAGCATTCTCATCTTCATCTTAGCTTAATTACATCACTTAATCTTTCCATTTGGAAATACACCTCCATCTTGCATATCATCGATCATATCAATAGTTTTTCATCTAATCACTAGGATCTTAGTTGCATCCATTTGGATTCTAGTTCATCATTCAAATCTCATTCTTTAGGTTATCATCTTAAAGATCAAGTGCTCTTCCAAGTGATGGCCACCTTGAATCTTGAAGATATTTGGAGATAGAGGACAATGAGACAATTTTGAGAGTTTTAGATTAATTAACATGCTTTGTTGATTTTAATCTCTAATGCAATGTCCCATTGGTGTGTTTGTCTTGTTTGTGTCTCTTGTGTAGGTGCAAAGATCTGAGCATACAAATACCTTTATAGTTTACAATTGCATCAAGTAACATATGATAAATCTGATGTAGTTGTTAAGGTATATGATGGTTTCTCTTGCCCTACTATTGGTTCTATTACTCTTCTAGATGAGGTTGGTACTAAGTTCTTAGATGTCATTTTTTCTATCATTCCTACATCGGATTAGTCTCATGTGAAGTTGGGACATCCTTGGCTCTCTTCCATGAAAGCAATCCCTTTTATTATTCATAAATGTCTAGAATTTTCTCATGAAAAAATCATAACAATTAACTATAGTATGTATCAACCCACAGTGAGGCATGGAGATGTTACCCTTGATTACTTTTGGCCTAATTAATTTGAACCTCTTAAGCCTCGAAGTGATGCTCTTTTTCAAATTTATCAAAAGTGGAAGAATGAGATGATCTTATATTTGAGTAAGACTAGAGAGCCTAGACCTATTCCTCCTCCTCGTTATGGACTTGGTATCCTTCCTGCATCTTCGATTCCTCCTATATATGGCATAGTTCTACCTCCTACATCTTATAAAGGGAAGCGCTTGACATCTCCTATTTTTCAACCTAGTAAACCTTCTCCCAATCCTTCTCATTTAAAGGAAGAGAAGGAGCCTATGCCCATTGATCCTAAACCTTCACAACCGTCGATTAAAACTAAAAGAAACTATTGTGCGAGAGAACGTCAACCGAGAAGTCATGGTAAGGCTCGTGAACTTGCTTCTCAACCCATTTCCTCCCCGAAGACACAAAATGTTGACTTAGTCCCATTTGTCCAACCTTCTCCTAACCCTAGGGAGGAAGTTCAACCTAAAACACCAAGAATAAAAATGCTTGGGAAAGATGATGGTTCATGTGCTATTCATATTAGAGATCATATTTTTATTAATCTTGATGAAGAAATGGATGAAAATGTTCTTCATGACAATAATGTTGATGATAATGATTCTGATGATATGTATGAGGTTGTTGATGTTGAAAATGATTTATCTAAACAATTTCAAAAGCATTAATCCTAGCTCCTAGTGACAAACAAAGTGACTCATCATTAGAGCATGGTCCTTCTTTGGGACTTGTAGTAGCTTCATCTACTGTGCTCAAATTTTCTCCTCTTGCATCTTGTCCACCTTCCCAAAACAATGTTCAACAAGATTGGGAGGCATATGATTTACTTGATTAGCTTCATTCGTGACATAGATACTCTCTCCTCTCTTGCTTGTTCATAATGTGTATCCCTCATGATGTCTTTTTCCGTTATGTTAGGTTCTTTTGGATGACCCTAGTCACTCCATTGGTGCAAGCTAATAAAGAGGCCAAATCTGTTGTGGCATTCTTCTATTTGTTTCTCAATTATTCTATTTGTTGTCCTTTGTGTTGTCTACTTGAGGATGATGCAAAGCGTTGAGATATATTTTGGTCTCTTCCATGTTGACTCAAAAGATAAATGTTCCCTTCTTCCATTATGCTTGTGATTCCACTACCTTTGCGGGATGAGGTCAATTCAATATAAATATTTCATGATATGGATTATTTATCATAAGAGCATACTGACGCTAGAGTTAGTGAATCCCTTATATGTGTTTTATGTTTTGTGACCATTATCCTTTGATTTGTCCTTTCTTGGGGGCATATCATTGTGGTAACATGCTTGTCTTTGGATGCATGCTACCTTAAAGAAATTTCTCCCGATAAGGCATATACAATAGCTTTAACATACGGGCATAAACTTTGCTCAATGTTTCACTTTATGCACACACTATCAAATGTCTCGATACTCAAGTTACTTTGCAAACCGATCCTTTTGTTTTGTAATTTGGTATTTTTATTTTTTCATGACTCATAGTAAGCGAACCTTACTAGGCTAGTAGTCATGACTCTCTCTTTCTTTCCTCTCTCTTATGATGTCCCTTTTATCTTGATGTTGAATTAGCCAAATCCTGAAGACCGTTGGGGGCTTGGTGTGTCTTACCTCTTTGACATCTTGATGAAAATTTTCAATGCAAACCTTTGTACTTTACCGAGAGTATGCTTAGTTTCATACTCCTGCTAAAGTGGGGGATAAATGTATCATCCTAAATTGTACTCCCTTACAATCTTGTCCTTACTTGGGTCCTCACTTTGGTGTTCATCCCCAAAGGCCTGATTGAAGCCCTGATTTTGCTCATGCTATGTATTTCACTCAAATTTTCATAATATGCATTTCCTTCCCCAAGATCCTGGGACCCTAATGTCCAGGACCAGGGTGCTGGGCACTCTGGTCCTCTCCAAAAGGGCCAATTGTGGGGCCTCATAATGGTAACATGATTTGAGCAGGAACCTAGATCCTATGTCGGCTCATGTCAAAAAATTAATTTATTTTTCAATTAGCATGTGTAAAAGGAGGTCTACCCCTCTCATTTTGATGATCAATCTGGAAAATTCAAGTCCTCAATTACATCTAGCAAATTCAATTGAGCAAGCAATCAATCTTCTTTCAAGCATTGGAGCAGAAGTAAAGTCAAGATTCAAGCATTGGAGATGGCATTCATGTTCTATATTTTATGAATATTATCTACATGAAACCCTAATTTCTTGTGAAGACAAACAAAACTTCATTAAAAGGTATATCATTAGTGTTTCAAACCTTTTTCAACATTTCCCTCCAAAGGAAAGCATTTTCATTATAATACTATATTTACATTTAAATTCTATTCCATGGTTAATTCCGAAATTGAGGTTTGACCTAAGGCAAACCCCTATTCCCAACCATTTTCCCTTCTCTACTATGTGCAAGAATAGGTACAAAGTTGTAATTTTTGAGATCGATATTATTCACAAAGACAAACAAGTTCCATTTTGGACGACAAAAAGTTCAAAGGACTAGAGTGACCGACACTCTGGTCCCGACAATTCAGGTCAACCTTCTAGGAATAGATTCAAACACTCACATATTGCTCAGATCCGGGTTTGTGGCTCCATTTGACAACTATAGCTCTCTGTTTATGCATAATTGCTTCAATTTACACACATTTAACCTAATTTTAGCTTTATTAATTAAATTAATTCAATTTAAAGGGAAAGAAGAGGCACATCTAAAACCCTTGGAATTTGATCAGAATCTTGGTCTTTTAGGTTTAGATTTATCAAATTCCATCTTTCCCTAATGTAATGGTCTCTAAGTAAAACTTAGTGGTCTTCTTAAACGTAATGGTGGAAGCCCCTAATTTTCCACATTATAGTCTCATCCCTACCTATCTAAAGAAGAATTATCTTGGACTCTATTATCTTGCATGTATTGCATCATTATTGGTAATAGAGAATTTTTTAGTGCTTCTATCTTTTATGGAAGGTTCTTTGGGGTTGCAAAAGATTCATGTTCTTATGAGTATATTTTGTAACTTCAAAAAGTGGCATGTATTATTGTAGTCCCAACATTTTTTCTTAGAATTTTCAAGAGACTTAGATCTCCCACAGATTCAAATATACCCTTGTCTTTTTTATTCTTTGAATTTTTCATGAACAACTAAGACCTCCTTAGTGGATCAACAATTTTGCTCATCTCTTCCAAGATTTAAGAGTAGCCATGGTCTTATTGTGCACTAATTTTGATACATGCTTTCAATAGCTATTAGCAAAATCTCTCATAGATTTGGAAAGGAGCATAGAAGGTGCATGCATCAATCTTCATCTTCTTTATTCACACCCACATTTTGTAATTGAATTTTAACATTGTTAAGTTCATTCAAGTTCTCTTCGATAAGATCACCATCACCCATCCTTAAAGAGCACAATTTTTTTGTAGATGTAGACACCCAAAATTGTCCAATCTAATTAAATAAATATTTTATTTATTTAATTATCTAAGCTTAATTCTTCTATTAATTAAATAAATCTTTATTTATTTAATTAATTCATTTATCCTCTTCTAGCCTTATTTCTCATTTAAATAAATACATTTATTTATTTAAATTATCATTTTCCTAAATTAAATAAATATCTTATTTATTTAATTGATCTCACTCCTTCTATTAATTAAATAAATCTTTATTTATTTAATTAATTTGTTAACCTTTTCTACCCATGACACATGTCATTCATCTCTTAATTCATACACTACCTACCCTCTCATTATTTTATTATTTCTTTTACCTACCCTCTAATCATAGCCGACCTCCTTTTACACCTCTCAATCTTATCCCTCCATTTCATATAGTGTCTTCTATATAAGGAGATCCTTCCTTCATTATCAACCCTAATCAATCATTCTAATCAATTTATGCACTTGACTACACTACGATCCTATTTGCAACCGCATTCTGTTCTTTGTTGAGCTCTTGTGCACATAAAATATGAGAGCAAATATATCAAGCAAGATCAATGGAGATAGGAAGAATGGAGATCCAAACCCTATTGGACATGTGATGGTATAATCTTTGTGATTTCATTTGATTTGCATTATCTTGGGTAATCTTCATATGTTATGGTGGATCTTTGTTGTTGTTAGGCTAGGGTTTTGTGGTTGAATTCATTTAGCCTTTCAATATTGTTATTATTGTTATCCATTTTCACCATATACATTTTGGCACGCCCCGTGGGACATGGATTTTTTGTTAGATCTGTGTTTTTTTTGCAGATTTTTCTAACCCTATATTGTTGTTTTGTAAAACAATTTGGAGAATAATCTTGTGCAGCTAGGGTTTTGGACACAAAATTAAGATCTTGGAGAGATTTGATCATATCTCACAAACGACTATGAAATTTTGCACCAAAATTTTTTTGCAAGTTGAAGAAAGTATCCGGAGCTTTCAATCCAAAATTCAAAATTTTTGGAGCATATTTTCATTTTCTATGAATTTTTTTTGATTTTTCATAAAAAATTAATTTTGAGAGTAAATGAGAGAATTTTTTGGATTTTCTTACATTTTTGGAAATCTCTCATAATTATACATAGGATCTGTTGTTTGCGATTTTAATTTTGATGCAAAATATTTCCCTAAAAATTAGATCTTTAAAAATTAGGTTTTTTCCTTATTTTAATCAGATCTCACAAACGGCTTTGAATTTTGACATAAATTTTTTTTTGCATTTCAAGAAAAGGATTAGAAGAATTTAGTAAAAATTTCAGATTTTTTGGATCATTTTGGCAATTTATATGAATTTTTTATGATTTTTCATAAAAAATTAATTTTGAGAGCAAATTAGCGAATTTTTTAGATTTTATTATATTTTTGGAAATCTATCAGAATTATACACTGGATCTGTTCTTTTTTATATTAAATTTGATGCAAAATTATTCCTTAAAAATCATATCTTTGAAAATTAGGGTTTTGCATTATTTTACTCATATCTCACAAACTGGTTAGATTTGTTGTAGAAATTTTTTTATGTAGGTTTGGAAGACCATCAGTACTCTCCACTAAAAATTTCATATTTTTGGGATCGATTTTTCATTTTATATGAATTTTTTATGATTTTTCATAAAAAATTAATTTTTGGAGCAAATTAGTAAATTTTTTGGATTTTCTTACATTTCTAGAAATCTCTTGAAATTTTACAGTTGGTCCTTTTTTATGATGAATCAGATCTTTGAATTGGTCAACAAAACGTATTATTGAAGGCCCCTATTTCACAAAGTCGTTTGGATCTAAAATTTATCTAACTTGTGTGCTTGCAGGAAGGGGTGATCATTTGAAACAATCCAAACTACTAATAAATCTTTGTTGCAGGTCCTTGGCAAGGGTTTCTAGATTTTTATTGTGTGCCTTGTTTTCATAGACTAGCAAACACTTCAATTGGTGCACTAAAATTGAATCATTGTCTTTTGTGTCTTGAGCAGTAGGCTCTTTTTGTTTAATCTTTAGAGGGCCTGTCTTCCCGTGTGGTCATTGGGACTACTAGTGAGAAGAGAACGACCCAAGTGGTAGCAAAAGAAAAGCCATCTTCTTCCAAACCACTATAAATAACTGTATTCATGGTGAAAACTATGGATAACGTGTGTTGATTAGTTCATACTGACACTATGTCTCCCCATAAACCCGTTTGATCAAATTTATTTGATCAGTTGTAGGGCGTAACCCCTATTGGCTGGGAGCCTTCTGTATTTACAGAGCTGAAAGTGTTGCATGTATGGCCACACGAGCGGATGCCCTTACTAGCACCTTTTTGTTTTAGAAGCCCAAATCCTTCTAGTTGTTGGGGCAGGAGTTCGGACCTCTGGTAGCTGCCCACACACATACGGTTCTCAGTAGAGATACAAAGTTCGCCATGGGGAGTTTTCGTGGGGACTGATGCTTGGCTGACCCGAGAAGTGAGTGCTGAGGGTGGAGCTAGTGAGGTCAAGCATCTAAGTATCCGCTCTGAATAGTGTAGCCTCAAGGGTAAAACCCCATCTGGGATCAACAACTATTGTCTTAGCCAGCCATAAGAATTGTGCTTGTCTTATTTTGAACAATCAAACATTCAAGACCAAACAGCAAAACATTGTGTCTTTTGTGTCTTCAAGTGTATGCAAAACAATTTTACATCAAACAACACACTTTTCTTGGAGTCATTTTGAGTCTAAACACTTGCAAACATTGAGTCCTCATCAACATTGTGTCCTCTTGTCACGAAAAAATAGTCAAACATTCAGATTTGGTCACAACCAACAACTTCACAAATTGGAAAATTTTTACAATCCAGCAAACAAGAGCAATCAATTTCGGAATTCTTGAGCTTCCTAGGTTGTTTCTCCAAGTTTTCATCTAGCATTCAACCTGTCTTTGGGTCTCACAAAGTCCATCATTGCTTTACATCTTGCATTAAATTTACATTTGTCTAAACTTGAGTCAAAAGGTCACTTGCTTGTCCTCATCATACTTTGTCAACACACTACATACAACAACACTTTGCTAAGTGGTCCCTCATCAAGGTTTCTTACCTTTGGGTCTCATTTGGTCTTACTTAGAGTCAAGGTCAACTTACCTCATCAAGAGAAACTATCCTCTCTTTGGAAGTCACACCTACTCTACTACATACATACTTGGTCTTACACTTTGGACATTTCAAGTACACTTCAGATTCATTTACATTCCATCCAACTCTTGGTCTTCCATACTTTTTCCATTTTCATCTAGTCTCACATATCTCAATCAATACCTAGTTCATGGTTGAAACCCGTCTTCAAAAATCTAGGAGAGAAACTAAAGAGGCTCAAGAGTCCGCAAACATGAGTTCTTATGAGTATGACAATGATATCTTTTTCAATTCTGATCATACTCCATTACTTGACATGGATGCCTATAGAAACATTCCAAATGTTGAGAACATGGACACTACAAACAACAATGATACACACAATGATGATATGGACAACTTTTCAGTACATTCAGTAGATGTGGAAGAATCCATTATGGATCCCTGTTTCAATCGATTGGTTTAGGAAATAATGAGGAGGGATAGACAATACTTCTTACAAATGATGGCACAAAGTGGAGCCAAGATACCTCATGATTTTGACATGTCTCAAATAATGGAAAATCGATCTTTGCAACAAACTCACTCCAACATGGATCAAAGGAGACCTAATAGTGGAGGCAATAGAGGACCACATATGGTGCCTGAATCACCATCATCTTTGTTTCAAAAACCTGAGGTCCCACATACACATGGTCAAGCATATGATACTCACCTTCGCAAACCATTATGGAAGTCTTATGCAGAAAGATATGCTCAATCACATACCAATGCTAAGGATCAACCACCAAAGCAATTGGATATTCAAAGGCATGCTCAAAATTTGGACACAAGGAAACCCCGTGTCAAATTTGGGGGCAACACATTAGAACATGACATGCCTGTAGAGTATGGTATACATGGACAAAATAGATATTTCATTCCTCAACATGAATCTATACCAAGTGGTCCATATACGCAACATCATTATAAACCTCCTCCATATGAACATGTGTATGATCAATATCATCCATATATGCAACATGCTCCTCCTCTAATTGGTGCCTCAAGCATGGGTATGGTCCAAGGAGTCGATCTCCACCTAAGAACAATTTGAAGCAACAAATCAGGGACTTACAAAAGAAAATGGAGGACATAAATACACCAAAGCCAACATACACAATGAGAGACATATGTCCTTATCCATTTGACAAGAGCATTCCAATGCCTCCTTTTCCTACACACTTTGTGACACCTAAGTTTGATAAGTATAGAGGAAAAGGGGATCCTAAGGCACACATAAGACAATTTTTCATAGCTTGCATTGAGGTAGCAGCAGAAGAGACATATTTGATGAGATTATTCCCACAGAGCCTAGGCGATCAAGCTATGGAATGGTTCTCCCAACTTCCAATTGGAATTAAGTCATGGGGTGACTTAGCAGAGGCATTTATTCAACATTTCTCCTACAATATAGTGATAGACATATCAGCGACTACTTTGTGCAACACCAAGCAAAAAGAGGGAGAGACTTTTGCATCATTTTTACAAAGATGGAGGAATCTAGCCAGCAGATGCTCTTGTGAAATTCCACAAAAACAAATGGTAGAAATGTTCACCCAAAATGTTAACAAAGACATTGGCTATGACTTAAGGAAAGCTTGTTTGTCCACCTTCAAGGACGTCATTGAAAAAGGCTTAGCAACAGAGAAGGTCCTAATTGAACAAGGAGTCAGTAAGATATTCAAGGAAAACAAAGATGACTTTAAAGGAAAAGACAAGCCAAGATTTTGGAATAAAAACAAGAACACAGTCAATGATGGTGTTGTTGATGCCAATACAGTGCGACCCAAATTTGTTTTTTCCGGATCAAATCAGGTGAATACTCAAACAACTTCTAAATCACAAAGGAAGTACACTCCATTGGGAGAACCACTAGAGTCAGTTTTCAAGAAACTAGTGGCAAACAAAGTAATCACTATTCCAAATTTTCCTCCATATGAACCAAAGGTCAAACCAAATTGGTGGAATGATGATGAGTATTGTGAATTTCATAAGAGCAACGGTCATAAAACAGGAAATTGTCATCGACTGAAGAACACCATACAAGATCTCATTGATAGAGGTGACATTGAGATTGAAGGACACTCATCCAACCAAGAACATGAGATGTTTAAGGAGCCATTCCCAAAACATGACAAAGGAAAAGCTAAAGTCACAGATGATCAAACCAACTATACCAGAGCATCCTACAACTATGATTCAACTATCAATCACATCTCGATGGACAATTACATCTCTACCATTATCATCAAGGACAAAAACCCTGAGAATTCTACCTAGAGACCCAAGATTGTCTTAAAAGGCGTTAGATCTTCTTCTGAACCTACCTCTAAATGTCATGTTACAACCCGTCAAGGTAAAATCATTTTGCAAGGTGCTCCGGCCAAGAACACCGCTTCCTCATCAACCAATCCTGAGTATGACCTTGTAGAAAAATTAGGGAAGACACCCGCGCTCATCTCCATTCTTGAGCTCCTACGCATATCCCCCGCACATAAATCCATTCTTGACAAAATCTTGAGAGAAACTGTCGTTCCTACTGATCTGAACATGGACCAGTTTCAAGCCATGGTGGGATACCTTTCCATTCCACACTCCCTTACATTCACAGAAGCCAATGACGCCTCTGTAAGTTAGCCACATAATGCACCTTTACACATTGAAGCCTTCATACACAAACATCGAATAAAACGAGTCCTGATAGATAGAGGAGCAGGTTTGAACATTTGTACATTGAGCACTATTAAACAATTGGGATATTCTGACAAAGCTGTGAATTCTACAAACAAAATTACCATCAAGGCATATGATGATGAAGAGCATTCATCCAAAGGCACAGTCACCTTACCTCTCAGAGTTGGGCTAGTTACAAAGGATGTGGTTTGTCAAGTCCTAGACCTTGATCTCACATACAACATATTGCTAGGATGTCCATGGATTCATGAGATGAATGCAATACCATCTACATATCATCGATGTATCAAGTTTCCACACAATGGAGTTCAAGTGACCATCAAAGCTAACCCAAATCCATTCATATATTGCAACATTCTGCGACCTAGATCAGAAATAACAATTCAAGCCAATCGAGAAGCTGTTCCTTTATCAGCATATGTGGATCCAGAATCCTTGAAACCTTCTACATCAAAGCAAGCAGAGCTTAAAGAAAAATTCAAGATTAAAGATCTGGGATGTGGTGAGTATATCTTTCATGTTGATCAATTCCAACTATCTCCTAAGACATTCAGTCAACAAGAACAATCTATAAACAATTTGCAAAGAATTGGGTGTGAACCACCTAGTGTTGTGGCTACTAAGTCTGAATGCAAATCTCCTCTAGTGGTGCAAGCAGCTCTTGATATCAATAGTCCTAAGAGAGGTTCTAGCAAAGAATCTATTGAGTGTATCGCCAACCCTCTTGATAACTCATATAGCTTTACCATTTCATCCACTCGTTCCATTTCCACTTCTCTCCCAGACTTGGATCAACAAGAATTACAAAAGCCCTTACTCATTGGGGATCAAAAATCAAGCTTTGAAAAGAAAAATCTAGAAGTCAAAAATAAAGAGAAGTCCTTTAGTCCAAATCAAAATCAAAAGCTATTTGACTCTGCAAAAATCAAAGTCAAGGATAAAAATCCTATGAAAGAAAAGGAACAAGAGTTGATCTCCCCTAATATCAAAATAACTGGGGGCAAAAGTTCTACAATTTCAAGTAAAAAAGCATACTTGGTGATCTTAAGTCTCCATCATGCCATCCTACTTTCACTTCTTTTCACAATCATAAGCCTTCATAGCTCATCCACTTGTTCCACACATCCATTCCCTTCTAGCGATACGTCATGGACCTTTAATGGAGCTTCCTCGAAGGACTTCGTTATCAGAGATGCCCAAACTTCTTTAGGTGACATGCATATGGGACTGTGTAATCCACACACTAGTATTTCTATCTCAGTTCCTTTATCAAGGAAGACAGTCACTCGAGCTACATATCATTCAGTCAAGGAATAATGCAGCTACAATCATAAAGTCAATCCTCGCACATTTGAAGTAGGTGACTTAGTTCTCAGAGAAAATCCTAAAAATCAGAAAGACAAAGAGAAGGGCAAGTTCGAACCAAACTGGCTTGGTCCTTACATCATTACAACAGCATATGGATCTAGTGCATATCAGCTCTCAACTACAGAAGGTGAACCTTTGGAGGATCCTATCAACAGCATGCACCTTCGCAGGTTTTACACATAGCTCTTCAGAGTATCCCAAAAAAAAAATACAAAAAAATCAAAAAATTCAAAAATACAAAAAAAAATTATAAAATAAAAAAAATCATTACTTGGTGAAAACCTGGCAAACAAGCGCCTTGTGACACAAAAAACATTGAAAAATCAAAAAAAGTAAAGAGAAATAATTTCATCCAACAGTGAAAACCACTTCGGTGGTGCCCTGGGCAAGTACCATGGTGAAAACTGGGTCACCAGCGCCATGTGTAGAGACATTGCTCCTCCCTCCTTCAGGATTCACTTTCATCCTTTCACTTTGCACACACTCACAACCTATTCGTTCATAATAAACTTGCCCATTCCCATCATGGCTTGTTATTGATCTACAAAAGATTGGTTAGCCATTCATAATAAACCTCCCTTTTCATCTCCCTTTCCATCCATAATAAATCAGCTCCTATCTGTGGCTAAGGCAAATCCTACGTCTAGTGATGGGTGTGGAACTGAGAGCATCACATGTTTCAAGGAGTATAGTTTCTTCCAGCTTCCTTCAGTCTATCCGCGCACAATCCGCAATAAAGCAACATTTGCATCACAAATCCGCAATAAAGTTTCATCTTCTCCACAATAAAGTATCAGTTTCATGGATTCAGTTAGTTTCAGATGAGACACAGCAGCAACAATGGGCTTCAACAAATCAAATCTTTCAACAGACTTAGACAACATATGGTTTCGTGCTATCTATCCTTTTTGTGAAAGTAAAAAATTGTGACCACAATCAAATAAGACTTATACAAGTGACAAGAGACACTAAACTTGAGGACTATAGTGGATGTTGGTGTCGAGTCTTGGTTTTCTTTTGATTTCATCTTTTTTGATGACATGTCTTTTAGCTTTTCCGGGATGTCTCTGACTAGAGATTTTATCTCCAAGATGTCTTTGACTAGAAAGGCAAGGATGGGGTATCGTCACCTATTTGTATTTGTTGTCTATGGATTGTCTCTTAGTAATGCTATGACTTGTCCAAGGATATGAGGACACTGTGATTCTAGTATGAACTGGGGCATTCCTTGTTTGTGACTGTCTTATCTCCATGCAAATAGGTACAATGACTTTCTGGGTCGAACATATGCCTCGATTGTCATAACCTACTTGCCATAATAAATCTCAATGATGATAACACACAATAAGCTCTTTCACATTCATATCTTCTATCTTTCATCCCCCTTTCTTGATTGACTTCCATCATCCTTCTTGAGTCCGTGTAGCCTTCTATCACATGACTGAGTATAATGACACACCAAAAACATTTGAATTTCATGTAGTTGCACCTGCATTACCACATATAAGCATTTCAGACATACATATAGATATCACAATTGCATCACATCCTGCACACAATGCATGTTAGCACAATTTACATTTGCATTATCATATTCATTTGCATTTCATACATTCACATTGGCATAACATATTAAAAACATAAAAGAACAAAAAAATATATTGCATTGCATCATATACATATTTGCATGCATATCATAAGCATCACATAGAAACATACATCACATAGGTACACATGCATATAGCTACCACAAAGATGAATCATCTCATATATATATATATAAAGTGTCATGATACAATGATGTCAAAATCATATGGCTACAATCACCCGAAGGTGTCTACATCATCATACAAAAATGGTACAAAATTGATACAGAGGAACCCACTGATAACTCCTGCCAACACTGTTGGTAGTGCTAATCCTATCCATGTCATGGTATTCCATGCCACATGTCCTACCCTCATCTCCAGTCCTGGATCCTGAAACACTCGTCTCAGTGCATCCCTGTCTCTGTCTCGATCGTAGGGTACTAACTCCCCATCGATCGGTATCCTCAGTATCCTGTATACATCCTCTAAGGTGACTGTCATCTCACCCATCAACAAATGAAATGTACAAATCTTTGAGTGTCATCTCTCAACCAGCACAGTCAGCAAACTCATGTTCGCTCGAAACTCAGGCACATACAGAATGTATCTCAGACCCATAACCTCAATGGCGGCCCTGTCCTCGAATGTCAGCTCAGGTCGCAACCTCTGAGTCGATGGGAATCTCTCCCATGACTCCAGCATAGGCAAATACTCCTGCAGTCACACAAATCAATCATCTCAGTCCTAGTGACACTCACTGTTCATCACAAAGTGTTGCTTCTATCCTAGTGGTACTCCCTGTTCATCACAAAGTACTACGTGTTTGGCACTCCCTATTCATCACAAAGTACTGCTCACATTTGCACTCATTGTTCATCACAAAGTGATGCTCATATTTAGTACTCCCTGTTCATCACAAAGTACTATATCTTGGTACTCACTGTTCATCACAAAGTGCCTTGATCTATCCTATCCTAGGGCCTCTGCTTGAGTGAATCCTCTTGAGAAGTTTCCTAATTGGCAATGTATGTTCTATCACAGAATTGTCAATCCTAGCCCTATTTGTTATCCTAGTCTTCCCTAGAGGACCTTCTTGAGTGTATCCTCTCAGCAGCTTATCCAATCGACAACGTATGTTCATCACAGAACTGCCGATTTGACCTAGAAGACACAAATTCACATTTTTGGACACAAACGTGTTTTCCGACACAGACGCGCCTACACGTTTTTGACATTTTTTGGACCCTATTCTAAGTGCATTTATTACATTACCTAGCATGCATTAATGACAACAATAAATGCATCAAAGTACAAGGAGGTTTTGTGGTACTTACTGGCTCTCTTGCCTCTGCTGGCCTCTGAAATCGGCGAACGTGATCGAATCTGTGAGCCATTGCCATTGCTGCTAACTGCTGCTGCTCTATCTCGCTCTACACTCTACTCTTGTGGATGTGTGGATGACAACGAGGATGTATTTTCCCTTGTGGTCTATCTTATAGACTACCCTAGCCCTAGCCCTTGTCTCCTGAATCAGTCTTCATTATCTCGTGACTCTGTCACTCTATCCAGTCAGTCCATTCTTGCCTTTCTTTCTTATCAAGAGATTGTCTACGATCTTCTCAGACATTTTCATCCAATCTCTCGAGGGGGCATATCATTCCCATCTTGGGGCAACTTTGTATCAGTTCATATTATCTTCTTTGAAACAACGCGACAAGCCGCATTGTCTCAAAGAGGGGCAAAATGTAGACACCCAAAATTGTCCAATCTAATTAAATAAATATTTTATTTATTTAATTATCTAAGCTTAATTCTTCTATTAATTAAATAAATCTTTATTTATTTAATTAATTCATTTATCCTCTCCTAGCCTTATTTCTCATTTAAATAAATACATTTATTTATTTAAATTATCCTTTTCCTAAATTAAATAAATATCTTATTTATTTAATTGATCTCACTCCTTCTATTAATTAAATAAATCTTTATTTATTTAATTAATTCATTAACCTTTTCTACCCATGACACATGTCATTCATCTCTTAATTCATACACTACCTACCCTCTCATTATTTTATTATTTCTTTTACCTACCCTCTAATCATAGCCGACCTCCTTTTACACCTCTCAATCTTATCCCTCCATTTTATATAGTGTCTTCTATATAAGGAGATGCTTCCTTCATTATCAACCCTAATCAATCATTCTAATCAATTTATGCACTTGACTACACTACGATCCTACTTGCAACCACATTCCGTTCTTTGTTGAGCTCTTGTGCACATAAAATCTGAGAGCAAATATATCAAGCAAGATCAATGGAGATAGGAAGAATGGAGATCCAAACCCTATTGGACATGTGATGGTATAATCTTTGTGATTTCATTTGATTTGCATTGTCTTAGGTAATCTTCAGATGTTAAGGTGGATCTTTGTTGTTGTTAGGCTAGGGTTTTGTGGTTGAATTCATTTAGCCTTTCAATATTGTTATTATTGTTATCCATTTTCACCATATATAGTAGATAATACTTATTAACCTAGGATCTATCTTGATAATGTCTTGCCAACTTTTCCATGAGGGTTTTTGTAGGTGGATTGTTCCAAAAATATTGAATAGCACAAAATCTAACAAGAAAAGTCTCATAAATCTCATATTTCTATGTAACACTACCTCATCATCTAGTTATATTATAGTTGGTTTGGAGTTGGATATTGCATCACACATATTTTGATCTATGAGAAAAATATCCATCTTGAGTTTCTATAGCTCAAAATTAGTGGAATTAAATTTTTCCATCTTCACCTAGATGTGCTTATCATCTTCTCTAAAGTAGAGATCTTCTCTATGCATGCTCCCACTCAAACCAAGATTAGTATAAAAATCCTTGTTCCTACCAACTAAGACACAAGTTGATCAAGCACTAATACCTATTGTAATGAAGCTAATGTGTAGAAAAAATCTTTAACTAATAAAAAAGAGGTGAGCACAATAATCTAAAATAATTTTTAAGAAAGAAAAAACATAATAAAATTAATCATCATATGATAATAATGTGTTTTGCGAAAACTTTTTAGAAATCTAAACCAATGTGTTAATAAATAATAATGTTGGTTACAATACAATCGAAGTAAGGATCATTCATAGAAGGAAACACCAACACTCAAATATACCTACAAAATACATTATGCAAACTCCATTCCAAGCACCCAATAAATAGAAAAACTAAAGCATGAAACCATCAAAACAGAATTAAAAAACTTGAGAAAACACCACCCAAAAATGGCATGCAAAATACCTAGTCAAAGCTCAACACTCAAATATCGAGATAAATCCTATAAAAATATATCATAACATGTTATAGTTATCCTCCCAACTTGGATTTTCCAACTTATCTTATTCAAACCCTCTAATGATGATTTATGAAAGTCACAATAGCATGTCATATGTTGGTGAATATTCTTGATGAACATGTATAACTCCCTCTTACAACAAGCTCTTATGGATCACAAATGCACTTACATACCTAACGTGGGAGCCTAATTTTTGAAAAAAAAATTAAATTTTGATCCAAGAACATGATTGAACCTATTTTTAGAAAAGTGGAGATCTTAGAGAGCTCTACATCACCGTTTTTAGATTAATTATAACTAAGTCTTGTCTTAATCATTTTTTAGGTCTACAGATTACATCTATAGACAAGAATTTACATTTGACATTAGAATATGTGATGTCCTGCATTAAATTAAATTAATAATTTAATCAATTTGCAGCAAAGGGAAAATAATGAATTTAACTTATCAATCCAAAAACCTTCATATTTGAAAACTTTGAGGAACTTCTTTATTAAATTCAACAAACATACAAATTGATTAACAAGATATTCACCAAAATTCTCATAATTGGAGATCCAAACGAAGTCCATAAATTACTCTCCAACACTACAATCTTAAAGAAAACTCACCAAACATTAGAACAAACTTCTAATTGACAAAATACCTAAGATTACATAGAAAAATACATAAAGCCACAACCTCTAATCTGCTATGAACTTTTGTAACACATGCATACTCAAACTGAATAAAACCTCAACTATTCAACATAGTGATAACCTCTGAAATGAGATTATTCAATAGAAATCCTTAAATCCCATCTTACATCACCAAGAAATCATATGAATTTAATCCTTATATTGAATAGAAACTTTCAAACTCCCATTCTATGGTCTCCTTCTTCACTAGTTTATCGGCCACTGAAGAAACATGCCAAAGCTTAGCAAAAAATTGTAACTTGAAGAGTCAAATATGGAGACAAAATCATGCATAAATAAAACCACATTCAAACTCTTAATTTGAGCACCCAAATCCCGCTCCCAAGGAAAGGAAACTTTCCTTTTTCCAAGTCTCACTAGGCTTCTACAACTTCTAAAGAGACTTGCTATTTCTCAAACTTCTAAAGAGACTTGCTATTTCTCAAAATTGCCGAAAGCCAGTAATTGCTAAAAAGACAAGTCAAGTGAATTTTACCAAATCTCCACACCAAAAGGCAAGAAAATATTTAAATTAAAATACATATGGTATTTATAAAATATTCTAATCTCAACCAAATCACCAAATTTATTATTATTTCTCAAATATAAATTGATCATGATTCATTATTTTGGGTTTGATTACTTACTATTTTTAGTAAATTTTTATTTCTAGAAAAATTTTGAAAAAGGGAAATAACAAGTCCTTCATTCCCAAAATTGTTTGTCCTCAAGAAATTGCAACCATGATGCTTCAATTTTTTGATGCACAAAATATCCATTCATTTTAGACTAAAAAACAAATGATAATCTTGTACCTATTTGATATTGCTTCTTCCTTCTAAACATCCTAAAGATTCTTTGAAATGAGTACTTGTGTTGTGTAATATCTTGGAGATGATGTTAAATGTACAACCTATTGCTCCATATTACCTAAATTTTTGTATTATGTTTTCCATCTTTTACAATCAATAACCTCCTCTTATCAACTCCTTTCTAGAACTAATTATGTGCATTGTCACCAAGAATTCTAGACCATAAACTCATGCAATCTTTCTCAAAGATATAAATATGATTATTGCAGCCTATAGGTCGCTTTAAACATAAAATAAAACCTTCATTAAATGGAATACCAATCTTAGAATTAATTACCCCTTTTACCTTGGAGTTGTGGAGACACTTGTTGCAAAATACATCATAAACTACTTCAAATTTTGCCTCTTCCTGAAAGATTGCCTGATGCAACTTTAGGATCTATTTTGGAAAAGTAATGGAACATATTAGGTCCAGCCAATAACACCGTGTAACAATATACCAAACTCCACCAAAATCTAGATATTGATATTGCAAACCACAAGTGCTTCTGATGGTAATCTATGCACTACTTGAGTCCTTCAATTAGCACATAAATTGATCATCCAATAATATCTTAAAAATATTAGTAAAAAATAATGTTATTACATCTTAGGCTTCTAAATCAAGAGACTTACTAATATGCATGAAATTTTCCACCTTGAAA
The DNA here is from genome assembly GCF_030272615.1 of Cryptomeria japonica. Classification (NCBI taxonomy): domain Eukaryota; kingdom Viridiplantae; phylum Streptophyta; class Pinopsida; order Cupressales; family Cupressaceae; genus Cryptomeria; species Cryptomeria japonica. The sequence goes on along the minus strand of NC_081405.1, from coordinate 717,638,342 downwards.
TTCTTCCAAAACAAACTCTTTCTATAGGAAAAATAGTGTCTAGATTCTTTAGCTAGAAGTGCATTGTCATTAGGTATCTTATATCTGAGGATTCTGGGACATTTGATGATGTAATGGATTTTTTGTTTTTTTTTTAATTTTTATTTGATGATGTAATGGTTTTTTTTTTTTTTTTTTCGTTGTTGTTGTTGCTATTAGGATTGTTATAGAAGCCTTTACAATCAATACCATAGCCAATACATATTTTGGAAAAATATCTTTTATTTACCTTAACATTGCTATGATACATAACATTAAAATCATAACCAAAGACCCAATCATTACCACAACCTAAGAGAGTTCTTTTCAACCTCTTGGATTGGTTTGTAGGGTCCAAAATGTAGTACTAAAGTAATCATACAATAGAAACAATAATTGTATGGTGCCCAAAAGATAAACAACAATTTAGTCTGTGTGAAGATGATGTACTTTCTAGAATCATCAATTGGCATTTACTTGACTTTCTTCACATTTCCATATAAATTGTTAGTGAGAAAAGAATCATCAACACAGCATATCATGATGTAAATACTTTGGCCTCTATGGATGGTAAGAAGATACCAAGAAGGAAACATTTTGAAAAAAATATCTACCACTGTCATTTGTAATCCCATTTTTTGTGGCTCTTCACTCCCATAAAACCAAACCTAATAGATTCTCCATTCAATGTAATCCATCACATAACCATCATAAGAAAATTTAAGTTTGAATATTTTTTAAGGAAGACTGATTTTAAACTTCTTTTCGTACCTTGCAAGGCTTTCCTCTGAAACTCTCAACTTCATGTTGTCTACTTTCTTGATTTCCAATATTTGCAATGAACACCAAATAATTATCTTACTTGTAGCACCACAATCTATAGTAGATCCATGTGATGAATCTGAAATATAAAGAGAATTAATTACCTTTTCAACTTCTTCCAACTCCTCTTGTGAAAGTTCTTTGAGCATGCTTTGAACTCCCAAAGCTTGAGTCAAGAGTGTGATGCCAAACTCCAAAAAATGTGCCCTATTAAGAGACTCCTATTATTAAAATACATTAATAACTCTTTCAAAAATTTCAAGGCATCTTTCCATACCCTTTTGAAAGTCGAAACATTATCAACACCAAAGAAACCAAAATTTCTCACCTAATTCTCCATGAATTAAAAAATCAAATTGTTAGGTAATATATTGTACTTCATGTGCTTCCTACAAATGGATGAAGTAAAGTAACATATTTCTAAATCAAAATATGAAAGATTTATTGTACTAGAAACAAATGGCATGTTGGATTTTTCACTCCAATGATGATCCTAGAAGCATAAATTTGAACGCTATCATTTGTTTTTTATTAGTAAAGCAGTGTTAACTAGGGCGCCAACCCTTAACATAGTCAAAAACTATCAATTGAGAACAACAACACCAAAAATGATGTTGGCAACAAAACAACAGCCAAGAGGCAGCAAGAACCAAACCCAGCCAGATAGGCAAAGGAAAACCTATCCAACCGGAAACAACTAAAACCCCCAATCAAGGGGGGAAGAGCCACCCAAAACCTGAAAAGGGTGAGGGGGGGTTTGGGGCAAGGGATAATACTTCCCCTTTCACCTGTGAGAAACCATAGTCCAGGCGATGTTGTCATTGGGACCATCAAATGAGAGATCAATCAGAAGGGACCCTGTAGGGTTACAATCGAAAGAGTCGACAAGGTGCTACAACAGAACAACAGGAGGTTGTTGAAGCGCAACAACAAGTTAAGATGAAACAACACTAGAAGCATGTTCGGCAGTAGAAGATGGCTGCATAACAGGAGAAGTTGTAGTGGGGACCTCAAGAAATGAGGCCACAGAAGGAGCCATGGGGGAAACAGTAGTCGTGAGGAGCACGACCTCATCTTGAGAAAAATCATCCTCATGGGAGGAGTCAGTAGGAGCAGAGTTCGGAGCATTGACTGTTAAGTGATTAGCTATAGCATTCCTCCACTAAGAGGAAACACCTTTGTGGTGCGAAATGGAGCAGCCCAAAGCAAGATGACCCGTAGAGAAGCATCTCTTGTAGCGAAAGGAGAGGCCTTCAAAATCTAGCAGTTGTGTCCAAGGTCTATCTGCCACCATAAGAACAACATCTCTCGGGAGAGGTGAGGAGATGTCAATGTCCACAAGGATGCGAGCAAAAGTAGTGTGGTCCATTGAGGAAGTAGCTTCATCAACCTTCAAGAAGTGGGCAATAGAGTTCTTGATAGCCTCATAACAAGAGTGCTCCCAAAAGTGAAGAGGGAGATTGATGAGGCAGACCCAAAATGGATGCATGCTAAGTAGTTTTGTGAGAGGGTTAAAGGAGGAAAACCAAAGCTTAACAGAGAGGGAGTGTACTCCCCAAGCCCACACCATGCCCAAATCCAAATCCCGATCAACTGAAGATGTGAAGGAAGCAATAAAAAATCCTTCGGCATAGAGGAAAAGCTCAATATTGTGAGCCACCAAAGGCCACCAGGAGTCACTTACCCAGTGATGCAGGTTCGGTAGAGAAGGCCAGAGCCCTGAGAATCTACACACAAGAGCCCAGTGTTGGAAAAACCCAATGTTGTCCACCACGTCTTGTCCACAAACCACCACAAGGGAGGATTTGCAATAGGGAAGGGGAGGAACCCCCTTCGAGGGTTGGGTAGCAGTTATGGCCACATGAGAAAAGCTACGCATACCAAAAGGTTTGGGAAAACCAACAACAATAGCAGCAGTTGGTTTAGAAGCATCACTAGAAGCTAGAGAGTCATCAACAACACGACCCTCTGCAAGTGGTGGAGGGCACGAATCAGCGGCACCCAATACAAAGGAAGGCAAGTCATCGACAAAAGAGATCCCCCAGGAGGCATGCTTTGAGTGAGGAGAACCCCCAAGAAGGGCACAAGCAGCCCCAACACTGGGGGGAGGGGCAGGAAAGAAATAGCGTCAAAGGAGACCACTGCAGTTGCAGTCGCAGCGGAAAGCTTGTGCAAAGGAGAGTCGTTGGAGGAATTTGAAATCACCTTGAGGGCGGGAACTGATATGGAAGTAGTAAAATGGTAAATTGTGATCCATGATACTCATCAAAGAATTACAGAACTTGAATACTCTCAATCAAAAAATAATTTTATGCCCACTTAGCTTCTCCTACAATACCATAATTTTCTACATAGATGAAGAAAATAAAAAAACAAGAATTTCAAAATTTGTTCTTTACCTCCATAAAGTTCTCTAATATCATCAATATTGTAAAATATGTCATGATAATATTTTGGATGATATGATTAAAGTATGGAAAGTCTAACACCTAATTTCCATTCAACCACATCACCATTGCAGCTCCAAAACCCATGGTATAAAAGTCTTTATTGAAAAAAAACACACTCCAAAGAATAAACAATATCTTTCCCCTGAAGATGCTATAAGTTTGTGGTATCTTCTTCTTCCTGAAGCCTCAATCTTACAAATAGATTGAGATTCAAAACATCATTTAAGGACATTTAGTCACAAAATTTTGAATATTCAAATGATACCAACTTTGCTTACCATGACCAAGATTCAAGCATCTCAAGTTGGTCACCTCCTTTTGGATATCACCTATAATTTTTCTTCAAAAGTGATACCTGGGTCACATGAATGATTTATAAGTTGTGGGCATTTATCCTTCACTACACATGGTTAGTATACAAATAAGACCCCATTGATTCCAAATTCAATAGATATAGAAGCTAACGATTGGGCCTATTTGAATCACCTAGATCCCATATATAAAAAACTTTAGAGAATAATCTACCCCTTTTGCATGCTCTCAAAATGACAAGCAGAAAGTGTAATGTATGAAAATGGGGTTTCACAAGTTAATCTATGTAAACTGGAAATGACCTATTTCACAAACAAAAAATTAAAAGGGAGAATGAACCCAAGATATCCAACCTCAATTCTATTAGGAAGAGGGTTGAATGCTAATTGGATATGGTTCCCTTTTGTTTGAGTTGAAAACAATCAATTGAAAGGCTACAAATTGAATGTAAAAAATTAGACTAGAAAGTGTATGCATGAACTAGCAACTTAAACTAATTGTACTAATTGATATTAAAACAAAAGCTTCACAACAATATATAAATGGATAGGAAATCGGATTGTGCACCTGTATCTATGATCTAGAGCTAAATCTATGGGACCGGGACACCCAGATTGCACTGGTCTTGTTGCCTATAACTGGTTTCTAGAAATCTTCATTTTGAGACCAAGATAGAGCTTCTTGCCAAATCAGGAGGGAAACCCTGAGGACAAGGGCACCCCAATTGCCCTAGTCCTAGAAAACTAGGGCTTGTGTCTAAGAATGGGTCTGTATCAGCCTATTGAAGGTCTCTTGAACTCTGTATCTCTGACAACGACTTGTATCTACACACAAGAGGAGAGAAAGAGAGTTACGGATAAGGGTTTGCCTAGGTCAAACCCTAGATTTGGAATTAACCCCAATTGAAATATAAATTGAATTGGAAATAAATTCGAGAGCTTTCCTTTTGAGGGCAAGGCTAGATCTAAAATTGAAATGCTTGAATGTGGATGATTATACCTTCAATAGGTGGTGCAATGCTCTTAAGATAAGTCCCCCATGTGTTGATGAAATAACATGATAAATCATATAAAATCCATCATGAAATCATAATTGAGACATAATGTGAAGATTTAGTTTGTTGCTCCTTGAATCAAATTTTCTCTTGAGGAAGAAGAATCTCTCTTGAATTGGATGAAAATGCTAGCATGAGAGGAGATGTTCTAGATGTTGAGATGAATTGAGGAGGATACCTTCGATTTGGTGTATTTTCACACTGAGCTAGATTTGAATAGGGCAGGACAACCAAATTATCCTCCTGAAATTTGGGGAAAAAAGTGTAGGAGCAAGGGGTTGTGACCGTCATGGTCTTGATAACTTTATCCCATTTTTTTACAGATGCAAGATAATGGGGTTATAATCCTAATTCCATCTCAGTGGCTCAAACCATGACGTATAGATATGCAAAACATGTTTTGGAAGTTGAAATTGGTGTAGGATTAATAAAAAGTTAGGATAATAAAAGATAAAGGGCACACCTAGATTTAAGGGCCTAAATAATAGTGTGATGATGTAATAAAGTAAAATAAGACTCATAATATTGAATTAAATATTAATTAATTACAATAAAGGTCCTATAATACATAGAGGAATGGGAAATGCTAAAATGAGTGCTAGGAGAGTTTGAAATTATACACACTAATAAAGGTGTACAATTTACGACGCTACGAAAAATATAAAAACTAAAATATTATCACACCTTCGGTTGCAAGTAGAAAGATCATCCTCATTAGCCAAAAGACATTTATTAACTACTCCATTTTTGTAATCCAAAACCCATGAATAGAGGCTACCGCAATGTTTCTCTCAAAACAATATCCATCCCAAATTCTACTCTGAACATTAGTCAGTGGCTCACCATGTGCATGATTTTGAACATTTTTCTCTATCTTAAACTCTTCACTTTGAACAAATGAATCCATTTATCTATGGTCTTCATTGACATTTTGTTGCCACATAAAATCCCTAAAATCAAAATATGTTTAAGAAATAAGGGTTCCCTTTCTTCACCTTGCATGGAAGATTTATTCCAATTGTGTACAATGGATATCCTTCTCTTCATCATCTACAATCTTAATAGTTGTTCCTTAATCATCATTACAATCAATTTCAAAAAATTCCTCAATTTTGAGGCTTCACATTCAACATATAATGATGAATTTTCATTGTATTCATTAAAAAGAATCATTTCTTGATGTGAAAGCTCACTAGAAATCATTAAAGAATCTTTTCCTATTAAAATATCTTTACTTTTGACATGTTGGATACAATTTTTTTTCTCTTCCTTTGTGATTGTCTTTGAGATCTCTTGAATCTTAACTTTCATCTATTATTCTTAATTTTTGGCATTTGCAGCCTTTTCCATCTTAAATCCTTCCTCTCTTCTTCTCATACTTCAATTTTGTTTACTAAAAGGTACTCAAATTTTTTCAAAAACCTCTCCTTATCATGTCATATCTTTCCCTGTTATTTTTGCATATTCATAAAATGTGAGGTCTTGCTTTGAAATTATGCATTTTATAAAATATTCATCAAACCAATTAGAAATTTTGGAAGCTAAAATATCATTTTACAAACCTCCGAAAATAGATCTATAAAAATCTCTCATGATAAGCTTCTTAGAACCTTGTATGCTAGATAAATTTTGGAAGCTAAAATATCATTTTCTAATTCTCTAAAAATAGATTTGTAGAAATCTGCCATGATCAGCTTCTTAGAACCCTGCAGGTTGGCAAGATCTTAGCTTTGATAACATTGTAATGTCTTGGATTAAATTAATTTAATCAATTTACAACAAATGACAACTAATGAATTTAACTTATCAATCCAAAAAACCCTTCACATTTAAAAACTCTCAGAGACTTATTTATTAAATTCAACAAACATGCAAATCAGGTAAACAAAGATATTCATTGAACTTCTTAGAAATGGAACTAAAACTTCATACAATTGATTTTTAATGTTTAAAATCAATTTCCATCATGAAGTACATCATATTTTTTGTTAAATATTTCAGCCAATAGAAAAAAAACATCTGCAACAACTTATCTCTTAAACAAAGATCCAAACTAAGTCCAAAAATCACTCTCCAACACTGCAATCTAAAAAAAAATTCACCAAACTTCATAAAAAAACTTATAATTGAAAAAATATTCGAGATTACATAGAAAAAATAGCAAAGCCACAACCTCTAAGTTGTCATGAACTTTTGCAACACATGCTAACTCAAACTAAATAAAACCTCAACTATACTACATAGTGATAACCTCTTAAATGATACTATTCAATGAAAATCCTTGAGTTTTCGTCTTACATCACCTGGTAATCCTTTGAATCCCATCCTTAGATCACATGAAAACCTTCAAACTATCATTCTATAGTCTCATCCAATGGTTTATTAGCCACTAAAGAAACAAGCCAAAGCTTAGCAATAAATTGTAACCTAGATGATCCAAAATGGAGCCACAACCATGGATAAATAAAGCCACATTCAAACACATAATTTGGGTGTCAAAATCTCACTCCCGAAGAAAGGAAACTTTCCTTTTTCGAAGTGTCACCAGACTTCTATAAAAACTTGTCATTTCTCAAAACTATCAAAAACCACTGGTTAACAAATCATGTGAAGTTTCCCAAATCCTCATGCAAAGGGAAATTATTTAAATTTGAATATATTTGGTATGTAAACAATATTCTAATCTCAACCAAATCACCAAATTTATTATTATTTTCCAAATTGTCAACTGATCCCGATTTGCTATTTGTGATAGTTGAATTACTATTTTTAATAAGTTGCTATTTTTATAAAATTTTGAAAAAGGGAAATGACCGGATACAAGGTGGAGACACCTTTCTTAATATTATCATCAAAATTTCAATTTTATGTGTTAGTATAATCGAGCATTTTGCATGAGCATATGGGTTTCTATGTATGCTTTTATTTTCACTCATGTAGTTTTTATATTTCATATATGTTTCCTGACATTTCTTTGGTTTTTGTACAATAATTGTGTTTCTTTGTTGTGGTGCATTGCAAGAAAGGTACTCACATGAAAAAAAACAAATAAAGAGCAAAAACATATCATTTTCATATATCCTTTATAAATTTTAAGAAGCTTGTGCAATGTTACTTTATTTCATTTACTCTGCTTTACTTTAGCATTCTTTATCACTCAATCTCATTAGCTTGCTAAAATGGGGGTAGAATCTAAGCTCAAAAATTGCCTATTTTGCAATCTCTACCTTACATTTTCACTATTCTAGAGCACATTCCCTTAATTTGTTTTAGGTCCATTTTGAAATATTTTTGGTCATCCTAGTTATCATGCAATGATACAAGAAATCCATGTCTTATTAATCCATCCCTGGACATCCAAAAAAACTTTCAATTAAAGAGATATCAAGTTACCTGGCCTACCTAGCACTAATGCCCAAGGTGAAAATTACAAAAAGTGAAAGTTATTGCCTATTCATGCCCCAACTCTTACTATATTTTTATCAATCACTCATCTAAAAACTTAGTAGGTATTTATGTTAACCCATTATTTCCCTTCATTCATTAATAGTGCCAAAAATATCTAAAAATAAAATTTACATACTATATTCTCTTGAGCCCAACACAAATTAGGAACACCATCAATGCAAGAGGGTAACAAAGTGAAGTTTGTAGATTTGAAGTTGTGAAATACCTTTGAGCATATAATCCATATAATCACTATAGGTATCTTTCTATTCTTTTATCTATTGTATCTATCCCTCTATTACGTTCATGTGTGAACCATTAAGAACCATTTTGCTTTCTTCATGGTCACTCTCAAGTATGCATACATCCCCCATTATCACCCTTACTAAATTTAATCCATTTTGCCTCCTTGAGTATCTCTTTGTGATCCTTCCCATATCACATGGATGCCATCACTCTACACACATCATTCATGCTCTAATTGATTAAAGCGGGATAGGCTACACATACCATTCATGTTAGTTCCCCCTAGGATTTTTATTTTATTTGCACCATTGTTGCATACACCACCATCATCAAATCATTAGGTGTACATACATTTATTTTCCTAAAAGTCTTATTATAGAGGTTGAAATAAACCATCAAGTGGATTAACTAAGGTAATTTCTCATACTACACACCCTTTACCCCTTGCCTCCCATATTCAACTCAAGGTATCTCACTAATAAAAATGAACATGAACATTTTGTGAGTAGGATAGCTATGATATGGAGATAAAGGACCCCTATAAGCATAGGTCTTAGATTGAAAGTCACTAGTGCCTAGGATGGGCACCAATGTGCTATAGTGCAACAACAACATTACCATGCACAACAACAACACTCTATTCCTATAGAATCTACCCAACAATTCCAAAAACATAACAAGACCTATGTTTTCACCTACTAGGTCCATTTCTACCACTAGATCTATTGTTTTTCAAGTGCACACATTCCTTCCACATTTTTCTTTTCCTCTAAGAATTTAAAATTACATTTTTTTATTTTTTATTTTTTGACAATGGGCCCTTGGTCTACTAGTGAAGTTGAATGACTCCAAATGAGCCCACTAGGGATCAAGTCTTGTTGAGTGCAAAGACTTCGATATCATAAGGGATGAGGCCAGGATTATGCCCCGGGCAAATTTGGTGGAATGGATAACTCTCGGTCCTTGGCCCTTAGACAAAGAGGTTTCAACCTATAGGCTCATGCCCCCGTATCGAGTCGCAAAAAATACTATGTGAAGGCCCTCGTTGGGTTGGTGGATCGCGAGCTTCGTGCCCTTGTTGGGCTATCGTGCTTGTAGGTTTGGACCTCCATAAAAATAAAAATAAATTACATTTTTTTCATTTTCTATCTCATGTATTTACTTTTATACATCATTCTAGAGTGATACCAATTGATTTTTTTATTAATTTAATTGATAGTTAGTAAATGCAAAGAATCTAGCCAACCTATGAACTCTCAAGGAACCCTTAAACAACCCTATTTGTGAGGAAGTGATGTCATTACAATGTTGTGTGAAAGGGGTGTATACTAGAACTTTTCATTTATTCATTGAATTTACCTATGTTAGCATATATTTGTCGATTGAAATATTCAATATTTTCATAACATCGTCATTTAACACAAAGAAGGTGGCACAAAACATATTGTATTGCATTCAAATAATTCTTTACATTCATCTCACTATTACATTTGTTTAAAAAGTTGCACAAGAATGCCAATGTTTACAACTATTTCCTATTCAACCATCTATTGCTTCTTTATAATCCACTATCTATTCCCTTCTAGCTTTGTCTTTCATTAACTATGTATTTGATTAAAGAATTTTACTCATAAGATTATCGTGCTCCAATTAATTAGTCATGGTTTACTTGTGAATCAAGGGTGTCACAATCTATCTTGATTTTCTTGATTGAGGTTGATCATCCTCACTCTTTATGCCGAGAGGCGTCTACAATGACATACAAATATCCATAAACAAAAAATTGATTTTGAATAAATTTGGCATATAGATGACAGGTAAATGCATGCATGTTTCAGTTTCACTATAAGTATTATTTTATTACTCTAAATAAAATAGAATCATTGCCACTTGTCTCTAAGTATATGAAACCATTACATCTTTAATGAGAGTGAAAGAGTGCAGCATTTCCAGCTCCATGTCCTTCTTGACAACTAATAAACATGCAAGGCAATTATGTGATATCTCTAAGCATTATTTTACGTTTTTTTTTTTAGAATATAGATATACTAGTTGATAGTTATCCTACCACATCACCCAAATACAAAATAGTCAAGTTTCCTTCCTAAAGGTCTTTCTCCCTCCTCACTCATCTTCTACCTTCTATGGGCACCTTCTTTACACTATTACTTTTTCTTGTAGTGCACATGTCCCTCCTTTCATAAACATTGTTAAGGGCATCATAGAGACCATAGTGTTCACCCAACAAAGGCTTTTGTGATGCTTCAAAGAAGTAACTCTACTCAGCAACCCCACTTTCCTACCACCACTATCTCAAGTCAAAACGAGAGGTCCTAAATTTAGGGAGCTAGTTGTTATGGGTTAAAAAGAATGTGAAACGCATGTTTAAGTGAAACATGTGGTGCCACCATGGTTTTGGAACTTGATGTCAGGAACTAGCACAATACAAAAATTTGTTATATCATTTCATAGAAGGTCAACATCCAAAACTTCTCCCATTAGACCCCTAATACTAGTTGATAGCGGTAATAGATTTGCATTGAGTCGCAAAATGATGTTAAATCCCAATGTAACTTACCTTGTAGAGGGGAACTGCTTTTGAAACCTTTGAAGGATATATTATGGGACACAAGCTAGGGAAGACTTGTCTTAAATTGTCATATAATTAGCAATATATACACAAAACAAGACCTGCGGGAAGACTAGTATTACATTTTACCTTAAGCAATTGATCCATGTCGAATGCCATGAACTTCTTTGGAAAGATTGTAACCTACACCTACAGGAAAGGAAGCAGATCAAACATTCACTTTAAAATACGATGATGATTCAACATTGTTGCCCCTATTGTCATATGCATAACTTGCAAGGAATAAAGGAATGTGTTAAAGAGTCAAGGCAAAGAGAAGAGGGTGAAAGGGCATGTGAGGAAGCTAGTTTGTTGCCCTCAATTTTAACAGAAGACCTTATGCAAACCTTACAACAAACATAATCAAAGAGGATCTTCATAGGAAGACCTTGTGAGCGTCCTAAAGCAAAATGCACAATAACTAAACTACCAGAGAACATTGTCCTCGCATTGCCTGGATATGTTAGTGGTTTACAAGTTAGGAGATAACAATGAAGAAGAAAAATTGTGCATCCATCCTTGAACCGCAAATTCAACTATGAATGCAAAGCATACTAAGAGATGAGAGTTTTCTGAAATAGCATACACAAGGCTCGTAAGCATCATCATCAAGGTTAAGCCCCCAAAGTAAAGCAACATAGGGCTCTCGAGAAAAAAAAAATGATGAGCTCGGAATATAAGATCCTAGATGAGAAGTGAAGGAGACGTACCTCACCCAACTAGATATCATCACATTAAGTGTTTTAGCCAAAACACACAAATGGGGGAGAGAAAAGGCATAATGGGATGGAAGGGCTACCTACACATAAATCAAATCGCACAAACAACTTAAATTCCACATTGTTGATTCAAAACGATCTTTTGATTTTGTTTTTGGAGTAAAAAACGAGCTAGAATTCTAACCTGAAAATGACTCACTCGCCAAGGAGTAAGATTTATTTTGCGCTCAAAACCTCAGTAACAACACAATGTACTAAATTCCATAAAATCTTAGGGAGCGTTCACAAAATTACAAATAACCTTTAGATTCTATGAATCTAAGATCATGTGGACATCAATACCAAATTATCTACTTATTCAAAACGGCATTTTTGGCCTCTTCATATTATCCAACTGAAGATGCACAAAACAAAACCCGCGGGAAGACTGAACTGTTAAACAAACCTCATTTTACATTAACATTGATAACTATTACCCATAAATCTTTGTCATAGATCAACTCAATAAAATGAACCATTCTCGAGTGTTTGATGTGAATACGTGTTGGATGCCATATTGTGACTTTTTGTATGGAAAATACTTCATCAGAAGCTCTAAATGGATGAACTCAGTATCACAGACATTGAAGATAAAAAATAATTAGTAAGTGGCATAACAACAAATATAAGAGATAAAAAAAGGCCTGGTATGCATCAAACAAACATAGAAGATGAAAAAAGATTATTATATGAGACAACAAAAAAATGCATAGCACATTAATTATGTGTTCAAGCACTTTGGAAGCCATTCTTGGATGCAAATGTTCGGAGATAATCTCTGCAATGTCAAAACATGGTGTTCAGAGACATGATCTGTTAATGATAACTTCTGTGATAAAATTCTTAACAATACTATAATCATTTATGGAAATGAAATTCTCACATGTTTAATGACTCTATGTCCATTGTGTTCATTATGTTCTCATTTGAATGGCATTTTAATGCTGGAGACCTGTTTAGCACGCTTCCACAAACAAGGAGCACAGAAAGAATAGGCAATGATAGTGATCCAAGAGACTTTACAGCTGTACATGCACAATTTAACAAACTGAGGGCCAAGTTGGAGTATGGTTATACAATGGCAATCTTGTAATATGTTTTATGTTTGGACAGATGACATGCAATTCTGATGCTACTACGAAGTTGTCTATAATTGGAAGCTGTTTTTGTGATGCAATTTTGATGCTACGAAGTTGTCTAGTCAACTTTTGTATACAATGTTGTAATGTTTCTTCCAATAGCCTAATTATCAGCATCTCAAAGTTCCACATGCTAGATCTTGTTCCCCAACAAATGGTCCAAGAAGCAAGCTGTCTGATAATTAGTATTAGATGTTTTTATGCACCACCTTGTTCAGGTTTTGACAACGATTCCATTCTTTTCCTTTCTGCGCAACCTCTGTACCAAAAACTATCATTGCATGTTTTTGTTCTTATAATGCCAATCTCTTCATATTATGCTTGTCTTCTTCCATCCTTTCTAGGGAAGCATTAATAATACCTTTGGTTACATAAAAATTGATAAAAATTGTTTCCAAAAGAATTTATGTAGCTAACCGATACATTAATTGTTCAATACAAAGAGCAAAGTCAGAAGTTAAGGTGAGGAGAAAAATAATATCTACGGTCAAAACTAGTTTCTTCATCAATATAAAGCACCAATGACATTGAGCAGTCTCCAACCCTGAGATGGGCACCAAACTATTTGCTTCAATCAGGATTTTGAAGAAGCAACTGAAAGCATGAATTATACCCCCACATACAACAGAAACAAAAGTTAAGGTGACAATATTTAAGGAAGATTACTGTCAAATACTTGTCCTTAATAAAAATAAAACCGACTATATGATAGTGAAAAATCAGCTTTTAGCATTCTGCAACTACTAGATTTGCAGCCAGGCAAAGGTTTATGATAAGTTTTATCTCCGTTTTCAACGCAAATATTTGAACACACAAAATGATGTCCTGCATGAGACTCATTTAAAGAAATTGGTTTTTAGTATTTCCACAAAGCTAACAGAGATTTCAGCATTAAAAGAATATTTTCAACTGATTTAGAGTTGACAATTAATGGGACCTCACTTTTCAAACAACAATAATACACATTAATAACCCACAGACCGGAATACTAACATCATTTACAGATTGAATACATAAGTTATAATTAGTAATGCCCGAGAAGGGTACTGGAGGAAATAAAGTTCATTGACCAGCGAAATCTGTTTCCTACAAATATCGTGCAAATGACTGTTTCACACAGAATCATGTCAGTTATTTGCTTGTCTAGTGGCAAACTCTACAATCCATGCTTTTTCATTATACGGAAAACCACAAAATGGGCCTTCCAATTCAACATGTGTAAGGGGGTTAATAATACAAGTTCTCCAAAGGAGAGCAATACCAGAAAATTCCTTTCATGTACTGAAAGGCTATAAAATGCCAACTATTTAAACAGGATTCAAAGCAAGTGAAGGCAATGAAACACGAGGACGTTGCATTCGCCTACGCCGTATTGTATCACCCCAAGAACTAGTCCAAGAAAGTGTATTAAGCCTTTCAACTTCCTGATCACAGGGCCTGGTTGTCTGGCAATCATTATTTCTTTTCATATTTCCACCATTTGCCCGGAAGCCACTCGTGTTTCTGGAACGACGTCCTGTCAATGGTAAAAACCAGTCATCTGTCATGGAAAATTTTCCTGAACCTCTTCTTGTAGATCCAGTATGCCAAGCATCACCTGTTGACCTTATCAGCCCTCCAATGATTTGCATATCTTCTGTAATTTCCTGCCTGGAAAGAGATGAAATACTTGGAAGGATCTCTCTCTGGAAATCTCTTCTACGCTTTCCCCTTTTAGGTGGCTTTAACATAGAATTCATTGGAGAAGATGGCTTTTCAGATTCTTTTTCCTGTGATACATAAACCTTGAAATCCAGATCCACATTACATTCCTCAAGCATCAAAGTCATGGACTCAAAAAAGTCAAGAGCATTGGAGGCATGAGGGCTACAATCATTTTCTTTAGGGACTGAAACTTCAGAAATCTCAGACCGTTTTGCTTTACTACCACTTCTTGACGATGATACTGGATTATCTGCTTCCTCTTGATGCCCTACACTAGTAGACACCGAGATGTCTGCATTTGAGACAACTGTGTCTGCAAACCAATCTAATGAGCTTTTCACACCTGATGCTAAAATAAATTCAAGAGAATCCAGACCCAACCTGTCTGAGCTTTTCTCTGATGAAATTTTCAAAAGACAATTTGCTGCATCCATATTGATCGAAGAGTCCCTTGATGCACTCTTTCCTATCCTTTTATTTTCTAAAATAGAGCAACTGGAGGAGAGACCATTTGTGGCATTTATTTGAAAAGTATCCACTTCTGACTCAAAATTAGATTCACTGCTTCTTTGCACATCAGTATATCGGCTGCAATTTTCTAAATCTCTGTCATGCCGAGGTAGCTGTGCATTAGCCTTGTGAATTCCAGATGAAGTCTCAGCATAGTCAATTTCCTTGGACTGCACATCCTTCTTGGTATCATCCTTTGTCATGACAATTTTTTTGGTTGTGCAACAGAAAGTTTCTTCCGAGTCATTTTCTTTCTCTCTGTCAAAGAGCAATGCATTGTTTGTGCAGGAAGAACCCTCCCTTGTAACCTCAAAACCATCATTTATGTCAGAAATGGTAAACTGTGGAGAAAACTTAATAATTTTTTCTCCATCTTTATCAAATTTTCCAGTAGAAACATCTTGTGTCAGAGGAACTGTTTTCCCAGAAGTAGATACTCTTCTAGCTTTACTACAATTATTTAAAGCAAATCTATCTTCCATCTCCAATTGCCTGGAGCCTTCCACACCATTGCCTTTAACCCTAAATTCTAAGGTAAGAGAAGTTCCCTCCCACAACTTTTCACCAACATTTTTATTTGTTGAGGGCATAAACTTATTTTCTGTGATAAATGTTTGCTTGCTGTTATTGGCACTTAATTCTTCTCCCCTGCACGATCCATACACAGCATTGATATTTTCTTTAAATGTCTCTATTTTCATCTCATGCTTGGGGGGGTCTGTTGGAACAATCCAGTGTTTATCTGAATGATTTTTACCTGTTCTAAAATCTAGGCTGTTCCCAAATGTTCCCAAAACAGCAGTAGAATTATTCATTGTTGTGTCAATAAAATCAAAAATATTTTTGGACTTGTGCATCCCTTTTTCGGTCACATGTAGAACATCAGACTTTAAGCCTTTATCTCCATTTGTAATGTCATGATCCTTCAGTAAGTCAGAAACCAAAGAAATTCTCTTTTTACTGGGTGAAACACCTCCTTCCCCAAGATTATCTGCCAACTGCTTTGTTGAAACCATGCCACGCCCTGTCCTGCACAACAATCCTTGAGATGAAGATTTAAGAAGCTCTGAAAACTCCAACCCATTTTCTTCTGACAAATGTTTATCACTAGACATCTCTGTATATGGCAACTCTATAAAGTTTCTTGCAAAGCATTGACCCCTTTGAACCTCTCCATTTAGATGCATAGAGTCTCGATGTATGTGTCTGTTAGTTATTTCAAATTGTCCATTATTGTTAATAAAGGCTACTTCTGTTTTATTTGTGGCATTACAATAATGCAAATCCTTCCTGGAGTCCTCCATTGTCCCACTTGAAAGTCCAAGTGTTAGATCTACTTCTTTTCCCCTCTTACCATCAACATCAAGTAGACCTTCCAAACCTTGAGCTGGTGATAATCCAACAAAGTCTGTAGCCCAGACTGACCTCGAGCATTCCTGCAAGCTATGCAATGGAAAGGCCAATGAACTAGGAGCAGAAGCAGAAAATGCAAGGACAGCTCCTTGTTGCTGACTAGTCTTAAATCCAATAGTGGGGCTCGTCTGGCACAAAGACTGCCCAAAAATTGATGGATTTCCAGCATTGTAAGTGGATTGTGATTGCTGATGTGTATGTTGCACTGGGTTACCATTCTGATACCAAGTCCCCATGCCAGGCTCAGAAGTTTTTTGTTTAACATTCACTACATTACTGGCAGAGTTAACATATGGCTGTGCAAGATATTTATCCTGTAAATCAAAATTCTGCTTCTGTGAGTCTGTCTCTGGTGGGATGCAAGCTTGTCTCCAAGGTCTAGTTGAATGCAATTCTTTTTGAGAGTTGGTAATGACTTTCGGAGAAACACAAAGAAGAGATCCTTCCTTTGAAGTTGGAGAGGGATCAATATCTAATCCTTTTGCGGATGCCAAGGAGAAGAAAGAATTCAGCTGTTGTGGAACTGTGCCAGGATAGATTCCTTCTTTTGGCCAAGGATACCTACTCTCTCTTTGCTCTTGGAAACTCATAGTTCTAGAAACTGATGGCCACTCTGCATTTATTTTATATTCCTGATCAAAGTTAAAAGGCCCTCTTGAAAAACACTGGTTTGATAGAACTGGCATTTTTCTGCCAACAGCTTCTTGGCTAAGAGCATCAGACCTTGAAGAGGTTGCAGGGAAAAAGAGTGCTTCCTCAGGCCGTCTTAGTTGTTTATGCTCCTCCAGCTTGTCCTTACTAATCTCTGGAATGCCCAGTTTTATGAATGCCCCATTCTGCCTGCCATTTTTTCTTCCTCCCTGTTCACATCCAGTTTTGAGAGTCAACTGAACCTCAGTTTCAGGCTCTGTAGTGGATTGGTAATTTAGTGAACCAGGTTCTAGTATAACATCTTTAACTTCTCTTTTCAATGTTTTTGCTTCCTCATTTTTGTTGGCCACTTCATCATCCATGTATTC
Source organism: Cryptomeria japonica (assembly GCF_030272615.1). Lineage (NCBI taxonomy): Eukaryota > Viridiplantae > Streptophyta > Pinopsida > Cupressales > Cupressaceae > Cryptomeria > Cryptomeria japonica. Next base: position 717,620,821 of record NC_081405.1, on the reverse strand, counting down.
ATCAGCAGGTTGTTCGAGATCAAAAGTCCACTTTCTAGCCCTGCTAGGCTGCAGATTGTGAATGTCTCTTGAAGTCCTGTTGCCCCCCTGTGGGATCAATCCCAGTTGCAGATTCTTCTCAAACAAACTAGATCTGTGATTTTGCATATAGTCTACACCTGAAATATTTTGTCTACAATCTCTGCCATCTTTGTCTGTCATTGAACTGCCAAGGGCACCCCAAAAACTACTCTTTTCCTCTGATTCCAGAGGTTCTGATCCAACCTGCATTGGAAATGGTCCGTCTTGCACTGGTTCACAAGTCAAAGTTGATGTGTTGGAATCTTTCTTCTTAAGCTCAGCCATTAATAGCTTTTGAACTTGATATAGACGATGAAGTTCATGTACCTGTAATATCCACAAATAAGCAGGATGCATTAGAACTTCCCAAAAATCATTGTTTTGAATTTTCTTGACACAAAGCTATGATCCATAATGAATCTAATCTGCTTATCTAACTTCGTAACCTTAGTTGTCAGAAAACGAAATTGCATTTTATATTTTATAAATGCCCTCAAATAACCAAAAGCGGTACTCCAAGATGTATTAAAATATGGGATATAGTCAAGCAAGAAGTAACTAATGCATCACACAAAATTATCAATGCAAAGCAAAGCAAAAATAAGCTCATCAAACATTAATTAAATTTATGTTTGGTACACTGAGTTTCAAGCAAGGGCTGACTTCTGTTTTGACAAAAAGAAAGGAACTATATTAATTTAAGAGAGACAGCTTCAGTGTGTAAAAAGTGACTGAAAAATCTACATTTCAAAGTTTCAAACCACACGTTGTTCATCATCAGGATGAATGATAAGAAAACACATGCAGGTTTACTGCATGGATAACCCAATTATCATTCATACTGATGGCAAACCACAATCTGTTGTTCAAAAAGTTGAGCTTTCAGGTTCTTTACACACAATTATTATGTATCAAGAGCCCACAATTTACTTTCTCATTCATTCATCCTGAAGATGAACCACAACTTGTGGGTTGAAACATCGAGCTTTCAGTCACTGTGAAGTTTGAACACATTTTTTGGGAGCTTTGTCTCTTGACACTACTGACTGCAGAACTAAGTTTTTAACATTATATTAATGTCCATAAATGACCAGAACTAGATCAATGGGACTAAGAGTACAACCAGTAACAATGGCAAGAGAGAGTAAAATGTGAGCTCTGTGCATTTGATGAAAAACAGCAAATGTTACATTTGTTGAGACCCACTCTTAAGTGTGAACTTATAAGTTGTAGATAGCATTCCTTGATTGAGATTCCATACCTGATCCCTAAATACCTCTTCATGCTTAAGCATTGTATGCTTCAATATCTCAAAATCATTTTCTGAACATTGTGCCATTGTCCCTTGCTTGAGGGTACTGTAAAATTGCTTCTCTTTCAATGTTTCCTCCCCAGCACAGTCTGGCCAAGCCTCTATAAGACTTCTGTTTACTCCTGCATCTAGCCCAGCATTTGTATTTGGGAAAACTACTTGGAAGTAATTTTCACACTGTACCTTTGCCCCCATACCTGCAAAAGGTAATTAGCAAACAAAGAACAGAAATGAACATTAGAGTAGATAATAAAAAACAACAAATGAAGTCAATAAAGCATCTTTAAATATTTTACAAATCTCTTTGTAAAAATGGGTATCACTCCAAAATTTGGAGAAATCTGCTCCATCTTCACACTTAAAATATGATGTAAGTAAAAGAAAATCATTTCAAGCATGCTAGAAGAAAATTCCATGCAGACACATATTACTAAACAAGATTTCAGTATATCTCAAAAACAACACTTACAAGCATGTTAAGCCATTTCGGAAGACTGAAAATGAGCAAATATTGTGCAGTATACAACATAGTGAATCACCAGGGAAGAAATAAAATTCTTATGGAAAGTTCACTAAGAATTTTATTTTCAATGAGCATATTTTTATTCATCTAAAAACTATATTCAAAATCCCATGATAGAAATGGGTGTACACAGTGCAAAAATGGTGAGAATTGTATTTTCAATGAGCATGTTTTTTATGTTGACAATTTATTCAAAATCCTATGACAGAAATCAATGTAGGCAGTGTAAAAATGGTAAAGATTTGTTAAAAATGAACTTTGATTTCATCCATTCATATACTTCAATCAAGTAAGCTGATTGATGTCACTTGCAGATGCTTTGCAATTAGCTTTGGTAGATACTAAATAGCAAATGATAGAGAATAAGAGGAAAATTCATCTGCAATTAGCTTTGGTAGATACTAAATAGCAAATGATAGAGAATAAGAGGAAAATTTTCTGTTACCAAAGAGATTAATCCTTTGAGTTTGAAGCAAAGGATGTTAATCCTTTGAGTTTGAAGCAAAGAATGTTCCAATATAACTTATTTGATAAATAATTCAAGGTAGGATGCTGCTTGATGCTTTTATTCCAGTGCTCAGTTTAGTCTAACCCGCATATTTGTGATGCTTCCACAATCCAAATTCAATGATAGAATACCAGTGCCTCAATTGAGGATAGAATAAACCTTTTTTGAGGAAATTTATGATATATGATTGAATAAATACACAATATTAAATGCCGTGCACTGGACTATTGTTTGGTTTGCATATGCTATTATGAGCGGTGAGGTTGTTAGTAGAATCACGGACAATGTAGCAAATGCACAAAAAAATAAAAATTACAAATTTGAATGATGAGACATTTGCATGAAAATGAGGAGGGCTCCATAGTGATCATATAACCACATTAGACAAAAATCCAATCTCATCGTTGTCTTTCTGAAATAGAAAATTCTTATGGCCCCTCTTCATCAGCCTTGCAAATTTTCAAATTCAAAAGTTTTGCATCCAGGTAAAAGAGGATGTGATTCAAGATATTGAAGACGAGAAAATTGTGTACAGTATAACATGATGAAACCAGGAATGAAATAAAATTCTTATGGAAAGTTCCCCATGAATTTGATTTTCAATGAGCATGTTTTTAATTATCTAGGTAATTTATTCAAAAGCCTGCAAAAATGGTAAAGATTTGTGAAAACAAATATTGATTTCATCTAGTCACATATTTCTATCAAAAGAGTTGATTTATGTCGCTTGAAGATGCTTTGCATTAGCCTTGGTAGATAGTCAATAGTAAATAACAGATAATATGAGGAAAAGAGAACAAATTATAGTCCTTAGAAACTGAAGATGTTCCAACATAACTTTTTTGATAGATAAGTCAAGGTTGAATGATGTTTGAGACCTTTATTCCGTTTCTCTGTTTAGTCCAAGCCTCAAATTTGTGATGATTTCACCTTCAATAAGAGAATATCATTGCCTCAGTTGAGGATATCACAAACCCTTTTTAAGGAAATTTATGATGTGTGATTGGAAAAAGCTACATGGTTTCTTATATACAAGATTTGATGCCAAGCTTTGGACCATCATTTGGTTTGCAGATGCTATTGATGAGCAGTGAGGTTGCTAGTAGCTTCACAGGCAAAGTAGTAAATGCACAAAAAAACAAAAGTTTTGATGTTGAGTGATAAGGCACATTTGCATGAGAAAGAGGAGGGACTCGTAGTGATCATCTAGCTGCAAGAGACAAGAATTCATTCTCATCAATGTCTTTGTGACTTAGAAATATCTTATAAAGCCTGTCATCAAATTTGTGAAATTTCACATCAAGCCTAATGGCATTTTCTATTCTAAATCCACTGGTGCAAATTTAATACCTGTTCCCTCGTCTTTGTCCACATGGGCACACTTATTCAGTTGGAATAACTTGTAGTGAATATTCATCATTAGCGTAGCTAAATTATTTATGGTTTGCCTCACTCACTCACATAAAATGCTTTTAGCCTCTGGGGAAAACAAGACATTAAAAACCAAATGCAATTGGATGAACATTCAAGGAAAAGTCTGAAATTTTGTAATCATATTAACAGATTAGAGTTCAATCATGTGCTCTCATTGCATTTGTGAATGTTTGATTTTGTACTTGATGTATGTATTTCTGTGAAAGCACCTGATACTATAATTGTAGCTTCCATTAGCATATTCTCTTTCTAAGAATGGGCAGCTATATATTGTCCCACACATGTGCAATCGGACTTTTCTCTTATTTAAAGATTCTCACTCCCCTGTTAACTGGAGGAGTCCAGCATATTACAATTGCAATTATACGACTTTTAACATTTTGCCACATCTCAGCTCTGCCAGTTTAAGCATTTACACCCTGAAGCGTGTAAGTGTTAACATATGTCAAATTCCCTCATATTAGTTACTGTTAAGCTTAATTGGCCAAGTAAATTTGCGCATGCCAAAATCAGTTTCTAGAACTATAACCTAAGCAAATAGCTATTGTTTGGGGAAGGGGAAAGTGGGAAGGCAGAGGATGCATTTCAGGGCCAGCAGTCTGGGGGTTGTTGAGACATGGACCAGCTAGGACTCGAACCTAGGACCTTCCATACGCTGCTGGAGTGCTCTACCACTGAGCTACTGGCCCCTCTTGGACCAGTCCATCGTCGGTCCAGGTGTGGCTTATTTCCAACACCAACACCCCCCCTTAAGCCACACCTCTCGTGTGCTTGGAGCTCCTAGCCTAGACCTGGCTCTGATACCATGTTGAGACATGGACCAGCTAGGACTCAAACCTAGGACCTTCCATACGCTGCTGGAGTGCTCTACCACTGAGCTACTGGCCCCTCTTGGACCAGTCCATCGTCGGTCCGGGTGTGGCTTATTTCCAACACAAACATGGGTCACTTTTTGGGGTTGGTAATATTAAATATAAGTTCAGTATATGTATCTTTTTAATAGTGTTCCACGGAAACACATTTCCCCCGAGGCCCAAGTCCCCCTGTCCCCGAAACCCATCCCCAAAACTTTTTCCCTTTGTCCCCCGTCCCCAACGCCCGTGGAACAATGCTTTTTATATATGATATACAATAATAAGTTATGGATTCAGCCTACCAAATTGGATGCAGATATTTATAGAAAAAAATACATACAGGTACTCCCGCCATCCCATGACAAGCACATCAGGGCAAAAACTTGATGGAAAATCAGACAAAAATCACTATGGAAGACCACAGTTTTTTTTTAATGTCATGGAGGAATTTTTTTAAATAAGCATTATAAAAAGTGGCCTTGCTGTCAAGGACGTCTGGCTGTCCTGGGACAACCAAAGGACATCTCAGACATCCCGGGCCACCCTGGTGATAACCAAACATCCCTTGGCATTTCCTGCAACGTGTTTCTAAAACATTTCACATTTTTGAAGATTTTTGGGATGGCCAGGGGATGCCCCTTGCTGTCCTGCCATTCACGAAATGCCATTGGGATGGGAATGGGGGGTTTCAAGGCTGGGTACACATCCCATGGAACACAGGCAAATAGTAATCATTTTTTACATTTAGGAGCATTAGATTTTCTGTTTTCACAGTCCATAACAGTGACACAGAGCTTTCAGGAGAAAATTGAGTAGCTGTTTCTACCCCCTTTACACAATTATTTTGTATCCCTATTATTACCCCCACTTGGATGCATTAATTCATAATTTATCTTTTCAATTACCAGTGTCTTCTTAATAATTCTCAACTCAATCATCGACTCCTCGCTTCATTTACAATTTTAAATTCCTCTTTCTTGCTTACATTTCTTTTCTGAAACATTATTATTGCTTAAACTTTGACTTTTGTGATTTTTAAGATTTTCATATTCTCACTTTCTATCTTAACACATTGCACTGCTTAATCCCTCACCCCACACACCACCTCCCATTTGTCGTGATTTAGGGTTTTATTTATCTGCCTACATTATTACCCATTATTTTACCTTAGGCTTAATTTCTATTCCCTTATTACCCCTGTTTCTTTCTCTACTCCAATTGCGTTAATTTCATTTAGTACCACATTAATTAACATGCTTTGGCATCCCTTTGAACCTCATCCTGAATTCCCCCCAGGCGTCCCATCTTTCTTTAATCTTTCTATAGCTTTGCTACTTTGAATTTTGTGCCTCTTAAGGTGATAGTTCTTGCCATGCTCAATTTTTTTTCCCTAAATCTAATTCATCATAATTAGTACTGAGGATCACCCCACTTTTCCCTTTTTACACTGAGAAGTGAACACCATTTGATGAGTCCACAATCACTTGTTACATGGATTTAAAACATTGGCAATACTGATTTCATGTATATCCATGTAATTTTCCACCTGTCAATTCATGCAGTGGAGTTATAATTTTCTTCAGAATTTATCAAGCGTACAAGATTCTCAAAACAACAAGAGCCATCAGATGCTTGCAATTTCAATTTCATATTTCCATTCAAGAGTAATTAGATAAGTTTTAGGCCATGGCAAGATAGAAATTAATTGGCACTCCCAGATGACAGAGGTTATCAACAGGTTACCAAAACCTGCAATTGGAAGCATGCCCAAAGTATACTACTGACCCCAACCTATATGATTTTCATAAACTACGTGTTCAAGTATATAGCTATTGCTTGTAATTTCAACAATTGTTAGTCAAAGTGACTACTGGATCAAACTGATTCCACCTAGCTTCACATCTAGATGTCATAGTTTTCCTAAACAAGCAACCAAAACATATGTTCAACATCATTTCAAATGCCATGCTAGCCAATGTGGTTCTGACGCTGCTGTGCCATGAAATTTCACACTCCAGGCACTCAGCAAATCACTATTTGCAGTAGACACAAATGTATCTATCCCTGTACATTAATCTGTTAAAATTATCCTCTTACAACAAAAATTGTATGTAAATGTGATGATTACCTGAGGATTGAACTTGTGACATATTTCAGACTTGGCATTAGGGTCCAAACCAAGCTCAGGTGCAACTACTCCACCAAAATTACACTCATGATAAAATCCTTGCCTTGCATTGTTGTTAGAACCAAGTGTCCATGTATGATTGAACTTGCCAAAAATATTCTGCAGTTATCATTAGAGTTCAGCTAGTATCTTCAGTATTTTCAACACATTGTCATGTATCTGGAGCAACAATTGCTAGCATACCCCCTCTCTCCATTGCTGTCAAGCCTTGTGGGTTCTGTCTAGATTGTAGTTGTTATCAATCTGATGCCCGTAATTTACAACCTGTTTAAAGTAGGTGTCTATCTCTCTGATAGAATTTTCTTCAATGTCAATAACTCTCCTTAATACTCCAGACCATGGACACCAATGTAGATCACTCCATAATCCCCAACGATGCTCACTATACTGCCTGATATCAAGGTTTCATACAGCACCAAGACAAGGAGGGCATAGTCACACGACCAAGATTATGTAATTGTTTCGCTTTCTGAGCATGACCACATAGTGGCGAATTGAACTCCTAAATAAACATGGCTAATTCCGATGTCTTGCGACAGCGTGATGTCCGTGATGTACAAATCATTTACAACAAAAGTGGTATATTCCCTCGATAGGATTTCATTATGCATTTTTATTCTCCTTCCTTATAATAAAAATGCACTGGGGGATCCGAATTTGATTTGCAGGCAAATAGGTCAGCAGGATTCAACAACTCACAAACACTGCCTGCTGTTCATAACACAAAAATCACAGCCACCCAAAATGAAGTTTACATCATAGAACCATATTTTCCACTAAATTCTACTTCCAGCCCATTTCCCTATTCCGGCCGTTTAACGGGAGATGCCAGAATAAAATCTTTATACTAAATTCTACTTGAAAATTGAAAATTTTCACTGTCACACACTTCGCCACAGAGAAATTAAAAACATCAGAAAACCGGAATTTTTTTTACTGTTTGCTTGTTTTTCTCTTACTAAATACTACCACACAATAAATAATTCCCCACGAAACCCATTCACACATTCTCACCCACTTAAACGCAAAAGACGAAACAAAGGAATAAAAGAACAGCAAGATCTACTGAACAACAGCGCTAAGATAATAGAAGAGTGTATTCTCTCAGTACAATTACAGAACAACATTTGATCGCCCAAAATTCTGTCACCAAAACGCATAAGCCCCCAGCAAAACAGAGAACGAAACACTTGAAAAAAAGAGAGGGGGATATCAAGCTTAAAATCTGAACTCACCTGCTGAAGAAACTCCAGTAACGCCAAATTTGTCCGTTAGGCCTGCTCATCGAACTGTGCGTTTGCCTTTTGTCAGTTGACGCAAAAAATAATAAGCGAAAAATAAAAAACTAAACAAACTGTTGAGGAAAAAAATTTGCTCAGAGCATCTGCTCATAGAGTGAATAATAATAGACCTTCGTCTTCTGTAAGTCGTTAATAGAATTTACTTGTAATTTACCGTGGAGGATTTTTTTACCGTGAGTGAGTGAAAATGTAAATGAAAAGGTCGCGAAGGAAACAGCCTTAGTACGGAGAGAAAAATGGAGGAGATATTCCGGACAGCAAAAGCAATGCAGATGGATGAGATCTTACATTATACTTTTGACTTGGGAGTTGCAAATAATCATCCAAATATTTCTTTTTAAATCTTATTTTATAAATAATATTTCTTTGACAGCTACTTTGGGATTAGATTTAGAGTTGTAAATATAATAACGATTTTAATGTTCGCTAAAGATAAAAATTGGCCCCATGGCGCACATTTTCTTAAGCATACTCATCTATATTATTTTACACAGTTTAATGTTTGACCTCCCTTAACCTCAACTCATCTATCAATCTAAACTTCCCACGCTCTTGGGATACAACATGCCTAGTATTCTCCATGCTTCCAAAATCTTTTATTATTTTCCCTCTAAAATATTCCTCACTTAAACCTTTTTTAAAGATTTTTTATTTTTAATATTAAATCTAAATGTTGTCACAAAGTTTAAAGGTTTTGGGTTTCTTGGTTCTATAAGATTTATTAAGTGCAAGTTTTTTTTAAAAGAATATAGGTAAAGTAAGATCAAATATATCATTTTTTTTTAATTATTATTATTATTTATATTATTAAATTATTATCAATATTAAATAATTAAAATATTAGTTAATTGAATGTATGGAAGAAGAAAATAAATAAATTAAATTAAAAAATTATTTTTCGTGCATTACGGAAGGTTTCGCATTCGTATGTGAGTATAATACACCTTCGTTGGCAATTAAATCAAATTGCAAAAGCAAGCTAAATTTGATATAAAATCATTTATCTAATAAATATTAACCATGTCAAATTAATTAATCTATGTTGAAGATAAAGATTTTTTTAAATTTGTGTCTTCTACATAAATTTTTTTATATTTGAGTTGATAAAATTTATAAAGTCAAAAATAATTTGAAGGAATTATGAGAAGAGATACACACACCTTTTAACAAGTAATGTAATATTTTTAAAAATATATACAATTTTTTTAAAGGAATAATAAGAGGAGATAAAAAATCATCATTTTTGGTTTAACATAATTGTTTGGTGACATTTTATATATGTTAATGTAGGATTTTATTTCCTAGTTGATTATTTAAATTTTCATATTCCTAAATTTTTCTTGCACTTATAATTAAGCTTGTTGATTAATATTGTGAGTGGGTGCAAGGTGTGGCAACTTCCATGAGAGTTGCACTTTCCTTCTTCTTTTTTATTGGAAAAAGTAAATAACAATTACAAATAGAAGGTGGGAAAAGAAATACTGCTATAACAACACTTATAGCAACAACATCAACCAAAATCGTTGTCGTAATAGCAGCTACAACAACAACATTAAACTCAACAAGTTGTAGGAACAACTACAATAATTAAAAAACATAAAGTTTACAAAATTAACAAAATGTCCATTTCTATCAACAACTATTGCGGTGGACTCTTCCCATGGGAGTTACACTTTCCTTTTTAAAGGCTATTGTGGTGGACTCTTCCCATGGAATTTACACTTACCTTTTTAAGGCTGTTGTGGTGGACTCTTCCCATGGGTCATATTTGTCACCTCTCCCATGTCTCATTTTCTATATATACTCACCTCTAGCTAGTCTTGGTATTCTATGTCGTTACATTGTAATTGCACTTTGCAATTATTTGCTCTTACATTCTCCTAATGTTATTTTTGTTTTCCAACATTTGTATTTCTCTATTTGAGACTAACTCTATATTTTATTTTGATCTTGTTTTATTTGCAATATTCAACTAACAAAAGAATTTAACTAATTTTTAGTTCTCTCTTACAATGTCTTATTTGCTAAAGAATTTAATATCTATAGTTATTTTATCATAGCTTTTTATTGCATGAGTATCTTGTTTATTTGTGGACAATAAATTTATATTTATGTTATATTCATAAGTTAAGTAACACGTTTATATTTGAAATATTTTTATGGATTGAGTGTTGGCTATCCTCCCTTATGTAATTTTTTTGAAGATTTGATTATATATTAAAAAGAGAAAAAGAAAAAAGAAGAGTGTTGTTATGGTGGTACAATTAATTTTTTAGTTGTTCCATCGTTAGTTCCTTACTATGTGATTTTACTAATTCTTTTTGTAGATAACAATGATGTGATCTTTGTATGTTAACACATAATCTAAACCATACATGTTCCTATATGCATTTATTCTTGGAAAACAAATCTTGATCCTCAGTTCTAGATTTATCAAATGCATAGTTATTAAAGTGAACCCTAAGCATTTAAGATTTGAATTGAAATTTTAGGTCTAATATATCCTTCCATCTAACTTTATGTATTGTCATTCATTTCAACACCTAAAATTTAAGGACATTAAAGAACATCTTTTATACATATCAAAAAATTTCCATAAAAATCAAATCCATAACTACTTTATATTTTTACTATTTATATAAATTTATTAAACCAATATTTAAAAACAAATCTCAACCAAATATTTATATAAACTATTCTATTTCCTTACCAAAATAAACAGCATATCTTATAACTTCGTACATAATTTATAGCTGATTAAAGCCTCAAACAACAATATAGGAAATTATTTATGGAATATAAAGAAAATATGTTGTAAATAGTTAGAAGATATAGAAAAGAAAATTGATAGGGAGGGGAGCAAATTAATCAAAATAGATGGGCAGGGAATGCATGGGGTCATGAAAAAGACGTATAAAAAGGAATGATAGAAGAGTGTGAAGAAGACAAAAATGATGAGAATTTCGATACCAAAAGCGTGATCTGCTGTGCTGTGCTTTCCCTCTTCCCTAGGGATGTATCATATATCCTCTTTTTCAATCAACACCAACATTCCCTCTAACTAACTTTTCTATCAAGGTGGTATTTAATTTACATTACATACCCCTTCTCTCTTTCACATTGTCAACTAGGATTTGGTGCTATCTTTTTTGTTTGCTTTTTCTTCTTAAATACGCTCGATCACTCTCAACTCTCAACATTGGTACTCATACTCGTGGGGGGGGTTAAATTTCTGCGGTTTTGGTCGTGATAATATTTGCTGCATTTTTACTATAGCCCGTTTCTTTTAATTTGTTGTACAATATAATAAATGATATAAATAATAAATATTTATTGAAATAAAAGGTGGTGGTCGTTGTTGTTGTGTACTATGAAGCGTGATTCATCAATTCTAAAATTTTGTAATGCAGACAGATTTATTTATTTTATTTGTAATTAGTCATGGAATGTTATTTAAACTTAAAAATTGAAGAGTTAGAAATGAGAAATTTATTATAATAATAAATGAATAATAGTTTGAGTTTTAAAATGAATATATTAGAAGAGAAAAAAATAATTTCTAATAATAAATATGTGTCTTTTTAATGGTATTCATAATCAATAGTGAATAGAAAAGGTGGATACAATTGAGGATTATTTGTGTGCTTATTGTCAAGTTCAAGAATGTTTGTGTATGCTTCTAGATTTGATTGTGTGAGTCTTTTTGCATCAACATTTCGGATCACACTCTGTGATCCATCATCAGGATGATAGAGAGTGAAATGTTGATGCAAAAACACAATCAAATCCAAAAGAATACACAGATAGACAAATGGATTGTGGAAATATACTGACAAGTTCAAGAATGATTGTAATCAATTGAATTCTCCTATTTCGATCAGTACAACGCTTTCACAAGCTTCTAATGATCAAGCACATGCTCTCCATCCCTTTATATAATTTTTTTAGCACATCTCTTATACACTAGAAGGGTCCCTTTATGGAATTAGAATTGGATGAATTGACTATTCATTTCAAATTATAAATTTGACAAAACTATCATTTGTCACTAAGTGATAGCTTCATTTTTCGTGATGATTTCAAAATTATTCTAGAACTTGTGATTCATCATGTTGATTTCATTTCCATAATTTGTCATGGCAATTTCATAATTGCTTCCTATTATTGAACATAGAACAACATTTTTTGTGTTGTGGACAAAATCACAAGTTTTCAATTGTTGATCTCTTTCTATTTTTTCCTTCTAATTATTCAAAGTCCTTTCTAGATCCTTATGGATAACTCCTCCCTTCTTATAGAGGGTTTTAGTCTCACATAATCTTAATGAACAATCAAGTGACAAAGACTTCTCCCCAATTCTCCTTGGAGATTTATTTTTCTCGTTTCACCTTTTGTTTTTCGAGTCTCACTTTCCAAGACTCTTGAACTATATTATAAGTCCTCCTTTGTCTTTTGTTATAGCACTACATCCTCTAACATTGTTACTTGATTGTCAACACCCAAATCCTCTAAAGAAGGTAGAACTTGTTCTTCTTCTTCCTCATCCAACATACAAAGCTCATAAACATGCAATAATTCACCATTAAATGCATCTTCCTAAAAGGAATAGATTAAGTTTGATTGTATTCTCACCAATAGCTTCTAAGATAATGAATGGCACATACCTAAGATGTGTGATTTATTTGGCTTGTCCTTCCAACCTTTCATTTCCTAGGGACAACCATGTGTTATCTCCCATGTTGAGCTTATCTTCCCTCCTATGTTAGTCATGCTTACCCTTGCAAATGAGTTAGTTATTCTCTAATTATTTGTTCACTTTTAGTTAGATTTGTCTGATCATCTCAATAAATTTGATGCCTTGACCACCTCCAAATCGTATCCTTCTTTCATTTTTTTCTAAACATCAAGTGGACTAGAGGGAAAGTGCCCCAAACATGCTTCAAAAGGTGACTAAGTTATAGAAGAGTGAACTCTCCTATTGAAAGAGTGTTGGATATAAGAAAAATATTAATCTCGTCTTGTGACACATATTGTAATTCCCCCTTATGAGCTCAAGAATAGTTATACTAACCACTTCTTATTGCCCATTTGTTTGTGGATGGAAATCTATATTCTTGTTGAGCCTTGTATCCATCGGATTCCCTAAAGTGGACTAGATTTTAACAACAATATGTGTGTCTTGGTCTAAAACTATGGAGTTAGGAAGCCCAAAGTACAGCCATATATTAAGAAAGAAACTTTCGATTACTTATTTCCCTATGAATGTCTTCTTGCATAGACCTAGTTTCTGCATCTTGCTAAATATATCCATTATAGAAAATAAAGACACAAATATATTCTTATTCAATAGAAAATCTCCTACAAATCAATAGATATGTTTTGTCATGATCTTGTTGGTTGAAAAGAGTCAAATACATTCCCCCATTTCTTGTATTATATTTGATATTACAACATAATTTGTAACTTTTAGAAAATTTGCTACTTATTGTTACATTTTAGATCAAAACACATACATTCTTAGATAAACAACTATTTTTCTAACACAAAGATGGCCTACCACTTTTGATGCATATGCCTCTCTCATGGGTATGATTCTTTGTGCCATTAGAATGGCCTACCACTTGGCACATGTAGATTTTCTAACTAGTAGAGAAAACCCTCTTTGAGATAAAAAAAAATCCCTCTTCCTATTAAGAAGATCTTTATGAAGAAAATGGTGTCTCAACCTTGCATTTACATAAGGTTTATATTTATAGCGAGTTTATATTTGAGCACATATTAGTCCAAAATTTTCCCCAAAGCTACAGATTGGCTAAATAAGAATGTTGATAAATTTTCATTGCAAGATCAAGTCTAGATTTGAAGATATTGATGTTTCCATTTTTTAAAGTTTCATATGAAAGTTTCAAAGTCAATTTTGAAGGCCTTAGAGGCATTTTTTTGGCCCAAAAGTGGTCCACACCAATTACAACTTGATAGAGAACTTCACAAGCTTTCCAACACCTCAAATGGTTCGTCAATTGAACTCCTTAATCAAAAGTCATGGTCTCCAAAAATTGGGTCTCTTGGAATGGGAAATATAAAAATGTGTTGTACACATAAATGTGCTAAAGAGAGATACACATGTTGGTGTGTGTGTTGACACATCATAAGGCATCTTGGATTGGAGATAAGTTGGGTGCCACTTTTTGGGGTTGCTTTAGCTCATGGTTTTGTAATAATGTCTAATTGTTTCATGTAGTGTATCTCCTATATATTAGGTGTGTGAGATGGAGGTTGTGTGTGAGAGTCTTATAACTATTGAGCTACCTCAAAATCCTTGGTTGGTGATACTCTAATGAGAAGCTCTCTCTATAAGTATATTATATTTTTTTGTTAATGTCTGAATAATATATTGGGTGTCTTTTGGAGTTTGGGATTTTTCTCCCAAAAGGATTTTCCCTATGCAATTCATTGTGTTGTGGTATGCATGTTATTTATGTTTTTTTTTGTTGAGTTTTTGTAACTCTTGTAAAGATCTAAATTTTTTTTACAAACTATCCTCTCAAGGTTAGTGTAGGAAGTTGTTTTGCTACATTAACTTCCTTACACTTTGAACTCCTCTCCAAAATTAAATCTTAGGAGCACTCCTTTGCACAAGCTTCTTTTGGTGATTTCTTTATTATATATTGATTACAAAATGAAATTCTTACAAAAATCTCAATATTATAAAGGTTAGTGTTTAATATCCATCCTATTTTCTTACTAGATAAATAATGTCTCTTGGTGTAATCTCTACAAATTTTAGGGTTTGTTATCCATGCTTTTCTAGGTCCCTTTCACCTTTTTCAAAAAATAACCCTAAGTATTTGGTTTAGTAAGTTTTGTTTTATTTTGAAGTTGACAAGTCATTTCCCATGATCAGTAATTTTAGTCATGACTTATGCCTATAAGAGTCCTTGATTACCAACCCTTTTCTCTTAAGGTTACTTTTATTGAGTCCTTGATTACCAACCCTTTTCTCTTAAGGTTACTTTTATTGTCTAGTTGCATGGATTAATCATCATATTCCTAATCCCATAAGTTTAGTGCCTTTTATTTGTGGCCCTTGCCCTTTGCCTTGTCAGTACCAATATCTATTTTATTTTTTATAGTGTGCTAGCAGAGGCCCTTTAAGATTGTCACCACACCTCTTAGCTACTTAGATGCTCTCTGGTGGCAAGTGTCACCCTAGCACGTTCTCTTGGTATAGTGCAAGGTACCACCCAATAGGCCTACATTTCTATGTATCCTATCTACTAGTGGTTGGCCTTGTCAACATAAAAGGTTGCAAGGAATATTTTGACTACATTACTTCAAATAAACACTCATAAGCTGATAACAAACTAGTATACTAGAGGAAAAGAGGGACCCTACCCAAATTGCATTGTTGCACTATGCTACCATGTATTGACAAGGACTACCCAATAAGTGGGCCCATATACTAGCATGTATAGTAACTCTTTTACATGGTTGCTTTTAATTGGTCAAGGACGTCCAAAACATCACAAAATATTTTAGAACTTGGTCAAGGTCATGAATATTGTAGATATTTCCCACACTAATCCAAATTAATTACTAGAATTCAAACTCAAGAATGCTAGTTGTAGACATTTTATTTGCTCGAACGAGCAATAATGATGAAAAATAGTAAATTTGATTATGCCACCAATTTGGCCAATAGATAATACAATGACATCACTATAATGAGTACTTTGCATTATGAAGGATTTGAGCAATTTGTGAGCTATTTGGTGTATTATGAGAAGAATTAGAGTTTACAACCAAAAAATGAGTACTTTTTGTTGTAGTTGCCATTTTTCCTTCATATATTATGTTCTCTTGCATATCTAGGGTTGTCATAGAAGTGATTAAATTAAGAGAAAGGTGTTATATTTTCATTATTTGAAAACCTTGGTAGCTACTCCTAGAAACCCTATCCTTGAAAAATTATAATTTAGTGAGCCAAACAAGCTTGTAAGGAAGTTAAGTAGCAGAACAACTTCCTACATTAATCTTAAGATGAGGGTAATGCAAAACTTTTATAGATTTTTACAATGATTACAAAAACTTAACATAAATAGAATGCATACCACAACACAATGATTTATTATGTGGGGAAAATCCTTTTGGGAAAAAAGCCCCATGCTCCTAAAGTAACTAATTATATTATTCAATAATCAACAACAAATTACAATTATATACTTGTAGAGCAAGCTTCTTGGTGTAGGAGCACCTAGTTTTGAGTGCATTTTCAAAATTTTGGTGTGATAGTCTATAATTTGGGTTAGTGTTTGAATAATGGACTACTTAGAGGTCTACATGTGTGTTTGATAGTCATTTGAAAGATGATTGTCACCTAGGTTGTTTGTTTTCTCAAATTTGGCCTATGAGCCCTTGTAAGCCTAAAATGACACAAATTTGCATTATGATGTAAAATGTCTTGTAAAGCCTCATTAGGAATTTAGGAATGTCATTTTAATGTTAGGGAGTCATTCTAGGAGGTTTAGTTTGAGTAGAAATGCAGAAAATGCAAAGATGCACATTTGAGCAAAAGTTGTCATTGTTGCTTGACAACTTTTTGCAATTTTTGAACAACTTTGCATTTTTGAGCAAATCGGTGGTTAGTCAACTGATGAAGAGTTTTTTATGACAAAAATGGCATATAAAATTCTTTGAGAATTATTGTACGCGGGTTGGAACATTTGTGAGCAAATTTGAATATATTTTGAAGGTAATTTCCAGATTTTACCTTGTATTTTCTCATTTTTGGAGAAGCAGTCCGTACATAATGGATTGACCTTACTACTATTCTTTCATGGTGGTTTTGTGTATGATATTTTCTTTCTCATAAGGTGTTTGTGTCTTTCATTAGTGCAATTTTGAAGTGTGTTTGCAAATTTGTATTGCTCTCGGCCTAAGCAAGGGTTCAAGAGCCCAGTCATGGTTCCAACTTGAAATCCCTTAAGTTTTGCTCAAAGACCCTTGGGATTAAAATAATGGAACCCTTGTATAGTTATAATATGTTTTGTAATGTCCTGGAAGTTGTTTGGAAGCAACTTGCCATCATTTCCTAGGCAAGCTCAGTCATAGCCCGGTTAGGAAAATGATTGAAAACGTTGTATTTGCTTGTAGGGTTGAATAGTTGTGAATGTGCCAAGTTTTTGGAATGGAAGTGTGATGCGGGATAGTGTTTCATTGAAGAGGTGGAGGTGTGATAGGTTGCAGAAAGCATTAAAACCTTTGGAAGAAGTCTGTTAACTCAAAACCCCTTAAAAGTACCATTTTTTGGATCCGTACCAATACGTACTGATCAGATTGTCTACCCTAGTGGATTCAATAGTTTGTCCAAAAGGGTACTCGGATCATCAAAGGGATTAGAAGGTTCTTTGAGAGATTTTTTATTAATTTCCCAATAACCAATAAGGTAGGGCTACTTGGGGCTCTAGGGCTACTAGGCCTAGAAATTAGGAGAAAGAGGGAGCAATGAGAAAATGGTGAAAAACAAGTTGGAGAACCATTTGATTGGAATTGAAACACTTATAAAACACCCCCTAAAACCCCCCGCAAGTACATGTTGGAGAGATGGATAGTTTAATGGCTGGATTTACCCTTGTGAATCTCAATCATGCTTGAAGCAACTAAAGAGCACAAATTGATAGGGAGCACTGCAAGAGAGTTTGACTTGTTAATGGAAAAGTGAAGAGTGATAGGAGCCCACTAAAACATCATTCAACTACCTATTGAGAAAGGTGTGACTCTCTTTGAGAACCTCTCCCCATCAAAGTGGTATCAAAGCAAGCCAAGATTTGGGAAGAAGCCAGTTCATGTCAGAGACTGAGTCGGTAGGAGAAAATAGCCTCAGGATAGTGACCAATGTAGAGTTAGCCAAGAAGGTAGAAGATCAAGAGGAAGAGAATAGACTCCTCAGGGTAAGACTGCAATAGTTGGAAAGCAAACTAGACGTATTTGAAGACAAAACTAATAAAGTAACAATCCAAATTAATGAAGGGAAGGGTAAAAAGTAGTAGAAGAGGATGGTACACTTGAACCAGATCCTATTATATCTGAAGAACCTTTCCTTAGAGCCATCAAATCCTTAGGAGGAAAGTCCTTAGAAGGAGTGCCACTTTTTTGTGGAAAAATGGAACCAGAAGTAGTCATGGATTGGAGAATCACTTTGAATGTGATGGGATTAGTGAAGCACAAAAGGTGAAGGTAGCCAAGTCTAGATTGAGAGGAACAACCTTGACTTGGTGGAATTTCATCCAAGAGGAGAGACAAAAGGAGGGTAAGAACCCAATTGCCACTTGGAAAGGAATGCTAGCCAAGGTAAAAGAAGCCTACATCCCTAAAGACTATAAAATTCAATTGCACAAGAGGAGACAAAACTTGAGACAAAGAGAACTGGATGTGAGCAGCTACACTGAGGAATTTCAGAAGTTGTGTTTGAGATCTAAGGTGGTGGAAGATGAAAGCATCAAGGTAGCCAGGTATTTGAATGACTTGAGATGGAATATACAAGAAGAGTTGATTTTGTTGTGTCCTAGTACTGTTCATAAGTGCTATCAATTGGCACTCAAGCTAGAAGAGAAGAGCAAAAAGAAACAAGATTAAAGAAACAGAGGCAGAGGTAGGGGAAGAGATAGAAGAGGTCATAGATGTAGCTATGGTGGAAGAAGTGTATACCAAAGATCCCAAGGGGAATCTAAGCTGGTAGAGAAAAGTGGGGATTCCAATAGCAAGAGAAGCTATAGAGGAAGGGGATCTATCAACTCTAGTAGAGGAAGGTCTAGTGATTTAGGAAGAGGGTCCTATTTCACCACATTGAAGTGCTACGATTACCATCAACTTGGACACCGAGCCTATAGATGTCCTTAGAAGTCTTCTTCATCCCAAGGAGGTGAGAGGAGAGTAAGTTATGTTCAAGAAGATGCAGCAAACATGAAGGCATCAAAGGTGAGTTTAGATTCAGAGGTTGGAGAGAATCTCATGATAAGAAGAAGTCTTGATTAAAGATCAGGTTAAGGAGGAACCTAGCCAAATAAGATCCTTGTTTAGGATAAAATGCAAGATTATGGTTAAAGTATGTAGAGTGGTGGTGGATTCAGGTTCCTATGATAATATAGTGTTAGAAGAAGCAATGAGTAAGCTTAACCTACAAAGAATCTTACATAGTGATCCTTATAGGGTTACTTGTCTCAGCAAGGAGCAGGATGTTCTAGTGAATGAACAAACTTGGGTGGAGAGCACTATAGGAGGCTACAAGGACAAAATATTGTGTGATATCTTGCCAATGGATGCTTTCCACCTACTCCTAGGTAGGCCTTGGCAGTTTGACAGAAAAGCAATATACCATGGGGAAAATAATGCTTATACTTTTCAAAAAAATGGGATCACCTATAAAATTCAGTCCATAGGAGACCAAGAAGAGGGAAGATCAAAGGGTCCCAATGTGTTATTGGTTGGTGAAAAGGAGTTCATTAACACACAAGGAAGGAGAAGGAGTGGGGTTTTCCCTTGTAGTAAAACCAAAAGAAGAAAGCAAGGAGAAGAAAGTATGCATTCCCAATGAAGTGTAGTAGATTCTAAATCAGTTTAAGGAAATTATCAGTGATGGAACACCTACAACCTTGCCTCCTCAATGTGCCATAAGTCACCAAATTGACTTCATACTTGGAGCCTCATTTCCTAATAAGGCAACCTATAAAATGACACTGGAGCAAAATAAAGAGGTAGCTAAGAAAATACAAGAACTATTGGACAATGGTCTGATAAGGAAGAGCATCAGCCCATGTGCAGTTCCCACCATTTTGGCCCCAAAGAAGGGAGGTACTTGGATACTTTGCACTGATTCTAGAGCTATCAACCAGATTACAATCAGGTATAGATTTCTCATTCCAAGAATTGAAGATTTGATGGATTGTTTAGGAGGTGTTGAATATTTCACCAAGATAGACCTCAAGAGTGGTTACCACCAAATCAGAATCAAGGAAGGAGATGAATGGAAGACAACATTCAAGACCACAAAAGGACTTAATGAATGACTTGTAATGCCATTTGGACTCACAAATGCCCCTAGCACATTCATGAGACTCATGAATGAAGTACTCAAGGATTATATTGGTAAATTTGTTGTTGTTTACTTAGATGACATCTTGTTTTTTAGCAAGTTTAAAGATGAACATCTTAAGCATATAGAGTTTGTGTTAAAGAAACTATGTGATGAGCAACTAACCATCAATTTGGAGAAATATGAGTTCATGAAATAGGAGTTGATATATCTTGAGTTTGTAATCTCAAGAGGTGATTTGAAGATGGATACCTCTAAGGTGGAAGCCATAATCAGTTGGCCTACACCTAAGACAACAAGTGAAGTGATAAGTTTTCATGGCTTGGCACAATTTTATAGGAAGTTCATCAGAGGCTGAGATATGTGTACCTATGCTTGATACAATCAAAGGAGGCATGAAGACTAAGTTCCAATGGACAAAAGAAGCACAAAGAGGATTTGATCTCTTGAAGACAAAGGTGGCTACTCAATTGGTACTAGTTCTTCCAAGCTTTGACAAGCTCTTGACCATTGAATGCGATGCAATCAATATAACAGTTGGAACAATCTTAAGTCTATTGGAGTTATATGCACTTGTTCAATCACTTAGGAAATGGAGGCATTATTTGTTGCCTAAAGAATTTGTGGTTTATACTGATAATCAAGCTCTTAGCTTTCTTAATTCACAAGAAAAGTTGAATCATAGGCATATCAAATGGGTAGAGTATTTGTAGTCATATACTTTTACCATTAAGAATAAGAAGGAAAATGTAATAGAGTTGTTGATGCATTAAGCAAAAGGTTGCTAACAGTTCAATAAGTGCAGCTCAAGAGCATTGGAGTGGATAGTTTCAAGGGTTTATATCAAGGTGATGAAGACTTTGCTGCCATCTACAAGGTTTGTCAAGAGTTTAGAAATCATTTTCATGGTGAATATGCAGATTTTACCTTACAAGATGGTCTTTTGTTTAAGGAAGGACAACTTTGTGTACCTAGAGGGTCCATGAGGGAAAATTTGATGCAAGAGAAGCATAATGGTTGTTTAAGTGGACATTTTGAATTAAACAAGACTTTGGAACTTGTCCAAAGATTCTACTATTGGCCTAAGATACAAAGGGATATCAGAAAATATGTGGAGCAATGTGTGGTTTTCCAAAGAGCCAAGGGTACTTCTTCTAATGCCAGTCTTTATCAGTCTTTACCTATCCCAAACCGATCATGGGAGTGTGTAAGTATGGATTTTATTGTTGGTTTGCCCAAGACCAAATTAGGTTTTGATAGTATCTATGTTATGATAGATAGATTTAGCAAGATGGCCCATTTATTCCATGTAAGGTCACTCATGATGCTAGTCATATTGCTCATTTGTTTTCCAAGGAAGTCATTAGGATTCATGGCTTACCTATCAGCATAGTATCAGATAAAGATGCAAAGTTTATTGGTCATTTTTGGAAGACTTTATGGCAAAGATTGGGTACTAACCTGTCTTTCAGTTCCGCCTACCATCCCCAAACAGATGGCCAAATAGAGGTGGTCAATAGGACACTTGGAAAACTTCTTAGATGTTTGACAAAGTAGTATGAACGAGCTTGGGATCAGATCATCCATTAAGCTGAGTTTGCCTACAATGATAGTGTGGATAGATCAACCGGTAAGAGCCCTTTTGAGATAGTTTATGGTCTTCATCCCAGAGGTGTTTTGGAGCTTAGAGATGTTGGGAAGATGGGACAATAGAGTGGACATGCTATGGACATGGCTCAATCCATGCAAGAGATGCATGAGTAGGTTAGGACAACCCTACTAGACACCTCTCAAATGATCAAAGATAAAGTAGATGAGATAAGAAAGGATATACAATTTATTGTTGGGGACTTAGTCATGGTTCATTTGAACAAATAAAGGCTTCAAAAAGGTGTCCCTATTAAACTTCAGATGAGGAGGATTGGACCTTGTAAGGTCTTGGCCAAGTATGGAAACAATGCCTACAAACTAGACCTACCCGAAGATATGGCTTTATCTCCTATAATCAATGTTGCAGGCATGGTGCAGTATAAGGGAACACTTCTAGAGGAATGTAGTAGATTCTCAAAGGTCTCTCAAGAACTTTTAGACCTACCCTTACCACCTGCAACCATACCACAAGCCAAGAAAATTTTGGAATCTAGGATTCTCAAAAGGACAAGGCACGCCAATTATATGGAGCATTTGGTAAAATGGAAGAAAATTCTAGAATATAAGGCTACTTGGGTACCTAAAGAATAATTTTCCAAGCTAGGAATTCCTCTCTCTTTGTTGCATCAAGGAGTCACTTGTCTTCTTTTTGATTGGGGGAGTATGGTGCAGGAGCACCTAGTTTTTAATGCATTTTCAAAATTTTGGTGTGATAGTCTATAATTTGGGTTAGTGTTTAAATAATGGACTACTTAGAGGTACACATGTGTGTTTGATAGTCATTTGAAGGATGATTGTCACCTAGGTTGTTTGTTTTCTCAAATTTTGCCTATAAGCCCTTGTAAGCCTAAAATGGCACAAATTTGCATTATGATGTAAAACATCTTGTAAAGCCTCATTATGCATTTAGGAATGTCATTGTAATTTTAGGGAGTCATTATAGGAGGTTTAGTTTGAGTAGAAATGCAGAAAATGCAAAAATGCACATTTGAGCAAAAGTTGTCATTATTGCTTGACAACTTTTTGCAACTTTTTGAGCAAATCACTAGTTAGGCAACCGATGAAGAGTTTGTTATGACCAAAATGGAATATAAAATGCTCCGAGAACGATTGTACATAGGTTGGAACATTTGTGAGAAAACTTGAATAGATTTTGAAGATAATTTCCAGATTTTACCTTGTATTTTCTCATTTTTGGAGCAACAGTCCGTACATAATGGATTGACCTTGCTACTATTATTTAATGCTGGTTTTTTTTATGATATTTTATTTCTCAGAAGGTGTTTGTGTCTTTCCTTAGTGAAATTTCGAAGTGTGTTTGCAAATTTGTATTGCTCTCGGCTCGAGCAAGGGTTCAAGAGCCAAGTCATGGTTCCAACTAGAAATCCCTTAAGTTTTTCTCAATGACCCTTGGGATTCAAGTCATGGAACCCTTGTATAGTTTAAATATGTTTTTTAATGTCTTGAAAGTTGTTTGGAAGCAACTTTCCATCATTTCCTAGGCAAGCTCAGTCATAGCCCGATTAGGAAAATGATTGAAAACGTTGGGTTGAATAGTTGTGAATGTGAAAAGTGTTTGAAATGGAAGTGTAATGTAGGAAAGAGTCTGATTGAAGAGGTGGGGGTGTGATAGGTTGTAAAAAGAATTAAAACCTTTGGAAGAAGTCTACTAACTCAAAAACCCTTAAAAGTGCCATTTTTGGGATTCGTACCAGTACAGACTGACCAAACTATCTACCCTAGTGGATTCAAAAGTTTGTCCAAAAGGGTACTTGGATCACCAAAGGGATTGGAAGGTTCTTTGAGATATTTTTAAGTAATTTCCCAAGAACCGGTAAGGTAGGGCTAATTGGGGCTCTAGGGCTACTAGGCCTAGAAAATAGGAGAAAGAGGGAGCGATGAGGAAATGGTGAAAAACCAATTGGAGAACCATTTGATTGGAATTGAAACACTTATAAAACACCCCCTAAAATCCCTACAAGTACATGTTGGAGAGTTGGATAGTTTAATGGCTGGATTTACCCTTGTGAATCTCAATCGTGCTTGAAGCAACTAAAGAGCACAAATTGATAGGGAGCACTGCAAGAGAGTTTGAGAGTTTGACTTGTTAATGGACAAGTGAAGAGTGAGAGGATCCCACTAAAACATCATTAAACTACCTATTGAGAAAGGCGTGACTCTCTTTGAGAAATTCTCCTCATCACTTCTTACATGAGCATCACCAATAGAGATCCAGAGGTAACTCAATAGCTATCAGACTCTTTGAATACATCGCAATAATTAGTTGTAATAAAATATCCTCATAAAATAGGGTTGCCTTCTAGGGAAATCAAGCACACAAAATATCCACTATTAGATCTATGACCCAATGATAAACAATCAATATTTATAATGATAATTCATACATAAAATGTGGCTTAAGTGGCATTGCCCCTAAAATCCCTTATTGGGGCGCACAACCTCGAAACCCTTGATCGGGGACCCATACCCCTCCGACCCCACAAGGGGGGTACCCCCTTACAACACCCCATGATAATTTATCAACGATAACCTTTTTATTATTGCAAGGTTGAGACACCATTTTCTTAACATGACTCTCACTTGTTGAACACCTTGTAGGACAAATGGGAGGGGTACCAACATCATGTTTTAATTGCTAGGGTTTGAGAGGTCCATAGACTCTGAATACCATCTGAAATTCTATGTGCTTACAATCTTAATTAAAGAATCTGCAACATTCATAAAAGTCTCTACCTTAACCAGTATCATCATCAACCATATCTCTAAAAAAATGATACTAAACATCAATGTGCTTGGTCATGTCATGAAATATTAGGTTCTTAGCTAGGAAAACCACACTTTAACTATCACAATAAACTATCATTGCACCTTTTTTATTCCAATATCTTAACAAAGTCTATTAAGATCAATTACTTCTTTACAGGCATGAGTAGTTTCCATATACTTTGCTTCAATAGTGGAAAAATCAACCACAACTTGCTACTTATTCATCCAACTAATTGCACCATCAAATAAAGTAAACACATAAGCATCGAGGGATCTTTTGCTATCAACATCACACTTACCTAGTCTAAATCCAAATAACTACAAATATCAAGGGAAATTTTTCTCCTATCAAATTGTCATGATAACACAAAGAATACTCAGAGGTACTCTTAAAATATATAAAGACTCTTTTAATTGCATCCCAATGAACTCTATCAGGATTATACATATATTTGGAAAGAACTCCCACTACTTGGGTAATGTATGATCTTAGTGTAGACCATAGCATACATCAAACTTCCAATTGTGCTCTAGTAAGGCACTTTTCTTAACTCTTCCATCTCTAATAGAGATGTAAGACAATCTATAATATATAACTACATTCAAATCATAAAGGGAACACATAATGGTCCATAAACCTACATGTTAAACCTTTGTAAAACTGAATTCACATACTTGCTCTTGCCTAACCATAACTTTTTGTTCACCTTATCTCTTCTAATTTTCATCCCAATAATGTGTTTAGCTGCACCAAGATCTTTCATTTCAAATTTAGTATCAAGTTAAGACTTTATTTCTAAAATCATACATTTCCCCTTACCAATAAATGACATATCATCATATAATGTAATGCATTATAAATAATCATAATCAAATTTATTATAAACACATCGATCTAATTTAGAACACTCTATCCCAAACTCAACACATATGTATCAAATTTCTAGTACCACATCCTAAAGCTCTATTTCAAGTCATACAAAGATTTCTTCAATTTATAAGCCAAATTACTTTTATCATTTACCACATAGTGCTTTGACTGTGTCATATCAATATCATCCTCCAAATCACCATTAAGGAAAGTTGTTTTTGCATCCATTTTCTCAACCTCTAAATCATAAGAAACAATAATAGAAAGAAAAAATATAATGGATGTCATTTTTATAGCACAAAAATATCTCACCATAATCAACATCCTCAACCTTAGAGTAGGCTTTTGCAACCAACCTTTCTTTATACTTCTTAATACCTCCATTTGAACCAATCTTACATATTTCCATCCTTTGGGAAATGGTACAAGATCCCATGTATCTTTTTTTTTCAAAGTTGTCATTTCTTCATCCATAGAAAATTTCCAATATTTGGTATCATTCATATCTAATTCCTCTTCTACAGATCTAGGTACTTCCACGTGACTTAGGAGAGGGTGGGAGTTGTCCCACATAAAGTGCATTTTGAAGTGTGTACTCTCCACAGCCATTGTCAACTATTGATCTTGGGTTGGGATGAGGTGGATGTGACATTAGAACGTCAGATGGAGGCAACAAAGCAGGTGCATTGAGTGGGAAATGGTAGGGGTGTTTACCCTCAAGGAGTTTGCAATATTGGAAAGGTTGTAGATCAGTCGAGATGGTGATCTCTCTATGATTATAAGGGAACTCAAGGCATTGATGATAATTGGATAGAATGGATTTAATGGAATGGATCCATGGACGACCAAGGAGGATGTTGTAGGGGAGATCAAGGTCTAAGAATTGACAAGTAGTTTTCACTTTTGTAGGGCTCACTTGAAGAGGTAGTGTAATTATACCTTTCAAGACCCTTTCTACATCATCATAGGCTTTTATTGTGATTTTACCAGATGTGTCAACCAAGTCTTCAGAAATACCAAATTGTTTGATCAATTTATATGTACAAAGATTTGGTCCAGATCCATTGTCTATGAGGACTCTCTTGATTTTATGTTTGTGTATGGTGGCCTCAATGTGAAGGGGTTTGTTGTGTGACGTGTCTATGGATGGAGCATCTTTGGAAGTAAAGACAAGGTGGTGTTGTGTAGCAAGGTTTCCAATTAAGGCTTGGAATTGAGCGGCGTTGATTTTATCTAGAATACAGGATTCTTGTAGGGCCTAGTCAAGGATCTATGAATAGGTGAAGTCTTGAGGATTTCAAGAATGGAGATATGTGCATACATCTTACCAAGGTGATCAAGGAGATCATAACAACAGATGGATGACATGGAGGCTTGTGGAGGAGGAGGAGCTCCTTGGATAGTAACTCTTCCTCTACAGGTAGTGACGTTGAAGTCATTTTGGGAATATGAAGTGGAAGACGAAGCACCTTGAATGATTACCTTAGCTTGGGAGGATGTCACAACCCTCCTTTATCACTTTTTTTTGATTTAAAATACAAAACTTTATTTATACTCTTTGGATGAATTATTGAATGAATATTGTAAGGGAATAAAATTAATAAACCACACACACATGGAAAATGCATATATATTTTAATTAGTTATTTAATTTCCCTCACCCAAATTAAGGCACATGTTGTAGGAGGAATAAGAAGCTTCTAGAGGCTTCTCCACCTCCTTGCATGTAACTCCTCCCACTAAGCCCAATTAATTTGCATGGAGGCCAAATTAGGAGAGAATCTCTTTTTTTTTCAATTAATAATTAGGTAGTGGGAATTTGAAATTTCTTTTATAAAATAGGTACAAGTTTCAAAAGAAAAGTTAGCTATTCCATAAGAAATTCTGCAATTTCTCCTTTGTAGTCCATTTTTCATTGCAGCCAAGGTTTTGTTGGGAGGATTTCTCTTCAATTTGGAGGATCAAGGAAGACTCTACACCATTTTGCAAGCATCCAGGTTCCTTCAAGCTTAGTTTTGTGCATCTTATTCTTGTTGTAGATTAGATTAGATTAAATTATTTTATGAAAATGAAATTCATTTGTGAAATTAGTTTTCAGACTTTTATAAGAATTAGATTAAAATGTTTGATAAAAAAAAATAGATTAAATTGTTGATTCATTGTTTAGATTCTTGATTTTTGGAGTAGATTAAAATGTTGATAAAGAGTAAAATAAATTGTTGATTCATTGTTTCAGATTTTGATAAAATTTAGTTTCAGATTTTGGAATAGAATAAAATGTTTGAAAAAAAAAAGTAGAACAAATTGTTGATTATTAATTTCAGATTCTTGATAAAAAGGAAGTAGATTAAATTTGCTTGATAAGAATTAGATTCACTGTTTTTAAAAATTTAGATCCAGATTTAAACTGTTCCTCTTATTAGATTTTAGATTGATTCTTGCTAATTGTTATCTAAATCTCATTTTCATTGTGATTATCTCCTCTGTATCTGGTTATATAAATTTTCTGAAGAACAGAAAAGAAATTATTTGAAATCAAGGATAAACTTCACTACAATTTTTCTCTCTGTAATCATTTAATGTGTATTCTTATTATTATTTTCTTTTTGAAAACTCTCTGTGGATTGAACAAAGAGCTCACTAAAAATACCAGTTGAATAAATCCTCCTGGACTCTGAGAATAAATCCTGGAAACAAACAAATTTCCTGAGAAGACTGAGAATAACTCCCTTCCTGTAATGGCTGGATAAATCTCTCTCCCTCTCTCTCTCTGTGAATAAGATAAATATATAATAAAAGTCTGGATTCTGTAAAGAGACAAAATCAAGAAAAACTCAATTATTTACCTGATCTTACCTTCTTAAATAAATTATCCTTTGTAAAGAAATTTGAAACCATTTATATATATATATATATATATATATATATATATATATATATATGTATACATATATATATATATATATATATATACATATATATATATATGTATACATATATATATATATATATATATACATATATATATATATATATGTATACATATATATATATATATATGTATACATATATATATATATATGTATACATATATATATAAATTCCAACGTTAATTCACAAACATTAATGTCATAACGTCAATTATCGTATTCACTACCGCGTTCAGCACAGACCCCGAGAATAACCATACGAACGCAGAATGGCGTTACCGTAAACCGGCAGGGTTAGTGGTACCCCCCACTACCCTGCGGTCACTGCAAGTGGCCGCAGGAGAGTGGAGGGGACCACGTGGCCCCGTCAACCCCTACGGGCCTGCACATGCAGGACCGCAGGGAGTGACGGGACCCGTGGTCCCCACCCCCGGTTCTATATATAAACAATTAAAACAAGGTTCGGCCATGGGGAAATTTCGATGGAAGGTTTAAATGTTGGTTTAAAATTTAAGTTATTTTGTGTATCGTTTTAAATTAAAGTTAAATTAACTTTTTTTGTTATGTACATTTGTTTAGTTAAAATTTAATTTCCTTAAAATTAACAAGAGTTGAATTCAATGTATTATTTCAATTCCTTAGAGAAATGAATGGATTATTTGACCCATGATTTTGGAGAAAAGTAAAGTCTCATTATTATTCAATTTGGTCACTCATTTTGTAACCTTATAACTAATTAAGTCTTGCGATAAGAGAAAACATTTCTACATTTTGTATGTAAATGACGTTACTTTTGCATGGCATTATGATTATTTCGTATCACTTATTTTCATGCAATTACTCACAATTATCATTACCATGCCAATATATGTATTAATCCAATTAATTGTAGAATAATGATATTCTTTTTTTTCAAATAGTATTTAAGGTTTAAATTATGTACATCCATTTCATAATTATATTCAAGCATGATGTTAGTTTAGAAAACTAAACAAATGGAGTTGGAAAACTAAAACTAGCAGCGTTCGGTATATACGGTGCCTCTGGGTCACGCTTACGGGTAATGCCGTCGTGTTGAACTACTGCACTTAACGCCTAATAAAGCTGCATTAACGACGTCTGTGGCATCGTCCCTATAAATCGTCGGGGAGTAATAAGGGACATTTGGAAGTTAAAAAAAATCCAAGGGGCGGGTAATCCCTCTTGGATCGATAATTTAATAAGATAACTTTTAATTGAATTCCACATCCGTTGAGATAAACCATAGTAAACCCCTCTTAGGGATGGTCAAGTTAAGAGCTCTCGTGAAATTTACTTTATTTATTTATTCACCTCGAAGGGATATTGGTGATTTGAAATTTGGGTGACGCTCATGATAAGAATTAGGTTCTAGTTATTTTGTTTAGGCCACAAGCAATAGGCCATCTTGAGCCTTCGCTTAAGTGCTACCTTCGTGGGTAGCAACCGCAGAGAAACTGTCTGGGACACTGACCCTAGAAAGGGTTGCGTACCCACAAAATCAGTTTACATCAAACCATAGATTAGAAAATAGAACTACATACTTTACGCCTTGATCCCGCGCCGAAGCGGGTATGTAGGCAGTCTTGGGACGGAGTTGTCCCTCGTACTCAGGCGTTCGTGGGTGGGGTCTAGGCTTGGTTGAGTAAGAATCCTAATTGAAAGATAAGTTAATCAAATTTAATTCAATGCATACTCGGAAGGAATCCCGTATGGATTCGCTTGACTTCCCGAGGCTTTAAGCCAAATTCCGAGGCGGAATTCAAGCTTGTATTATTTTCTTACTACTCCTAAGGACGGCGACCTCGGTGCATTCTTGTTAGAAGAATGTAGTACTTAGTGAGTGGCTCAGGACCCGAATGGTCCCGATGAGTCTAAGTCTCTGGCCAGAGCATCTCCTATCCCGTTTGGATGGATGCCTACCCCGTATGGGTAGATGCCTATCCCGTATTGGATAGATGGAATTTACGTCCCGTATGGACAATTGCCTAACCCGTATGGTTAGAAGCTCATCCCGAATGGATGAATGCCCAATCCTATTTGGATGGATGCCCAGAGTATGCAACTGAATAAAACATAATAAAGGAAAAAATATATATATATATATATACTCATTTTTTTTACTTTTTTGGATGAATCATGGTGGGTTATTACAGAGGATCTAGTTGATGATTGTGGGGGAGGGACACCTTGAATGATTACCCTAGGTCTACGAGGAGTGGGTGAGGGATTGGCTCCTTGGATAGTAATGGTGTTAACATAGGTATCAGTAGGTTCGATGCAACCTACCAAGGAGTCAAATCCAATCATGTGATTGATGTAATCATAATGGAGCTCATGAGATGATGAGATTTTATCCTTACCATGCTTAGGGAAGAGGTCCTAATAAATTTTAAGCTTGTCATTTGAATTACCAAGTTTAACGACTGCAACTTCAAAATCACCCTTGTCAATTAAGTCTTGGATATAATTCTTGAGTTTCATACACTTGTGTGTATCATGACCTTGAACATTATGGTAGTCACAATATTCATTCTCATTATACCATCTAGGTTTTGGTTGATTTGCATCAAAAGGATGCGTCATTAGAAAGATAACAACACCGACCTTCACAAGCTTTTGGAAGATGAACTCTATGGTTTCGACAAGCACGATGTACTCACGCTGGGATTGATTGTTTGAATGAGGAGGATGACCTTGGATAGAGATGTTATTATGAGATTGAGATTGGTTGTGTGAATCAGATTCATTATTGAATTGAGTATTGGTGGTGGTGGGTTTGGTAGGGATGGTCATAGTTTGGACATGCTTGGCATCGGTGACTCCATCATTGACAATATTTTTATTTTTGGACCAAAACCTAGGCTTTTCATTATAGTAGGAGGACGCCTTGGAATCTTTCTGGTAGGGTTTGAGCGTACCTTCCTCTAGGATAACTCTTTCTAATGTTAGACCCTTCTTAGTGACTTTCTCAAAAGAATCAAGACACTAACAAGTCAAAGGACGAGACATTTTTCACACTAGGTTGTGTTGGAACAACTCTATTTGGTAAGACTCTAGTATGTCCCAAGGGAATTTCTTGATTAGGTGTTGCCATATTTGAAAGAAGTTGGTGAAAGTCTCTCTAGCCCTCTATTTTGTATTGCATAGATCCATCATAGAGGAATCATTTTCAATTTTATACTCATAATGGGACACAAATTTCTCTATAAGGTCTAGGAATAACTTGATGGAGCCATGTGGAAAGGCCAAAACCCAAGCGAGGGTAGGTCCACTAATACTTTTGGTAAAAAGTCAATGTAAGTAAACATCACTATAAGAGACCTCTTGATAGGCTATATAGAATTCTCGCACATGGTCTCTAGGATCCCCTTTACCTTTGTATTTCTCAAACTTAGGCATTTCAAAACTAGGGGGATACAGAGCCATTGGAATAGAAGGATCATAGGGATAAGGACAAATTTTCTCAAATGTGTATGGTTTCTTACGAGTCCCATCCTTAAGGTTTTTAATAAGATCCTTCATGTCTTGGATTTCTTTCATAAGGTTAGGTTGTTGATTTTGGATATTGGGAATGCATTAATCTGAGTTGGACCTTGGGATGTCTATTGACATAGCCAATATACCACCACCAATATATTGATAAGATGAGGTGGGAGGTTGTGAGGTGATGAAGGGTCGTGAAGTGATAATGGTGTTGATAGGTGGCAAGCTAGCATTGATAAAGTTGGAAACATTGTGAAGAGGCATGGATGACCTAGGAGGTTGAGAAATGGGGGTATTAGAAGTGCTAGCAGGCATAGAAATTGGGGGAATTGAAGTTGTAGTTGCCGAAGTTGTAGGTGGTGGATGAAGAATTGTATTGAGAATAGGGTGATTTACAAGGTCACCTTTCATAGGAGTGTCAAGGACTGATCTATCAAAGTTAGGGGGTAATCGCACCCCTTGACTGATAAGCTGAGCCACAAGCCAATTGGGATCAACCTTAAAGAATTTTTTTATCATTTCCTTATTATATGGATCATCTATAAAAAAATTCAGGCATGGGAAGTGCTCAGGTTGATCAACTAATTGTTCTTCTTGTTGGGGATCATAGTCGACAAGGAGAATATGTTCAAGCATCTCACTACCTTTGGTGACCCTCTTCGATTTTTGGGAGTGAGTCAAGACCATACATGGGTAGAACTAAGAATAGAGATGATAACTTGGAGTTTGTTGGATGAATTGATTAAGGAAGTGATGAAATGGAGATAAGGACAACAAAAATTGGAATTGGATTTAATTGAATTAGATTGGATTTATCCCTGGATTAGGAGAAGATCGATTTGGATGACACCTTAGTCCTTGGATTAAGATAGAGATAGGGTGTAGGGGTCAATAATGCACGCCACAAAAGCAAGGTAACAACCAAGCTAGGATAAACTTAGACCTTTGGATTAAGATTAGATCAAGCCTTCTTCTACTTAGGATGGACTTTGTTCCTAAGCAAAATAAGGCAAGGGATTAGGGTTTTGATCAGCCCAAATGATTAGGATCAATTAAACAATATAGTTGAGATAGATTATTTCTCAATCACAAGGATAATTCAAGATTTGACAAATGATAAAGGTCTAAGTCAGACTTCACAAAGTGTTGACCTTGAATTGGGATGTTGATTGATTTATTGATTTGAAATTGGATTAAGGTTATTGATTGAAACAATGTGCTAAGTCCTCAAGGGAGAAAATAGAATGATTATGGAAGAAGATGGGTTAAAGATAAGAATGGATGAAAGGATACCCTATGTGGGGAATGACTCAATAAGTTATTTCTGGTAGAGGCAAGTTGGACAATGAGATGCGACCACTTCTATTAAGGGATTGGGGTAGTTCTGATCTTTGGTGAAAAGCATGATATCTCAAAGGTTCTTCGTCAAACTCATTTCCATAACCGTGTAGATAATTGTGAAAACAGTGTAGGAAGGCACGATGTTTCTACAAGAGTTTATAGTTGGTGTACAATAATTTGGAATGTTTGAGGATTTGCTTATAGTTAGGTTTCTTCTTCTTGACTTGACACAAAATGGATTTCTTGGGATGTTTAAGTGACTTGGATTTATGGTGCATGAGTGAAAATTGGATTTGGATTTGTTTGGTCTCGAGAAGAAATGTCAAACAATGAAAGCATGTTGGCCAAGGTAACGCTTGAAGTAAGCGTGAAAGAGGGGCCCCTA
Organism: Cryptomeria japonica; assembly: GCF_030272615.1. Lineage (NCBI taxonomy): Eukaryota > Viridiplantae > Streptophyta > Pinopsida > Cupressales > Cupressaceae > Cryptomeria > Cryptomeria japonica. The sequence goes on along the minus strand of NC_081405.1, from coordinate 717,587,082 downwards.
AATTAGCCCAGTGTGACAAATTTTACAAGTATGAACAATGAAGACATGCAAAAGACATACAACCTAGGATGAAAAGTGTTTTCTAATTTTTGGATCCCCACTTGGATTTCTCCACAAATCTAGACAAAGTGAATAGATAGAGATCTAGTAGCACTAGATCCCCTCCACGATACTCACTTCTTGGGCATACTAGAATCTCTTACCCTGAAGATCCAGAGATCTTATGAACTGGGGGACATTTATCTCTACCTTGAATGGTATGGATTGGGGCGGCTTCAGAGGTCCAACCTCCTGCACCAACAAGCAAATAGGATTTTTGGCAACTAAAACAAGGTGTCTAGTAAGTTTCTGAGGGATCCCAGTCCAACAACAGATTCTCAAAGCAAGCTCTGATCTACAGGTGGAGATGTCATTCCTCAGTTCCTTCACATAAATTGTAAGGCATGAAAATAAATTCAAATGGAGACATTGACCTACTATGAAAGAGATATCGAATCGAAAACAGAGACATCAATGTACAATCAGAGGCGTTGATCCTTAACCTGTGAAAAACTTCTACAAAAATAGACAAAAAAGTAAATTTCAAGGGACTTGGGGTCCCACTGGGCTTGCCAAAATGAAGGGAGGAAACCCTAGATCAATGGTTAGTTTCATAGATAAAATAAAACACAATAAACCTACATTCAAATGAGACAAGTGACCATTATACCTTTATTCTTCACTCTTCCTTCGATTGGGATAGATGAAGTGGGGACACACCCTTGCTCCACTTGACTTGATTTTCTCTTTGAAGGGAGATATGTGGATTGCTCTCCATTACACATGAAGATTGGATAAGGGGAATTGACTAAGTGTGGTGGATGATGGATTGGCTATGACAATATTTTGGCATAGTAAGGATGCAAGGGATGGATTTGAAGCTCAATGTAGCAACACAACAATTCTCAAAAGGTGGATGATTTGTAAGGAAAGGAGACTCCAATTTATAGACTGGAGGAGGCCAAAATGGAGGGCCAAGATTGATTCAAATTGGAGGGATAGGATTGAAAGAAAGTGGGGGAGGATTGAGAGGACAAGGTGTGGGATCCAAGAGATATGCTATAAAGGCATTTCTTGTCTCCACACCCCACAAGTACATGGGGAATAGTTCCCCAAGTACATTAGGAAGCCAAAAAGGAATATAAAATTCCTTGGGGGAAGGGAGGAGGATTAAAAAATTACAAAATGGAAGATTTTCTTGCGAAGAATAAAGGGATAAAGGAATTAAAAATTCCTTGGAAAGAGGAGGCATGTGAATGTGCAAAGATTTGACATTACTTGGAAGACGCAAAGTTGGTGTATTTAAGGTTTGGAGGGTGAGAGAAGAAATGCATTTATGGAAAGGAGTTGACCATAGGGATGTGCAAGTGATTAAGGGTACTAATTAGGTGGCTTGATGAGGGATTAGGATGCAACTAGGAAAGTTAGGAGGATGTGACATGGGGAGAGAGAATGAGTAGAGGAATAGAAAATTGGAGGAAATGATAAGCATGGTTAGGAAGTGATTAATTTGGCTAGATGATAAGATTAGGAAGGGTGATTTGTAGGAAACACATGCTTAGCTTAGTTAATTAAAATTAATTAACTAATGGAGATTTAGAAGAAATAATGATTGAAATGACTTTAGAAGAATGAGGAATAATTATTTTTTTATAAATTACTTATAGGGCTATAGTGATAAAATTATTTAAATTTTATTTAATTAATCTTAAGAGGAAGAGGATCAACATAATTAAATTAATTAATTATGTGGAAATGCTTAAATTAATTAAATATTAATTTATTTAATTTTAGAGGTGTACAAGTTGTTGTTTCTAATAGTGGGGTGTCTACCAAAACTGGTCCAGAGAACGCTTGGTAGTTCTCTAATATGTGGTTTTTAGTGTTGCAGTTTGAAGGACATGTTCATTTGGTTTGTGTAATGTTCCAATTTAGTTTTCTTGTGATAGATTGTTCAATAAGTGGGGTTATGTTGTTCTAAGTTCAATCTCGTCATTTGGGTTGGTTTTTGGTTGACTGAGGTGGTGTATCCTATCTGGATTATGTCTTTTTGGTCCGTGTATGATTTGGTGGTTGAGTTTGGATGTCGATATGGGTCTCAACATGGTGTGTGTAAATTTGCATTGAGTTTGGTGCATTAGAAGATGTTTTTGGGCCGACTAGTTGGTATGTTACATTGTTTATCTACACGTTTCATTTGATGTTGACCTTGGAGGATGTGTTAGCATGTGCAGTTTGTTGGAATTGTTTGGAAATGATGCATTGTGATGTGTTTGGGTCCCCTTTATCTCCTAGAGTGGAGTGTAATGGATGTTATAGGTCCAGGTGGACGAATTATGTAATATTGTTTTTTTTGTATGTGGTCGACCCTCAACTAGGGTCTCAATGAATAATCTTGTATATATAAGAGTGCAAATGTATGAGTTGAGTATGGGATGTAAGTGAATTTATGTTAAGTGGATGTGGATGATGCAAAATGATGCACAAGAAAATTTGGTGTAGAAGAAGCGTGAAAGATAATTTGTGAAGAGATTTGAGATAGTGTTTGATGTCAAATGTGTTTTCCATGATATTGGTTGCTTGACACAAAGGTTCAAGGACAATTTCATGATCGCAAGATCTTATTCATTTCAATTCATTGATACTCATGTTCCTTTTGACATTTAGTACATTCATCTGTATCTTAATGTGAGACAGTGAGTCTCAGTAATGCAAGTCCTTTGTATCTTGCCCTAAGGTTGTGCACCTTAGTCTTGCAAGTCTATTTCAGGGGTAGTGAGCTTTTTGGCCTTGAGACTAAACATTTTAATTAATTATTCATATTGTGAGTGTGATTCTCCTCGTGGTTTTTCTCCGTTTGGGGTTTTCCATGTAAATCTAGTGTTCATGTGTTTGTTGTGCTTTGTGCTTTCATGTTTCATAATTACAGTAGTAAGTTAATTATGGTTTGAATATTAATAGATCAGAAGTGAAGTGTTTTGAGGTCTGGATTGATTGATCTCTCCTCTGAATCCTATGGTGTGTTCAACATGTCATAGCTTGGATTTTTTTTGTTAAAGTTATTATCTCGGTCCCTCAAGGGAACTACACTAGAATGGTACAATTTGTAGACACCTAAAAATGTCTCATTGATCACATACAAATTATTCCTCTAATTAGTTAAATAATTATTTAATTATTTAATTAATTCAATTAATCTTATTCTTCTAATTTCATATTTCCTCATCATCTTACTAATTATTCTATTTCGTATTCCTTCATCATTTAATCATTTTAAACCATTTTCTAAGGTTAATTAAATATGTATTATTTAATTAATTCTAATTAATTCCCCAATTTAAATAATCTTTATTATTTAAATAAATTAATTCTCAATTTCTATCTCTAATCATCCAATCTTTAACCCTTTTCCAAATATTAATTATTTAATTAATTATGATTTAATTCCTTTAATTTAAATAATCTTTATTATTTAATTAAATTCCAAATCCCCAAATTCCGATTTCATTAATTCTTCAATTTCTAAATAATTAAATAGTTTCTTTAAATTATTTAATTAACTAACTAATTCTTCTAACTTCATTTAATTTCTTATTTCTTCTAATTTCTTCCAAATTCAATTACATGTGCATGATTTCAAAAATCAAATTGATAATCAAAGTCAAGTTCTAAATATATTCAAATACTAAATTAAAATAAATTCAATTATTTGAATAAATCTCATGCAAAGATTAAATTGAAAATCTAAGTCAAAGTTCAAGCACATGCTAAATTAATTAATTAAATCATTTATCTCTCCAATCTCTATTTCCATCTTTCTGTTAGCTTTTTCTAAATTAAGCTTTCTTTGTCATCCTCTTTATTTCCTCCAATCATTCTTTTTCTTCTTTCAGTTAGCTTTTTCTCAATCGGTTGACTCAATTAATCTATTCAATCTATTATGTTTCACCTCCAAGTCAACAGTTCAACTATCAATTAGCATGTGAGCTCACCTGAGTTCCACCTCTTGATCATTTTGTTCCACCTTTCAATCAATCTCATCCAAAAATCTATAAATTGAACATTCAATATCCATTTTCAATAATCACGAACTTTGAATCTCTGTGTCACTTGCAGGTTACTAGCGCAATATCTGAGAGCCATCATACCACATAGAAGAGAAGAGCAATGGAAGCTATATGCGATCTTGGAATAGGGAGTTTCATTGAATGCTTTTAATTCCTATTTGTTTGATATTGCATTATTTCATTGTCTGTTTGTTAGAATTCTTTGATTAGATAGAGATTCATGATTTCCCTTTGTTTCTAATTGATATTTGAATAAGATGAATTTTACATGTGACACAATTCATTACTTGATTATTCTATTAAATCATTTGATCAACTCATGGATGCTTTTTGTATAATGTTTTAGGTGAACATTGGAATCAAGATCACCATAGCAAACCTTATTCACTATAAAAAAAACCTAATTAGAGGGTTACTGATTTCATTTATCATTATCAATCAATCTCTACAAAGATACCCTTTGCCCTACCATATAGTGATTTGTAGAGAATGGTTTTTGGAAATTTGTAGTCGGCATTGAGGGAGAAGTTGGCTTTTAATCATTATTCAAATTTAACTAATCCCTATTATGTGTTCGCTGACTATCAACATATGCTAACTCAATTCATAGAATATTCTTCGAGCTCTTATGTAGATTCCTTCAAGGGCGTGTCTTCTTCAAGAGGGTTTTAAAAAAATAAAGTAATGGTGAATGTCATAATTATTCCTTTGGCGGCTGAGAGATCTACATAGGAACCACAATGAAATTGAGTTTTCACTATATTGTCTAATTCCTATGTAAGTATATTGCAAAAAATATTAAAGGATAATCTTATAACCCTTCTTGAAATTAGACCACTGCCTGGCAATAGACCATACCTTCGATGATATGATGGTTCCAAATTCTATCAGTATCACCATGCACCTGGACATAACATCGAGCACTATATTTGTGTTAGACATGTAGTTCACGATCATATAAATAATGGTGCTATCCATGTCAATGATAAAAAATAGAAATCTAACAATTTTTTTGATGAGACCAATAGTGAGCTCCAGATCTACATCGATCCTTTATCGCCTCATTCATCAAACTTCATCTATGCATCATCAGATCCTACATTCAGTAGTGACCCTCATGTCAAAATGGTCACCATAACTCTGATTTTTCCCCCTAGTTAGAGGACAAAGTCTTATGACATGTATTTTACAACTTTGGATGCTCCTTATAGTGGGGAGCTTTCTCCTTTATACATCCTGACCAAGATAAATGGTCACACTGTTACAGGTGTGATGGTTGATCCTACATGTTGAGTTGATGTTATTATGGAGGAAGCTCTAATTATTAATGGTTTATATAGAGCGAGATATGACGAGTGTCGTGCCTTTGTTCGTACACATGAAAGGTTGTTCATTCCTCCTTTGGCTAGTACCACCTTGACAATCCTCTTGTAACCTAAGGTAGTGCCAAGCACTTTCATTTTTATTCCCAAGTCAAACTTGTTTTGTGTTAAGCTAAGTATTCCCTAGTTGATTTCCATGGAAGCAACCCCCTTGATTGTTCATAAGTGCTTAAAGTTCCCTGATGAAGGCACAATTTATGTTGTTCAGGACACTAGATACCAGTCGATGTTTATCTATGGGGCCTTTGCAGTGGATCATTTTTGGCCTACTTCAATTGGGCCTATGCTTCTCTGAAGACATTTTATATAAAACCTATTATAAGTATAAGATGGGGGATTTGGTACCTAAGTCGGTTTGGCCCACAATTTATTTACCTCCTCCTGCATCAGTTTTCACTCCTTCCCTATCTACTCTTGTGTTGTAATGAGCTGCACTTTTTGGCCCTTCTTCATCGAGGGTTAAGGATAATCCTCTTTCTCATAGTAGACCTCCTCACCTTCTTAGGACAATGCATCCCTCAATGGTGTCTTTCATTCCTATGTCTGCACTTAGTGTAGACATAGAAAAGCCACTCATGTTGTTGACGTTTGTATCCTACCCTTCCTTTGAGCACCCAATAATTATAGACATCCCTAATCCTATTTGATATGGTGGGGGTAGGTGTTCACCTCAAGATCATCCTTCATCTCTATCTCCTCCATCACAAACTTTGAGGGTACACCTATTCCTTTGATTATTCCCAAATAAAAATGAGGAAGGGTGTGCACAGGTGCACCTATAGAGCCTATTACAAAAACACCTCCTACCTCATTAGTTGGGCCTTCTCCTTTGCTATAAACGATGCAGGTAGCCTCTCTTATGGAGAAGGATGTTGTTGAGACTTCTCAGACGTTAATTCCTGGTCCCCCTTTATATTGGAACCAACTTACATGTGAGTGTAAGTGTCATTGGTGGGTAATGACGCAGGAGTGTGAGGCCACTTTGAGGGTTGAGGGTAAATTAACAATTTTTGCTCCTGATTTTTCTATTTCCATGCCTAATCCCGCTCTCATTTCTACTGCTATGTCTCCTTCCACTCTTTTTTCCATGTTGTTGTCTATTGCTTCATGAACCGTCAATGAGCTTTGCCCCAAAAGGGTACATATTTTAAATTGCTCCTACTTTGGAGCCACCGCTCATCATCTCCTTGCTCTGCATCCCTTCATTCTCCTAGCCCATTGACATTCTACATACATGAGTTGTATCCAATGAGTGCTATCTACTCCTCTTGTGTCACAATCACATCTTCATCATAGCTTTCTTGGGCCACTTAGACTCCCTATGATTGATAGGAGGCCTTCATGTCCACTGTAGAAGTTGAGAAAGCCAACTTCACAGACCCCGAAGATCACCTGCATGCAAATAACCTGTCACAGAAAGAAGAGATGGAGACAAACAAGCAAGGGTGCTCTGAAAGCTGAAAAATGTATTCATCCAAGAGAGAGATAAATTACAATGATGAATCCTTATAAAAGGATATTGTGCAACCCTAAAAGAAACCCTAATAGGTAGACATTTAATAATTAATATAATTATTAAATGTCACAAATGCAAACTAAAGTGAAATCTTAAGAGAGGAATAAAGGTAATTTAATCAACATGATTAAATTAAAACCTTTACTCTAACACCCCCCCTTAAGATGAGCAAAAGTGCAGTTACAAACATGTGCAAGAAAGCAAAGGTAACTACAATGCAAGAAAGTAAACTTGGGTCCTGGCAACAAGGCCTGATCAGGTACCCAATTACAACCAAATCTCTGTAAAGTGGAGAAATAGAGAAAACCTCATGGGAAAAACTCTACTCCAAAAAGAGATGAAAGAAATAAATGCACCAATAACATAAGGATAGGAGGTGGATAACATGATACCCCCCATAGACAACTTCTATCATATAAGTACATATACAATGGTCTCCATAGGAGAAAAAGAAAGAGACTAGAAGCCCCCCCCACAATGAAGAAACTCCTGTCGCACATATGGATGCCTGAGGTAGAATCCAAAAAGAGATCCTGAAGCGGCATATAATATTCCTCCCCTTGGGAAGAAATGGATCCAAAGGACGAAGATGAAGAAACCCTGTGAAGAGAGAAGAATCAATCTGTCTCAAGATGTGTGCCATAATAGGATGCTGAAGAATCCCTCTGTCTGAACTGAAACAAAAGATGTCAAATCCAAACTGAACTGAAGACTCAAAAACTGCAACCTCTGAATGCACAGATGATGGTGGGCTAACAGCTGGAATATGGCTGTCAACAAAGAGGAGCTGAAAATCCTCAAAGTAATCCTCCAAGTCTGCAATATAGGACTCTACAAACAAAGACGAAATGCCTGCAAGATAAGAATCCCAAGTAGCCATGTCTGAAAGATGTATGATGTCCTGCTTAGCTGAATCAATAGGAGCCAAAGAAGAGGCAATATCAAACTGATCAGGAACAAAAGGAGATGATGTTGATACATATATAATCTCAGTCTGAAGAGTAGGAACTGTGAGACAATCCTCTGATTCATCGGAATATGTAAGGGTGTCTAAATATTGAAGTTCCTTCAAAGTAGCATGATCAAAAGGTGTGTTATCTCTCCAACCAATGGGTACAAGACAATCTGAAGCAGGATCCTTTGGGAATGGAGAAAGACTGGGGTCTCCATAGATCTCCCAAAGACGTGTCCAAAGTGAGTGAGGACAATCAATGCCCGATATAGCCCACACAGTGTCAGAATCAACACTAGACAAAATAACTCCTACTATGTGATTTCTAATGATATCCCAAGCTAGTTTTCCCTCTAAAGTTGCTGGTTCAGGTATGAGATCATACAAATAAGGCAAAATATTAAGCCACCTACAGTGTATAAGTATGCCCTTTGCCCATGACTCATAATTACCCCGTTCTAGAAATACAACTGAAGGGTGAGTAGAAAAACCCATGATAACTCTTCAAATTAACAAATCTGAGACTAAATAACTTTAATACTGATAAAGCAGATCAAATGAAGCCATCCCATGCAAACAAATTATTTCCAAGTCTGAAACGTCCAAGTAAGTGACAGATGTGTTAAAACACAAAGTACTGAATAAAATGTACCTGGTGCAGATTCTGGAAAAATACATGATAGATCTGGAAAGAGCACAGAAACCCCTTTCCAACGCCTATTCGTTTGCGAAAAACGGAGATCGGACGTCCAAGTTATGCCCGATTTTGTAAAACTGCTCCTAAAGGGCCCAAACAGGCCCCTAAGTCCTCAAGGGCTTAAAAAAGTCAGCCCCTGGTCCTCTGGGCGACCAGGGGCGGGCGCAAGAGGTGGTGGCGCGTGGGCAGCGCAGCTGGCGGCGGGCGGCGCGCTGGCTGGGCGCGGGCGGGCTGGCGGCGGCGCGCAGGCTGCTGGCGGCGGCGCGCAGGCTGCTGGCGGCGGGCGGGCTGCGGGTGCTGTGCCGGCGGCGCGACGGAGGATACCGCCGGCGGCGGCGGCCGAGCGGTGGCCGCCGGGCTGGGCGGGGGCGGCGCTGGCCTTAACACTGGCTGCGCTTGCCGAAAACCGAAAAATGCCGATTTTTATATTTTTTTGGATTTTTTTTTTAATTTTGTGCCTCGGTTTGCGTGCCCTGGGGCCGTACGGCCTTGGGGCATAAAAAAAATTTGCCTTCTGGTGCAACTGTGTCCAAATCGGATGAATTTTATATGGAAATAGGGGTTTTTGGGCGCTACGAGCTCAACGGTGAGGTCCGTTTGGGCTCAAAGTGCACCGAAAAAAAATACCCATATTCCAAAATAAAAAACAGAAGACACACAGATCTGATGCAACCAAAACCGGAAAATCAGATCTAACCCTCGTAGCTCCAAATTCTTCAGAAGACGAACAGGAAGCAGCAGGTCTGGAGCTCTGATACCATGTAGAAGTTGAGAAAGCCAACTTCACAGACCCCGAAGATCACCTGCATGCAAATAACCTGTCACAGAAAGAAGAGATGGAGACAAACAAGCAAGGGTGCTCTGAAAGCTGAAAAATGTATTCATCCAAGAGAGAGATAAATTACAATGATGAATCCTTATAAAAGGATATTGTGCAGCCCTAAAAGAAACCCTAATAGGTAGACATTTAATAATTAATATAATTATTAAATGTCACAAATGCAAACTAAAGTGAAATCTTAAGAGAGGAATAAAGGTAATTTAATCAACATGATTAAATTAAAACCTTTACTCTAACATCCACAACAACCTAAGTGAAAGTTGGAGTAGGGTCTTGTTCATTAGTTTCATTATGGATGAGTTTCTCTACCCGTTTCATTGCTTTCTTCTTTGTCTACTTTTGTTTGTGTTGTTAAGAAGGCTTTGCCTTTTCCAGGATTTGTCTCTGCCCCTCTTCTAGAGGTCGATGGTGTAGCTCCTATTTTGTTTCCTTTCTCTAAGTCCCTTGCCTCTTCTACGAAGGGGAATTTCTTTCAATATTTAGAGGAAATCTCATCATCATATACGATCTTAATACAGTCATTAACCATTGCTTCTCAGGAGCTTCTAGATGAGAATGTGGAATCTACATCATCATTGACTTGTTATTGATGAGGTGCCTAGTACTTCCCTCATGTTGTGCCTCTTTGGGCTCGTCCTCCCTCCCCATATTATCAAGATTGAGAGGACGATGATCTAATGGTGAAGAACCTCTGGGACACTATATTTTTTATCTTGTAGATTAGAGCATGCCTACCTGTGTTCCCCTATGCTTATATTTATCAATTTTGTGCCCCCCTAAAGGACCCAGGTTACTCTATAGGTACTTGGAAACAAGGGTGATGAGTGTATTTATATGTTAGTGTTCTCTTGGAGGACCCAAGTCACTTTGTAGGTGCTTGGAAGCATCCTCTATTTGTTAATCATCTTTTTTCTATTTGTTGTATCTTGATTTTCGACATTCAAGGATGATGCAAATAGTTTGGGGGCATTTAGGCTTCCTTCCATGTTGACCTGAATTTTTATTTTATCTTTTTCTTCATGCGCCTTCTTCAAATCCGAAAACTTCGGGACCATTCAATGAGTAACTCATACACAACCATATGTATTATTCAATTCAATTGCTATGAATTTTTTTGATGTTATGTTTTTGTTGATGTTGTGGGTATCATGTGTAATTTGTTGTAAGGTGGAATTATATGGAAACATCTCATTATGTTGAAGTGACACAACATCTCTTCTCTTTAGAGTGACATGCATTCCCTTCATATAACACATACCATTCTAGGGGGGGAAGGGCTATCACATCTATATTTTTGCATTTTTGCATTCATATTTATCTCAATATCTATCTCATGAGCTTTTGTTGTATCTGTATATGGTGAAAATGGATAACAACAATAATATTGAAAGACTAAATGAATTCAACCACAAAACCCTAGCCTAACAACAACAAAGATCCACCATAACATATGAAGATTACCTAAGACAATGCAAATCAAATGAAATCACAAAGATTATACCATCACATGTCCAATAGGGTTTGAATCTCCATTGATCTTGCTTGATATATTTACTCTCATATTTTATGTGCACAAGAGCTCAACAAAGAACGGAAATGTGGTTGCAAGTAGGATCGCATATGAAAGTTCAAAGGTGTAGTGTAGTCAAATAATCGTCGAGGTTGATAATGAAGTAAGCATCTCCTTATATAGAAGACACTATATGAAATGGAGGGATAAGATTAAGAAGTGTAAAAGATAAATGGTCGGCTATGATTAAAGGGTAGGTAAATAAAATAAGAAAATAATAAGAGGGTAGGTAGTGTAGGAATTAAGAGATGAATGACATGTGTCATGGGTAGAAAAGGCTAATGAATTAATTAAATAAATAAAGATTCATTTAATTAATAGAGGAAGTGGGATCAATTAAATAAATAAGATATTTATTTAATTTGGGAAAAGGGGAATTTAAATAAATAAATGTATTTATTTAAATGAGAAATAAGGCTAGAAGAGGATAAATGAATTAATTAAATAAATAAAGATTTATTTAATTAATAGAAGAATTAGGCTAAAATAATTAAATAAATAAAATATTTATTTAATTAGACAAGACAATTTTAGGTGTCTACATTTTGCCCCTCTTTGAGACAATGCAGCTTGTTGCCTTGTTTCAAAGAAGATAATATGAACTGATACAAAGTTGCCCCAAGATGGGAATGGTATGCCCCCTTGAGAGATTGGATGAAAATGTCTGGAAAGATCACAGACAATCTCTCGATAAGAAAGAAAGTCTAGAAAGGAATGACAAGATAGAGTGATAGAGTCACAGGATAAAGAAGACTGACTCAGGAAACTAGGGCTAGGGCTAGGGCAGTCTATAAGATAGACCATGAGGGGAAAACATCCTCATTGTCATCCACACATCCAAGAGATCAAAGTACAGAGAGAGAATAGAGCAGCAACAATTAGCAGCGATGGCATTGGTGCATAGATTCGATTGCGTTTGCCGATTTTAGAGGCCGGCAAATGCAGGAGAGCTGGTAAGTACCGCAAAACCTCCTTGTACTTTGTCGCAATAAATGTTGTCATTAATGCATACTAGGTAGTGCAATAAATGCATTTTAGGTATGTCAAACAAGGTCAAAAAACATCGGGGTGCGTCTGTGCTAGTGCCAGGCGCGTCTGTGTTTGTGCCAGGCACGTTTATGAATGAAAAGGTGTCTATGTCAAATGCGAGTGCGTTTACATTGTGCCGACGTGTTTGTACTATGTGGGCATGTCTGTGCAGAGCAGGGGCGTCTGTGCAAAGCATAGGCATGTTTGTGTATTTGAGGAGTGTCTGTGCAAAGTAGGCGCGTTTATGCAATATGTAAGCGTGTTTATGTCATGAAGGCGCGTTTGTGTCTTCTAGGTCAAATCAGTAGTTTTGTGATGAACATACGATGTCGATTGGATAAGCTACTGAGAGGATACACTCAAGCAAGTCCTCTAGAGAAGACTAGGATAGCAAATAGGGCTAGGATTGAAAAATTCTGTGATAGAACATACGTTGCCAATTAGGAAACTACTCAAGAGGATACACTCAAATAGAGGCCCTAGGATAAGATAGATCAAGGCACTTTGTGATGAACAGGGAGTACCAAGATAGAGTACTTTGTGATGAACAAGGAGTACAAATATGAGTAGCACATTGTGATGAACAGGGAGTGCAAATTTGAGCAACACTTTGTGATGAACAAGGAGTGCAAAAACACATAGTACTTTGTGATGAACAGGGAGTACCACTAGGATAAAGAGCAACACTTTGTGATGAACAATGAGTGTCACTAGGATAGAGCACCGTATGATAGATATAAGCACTAAGATAATAAGAAGCATTTTGTGATGAACAGTGAATGCCACTTTGACTGACAAAGCTGATTTGCTTGACTACAAAAGTACCTACCTATGCTAGAGTCACAGGAGAGATTCCCATAGACTCAGAGGTTACGACCAGAGATGAATTTTGAGGACAGAACCGCGATTGAGGTTATGGGTCTGCGATTTATTCTGTATGTGCTTGAGTTTCGGGTAAACATAGGGTTGTTGATTGCGCTTGCTGAGAGATGGCACTCTGAGACATGCACATTCCATTTGTCGATGGGTGAGATGACAGTCACCTTAGAGGACGTGTATAGGATACTGAGGATACTGATCGATGGGGCATTGATTCCCTATGATCAAGATGGAGACAAGGATGCCCTGAGACAAGTGTTTCAAGATCCGAGACTGGAGATGAGGGCTGGACATGTGGCTTGGGATACCATGACACAGACATGATTGGCACTACCAGCGGTGCTGGGAGGAGTGATTAGTGGGTTCCTGTGTCCGGATAGGGTGACATGAGGATTGGTTGTGGGTTGGAGGAGTACATTGGAGACACTGGTGACACAACATACCAAATATTCTTGGGGACCGTGCGTGCTGGTGCATTTGTATTATGAGCTCCATCAGTTTGTATACCATGGATCCGTAGGATTGGGCTATGGAGTGACATTATTGCAGGTATGGGCTTATGAGCATCTTCCAGTTACCCAACCAATACATTTCAGAGGCAGGGGCCATGGGCATAGTTTTGTTCACTTATATGATATGATTACCTCGCAGCCACAGATCGGGAGACTGGAGCACTAGCGCAGGGTCCTTGATGAGATTGACACTGTGGTATGGAGACCATACCGAGAGTGTGAGGAGTAAGAGGATGATGTAGTGGAGCTGTCATACACCTTCAGGAGCAGGTATCTGATTGGGCGGATGCCCTATGTATTGGAGAGGCAGTTGGTTGACCGGGTGGGTAGGCAGTTCGATAGGATTCAGCGGATGCCACGAGGTTCCGGGATGTATGCTCGGACAGTCAAGGATCAGGCACACTTCAGGCTGTTGTTATCATATGATTAGGCAGTGATGCAGCTAGTGGAGATGACTCCCTTGCCTTGGGATATGTGGCCAGAGATAGAGGATGCAAGGATGGATGTAGAGTATACTGCATATTGGGCTAAGCATCCATTTCCTCGACTAACAGATCCAAGTGAGCATATAGATGGAGATGGCGGGGGGGTGAGGATGATGATGGAGATGGTGGGGGTAGAGGATGATGATGGAGATGGTGGGGGTAGAGGCCGATGGAGGAGGCGAGGTGTGATAGGGGAGAGGAGAGTGGCTCCGCAGAGAGAGGGTGGAGAGGAGAGACAGGCTCGGGTGGTGAGAGGCCAAGGTGGTTTACCCTTACAGGTGCCAGCAGCATAGGGTCCCAAGTAGGTACAGGGATAGGGACGGGGACAGGATAGGGGCAGGGGCAGCTACATGAGCAGCCATAGGTACAACCATGGGTACAGAGGCATCCACAAGTAGAGCCACAGGTACATGGGGGAGGGGAGGAGGAGCAAGATGAGTTACTAGAGTTGAGGGAGATCTGTCAGGGATAGGCAGATGAGATCTAGGATCTCAAGTGGGAGATAGCTAGACTCAGGAGACAGCTGTGGGATACTGAGCAAGAGAGGGATCAGGCTATCCAACATTATACAGAGGTTGAAACAACGTTAAGGGTAGGGAGGCAGGCATCAAAGGATACATGAGCTGGTTATGCTTATGTTCTGTGAGCCGAGGAGGAGATAGGCTACTGGAGAAACCTATACTATGGAGCTATGCCACCAGAGCAGCGGGCCAGGAGCTTCTGTACACCATCACAAACAGCGACGACCACTAGAGGGAGGGACAGGAGACGGGCGTTCAGCGGTGGGGTTATGGGTCCTCCACCACCACCAGATAGAGGGGGCAGGAGGGATGATCCTGGGGCGGGTCCTTCCAGGGCTCAGACTCCGTCGAGGCCAGGCAGCTCCGAAGGAGGGAGTTCATCATAGCCTTAGAGGGCTCCCTATGTATCAGTTTTGTACCATTTTGTATGATGTTGTAGACACCTTCGGGTGATTGTAGCCATATGATTTTGACGTCATTGTATCATGACACTTATGATTATATATATATATATATATATATATATATATATATATATATATATATATATATATATATATATATATATATGAGATGATTTCTTGCGGCAGCTATATGCATGTGTATCTATGTGATGAGATGTTCTTATGTGATGCTTATGATATGGATGCAAATATGTACATGATGGAATGCAATATTTTTGTTCTTTTATGTTTTTAATATGTTATGTATGATGCAAATGTGAATGTATGATAATGTGAATAACAATTTACATGATGAAAATGTAAGATGTGCTAACATGTGTTATGTGTAGAATGTGATGCAATTGTGATATCTATATGTATGTATGGAATGCTTAATATGTGGTAATGCAAGTGCAAACTACATGAAATGCAAATGTTTTTGGTGTGTCATTATACTCAGTCATGTGATACCAGGCTACACAGACTCAAGAAGGATGATGGAAGTCAATCAAGAAAGAGGGATGGAAAGATAGAAGATATGAAAGTGAAAGGGTTTCTTGTGCGTTATCATCATTGAGCTTTATTATGGCAAGTAGGTTATGACAATCTAGGCATATGTTCGACCCAGAAAGTCATTGTACCCATTTTCATGGAGATAAGATAGTTGCAAACAAAGAATGCCCCAGTTCATACTAGACTCATAGTGTCCTCATATCCTTGGACAAGTCATAGCATTACTAAGAGACAATCCACAGACAACAAAGAAAATAGGTGACGATACCCCATCCTTGCCTTTCTAGTCAAAGACATCCTAGAGATAGAATCTCTAGTCAAAGGCATCCTGGAAAAGCTAAAAGACATGTCACCAAAAGATAAAAATCAAAAGAAAACCAAGACTCGACACCAACATTCACTATAGTCCTCAAGTTTAGTGTCTCTTGTCACTTGTATAAGTCATATTTGATTGTGGTCACAATGTTTACTTACACAAAAAGGATAGATAGCACTGAACCATAATGTTGTCTAAGTCTATTGAAAGATTTGATTTGTTGAAGCCCATTGTTGTTGTTGTGTCTCATCTAAAACTGACTGAATCCATGAAACTGATACTTTATTGCGGAGAAGATGGAACTTTATTGCATATTGGCAATGCAAGTGTTGCTTTATTGCAGATTGTGCATGGATAGACTGAAGAAAAGTGGAAGAAACTGTACTCCTTGAAACATGTGATGCTCTCAGTTCCACACCCATTACTAGACGTAGAATTTTCCTTAGCCACAAATAGGAGCTGATTTATTATGGATGGAAAGGGATGAAAAGGAATGTTTATTATGAATGGCGAACCAATGTTGGGTAGATCAATAACAAGCCACGATGGAAATGTGTAAAATTTATTGTGAATGAATAGGTTGTGAGTGTGTGCAAAGTGACAGGATAAAATGGAATCCTGAAGGAGGGAGGAGCAATGTCTCTACACATGGCACTGGTGACCCAGTTTTCATCATGTTACTTGCCTAGGGCGCCACCGAAGTGGTTTTCACCGTTGGACGAAATGTTTTTGTTTTTTTGTTTTTTTATTTTTTTTTGTCACAAGGCGCCTGTTTGCTAGGTTTTCACCAAGTAACGATTTTTTATGTTTTATGATTTTTTTTTGTATTTTTGTATTTTTATTTTTTATTTTTTATTTTTTTTTGAATTAGGATACTCTGAAGAGCTATGTGTAAAACTTGTGAAGGTGCATGTTGTTGATAGGATCCTCCAAAGGTTCGCCCTCTATGGTTGAGAGCTAATATGCACCGGATCCATATGTCGCTGTGATGATGTAAGGACCAAGCCAATTTGGTTCGAACTTTCCCTTCTTCTCTCTGTCTTGCTGATTTTTAGGATTTTCTCTGAGAACTAAGTCACCCACCTCAAGTGTGAGAGGCTTTATCTTATAATTGTAACTGCATTGTTCCTTGACTAAATGATATGTAGCTCGAGTGACTATCTTCCTTGATGAAGGAACTAAGATAGAATTAATAATGTGTGGACTACGTAGGTCTGTATGCGTGTCACCTAAAGAAGTTTGGGCATCACTGATGACAAAGTCCCTTGAGGAAGCTCCATTAAAGGTCCATGATGTATCACCAGAAGGGAAAGGATGTGTGGAACAAGTAGATGAGTGATGAAGGCTTATGATTGTGAAAAGAATCGAAAGTAGGATAGCATAATGGAGACTTAGGATCAACAAGTATGCTTTTTGACTTGAAATTTTAGAACTTTTGCCCCTAGTTATTTTGATATTAGGGGAGATCAACTCTTGCTCTTGTTTCTTCATAGAATTTTTATCCTTGACTTTGATTTTTGTAGAGTCCAATAGCTTTTGATTTTGATTTGGACTAAAGGACTTTTCTTTATTATTGACTTTTAGATTTTTCTTTTCAAATCTTGATTTTTGATCCCAGATAAGTGAGGGCTTTTGTGATTCTTGTTGATCCAAGTCTGTAAGTGGAGTGGAAATGGAATGAGTGGATGAAATGGTAAGGCTATAAGAGTTTTCAAGAGGGATGGCAATACACTCAATAGATTCTTTGTTGGAACCACTCTTAGGACTATTGATATCAAGGGTTGCTTGCACCACTAGAGGAGATTTGCATTCAGACTTAGTAGCCACAATACTAGGTGGTTCACACCCAATTCCTTGATATTGCAAATTGTTTATAGGTTGTTCCTGTCGATTGGATGTCTTAGGAGATAGTGGGAATTGATCAACATGAAAGATATACTCACCACATCCCATGTCTTTAATCTTGAATTTTTCTTTTAGCTCTATTTGCTTTGATGTAGAAGCTTTTAATGATTCTGGATCCACATATGCTGATGAAGGAATAACTTCTCGATTGATTGGGATTGTTATTTCTGATCTAGGTCGCAGATTGTTGCAAAATAGGAATAGATTTGGGACAACTTTGACGGTCACTTCAACTCCATTGTGAGGGAACTTGATACATCGATGATATGTAGATGGGACTGCTCTCATCTCATGAATCCATGGACGTCCTAGCAATATATTGTATGTGAGATCGAGATCAAGGACTTGACAAACCACATCCTTAGTAATTGGCCCAACTCTAAGAGGTAAGGTGATTGTTCCCTTGGATGGACGCTCTTCATCATCATATGCTTTGATGGTAATTTTGTTTGTAGAATTCACAGCTTTATCTGAATATCCCAATTGTTTAATAGTGCTCAATGTACAAATGTTCAGACCTGCTCCTCCATCTACCAGGACTCATTTTATTCAATGTTTGTGTAGGAAGGCTTCAATGTGTAAAGGTGCATTGTGTGGCTGACTCATGGAGGCGTCGTCGGCTTCTATGAATGTAAGGGAGTGTGGAATGGAAAGGTATCCCACCATGGCTTGAAACTAGTCCACGTTCAGATCAGTAGGGACAGAGGTGTCTCTCAAGATTTTGTCAAGAATGGCTTTATGTGCGGGGGATGTGCGTAAGAGCTCAAGGATTGAGATAAGTGCGGGTGTCTTCCCTAACTGTTCTACAAGGTCGTACTCAAGTTTGGTTGATGAAGAAGCGGTGTTTTTGGCTGGAGCACCTTGCAAAGTGAATTTACCTTGACGAGTTGTAACATTACATTCAGAGGTAGGTTCAGAAGAAGATCCAATGCCTTTTAGGACAATCTTGGGTCTTTGGGTAGAATTCTTAGGCGTTTTGTCCTTGATGATAATGGTAGAGACATAATTGTCCATCGAAATGTGATTGATAGTTAAATCATAGTTATAGGATGCTTTGGTATAGTTGGTTTGGTAATTTATGGTTTTAGCTTTTCCCTTGTCATGTTTTGGGAATGGTTCCTTAAACATCTCATGTTCTTGATTGGATGAGTGTCCTTCAATCTCAATGTCACCTCTATCAATGAGATCTTGAATGATGTTCTTCAGTCGGTGGCAATTTCTTGTCTTATGACCCTTGCTCTTATGAAATTCACAATACTCATCATCATTCCACCAATTTGGTTTAACCTTTGGCTCATATGGAGGCAGGTCTGGAATCGTTACTATTTTATTTGCCACTAGCTTCTTGAAAACTGATTCTAGTTGTTCTCCCAATGGAGTGTACTTCCTCCGTGATTTGGAAGTTGTTTGAGTATTCACTTGATTGTTTGTAGAGCTTGATCCGGAAAAAATGATTTTAGGTCGCACTGTATTGGCATCCACAACACCATCATTGGCTGTGTTCTTGTTTTTATTCCAAAATCTTGGCTTATCTTTTCCTTTAAAGTCATCTTTGTTTTCTTTGAATATCTTAATTACTCCTTGCTCAATTAGGACCTTTTCTGTTGCTAAGCCTTTTTCAATGACATCCTTGAAGGTGGACAATCAAGCTTTTCTCAAGTCATAACCAATGCCTTTGTTAACATTCTGAGTGAACATTTCTAACATTTGTTTTTGTGGAATTTCACAAGAGCATCTGCTGACTAGATTTCTCCATCTGTGTAAAAATGATGAAAAAGATTCTCCATCCTTTTGTTTGGTGTCGCACAAAGTAGTGACTGATATATCTTTCTCTATGTTGTATGAGAAATGTTGGATAAATGCCTCTACTAAGTCACCCCATGACTTAATACCAGGTGGAAGTTGGGAGAACCATTCCATAGCTTGATCACCTAAGCTTTGTGGGAATAATCTCATCAAATATGTCTCCTCTGCTGCTACCTCAATGCAAGCTGTGAAAAACTGTCTTATGTGTGCCTTAGGATCCCCTTTTCCTCTGTACTTATCAAACTTAGGTGTCACAAAGTGTGTAGGAAATGGAGGCATTGGAATGCTTTTGTCAAATGGATATGGACATATGTCTCTCATTGTGTAAGTTGGCTTCGGTGTATTTATGTCCTCCATTTTCTTTTGTAAGTCCTTAATTTTTTGCTCCAAATTGTTCTTAGGTGGAGATCGACTTCTTGGACCATACCCCATACTTGAACCACCGGGTGGAGGAGGAGCATGTTGCATATATGGATGGTATTGAACATACACATGTTCATATGGAGGAGGTCTATAATGATGCTGAGTATATGGACCACTTGGTATAAAGTCATGGTGAGGAATGAAATAACTGCTTTGTTCATGTATACCATACTCTACAGGAATGTCATGAGTTTGTTCTAATGTGTTGCCCCCAAATTTGACGCGGGGTTTCCTTGTGTCCAAATTTTGAACATGTCTTTGGATATCCAATTGCTTTGGTGGTTGATCCTTAGAATTGGCATGTGATTGAGTATATTTTTCTGCATAAGACCTCCATAATGGTCTACAAAGGTGAGTATCATATGCTTGACCATGTGTATGTGGGACCTCAGGTTTTTGAAACAAAGATGATGGTGATTCAGGCACAAGATGTGGTCCTCTATTGCCTCCACTATTAGGCCTCCTTTGATCCATGTTGAGGTGAGGTTGTTGCAAAGGTCGATTTTCCATTATTCGAGACATGTCAAAATCATGAGGGATCTTGGCTCCACTTTGTGCCATCACTTGTAAGAAGTATTGTCTATCTCTCCTCATTATTTCCTCAACCAATCGATTGAAATGGGGATCCATAATGGAGTCTTCCACTTCTACTGAATGTACTGAAATGTCATTGTGTGTATCATTGTTGTTTATAGTGTCCATGTTCTCAACATTTGGAATGTTTCTATAGGCATCCATGTCAGGTAATGCGTTATAATCAGAATTGAAAAAGACATCATTGTCATACTCATAGACACTCATGTTTGCGGACTCTTGAGCCTCTTTAGTTTCTCTCCTAGATTTTTGGGAATGGGTTTCAACCATGAACTAGGTATTGACCATGATGTGTGAGACTAGATGAAAGATGGAAAGAGTATGGAAGACCAAGAGTTGGATGGAATGTAAATGAATCTAAAGTTTTACTTGCAATGTCCAAAGTGTAAGACCAAGTATGTATGTAGTAGAGTAGGTGTGACTTCCAAAGAGATGATAGTTTCTCTTGATGAGGTAAGTTAACCTTGACTCTAAGTAAGACCAAATGAGACCCAAAGGTGATAGACCTTGATGAGGGACCACTTAGCAAAATGTTGTTGTATGTAATGTGTTGACAAAGTAAGATGAGGACAAGCAAGTGACCTTTTGACTCAAGTTTAGACAAATGTGAATGTAATGTAAGGTGTAAAGAAATGATGGACTTTGTGAGACCCAAAGATAGGTTGAATGCTAGATAAAAACCTAGAGAGATACCTAGGAAGATCAATAAGTCTGAAATTGACTGTTCTTGTTTGCTAGATTGTAAAAGTTTCCAATTCTAAACATAGATGTGCCTGTATACTTCACAGACACACTTAAATGACACAGACGTGGTTCTATCAGACACAAATGCATTTCTGAGATTTTGTAAGTACAATGTTGCTCAAAGGACACAGACGCGTTTCTACCCTTCATAGATGCGTTTAGATGACACATACGCGGTTCTGTTAGACACATATGCATTTTTGGAAATTTTGTGCAATTTTTCCAATGTGTGAAGTTGCTTGTTGTGACCAAATTTGAATGTTTGACTGTTTTTTGTGACAAGAGGACACATTGTCGATGAAGACTCAATGTTTGCAAGTGTTTAGACTCAAAATGACTCAAAAGAAAGTGTGTTGTTTGATGTAAAAATGCTTTTGCATACACTTGAAGACACAAAAGACACAATGTTTTGATGTTTGGTCTTGAATGTTTGATTGTTCAAAATAAGACAAGCACAATTCTTATGGTTGGCTAGGACAATAGTTGTTGATCCCACATGGGGTTTCTCCTGAGGCTATGCTATTCAGAGCGGATACGTAGATGCTTGACCCCACTGGCTCCAACCTCAACACTCACTTCTCAGGGCAACCAAGCATCAGTCCCCACGAAAAGTCCCCGTGGTGAACTTTGTATCTCTACTAAGAACCATATGTGTGTGGGTTGCTCCAGAGGTCCGACCTCCTGATCCAACAACTAGAAGGATTTTGGCTTCTAAAACAAAATGGTGCTAGTAAGGGCATCCGCTCATGTGGCCATACATGCGGCACTTTCAGCTCTGTAAATACAGAAGGCTCCTAGTCGGTAGGGGTTATGCTCTACAACTGATCAAATAAATTTGATCAAACGGGTTTATGGGGAGACATAGTATCGGTATGAACTAATCAACACACGTTATCCATAGTTTTCACCATGGATACAATTGTTTATAGTGGTTCAGAAGAGGTGGGTTTTCCTCGCTACCACTTGGGTCGTTCTCTCCTCACTAGTAGTCCTAATGACCACACGGGGAGACAGGCCCTCTAAAGATTAAACAAAAAGAGCCTATTGCTCAAAACACAAAAGACACTGGTTCAATTTTAGTGCACCAATTGAAGTGTTTGCTAATCTATGAAAACAAGGCACACAATGAGAGATAAAAAAAACCCTTGCCAAGGTCCTGCAACAAAGATCTATTAGTAGTTTGGATTGTTTGAAATGATCACCCCCTCTTGCAAGCACACAAGTTAGGTAAATTTTAGATCCTAAAGACTTTGTGAAAATGGGGGCCTTCAACAAAATGATTTTTCTTTCAAGACAAGCTGCACCAATTTCGTTAGCTAGGTTTGAAGATGTTAGCTCAAAATGAACCAGATCTGAAATCCGAAAATGTAACAACTGCACACAAATGTGGTTATCCAAAACACAAACACTATATAAATTCGCAGACGCGTTTAGATCTAACATAGACGTGGTTCCCGCACACAGACATGGTTTCTGAACATAGACGAGCCTGAAGACTTCATAGACGTGACTAGGGAACACAGACGCGTTTCTTGGAATCTGCAAAAAAAATTAAAAAAATGTCGAAGGCACAGACGCGATTCTGGATGTCACAAATGCGACAGAAAATTAAAAATGCGAACCAAAAGTAAGCAGATGCGAAAATATCAAAATGATGTCGGAAATGTCAGATCTGCAACTTGAAAAACACGAAATCTGCACAAATGATGTTAAATGCAAAAGGGACAAGAGTCCCACCGGGCATGCCAAAATGTATATGGTGAAAATGGATAACAACAATAATATTGAAAGACTAAATGAATTCAACCACAAAAACCTAGCCTAACAACAACAAAGATCCACCATAACATATGAAGATTACCTAAGACAATGCAAATCAAATGAAATCACAAAGATTATACAATCACATGTCCAATAGGGTTTGAATTTCCATTCTTCCTATCTCCATTGATCTTGCTTGATATATTTGCTCTCAGATTTTATGTGCACAAGAGCTCAACAAAGAATGGAAATGCAGTTTTAAGTAGGATCGCATATGAAAGTTCAAAGGTATAGTGTAGTCGAATAATCATCGGGGTTGATAATGAAGGAAGCATCTCCTTATATAGAAGACACTATATGAAATGGAGGGATAATATTAAGAAGTGTAAAAGATAAATGGTCGGCTATGATTAAAGGGTAGGTAAAGAAAATAAGAAAATAATAAGAGGGTAGGTAGTGTAGGAATTAAGAGATGAATGACATGTGTCATGGGTAGAAAAGGCTAATGAATTAATTAAATAAATAAAGATTCATTTAATTAATAGAGGAAGTGGGATCAATTAAATAAATAAGATATTTATTTAATTTGGGAAAAGGGAAATTTAAATAAATAAATTTATTTATTTAAATGCGAAATAAGGCTAGAAGAGGATAAATGAATTAATTAAATAAATAAAGATTTATTTAATTAATAGAAGAATTAGGATAAAATAATTAAATAAATAAAATATTTATTTAATTAGACAAGACAATTTTAGGTGTCTACAGTATCAATTATCTTGTTGCCTTTGTGTGGGCCAAACCAATATCTAAAATGATCTTTATTAACTTACCACCTTTGTGAGAGCCAAACCATTATCTAATCAATCATTGATTGCCCTATCATATGGCTATCTAGCATAGCAAAAATTTCTACCCATATCGGCACAATCTTTTTATCTCAATGATCACTATCTCGCTATCTTTGTGTCTGATTATATCATTTTTTATATCAAAATTTTGTTTTTCTATATGACATGTTTGTCTGTAGCTAACATGTTTGTGATGAAATAACCTACCAGTATCTCACGAAGGTTCAGGTCTCTTCCCTAGGGGGAACTCCCACATATAGAGGATTTTGCTTCCCCTTCATATCTCAGTAAACATTTTCAACTTAATCTCTCTACTTTAGCTTACATGTCTTGATGATGATATGCTCACTAAAGTGGAGGAAAAATGTAATGTCAAAAATTGCACCTTGTGCAATTACATGCTACATTTAAGAGCCTTTTCTTTATGTTGATTGGAGAATTCCCCTACCTTTCCGGTACTTGCCCACTTGGCATGCCATGTCAATTTCTTGTTTGTCTTTTTCCTAACCTTGTTGTTTGTTTGACTCGAGGACAATATTGTGTCATGAAGACATCTATGCACCTCGCTAGCATCCTGCAAAAATTGAGTCCAAAGGTGGTTGTTGGAGCATTACGCCTACTATTTTTAGTCGTTGTAATGCCTGCTTCACATGCACCAATATGGGTTTCCCTTTTGGGTTGCATATGTTGTCTTTTTAGGCTTAATTTTGTCTCTCATGCTCACTCACATTTTATGAAGCTCTAATTGCTTTCTTGCTTCTTCATCTCTAGTTTTACTTCATGTTTAAGTCTCCATCACTGATTTTGTTGTACTTTCTACCATTGTTGCATTCTCACTATCATTGTAGCTTCATGCCTTGGAGATTTTTGTGCTTCTTCTTTGCTCCAACAAGATCTCTTATTTTTTGGGTGTGGAATGGGAGTTTCTTCCCTCTTGTTATTGCACTTTTTGTCAGACACAATGCACCACTGAGAGGGGGGTGAATCAGTTGTTCTCAAACTTTTCCCTTTAACCAGCCTATGTGAGTATACCGGTTAACAGTTCTAACTAAATGCAGACTTACCGGTTAGAAGGGAGACTAATCACAAATGCACTCACATAAAAAGACATCCCATAACACCAACATATATGAGGAAAACCCAAGATGGAAAAAACCTCGGTGAGAAATGTTGCTGGAGACTACTGCTCCAATTCAACCTCACAATTGAATCCCTGATTACACTATTTAGGGCACCAACCCAAGGAGCACCAACCCCTGATTTAGGGCACCAACCCAATGATATACAAACCCTTATTTTAGGGCACCAACCCAAGGAGCTACAACCCTTGATTTTAGGGCACCAACCCAAGGAGCTACAACCCTTACACCAAGCTACAACTTAGTGAATACAAAAACATATTTTAATACTAAAGATATCTTCTTGTTACAAATGGATTTTGTAACTCTTCTTCAAATCTCCCTACTGGATCTTCTATCCAGTTCACTCGGTTCTCTCTTTGCCAGTTCTCTCTTCTGGTTCCCTCTTCTCTTCACTGCTCTGCTGCTCTCCACTAGCACTACACTCTATCAGTTCCATGTTTGCCTTCTCTGCAGTTTCCTTCACTTCTTTTCTACCTGTATGGTCACTATCGATTTTGTACTTCTGTTGCCGATTGAACACTTCAACCCAGTTCTCCCTTACACTCAGTCTCTTCTACTTCTTCTTGATGAGAACTTGACTAATTTATTCTCACATGTAGCAACACTCCCTCATCAAATGTCAATACTCTCTCCTTCAACAACAATACTCTCTCATCCAGCGGCAACCCTCAGCGATTTTGGCTTGCATATTTAGAACCTTGGTTTTCCCGCCAAAATATAATTCAAATTTTAGGCGGTTAGGGTTTCCTCATCAACCTCAAGACAAACCAAATCCAATCAGATCTCATCTGATTTGATCGCTTGGATTGATGAACTATTACTCATCAATCAATCCCGCCATTGTCATGTCTTCTTGATCACGCCTTCTATCTTTGGCAACCTGCTTTTGACCCGTCGGTTGATTTCTTGGTCGATCACTATGATTGGTTTTATGGTTTCCTTCACTTGCCTTGATCTCCTCAATCAGTTTGGGCTAGATCTCTGTTGTCCTCCTGACCTCGAGCCGCAAACCTCTGTAGTGTATCTTGTGAATCTCGCAATCGACATAAATGTCGACTTGTCACCATCTACCTCGCCGCCTGACACTTTGCCAACTTAACACATCAACCTATGCATGCATGCCAATTCATCTCCACGTGGCAATTGTGTCGATATCCATCTTTGTGTCAGTATGGATTAAATCATCGACTAGCTCTATTACTGGGTTCATCTACCGACATATTAACCTTGCCAGTTAAACCATCAAACCAGTCTGTCATTAACCTTGCACTCTACCTCTCTTCTGGTAGAACATTCAATCGGTCAACACTCTTGCTAACCTTCCTTATGCACATCTTCATCAGATGAGAATCTTCTGCATCTGCAACATGACCATATTATCGGTGGGCATAGAAATTGGTAAACACTCTTGATGACACCATGTCACCAACCTTCAACTGATGCATCTGCATACCAGTTGCACTCTCTATCTGCAGCTGCTCAAAATTTCCTTCTTCATCATTAGACCGATCATCATCTCAGCCAGTTTGTCAAAGTGACAAACTCATCACACTTCATCGGTTTTGACAGCTCAACATGCCTTCTCTATTGGTCTAGTGCACATCCATGATTTCATGCACTTGAGGCATTCCTTTAATTCATCGGTAGATCTGGTGTGAGCCTTCAAACACCTTCCTTTACCTCTTCTTCCTTATCCCACATAACTATGATGCACACTATGTATAATAGGAGATAAGATCCACTTACTGGTGGTAGTGAATCCTTGTGATCTCCATCCTGCAATGCACTCATGTGGCTTCCTTGTTTGTGCAACATATGTTCAAACAGGCACATGTGATCCGGTGTGAGCACATTCACTGTCAATGATCTCTTCACATGGTGACTGCATGTTCATCCAGTGGGAGTCTTGTTGTTCTACATCCACACAACATACAGGTGACCTGTATATTCTTCTCCTCCTGTGTTGATGTGATTTAGGTAACATTCTGCCTCTTCATCACAAAAAAACAACTCAACATCTTTCCCACTCTGCTTGTACACTGGTCATAAGCTTGTCGATTGGCAACTACTCACTGTCAACACAACACTTACCAGTTGACATCCTTCCCTTACCGGTGATAGACTGTACCGGTAACTTGTCCATATCATCCACACAAGTCAAACACTAACTTGTGTACTGGTGACTCAACTGTGACTCCACTAGTCATGGTCATTCCTTTGAATGACATTCTTCTTCATTAGCGGTGCCCTACAACACTTAGTTGACATCAATAACCTCATGTCAACAATAATCCCATACCGGTTGTCCTTCTATACTAGTTGACATCAATGACAACACAATGCCAACACTTTTATCATTTTATCTCCATAACATATTAATTATCTTGTTTACCATATTAATTGTTATCTATCTTGGTTGTTTGTGGAGGTGAAAACACTGAAGTGGGGGTCTGACTGTGGAAGACCTCTTTACACAACCCCAACATTTCATCTTTGTTTTGTTGTGTGTAGGTTCATCGAAGAAGAAGTGAGATAGTTGGAGGCTTCATTTATGGACCCACTGTAAGGATTTTCTTCCTTTCCATTGTCTTTTCTCTCTCGATTTACAATTGGTTTAACTCATGTTATTTGTTCGCTACATTGAAAATCATTAAAAACTTATGTTCTGTCATTCTGTATTTTTTTAAATGCTACGTAACTCCATACTCCGTCTGCACAAGATGCCAGTGTGTTATGTTGTCATCCACAACCCACGTGGAGATCATTAGAAGATCTCAGTGACTTGTACTTTCGGGTTCTATAGTTAAAACATTGTTATCTTCTACCACTTGATAATTTTCACACTTTAAGCCTATCCTGAGTGGAGATGTTGATCAAGTGAGTCCTCAAGAGGTTGCCAAATGCCTTTAAGAGTGGTTTACTTTTTTCCCCTCTATAGACCAAAATATCTTAGACTTAAAACTATTTTGAGATTTTGTACCTTGTAGTATATGATATGAATGTGGAGGATGAATAGGTACAAGCCATATGAAAAATTGACCCAGGGAAAGTCATTTGAAGATCTCTAATATTGATTATAAATGATGGGCAAAATGAGGCCAAATACATAAAGGAAGTCCAAACTTAGGGAATTTGGTCATTATCAAATTGGATGCCAACATATTCAACTCTACTTATTTTGTCCCCTTCTATTCTCTAAGACTAATTATATTAAAAAATATCTTAAATAGGTTCTCATTATGTTACTAAGAAACACATTCTAATAAAATAACTCAAAGAAACATGCGTACGAAATTGATTAAAACTAAAAAAATCAATATATTAAAATTAAATTTTAACCAAAAAAAATATATTACAATAATCAAATCAAACAAAATGATATAACTAAACTATATAAAAACAAAAAACAAAACAAAAAAAATTATACATAATTATATAAACATATGTATTTATTAATACCTTTGAATTGTTTATTCAACCACAAATGCTCCTCTCCCCTTTTCTCTCACTCCCTTTCACATATTTAAGTCATTCAGTTATAAGGGAGCAGTTTAGCTTTAGAGGGACCAGGAATACATTTACACCACCACCCTTGAGTCCCAATCATAATTTTAGTTTAAATGGGACTCTTGGCAAACTCCAATAATTTAAAAAACATTCCAAATTTTGATTTCCACCTATGTAATTAAATTTTCCAAATAAATGTAATTGTGTGGCACATGAAACGATGTTCTTATATTGTGCCAAACTTCTAGAGCTCTAACATGAGGGCAAATATGTTATTTGGAATTAAGAAAACTTTATATATGTTTGAGTTCCTATCACCTTTTTCATTTTGTATGCCATGGTCCCATGGGTACTCAATACTTAACAACCACATATGCAAAGTCTATGATAATAAAAATATGTGGAGATAAGATTTTCCTTTGCTAGTGGCAACTTTATAAGATGCATAGATTTTCTAAACCATTAGATAAGTATTAAACCTACTTGTCATGAACTAGCAAATAGAACGTCTGTGTTAAGGATAAAAAGTAATAGGCATACGTGTGTTAATGTTTTTTTAAGTTTATTCCAGTTTAATGAAAGTATATGTGAACATAAATAAATGCTTTTATGTATTGTTTCACTTCTTTTATTGAGGTTCAAAGATTGTTTATTCAAGGGAAATGCATAAAGTAAGATAAGGAAGAGAGTATCTTGGTTCTTAAAGAAAACAAAGGAATATGAGGATCTATATATTAGAATGAGATTTTATTTTTGGATTTGATTCTACATTGAGATTAATGATATTATAAGTGGTGGCATCTTATTAAGCATATGTTTGACTATATGTATAACACATTTCAATAGACACTTTCGTTCAAGTATTTCATTTATAAACAAGTGGAGCAAATATACAAAGTTTTGTTACACTTTAGGTCAACGAAATTGTTTCAATTGAAAGATTCTTGGTCAAGTCCTTTTCGATTGTGACGGTTTTGATTGAAACTAACTAGCCCATGCATGGCACCTACATGGTAGTAGCTATTTGGTTGAGTAAGTTTCAGGATTATTCGATCGAGCGTTGAAAATATAAAAACTAAAAATGGGGGGTTCAAGCATTTCACTTGGAACTTGCCCAACACCAACGGATTTGATTGAAACTTTGTGCCACAAAAGGATCTACGAACCAATTTTTTTGATTTTTAGATTATGCCATTCTTTCACAGTAATATTTCAAAAATTCTTTCATAATAATATCTCAAATATTCTTTCACAATAATAATATAATCTTGACTCATTTTAGAATTATGGTTGTATGACCACTTACCATTCATTATTTTGGTTATTTGAGAGTCCTATAACTATCTTACCCACTATAGACCACTTCTTGTATACTAAAATTATCACTTTCTTATCCATGCATACTAAAGTTATCCTTCCTATAATACCCCTTGGATTTGCTTGGTATATACATCTTTCACTCCAATTGCACAAGAGATGTAAGGTATTATGTAAACCATGCTCATCAAAGTTTGCATAATATTAATAATTTGATGATAAATTAAATTATGTATAGTTAAAAATAACATATCATTATTGATGTAAAGCTGAAGTTTCCATCATGCCACAAACATCAATGAGGTTTAAAATTAACCAATTTTACATATAAAAATTTACTTATTACATTTTTGGTAAACCATTCATGCACATTGAAATGGTTTTATAATACCATTGCACATTGAAATGGTTTTATAATATTATTGCACATTGAAATGGTTTTATAATACCATTATCACTAATGATGAAGAGTAGTTCTTCAAACACTTCCCAACTCCAATTTCTCTTAGAAACATGATTAGGAGTAATTCAATAATGTTAATAGATTTTAATACACGTGATTCCTTAGATCCAACTCGTGAACATTTATCTTAGACTTATTTGAACCAAAGTAGTAACACATTTCATCACTTAAGAGATATATTTGTAGTAGAAACTAAAATCCTCTAATATATCAAATAATAATTTTCAATATACTTTAATCATATGTTTGTCCAATATCCAATCTAAACACCTTACCTAATAATGATTATTTCTCCATTAAGTGAAGGATTTAATGAGAAAATCCTTCAATAAATCTTTTTTTCTCATAAGAGATCAAATATTATATCAATGATTTCACTATTTTAGACATTTCTTTAGAAAAAAGCCTTTCATTATATTATATATAGAAATTGGCTAGAAATCTAGAAAAGTAAAGGATTAGAAAAATTTCAAAATTAATATTAGATAAGTAAATTTAAATATTTTAATATTTATCCTTGTAGAAGAGATTTGCCACTTCTTTTCCAAAACTATTCTAAAAGGAATGGAAAAAACTAGCAGAGAACCCATTGGGACTAGAGGATCTATACTTTGTCATAGTAGCAACCATCCCCTCAAATCATTGAGATAATTATTTTCTAAGTCCAAAATAAGTTTGGGCATACATTTTAATGATTTTCATAAATCTACTCAATCAAAAGATTAGAGTAAAAAAAATTAGCTTTCTTACAAATATCATCTAAATATGAAAGGATCATCCTCTAAATATTCAAAATGTAAGAGCTTCTAGTGGAAATCCTTTTAGAATGGATAACAACATGAAAATTTTAGTACTATGATTTCCTTCTTGACCTAACAATCTTAGGATTTATGCATCCAAAATATTTCATGTTTAATCTAAGGATGTCCTCTTATGCTCCTAAGTTCATTTGAAAATATTTTAGGTTTTGAATCTTAGTGATCTTAACCTTCTCAATAGAAATATTACCCAAGACTTCTTAGTTCATGTTTTAACTTCTTTTTAATGTATTTATTCTTTCATGTCACAAAATTCATTGGAGAGGAGCCCTTTAAATTAGGTATTTATTTTACCAAATATAAATTTCTTTATAGATATCTAATATCATATGAAAACATAAATTCAAAATTTGAGGTCCATGTACTTTTGGGCATTAATCTAAAGAGATAATTTAACAATATTTTGAAATCTTAAGAAGATATTAAATCATAGGAGGAACCAGTAATTGAAATTCCATCCAAGAAATTTTTTTAGTCTAAAATGGAGACTGTAATTTGTCACTTTTTTCCTAGATGCATTCCTTGTGAATAGAAGAGATTGAATCATAAACATTGAAAAAATAGTTTGCAAACCTTCCATGAAAGCAATGACAATATTATTGCATCCAACAACTATTGTAAGCTAGAAGACTAACTATAACTTAGCTATCATTTTAAATAATCACTAATCCTATTAAAGCTCACCCATGGAGTCTAGAATAATGCATAAGATGTCATCAAAGAAGAAGTGAAGATCCTCATAAATGTCCCCAATGTTTGGAGTGTGTGATGTATCAAACAACCCTACAAAATCTGGAAAGAACTCATCCCACAAAGTAGAAACTAGAAGGGAACTATCAACCTACCGAATTGAAATAATCTTTTAAGAAGAAGGAGGTGGAGGAGGAGGTACAACAAAAGTCTAGGAGCCATGGTGGATCGTTGAAGCACACATAGGTTTAAGTGACCAAACCTCTCCTCATATTTTTGATCCACTTTGGATGCATGTGTATTAGGATTGGTCAATGGAACTACATGCTTGGTGGAAGAAAAATGAGAGAAATCATGCAATTGAGAGACATGATTAATAGTTCCAATTGCAGTAATCTCTCTACTATGCAACTCTTTGATAAGCACTAAATTAGGTGTGAACTCTACTATCTTATACTACCCATTCCAAGTAATCTGATATATGTAAAGTAGATTTGATGATAAATAAGGAGAATATATTACATCATTAAATGTGCCCTCATCAACCTCAATAGAAACCCTCCAAATAACACACATATAAGTGTTATTACCCATCAAGATTTGTGGTAAAGTGAAAGGATCGTATGAAGAGAATATACACATAGGTGAAGAAATATGAAGAGAGGTTCTTGAATCATGAAACCACCTTTTGGGCTCAAGATGTGTGGATGAAAAGAGAGAATGACCCTTCATCATGTCTTTGTCAAATGCCATAGAAGTGGACCATGAAGAAGTTTATGATCCAACCTTGAAAGCCAAAAATAATTTGCAAGCACACCGCCTATCACAATATGAAGATATAGAAAAAATAATATGCTCAACAACCTAAGAATTATATATTGATTTTAGAAAGGAATATGCTACAAATGAATGAATGAATCCTTATGAAAAGGATGAATGAAACCCTAGATGCAAACCCTAAAGCTAGATTAAATTTGCTAGTGTTGATTTTCACAATCATAATGAATGAGATAACTTAAGCTATTATTAGCCTAATTAAATAAAAAGGGGCATACATTTAGCTTAAGTGAATAAAATAATTAAAGGACATAATTAACTAAATAATTAGATAATGTCCTCAATTACTCCAAAAAATGCTGGCCAAGGGCTACTTCTAGTGAGAGTGAGTTGATTTTGGTGAAATTTTCTCTTTTGTTGCTAGATTTATTTCTATTAGATTCCTATTTTATATTTCTACTTCTTGTGATTTTGAGATAGAGCAAATGGATGTTAAATTTTCTTTCTTGAATGTGATCTTGACGAGGAATTTTTTATGTGATAACTTAACAATTTTGTTGTGAAAGGAAAGGAACAATGTTTTGTAAGTTAAATAGAGTTTTGTATGTTTTTAGAATGTCATCGAAGATGTGGTACTATAAGTTTGATTATTTTGCATTGAAGTTGGGTTATATGAGGATTGAGGAAGATCATTGTGTTTATGTTGAGGTTATTGATGATTAGATGCTAGTTATTGTCTTGTATGTTGATGACATGTTTATTAGTAACAACAAGGTGATGATTAGAGAACTCAAGGCTTAAACTACTAGAAAATTTGATATGAAAGACTTGGGTGCTGAAAAATATTTTATTGGGATGAAGATTAGTAGAGATTAGGTTCACATAAAGCTTTTGTTAGGCTATAGTAAGTATGTCGATACTATTCTACAGAGGTTTAATATACATTATTGTAATACAAATAATATTTTATTTCCAATAGGTGGTATGTTGAGTTTAGACACGTGTCTTAGTTGTGATTATTATTTTAATATTATGTCTAAGGTTCCTTATGCTAGTGTTCTTGGGAGTTTGATTTATGGAATGATTCTCACTAGACTAGATTTAACCCAAGCAGCGAGAGCTCTAACTAGTTTTATGACTAATCCTAGTAGAGAGAATTGGAATTTATTTAAAAAGTTGATTAGACATTTAAAAGTTACTTCTAATTAATATTTGGTCCATCGTGGTATTGATAATTTGGTCAAGGCATTTGACATATAGGTATTTGTTGATACAGATTGGGCAAGTGACTTGGATAGTGGGAGCTCCACAAGTGGCTAGTGAGTAGGATGAGTAAGAGAAATCCCAAAATTGATTTTTCCACCATTGAATTAGAGTATATGACTACTATACATGCCTCTAAGGAGGCTATATGGCTACATATACATGGTATTGATATTGGTTTTGATTGCAAGACTATAAAAAATAGATGTGATAGTTAGAGTGTTATCTATTTGGCCAAAAATCCTATGTATTATGCCCATAGTATGCATGTTGATGTTCATCATCTCTTTGTGCAATTAATAGTTGAGAATGGTAATATCTTGATAGAGAAGGTTGACACTTTGGATAATGTTGCAGATTCTCTTGCAAAGCCAACGACCATGGAAAAATTTATCTTGGTGCAAGAAGGCCACGGGCCTCAATCGCTATAGTTAATTTTAATACTTTATGTATCTTGGATTTAATTGTGTAATTATAATATCATGTGAGATAATGATAGATAAGGTGATGCTGACCTTGAAGATTATATGGAATTCATGTGTCTTCATGTTCCTTTGAAAGTGTTCCTTGGAACATGAGAGGAAAATTAAAAGTTTGTATTATATGCTCAATTGTAAATTTTACATTCTGAAGATGAGGACATATAATAGTAGTAAGGATACAAAAAAAAGGGCAAGATTCCCTCATAGATATCCACTTTGGGGGATTTGAATAGTCATTGTTTGTGCACCCAAAGTTGGAAGATGAAAAGTCATTGATTGGGAGATCTAAAAAGTCATTAGGGAGTTATGGAGCACTTGAGAGGCTAAATTTGAGTTGAAATAGGTTAGGAATCCATGTTAGAGTGATTTGAAGGAAACTAATATTTATTATGTCTCATGGATGTCCATTATCGTAGGCATAGGTTTTTGAGAGTGGTTTTATACTTCTTGCTTTGAATTACCCCTATGGTTTCCCCTCAGTTTTCTATAGATTTGAGCCACAACATAGTAGTTTTTTATAATTGATTTTTTAAATATCTAGGTTGTATTGGGTTTAGTTGAATTAAACTGAAGCGTGTTATTGTAGTTGTATATGGTGAAAATGGATAACAATAATATTGATGAAAGACTAAATGAATTCAACCACAAAACCCTAGCCTGACAACAACAAAGATCTACCATAACATATGAAGATTACCTAAGACAATGCAAATCAAATGAAATCACAAAGATTATACCATCACATGTCCAATAGGGTTTGGATCTCCATTCTTCCTATCTCCATTGATCTTGCTTGATATATTTGCTCTCAGATTTTATGTGTGCACAAGAGCTCAACAAAGAACGTAAATGTGGTTGCAAGTAGACTTGATTGCATATGCAAGTTCGAAAGCGTAGTGTAGTCGATTGATCATCGGGGTTGAATGCATAGTGAGTTAGTTTAATAATGAAGGAAGCATCTCCTTATATAGAAGACACTATAAGAAATGGAGGGATAGGATTGAGAGGTGTAAAAAGAGGTCGGCTATGATTAGAGGGTAGGTAAAAGAAATAATAAAAATAATAAGAGGGTAGGTAGTGTAGGAATTAAGAGATGAATGACATGTGTCATAGGTAGAAAAGGCTAATGAATTAATTAAATAAATAAAGATTTATTTAATTAATAGAAGAAGTGGGATCAATTAAATAAATAAGATATTTGTTTAATTTAAGAAAAGGATAATTTAAATAAATAAAAGTATTTATTTAAATGAGAAATAAGGCTAGAAGAGGATAAATGAATTAATTAAATAAATAAAGATTTATTTAATTAATAGAAGAATTAGGCTTAGAATAATTAAATAAATAAAGATATTTATTTAATTAGACATGACAATTTTAGGTGTCTACAGTAGTGATCTCCCTTTTTTAGATTAATATTATACATGCCCTCTTTCTTTGATTGTTTTTTTTCCTCGAAAGGGTTTCTCCACATAAATATAGCGTCTCATTTGGTTTTTGATTTTTATATTGTTATTGAATGTTAAAATCACATGTTTATTTCATATTTGGTAATCTAAGTTTTAGGTTGTCAATCACATAAAGAAGTTAATGCTACAAGATTTATTCACCTTGTTTTCAACAATCTCAACTACATAAGTCAATTTGGGCTAGTAATTGCATATCTTTGGGTGGAGTAGGAGTATAGGTAGTAGGATTTGATAAATCAAATTGTTGTGGGGGTAGGCTCTATGGTTGTTGAAAGTAACTTGTAGTAGAATTAGGCCAAGGTTGATATCCTTGCTATTGTTGTTTTCGTGTTGTTTGGGGTGAGTTATGAACTTGTGATTGGTATAGTTGTTGGGTCCAAT
The DNA here is from genome assembly GCF_030272615.1 of Cryptomeria japonica. Lineage (NCBI taxonomy): Eukaryota > Viridiplantae > Streptophyta > Pinopsida > Cupressales > Cupressaceae > Cryptomeria > Cryptomeria japonica. Next base: position 717,550,927 of record NC_081405.1, on the reverse strand, counting down.
CTCCCAATAAAGATGTCCATTTGGGTGGTGAGTAATTTTACTAGGTTTGAGGGGATTGATTATACCAAGGAGTAATATTCACAAATGGATTTGAAAATGGATCATTATAAGATAAGGTATATCGAGGGGTACTTTTCCTTCGATTCCATGGTTTCCATTGTGCCAATCAAAATACCTAACCATTTTCACCCTCTAATGCTTTAATTTTTTATTGTTCATGTTTATCTTCAATACTTTCCACGCTTTTGCATTTGCAATCTAGCTTCTTATTGCGGTAGAAAGGGAAATTCTCTACCAATGTTACCTCTACTTCATGCTTCTTATTTGTCTGTATGGTATCCAATTGAGTTACCATGTAATCAATTATATCTTGCTTCATGTCCTTGAGTAGGTTGTTGAGCTCCATCCTAGAAATACTTGCACCTATATTGGTAGCAATTACTCATAGGATTTAATTTTTTTATGGTGGAGTGTGAATAAGTATTGCAAATATGGTAGACTTATTCACATGTGATTTGAGAGGTATCTCCTCCAATTAAATCTACAACATCTAGAACATTTTATTTAACTCCTCTTTATATGAATATCATGAGGGACTCTAGGGTTAACTTATTTTGTTGGGACTTTTAGAGGAAAAACAAGAAACTCTCAATGTAAGATTCAAAGGATTCATTCTCCTTTTGTGTAATCTTGAATATATCATCTCCTATCATATCTCCTCCTCTACAATAGTACTTGCAGTTCTTTGGGAATTTTTCTTTTATGATCCTCTGATTGTTCATTGCATCTCATCCTAGTTCCATCATCCACCTTAAGGATGAATCCTTAAACATACATGAGAATGTTAGTGTGAAGGGGGTATTTTACAAAGCTAGTTTAGATCACCTATGTTCTATTAACACATGTTACTTAATTTTACTGAAGGTACACATAGGATGGTTATCACTTTGTCTCAAGTCATAATATTAAGAAACATGCCTAATCTTATGCAATCCTATGTTCAACTTGGCCTATATAAACAAATGGATTCTCTTTGTAATTTTAATCTATTGTAATATAATTTGTATCATTTTATAGAATATCATTATCATCTTATAATCGACTCTCTTGTTCTTTCATGAAGTTCCTAGATCCTAGGTGGCTACAATCTTCAACAAAATATTGCATGGCATAGAGAATTAATTACCAAATATTAAATTGTATTAGAGCTTAGTATTACTTCTTGTTAAACTTAATTAATATATTTAGGTTTCAAATATTTGTATATCTTAAAAATATATGTATTTTTTTCTCTTGCATCAAACATGATGATGTAGAGAATAAAAAAAAAATAGAAATACTAGATGTGGGTTTCCCTCTTTGTGTATTTGTATTCTAGGTCAAAATTAGAGCTTATAAGTGTAAATATGAGCTCACCATTGAGTTCAGAGGGATTGAAAATTTTAATTTTTCCTTTTTCATTTTGTAAAATTGGACATATGAAGTTAGATCTATAAGGCTTTGAAGTTAGGAGGTGGTTGCCAGATCCAAAAGATAGCTTCCATTTTGGAGCATTTTGAGTCAAATAAGACCCTATAATTTCATCTAGAAGGTACAAGAACCCTAATATTTATAATCAAATCATCAAAATCTAAGCACTTGGTCCAAGGCCATTCGAGAAAAAAGTTTTGCCTTAGCTGTATGGATCATACCATCAAAATATTTGTAGAATATTTTGTACTTGCACTAGAACCATCATTGTGTAGATTCTATGTAGGATGTACAATGTGTCGAGTAAAAAAAATATTTTTGATTTTTTGATTTTTTAATAAAATTAAAAAATAAATAAATAATTTAAAATACCCTATGCAAACTTGAATAGGCATCAAGTATTGTAGGTTACCATGGCCCCTAGAAGATGGTATGTGTCGGTGACCCATTTAACTTAAGTGTCCCCACATCCTCCACTTATGAATGTAATAGTCAGTGGATATTTTTGTAAAAGATTTTGTCGGATTTCTCATTTAAAATGATAATTTGTTACATATTTGTAAGATTTTGTCAAACAAATTATGTTGTCAAACAAAGGGAATATTCTATTGACTAGCTATTAGAGGGAAAAATTATAGTGTGAGACAGAATGTTCCCCACTAACATCATAAAGAAATTTATAGGTGCCTAGGACTTTTTCCCCCTCTCTATTTACATTTTGACTTAGAAGGCAAACTTTGCAAGCTCATAATTTAGTTATCCGACCTCCTTTTTTAGAGATTTTTTTAATTTGGGATATAATTTCATTCTCTTCATAGTGGTGCAATTACATTTTGATTTTGGTTCCTAGTTTTTTCAGAAATTATAGATTCTCATAGGTGTTGTTGAACCATTCTTCTTTTGGGAACCTTTGGTGCTTTGTTCTTGCTCATATGTAGTAAAATTTTGGCGCCAATTTTTTAAAGTGCATGATTTTTCCTATAATTTTCAATGTCGTGATCTAACTGATCCCATTTTATGTAAAAATAATACTTTAAGCTTGTGGCCAAATTTGGCATCTGTATGTACTGAGACTAAGTCTAGTTTTTTAATTTTTGGCAGCTAGCACTTGTAATCACACTAAACATAAAGTTGCAAATCATAGATTCCTAAGGGGTCATATGATTGTCGATTTTGGAGGATAATCCAATTCTTTTGTTTGATTTAATTTTTTGTTTACTATATTGAATAACTAAAGTCGAGGAGTTAATCATGGGGTATCAAAATACATCAAGTTTTAATCGGGTTAGATAGATGAAACTATTGTTGGAATCCAAGAGCACTAAGAGGGGGGGTGAATCCATGTTCTACAGGTGAGATCAATTTTAACCTTATTAACAAAGTATTCTAGTAACCAGTAACCATAAAAGAATATAACAGTAAGTAGAAATGATGCCACCACAAGAACATACACCATAACACAGAGATTTATACGTGGAAACCCTCAAAGAGGAAAAACCATGGTGGGATTGGTGACCATAATATCTATCCACTGACCAAATGAATAAATATTACAATAGGGCCTGCACATGCAGGAAGGCCAACAACCTAGAGTGCATTTCTCATCACAAAAGGAGCCTCATTGACTACAAACACCAAATACTGGTTTACAAACAAAATTCCGAACTCAGAGAATGTATCTGCTATGCTGGATGAGTTCCGGTTCAAGCACTATCTATATCGGTTTTCAGTGTGTCCTCCTTTACTGGTAACTTACTTCGCATCCCAAACCTCTAAACCAATAACCAAGACCGACTACAAAATATTATATTCGCATTTAGTCAATCAATATTGCTTGCACAATATTACACCACTATATATTCCTTCTCTCTATATGTATATCCAAAATAACCTAATCAGACTGACTTAAATACCCTTCCCAACATAAACATGAATACCTTATGTCGGCTTACAATGATATTACAATTTATTTACATGTTAGCCTAGACAAAAATAAATACATTAAACTTTGTGATCGATGCCACTGATTGTTGCCATGTAAACCTTTCAGATCAATCTCCTATGTCGGCCTCATATACCGGTTCCTAGTTTGCCAGTTTCCCTTGTTTGCCGGATGACTTGAATGTCGGTTGCCGAATCATGAATACCAGTGAGTACCGGTTAAGCGTCCAACCCAAAATGATGTGTTTCCATCAATGACAACACAACAAAACCAGATGAGTGTCAATTGCCAACAATCTCCCCCTTTAGTATTGATGGCAACACTCATGTGAAAAAAATGGATCGCTAAAGTATTGTCCCGGTTCCTCCCAGAACTGACCCTGTTCCCCCTGAGCTATACATTACTTCTTATGTCCCTTAACATTTTTCACAACAACCACTCCCCCTTTGACATCAATGACAAAGGTTGGGCAAATGAATGAAAGAATGAAATCAAAATGTGTTAACGGATCTAGATGTTCTTGAATATGTCCGGGTAAGCACCCTTCAAATATCCTAAGTAAGTATCCTAACTGGTTTTCAATGTTCCCAAAATAGATACAAACCCATTAAGAATGTATGAATGAAGTTCTTCTTTAGTTAGGTCTGTCGGTGTGGGTTTATTCATCAATTCTAAACTTTCCTGCTTATGAAGTAACAAAGTGTTCAATAGGGGACTTACCAATCCTCTCAATTCCCTAGCTCGCCAGATTAACCTATCCATATCTTCCTCCAAGGTTGATATCTCTGATTCTGTACCAAAATTTGACCATCAATAGCACTGGTCAATGACTGAGTACCATCAAAATTGTTAGCCAGATGTTCCAACCAGGCCTTTTCCACTTTTATTTTTACCTCTAGGTCAATTGTAAGTTTGCTGGTATTAGTACAAGATCTATATATACAACTGCACGGATTAAGAGCCTCATCAATCTTTGTTAGTTGCTCTGTCATCTTCACCTTGTCTGATATGATCATATTGTCACAGGTGACCTTCCTAGTTGCATTGTATCTCTCAATTAATTGTCGGTCTGATATCTGTTGAAGAGTTTGAAACTCTTTTTCAATGTGTTTAGTCAAACTCTTAAGCTTACCAGAGGGGCTAGCTACTAGACTAGTGTATCATGTAACTAGTTGTTGCAGAACCGAAATGGTCTGCTCAATGACTTGCTTGTATTTTGTTCCTTCCTTCCTTAACTTATGAGCTGCAACATACATCAATTCAAAACTGCTTAGTTTCTCAATATTCCTCTGTCCAAAATCAACTTGACCAGATGAGCCAAGTGCCAACAATGAATTACTAGACTCTCCAACTTGTTGATTAGCACTGGTGGCTTCACCACGGTGTGCAGTAACTTGCTCAACCTTAACCTCTTTCATATGTACATTTTTTTTCCTGAGGTTCAATATCCTCAAACTGTTTATTGTTTCTATCCACATCAATAGCCTAATATACATTTCCCTTTACCATCAACTGAGATATCTTGAATACCAGACTTAGGAGGGAATACCCGTGGAGTAAATAAATCAAGTTTATTTACAAAGAATTTTACCCATGCCTCGTGGGTCTCCTTAACTATTTCATTTACTCTACCCACCATTAGACTCACATGCCGGTGTCTTCTCTGGAAAATTGTGTTATTTGCATATTCCAGACGCTCATGCAACTCCTCATCAGTTATTGCACCACAAACAATCATTAACTCCTGCATCTTTATATATTTATTCTCTTCAACTGCAGACAATCTCCTAGCATCTAGCTTATTGTACAAATCTCCCGGTATTTGATTTTCAATCTCAAGTAATGCCTTCTTATATATATCTAAGTATAAAAAAATTGCTTCCTCAATCTCCATTTGTTCCTTATCATCCATATGTATATAGTAATGCTGGATATTACTCAAAATTCCATCTTTAGTTATTTGATCTATCAATTTAGCAACTGAGAGAGGAGGAATGACTTCAATACTCTTACCGGATTTGAGAGCCATATCTATATCTGATTTCTTCTTACCGGGAGTAGAAGTAGCCTCTTTAACTGATTTCCTCTTCTCTATGGGTTTCCTCTCCCTCAAAATTTTATTTGGGGCTGTCAGAGGAGTGACCTTTACTTTTTGTTTCTTTCCTTCCTTAGGCTTCTTCCTCTGTATCCAGATGTAAGTCTTGGGAACCTTTGAGGGCACAACATCAGTATCAGAATTGGATTCAATATGGGCAATATAAGTTTCCGGTTTCTAACTCTTCAATACACCCTTGTCGCCTATTACTACCGGTGGAGTCTGAACTACTACTGGAGATGACCCTTCTACTAGTCCAATGTTCTGTTTGATTTCAGAGGACATCTTCTCCATAGCTTCCCCAACCTTCTTGATTTTTCCTTCCCTTTTCTTCTTGCTAAAACCTATCTGAACTTCGGATTCCTTTTGCTTTGTTGTCCCAAAGGTTTTCTCGGCTTCATCAACCAAGGCATCAATAAGAGTCTTGACATATAAGTCCAAGATCTCAGCATCAACCTCATATCCCAGCTCAATGATCCAAATATTTTGTGGTTGCACTACCTCCATCAATGTTTCATCCTTCTTCACCATAAAGAAGATTTTTGTAGAGTACTTATCAACAATATGCTTAGGCACTCTCTCTCTCTCTTCTTCATTGTCTTCTGAATAGATTTGAAATAACCCCATTAAATGGAGTCTCTCTCCTCATCCTATCCCAAGCCTCTTATAGCATCTTTTATTTGTTTCCCTACCGGTATATCAAATGCCCATTGTGTTTTACCAGATTTTGATAACTCATTCAGAAAGAAAATCATCAAGCAAACAACAAGGTTGCCATACCGGAAAACACCTTTCTTCTTACCCTTAATCTTCCCTAGGTTTAAAATAAGTTCTTCACACATCTATTGACAGAGATCATACCTATCATTTTCTTTGACCATCTTATGAGCACAATAAATACATGAACTCGAAACATAGTTCAATCAGTTTGATTGGGTTACCTTGTAACCAATGATCATGCTTGCAAATTGAACAACTTTGTCTCTGATAGTGCTTATCCTCATTGACCGATTGTCAAAAGCTGCACCAGTTAACTTCTCCATCGCATTGTTAGATATTTTCTTCTTTTCGGGAGTCTGGCCAGTTTGGGGCAAACCAGTGATTGCACGAATAGCCTCCTTGGTGATTTTGTAAGGTCGGTCTAGCCATATGAATTCTCCGTGGACACGGCTCAACACATACCGAATCATTTCATCTTCAAATTTTGACATCTCCAAAATATCTGTGAAACCCTGATCCTTCAGAATTTGGAATTTCGGTTTCATTGATCCCTTCCTATCCAACAAATTTGTCATGTACATTGTTTTGATTTTAGTAGAACCTAAATCCTCTAGAGTACAATGGATATATGCATGAACATCTTCAATATACAAAACTCCATCTGGAACCCTAGAAAATGAGCCGACTGAATCATCAACCTTTGCAATATGAGGTCATTGCTTGAAAACTAGGCGTGGACGATCCTTGATGTCAACAACAATAGGGGTATCCAAACCTACCAGAGTGGGAGTTGATCCAGAAGCCATTGCAAACAAAGGATAGCACGAGAATTGATAAAATACCTCACAGCCTTCGTCGATGAAAGCTCTTGAAAAACCGCTCTAAATGCATTGAAACTCGCTTGAAAATGCTCTTGATCAACTTAAACTCTCTCTGCTTCAGTTTGAATATTGTGTGATCAGAAAGGAACCAACATTTTCCTCTTATTAGTGTTCGAGTGAAATAGTGGTATTCGCTCGAACTACCCCTGGGAGTTCGAGTGAACCACGTTGCGGACCTGGGTTCGCTCGAACTGCGGGTGACTTTGTACGGGCCGAAATCAAGCCTATTAGTTCGAACGAATGTGGGTTCACTTGAACCATAATGGATTCGAGCGAACCCCATTCGCTCGAAGTATTGTTCATTCGAACCCTCTAATTTGAGGTTTCTCCCAAAAAATTTCAGAATTCTGAAGAATTAATGACTTCGGAGCTCTTGTTCAAAGTACGAATGAAATAATCTTGATAACCCAAAAATATTAGATTGCAGTACTCGGAGCAAGCTTTCCAACGAGTATAATTTTGTTATATTTTGAATTTATTATGTTCTTGTTTTTTTAATTTTATGGAAAATTGGTTTTTCATCGAACATGAATCTTCTCTATTCAACGCATTGGGAAAAATAAGAAACTAATTCAAATTTTTTTTGAAAAATATCTATGCCCCTGGTATTGATGTCTTCTTTCTAACAAAAAAAAAAATTGAATTTTGATTTATATAGATCAAGTTATGTGTTCAAACGTAAACCTATGTCTAAATTATGACTAGTCGGACTTCAAAACTTTATAAAATGAAAAATATTGAACATATCACTATAAAACCAAATGCAAGCCCTAGATATTGATGTTACAAACCAAAATCTGAAAGAATTGAGTTTTCATCATTTAGAGAAAAAAAGCTATACGTTTCGGGAGGCACCTCACTCTTAAAAATGTAGTTTGTTGTAAAAAACTACTTTTTGAGGGAGATGGAAATTTTTTTAAAAAATCCTTCAAAAAAATTTGAAAAAAATGTATATAGAATCTACAAACAAAATGCTAGAAATCACTAATTTACATCATCTTCAAATTTTTAATATTTTAAAAGTTATAGTTCTCGGAAGTTGAAGATTATTTTAAAAATGTACATCTCAGTGTCAAAAGTGGCAAAAAAGTGGGAACCATTATTGTGAGTTCACCCATTATGTGAAAACCCTAATTTCACATTGACATAAATGCATGTCGGCTTATCATACCGGATTCAAAATCCATAATCTCAGTACTGGAAAACCTTCAAAGTGACTTCTCCAAGATCTGAAACAAGCTTTCAGGCCGCTACTAGGGGTAATACTAGATCTATCATTAATTTTCCTCCCTTCAAGCTAATGCCTTAGTTACCATATGAGTTTCCTGCCAGTGAAGGAACATTCTGCTCTGCCGGTTGAGTAACTGGGTTGTTTGTCTCTGTCAGTTGATCTTCAGATTTCCTAACCCATTTCCTCTCATGCTCCTTCTAGATATCATCAACCTTCTGTTTTCCTTTCTCATCATTTCCTACCAGATTGTTCTTGCTTCTGCAGAACTTAGCAATATGTCCTATTTTGTTGCATGCATAGCAAGTGACATTATTTTTCTGAATTGCTTTACTATATCTTTGATCATTCCTTGACCTACATTGATTAGCCATATGTCCAAACTTTCCACATGCATGACAATTCACATTCATTCTACAATCTTCTGTCCTATGACCATACTCTTACAATTTGAACACTAACTGGGAACTGCATTATTATCCTGATTTTCTCTATTTTTGCAATGTCTTTCCATATGACCAAATTTATTGCAAACAAAACATCTACCATTTAATTTGTGTGCATTGGGTTGGCTTACAGGCGATTTTTGGTTTTGATTGACAAGTGGGTTCTCCTTCTGATCGATTGCTTCAACTTCATTTGTAGTAATGGAGCTTTCTCCATGCTCAAATCCAAGACCTCTAGTGTCTCCCTTGTGCTTTTGATCCTTCAATAGCTCATCAAGCTTTTCAGAACTGTCCTTAAACTTATCTTTGTATTCATTTACAGTATTCAGATCTCCCCTTAAGACTGTTATCAATCTTTCCAACTCCTGCTCATTATTCTGGGTTTGCACCAGTTCAGTTCTCAACATATTATTCTCATGTGCCAGCCTAATGCATTCCTCAGATCTATCTTTCAGTGATTTTCCAAGATTTTTTGCATTCTTCTTCAGGTCTTCAATATCCTTAGACATCCTCATAGTTAGGGCTTGCATTTCATTCTTCAAGGCAATATTCTCTTGACTTGGCTTCTGACATTGTTCTTTAAGGGCATTCTTTTCTTCATCATCCTAATTTTGTAAAAGTTCCTTCCTTCTAGCTTGAGCAGATGACAGCCTCTCCTGTAGGATAATAATGAATTCCTTTGCAAAGTTCAACTCATCTTGTAACTTCAAGTTCTTCATTCTTTCAACATCATAATCTTCAAGTGCTACTTCAAGTTATTTCTCCATACGCATCTCCATGGATTCCAGATTCAGGATCTTCCTTAAGTTGTTAGACTTACTCCAAGGTACCAAGCTCTGATACCAATTGTTGGAATCCAAGAACACTGAGAGAGGGGGGGGGGATGAATCAGTGTTCTACTAGTGAGATCAATTTTAACCTTATTAACAAAGTATTTCAGTAACCGGTAACCATAAAAGAATATAATAGTAAGTAGAAATAATGCCACCACAAGAACATACACCATAACACAAAGATTTATACGTGGAAAACCTCAAAGAGGAAAAACCACGATGGGATTGGTGACCCACAATATCTATCCACTAGTCAAAATAATAAATATTACAATAGGGGCCAACACATGCAGGAAGGCCAGCGCACTGCTCATCACAAAAGGAGCCTCACTGACTACAAACACCAATTACTGGTTTACAAACAAAATTCTGAACTCAGAGAATGCATTTGCTATGCTGGATGAGTTCCGGTTCAAGCACTATCTGTACCGGTTTTCACTATGTTCTCCTTTACCGGTAACTTACTTCACATCCCAAACCTCTAAACCAATAACCAAGACCGGCTACAAAATATTATATTCGCATTTAGTCGATCAATATTGCTCGCACAATATTACACCACTATATATCCCTTCTCTCTGTATGTATATCCAAAATAATCTAACTGGACTGACTTAAATACCCTTCCCCAACATAAACAGGAATGCCTTATGTTGACTTACAATGATATTACAATTTATTTACATGTCAGCCTAGACAAAAATAAATACATTAAACTTTGTGACCAATGTCGCTGATTGTTGTTGCGTAAACCTGTCGGATCAATCTCCTATTTCGGCCTTATATACCAATTCCTAGTTTGTCGGTTTCCCTTGTCTATCAGATGACTTGAATGTCAATTGCCAAATCATGAATATCGGTTAAGTGTCCAACCCAAAATGATGTGTGTTGCCATCAGTGACAACACAACTAAACCAAATGAGTGTCAATTGCCAACATAAATATGGTTTACTATATTATACATTGGGTTTCTTTAGATTGTACGGTTTTACTTGCAAAAGGATTTTCCCATGACACCTATGTCATTCTATATTGTTTAATTTATGTCTATTTGTGTAGATTCTTTATATAATTGTTAATAAATTAAAATTTGTACAACACCCTACTTAGAATATTAATTTTTATGTACCTTGCTTCCTTTTGTTTAGTTAGTTTAAAGTGTTAAAGGCTCATGTGGAGAACCATAATAGAAAAAAACCTAGCTTTCAAGAAAAATAACAATTACTATTGTTTGAAGGCTTTGTAAAGGTTGAGAGTGTTTGTTCCTTCTCAGATTGTGAACAAGGCTCTTGTTGTGCTAAAGGCATTACATGTTTTGGTTAATTTTTGTTTTGTTACGTTTGCCCCTCCTCTTCCTGCAGCTCCACTACAGGTTATTGTTCCTTATGTAGGTACAGGCATTCCTCCGGAGGAGAGCTCGAGCTCTTGGCATTTGGTATAATGTTATATTGGTGTTTTTCTCCATGGGTTTTTTGATATTCTATTTTGTAGGACGGAGGATAATATTTGGTTTCTGCTATTTGGAATGCTTTTTATTTCCTTTGGTTGGTATCGGTTATGGGGTCTTCATTCAGATATGTATGGGCAATTTTGTTTCTACATTTCTTTTTGTCGAGCCGGGCTGAAGTATTGGTTAAAGCATGTGGGCTTCTTGGTGTCTTGGCATGATTTTCACGAAGAGATTTTTGTTGGCATCCTGCTCTTCATTTTGTAGCCAGTTGAGCTTATGTTTTGATGGATATAATCATGATGTTCTATGTATCCTAAAAATTCTTATGGGACCTCATTGTATATTCAAAAGATTGGGTTTGGGTGGGTTATATGAACAATTGGCTATGTAATTGCTATCTTGTAAGGGTAGAATAGATTGGTTTATTTTAGGTGACAACTGGAGGTTTTCTTGCAGTTTCTTTCCTGTCGGTATGCCCTTTGAACCCGTTGTAAAATTTATTTTATATAATAATAAAAAAAGGTTAGTGGCTTGTCCACTTTTATTGAAAAAACAAAAACAATTACTATTGTTTAATTGAGTTTGATAGACTTTAAAAAGATAATGGTATTGCATGGCATAAGACAACTCCAAACACCCTTAATAAAGATGTAGCTATGTAATGGATGAATAGGTGATCAGTGAAGAGGGGTAAGAGTATGCTTAGCGGGGCCCATTTGTAACATAATTTATGGGAAAAAGGCAACTAGGACTTAATGTTAGTTTATTAGTAGGTATCCAACATCAACACTTGGAGAAAAATTTCCCTTAGATGTTTAGATAGGAAATAACCCCACACTTTAACATCTTTGAGTTTTTGGTTGCAAGGAAAATGCTTATGTGCCTAATGAGAAGCAATCAAAGTTAGATAATAAGGTAATCAAGTATATCTTCATCAACTATATTGATGGTACAAAAGGGTATAAGTTGTGGGATCTTTTGACTAGAAATGCATTGTGTAGTCAAAATATGATCTTAAAAGATATCAAGCCTTCTCTTATAATTGAGCACCATAGTGGGAATGATAAGCCTATGGTATTGTTATTGACAAAGACTAGGAAAACTACTCTTGAAATTGAACCTATTAAGGAGGCTATTACTAAGAGATCTTTGATCTTAGGGTAGGAATAACCTCCATCTTAACCTTTGAGGGCATCTAATTGATATAGGAGACAACTAGAGAGGTATAACCCACTTATTTTTTAATGTATTTTTTCCTGTATCTTGAATGGGGTACATTACTCAACTAGTCCCCATCTAGGTCCTATTTACACTTGGTTAAGTTTACTTAGGTCACATCTAGGTTATTTACTTTTTTTCCCTCATTTCATGATTGTGATAATTTTCATATTCATACGCTCTCATATCTTTCACCTTGCTTATATAAGCAAGGTTTCTCTTGTACATTATGTAGATGTCATTATATTTTATTATATTCATTGTATAATATAGTATTGATTTATTTCTACTCTCGTTTGGAAGCTTATTTTTTATTTTGTAGGTGATCCTAGCTACTTGGTTCTATTATGTGACACTTACATTTAAAATTAATATTTTTTAGTCTCAAACTATGCTTGAGGCAATTGAGGAATACCAATGAGTCTTAGAATTTAGCCATAGAGGATGAGATGACACTTGAGAATTGGTTCAATTTCCAAAAGGGAGGAATCCTATTGGTTGTTAACATGTGGTTGGTTGCAAAAGAGATATTTGTAGGGTAAGGTAATTAATTTTAGTGATATTTTATTTCCAATTGCTAAGATAACATCCATTTGGTTTCTACCATCTATTATAGTATCTTTTGATCTTGAGATTAAGTAGATGGATGTGAAGATAAATTTCTTACATATTAACCAAGAGGAAGAAATCTACATGCCACAATTAAAGAAATACATTGGTAAAATGTAAGGAGTATCTAGTTTATATATTAAAGAAATATCATATGATCTCAAATAGCCTTCTAAAATATGGTGTCAAAATTTGAATTCATATTTTTTGAAGGTCTAAATTAAATCACTATGTATACTTTAAGTAAGATAGTTATAATTTAATTTCTATCACTTTGTATGTGGATGATATGTTAATATTTAGTAATTATAGCAATTGAATTATTAGGGATTTGAAGACTTAGCTCTCATTATAGTTTGATATGAAGAATTTTGGGACTACTAAGTTCGTCTTAGGGATGGGAATCAAAAGAGATAAATCTATCAAAAATCTCTAGTTGGGATAAAGTAAGAATGTTGATCCTATGCTATAATGTTCCAATCTAGTGGGGACTAATCCTATGCTATAATGTTCAAGTCTAGTGGGGACTACAATGCTCCTATTTTGGTGGGGTTTATATTATCTATTAACTAGCATTTACCTTCACCTATGGACAAGAAGGAAGTGTTTCATCTTCCTTACACTAGTGTAGTGGTGAGATTGGGGAGGCATACAACCTCTCCATATTTTTTTTCTTTAGAAACAACTTTTTTGAAAAAAAAGGCAAATTTATAGTCAAAATTCACCAGATCAGCCTCTCAGATACAATTGTGATGCCCTTTTCACCTCAAACTACACCTAACAACAAATCAAGCCAAAACACAACTCTCAAAGGAAGGAGTCTTCAAATACGAAGCACTGATATCATGTTGAAGTAATTAGGTGACTCCATAGCACCCCCAATATCCCTAAAAGACCAAAACAACTTAGACAAGAGAGAATGTCAAGAAAGATTGCTTCAAGAATGCAAGTTTGATTGAAATGACAATTTAGCATACAAAATGTAGAAGAGAGACCTTACTTATAAAGACAAGGTGATTAGGTAGGATCACACCTACCCTTGATACAAACATTAAATGCATGATGCAAATATTAAATGTTATGTAGCCAAAGTAAATAATGAAACATAACCCCATTATAAGGAACTTCTAGAATGTCACCTAGGACAACTAACATAACTCCTAAGTAAACTTAAGATGTGGATAGGTTCCCACTAAGAACTAGTTAGGTAATAACCTTATTCACACTAACATAAATGTCTATTAAATAATTTTAGAAAAGAGATATATGGCATTAATCCACACACACAAAAATGATTGAAATGGAATAACATTTTAAAAGGTTTGAATAAGACAAACAAAATTATATAATAAAAAAATATCATCATAATTAAACCCTATACAAATAAAAAATTGATAAAAATAAAAAACCATACAAAAATTCAAAATCACAATAAACTTTAGAGAGAGAGAGAGAGAGAGAGAGAGAGAGAGAGAGAGAGAGGTCACAAGTTAGGTCAGACTACGAAGAGTGAGCCTGTAGACTAAAACCAGTATCCATTCCGTCAAATTTGTCCAGGACACGATCCCTAATGATGTAGGAGCCTTACACCTAAGAAGACTTAATCCTCGATGGACTCATTTAGAACCATTCAACATCACCAACAAACCAAAATCCTATTGACTTAATTTTAATTTTAGAATGTCAAATAAATTAATATCTGATTGACCCAACTTAATAACACCAATGAAATCCAAGACCATGAAAAAACTAGAACAAAAGCGAAAATTTTCTGCTCTGAAAAGACCATCCCACCCATAAATACCGGCAAACAAGAAGAAAACTACAAGGGAATGAAAAATAAAGCTGAAATCTAGAAAAGTAAATGATGCGAATAGGTGGCCTTTATTGTTGGCGTTATATGGTAAGAATAATGTTATATTTATGTTTACTCATTTTTTTAATAAAATTACAAAAGAATGGACATAATTCATAGCTTTAAGTTTAATTTTCACATAACCTGCAAAGAAGAAAGTAAGTCAACAACCAATTGAATTAAGTGCAATAAAAGTTAGGGAGCTACATCACCTATTTCCACATCATTTCAACGTCTAATGTTTACTCAAAAGGAAATTGAGTAAAGCAATCATCTTGTTTATCTTCATAATAATTAAGGGAAGAAACAATGGAATGAAGTTGAACCAAGTATAATCAATTCAAATATTGAATATTATTCAATCTAAAAAATTAAATAACTTGTTTTTTTAATGGAAAGTGGAGTGGTACATAATGATGAGCTGCATTTCAAATTAGATTTTTATTGTGAATCAATTAAAGCAATATATCCTAAATTAATCATGATAAAGTTGAAGATATTGAAGTGGATAAGTATAAATAATAAATAAAAATAGAAAATCGGAGATTAATTTTAAAGTGGATTAATCTTAATTTTAATTGTTGTAATATTAAGATCTTGTAAATTGAGACTTAATATTGGATATGAGATCACAAAATTATGAGAATCTTAAGATTTGAGATATGATTTAGTCTTTGCATGCTCATCAATTGCACAATTTAATCTATTATAAAATCTATTTTTTTAGTAATTGCTGAAAATGTGTGTCCAAGTATACCATTGAGAAACTATTATATACAAAGGAAGTATGAAACTTCCTTGAAAACAATCAAATCTTTAAGTTGGGGGAGTATAGGATGTTAGTTAAAACAAGTTGGGTATATTGTGGCTTGATCAAGTTTTTTTCTAAAGGGAAAAGTACAAAATTTATTTCTAGTTGGCGGCCTATTACTTTGCTCAACACTTCCTATAAAATTATTGCTAAAGCTTTAGCTACCAGGATTAAACCAGTGAGTACAATGATAGCTAGACCTGAACAAACGAGGTTCCTTAGTGGTAGGTTCATTCTTGATAATTTGATTTTGGCTTGGGAAACTAGTGAGTGGGCTCAACAATCAAGGCAAAACGCATTGTTGGTTAAGCTGGATTTTGATAAAGCTTACAATAGGATGCGATGGATTTTTATTCTCAAGATGTTGCAGTTGTTGGGTTTTGGCCCCAATATTTGTAGGCATGTTCAAATGCTATTTAATGATGCAATTTCTCAATTAAGGGTCAATAATTCCTTATATGATCAATTCCCTTTACAACACTTAACTAGGTAGGGTTGCTCTTTATCTCCATTTCTCTACGTTTTAACAGTTGCTGCTTTCGGTTATCTTTTGCAAAAATACAAGCAAATGAATTTAATTAGAGGCATTTCTATTCCTAACAATGCCCCTATTTTAAATTCACATTTTGTTGATGATAGATTGCTCTTTATTCAAAATTTGAATTTAAAATTAGACATGTTTTGGAGGTCCTAGATTTGTATTGCTCTATTTCTGGTTCTAAATTGGCACATCATAAAACTGATTTTTTAACGATTCAACCTGATCCTATTCTAGAATGGATCCCAAAAGAGTAGGATTAGATTAGACATGGGTAGATTACAAGGAACCTTGGTATCCCATTTGGGCTGGGGGTTTCTCTCCATGATATGTGGAATTGGTTTATAACAAAATTGAAAAATAAAATATTTAATTGGGGCAATAAACACCTTTCATTAGTAGGTAAAAGTTAGGTGATAAACCAAAAGTTTTTAGCCTCTCATATCTACTATTCCTCTTGCTTGATGCCTTCTAAAAAAGGCTATGAAGACCTTAATAAGCTAATTCGCCAATTTATTTGGTCTAATTTGGATGTCAAGATTGGATTTAGATATTCCTCTTGGCTTCATTGTATACAACCAAAATGAAGAGGAGGTTTAGGCCTTTTGGATCCAAGGACACAAGGAATTTTCTTGGTTGAAAAGTGGATAATAAGAGTTGTGTGAGGTGATGAATAGTGGAAAATTTTGGTTTGTCATAGAATAACATTTTCTAATATAAATAAAAAATGGCAGGATGTGAGATGGTTGGATAAAATTCTTCTAGCTCATTTTTTTCATGTTAATGCTTCCTTTCCATTGCAATCCATCTAGCAAGCTTGGAAACATGTTTATGTTTTCCTAAATTGGAGGAAGGATTCATCGCAACATGGGTTCAACTTTGCCAATTCATCTATTTGGTGGAGTAGGCTTGTTCAATACCATGGTCAACAATTAGCTATCATCTTTCCTAAACAAACTTATTATTTTTTTAAGAAAGGGATGGGACTTCATTGCCCTTGAATGGAACAATTGGCAAAGTGTGAAAAATACCTCTAGTCTAAATAATAGTGCAAAGGGGTTTTTGGTCTTTGTCCAATCATTGGTTTCTATGAAATTCATTATAAAACTTTGAACACCCCTTCAATGCAGTGTCTTCAAGGATTGGTTGTGGCTTGACAAGCATTCGTTTACTTGTTTTCCTTTGAAAAAGATCTCTCTCCAATTGCTTCCAACAATGAAACTAAACCCAAGGCTTAATAGGAAATGGAAATGTAGATTGAAAGAAAAGAACAAGAGGAATCTGAGTGCTCAGATTTGGAGATCTAAGGCAGAATCAAATGCCCAAATTCTATCCTAGATAGTTTTTTCATCATAAGTTACATGTAGGGGATAATCTAAAATATCTAAAATTATGACCAGCCAAGTGCCCCCTTTGTCAACATAATGAAATCTTAAAAGATGGTTTTTGGGATTGTTTGATAGCTAAAATGAAATGGAATATTATATCAGGCATTTTCCTTCTATTCTTCATGGTGCTTTACAATGAAAAGAAGTGATTCTTGGTTTCAGACTTCATAAGAATGTGAATGTTGATTCTATGAGACAATGTATTTTGTTGCACATATGGAAAAGTAGATGTCAAATAATATTCTCAAATCATATTTTGCATCAGGAAGTAGATAGTCTAAAGTTTTACAGTGACATTATCTATCAATTCATCTTTTAATGTTTGCAATTAAAGAAGGGATGATTTAGTAGGCGTTGAATGAGATCAAGTACCATTTTTTGCATCTGCATGGAGGTGATATCAAAGTTACTAGACAACTGTAAAATCTTCTGAAGTTTCAAGGTTAATATGCCTTTTATGCTTTGTTTCATGAGTCGGTCGGTTCAATAGCTCTTACTGTTATTGGTTTAGCAGTTCTTACTGTTGTTTCTAGAATTAATGTTTTGTCATATGTTGGCTTGATCCAACTAGTTGTAAGGTTTTTAGCTCTTAGTTGTTGTCACTTTTTGTATAATTGATTATTGGTGACAATTTGGTTAGTAAGATCTTCTTTAATTTCTTATGCAATCCCCTTTGGACTGCTATTTATTTATTTGTAATTTCTATTTCCATCTTTGATCAATACAAAAAAAACTATAATTGTTAATTGATTTAGAGTGATCTTTTAATCAACAAGATAGAGGTAAGTTGAGATATAGTAAGTATCGACGAGTTGACCATTGGTCTAATACCAACAAAGCTTGATGTAAGATAAGCCTCATGCAATCTAAATTTGATGTAAATTAATTCATATGAGGAGAGATACTATTAATTGATTATATTAAATGACATGTGAAGTGCCCACAAATACATACCCATAAACTTGTCATTTAATTTTTTTGGTGCCCACATTGACAAGAAGTATTTAGATCTCAATATTGTCACCTTAAAAAATAGTAATTTTAAAATTTTAATCTAGGGACTAGATCATTATTGCAATCTAGTCTAAGGGACAAGTTTGTAGCTACAATCCAATCTAAGCAAAAAAAATTGGGACTTGAATGATATTCACCTACAAAGAGTCCTTGTAGGAAGTTTTTATTTGCAAAGTACATTACAAAGATATAGTGGTAAGTTTCTAGGTACTGTGGTATAGCATTTGTTGAATTTTGCAACCCAAGAACTTGCAAGATCAAATGGCAAAAAAAACACCTTCCACAAACAAGAGCTGCACAAATGAATGCTATATTACTCAAAAGCAAAGAATGTAAAATGAATTACAATTGTACAATGAGGGGCCTATAAAGAAAGAACAAAGATGCCCTAAGCTAAATTTAAAAGAACTAAAGTGCAAGCATGAGGAGCTAAATAAGGCTCAACTCTATCTAAGCTAGATGCACAAAAGCTACATTAGAAGCAAACACTCTTAAGTGAACTTAAGCAAAAAAGAAAAAAAAAAGCATTACTAGTTGTAAAAAAACAACTAATAGCTAAATATGCTCTAGCAACATTTATGTTGATTTGATTAACATGTAGCAATGATCTAGCATTAAATGTGGTGTAACATACATGATTTATCTACACGTGTTGTTATTATGATAACAACCACAAGTTACCTATTCGAAGAACTTGAAATTATATATGTAATTAGTGTTTGCTAGAGTGTAATCCATTATCCAAAGGCTCATACAAAAGCACTAGAGTTCATGAAACATAATCTAAGAGTAGGATAATATTTAATAATATGGAACAAAGTATCACAAGTAAGAAAAATTAATGTCAAGTTAGCGTGAGCTACCATAAACGAGTAACTAGCAATGGTCACAATGGAAACATGCATGTATACCAATAGTGTTAATGTTGTAACTATTGATTTATAGTGTTCTTTTGGCAATGTACAAAGTGATTGTCTATGTGAAGACACCATAATTGGTGATTATGTAGTATGATAATATCACATATGCTCAAATTATAGTTATGTGACTCTTGGCATTCCTTTGGTTGGTTGGGCAATTTGACAATTGGTATTCCCATGAATGTGCTAAGGTTGGAAGGTGGAATAGATAGTATAAATTCATAGCACTGGATTGAATAGTTTTTGGCGTAATCAGAGTGGTTATAGAAAAAGTATGTCACAAATTGAAACTCGATAAAATTCTAAAGACCTTATTGTAATAAGTCTTTTTTATTTTTAATTCAAGATAATATAATTGTGAATATCTATTGGTGGTAGATTTTCTTCTAAAAGGGTTTCCTATGTGATTTTTTTTTTGTGTGTAATCTTCCAAATGCATACTATTACATTTACTTTCATACATATTGTCAGATATATTTTGTAAGTATTGATGATTTTTTTATAAAAACAAACTAGGGTGTTGGCCCTTAAAGCACAAAAATCCCTAATGACAAACAAAACAACCAACATACCATTAAAAATACATTAATAGTGCATAAGTACTAGAGATTTTAACAAAGATATTATCAAAAACAAAAATAAAACTAAAAAAACATAGGGTTAACCAAATAATTGCCCACAATCCTAAGTAAGGAATTTGAATAGTTCCCTTATGATTTCTAGAGCTATCTTTCTTATGATCACCATGATTTTTAAGTTGCATCTCCTACAATAAACAAATAGTGGTTGTATATTTATGCATAACTTGTGAATTGAACTTAGAGAGGGTGACCAACTTCAGAATCTTTAACTTTTTATTTAAGGATATAAAACTTTGTAGTAGTTTGGTCTCACTTCAAGTAATTGCTATGAGTAGGTCAATAAAATTGAGTAATGGGGGCAATATCTAAGCTCTCCTTAAATCTAGAGCATGTTAGACACAATGCACCACTGAGAGGGGGAGGGGGTGAATCAGTGGTTCTCAAAACTTTTCCTTTGTGAGCAACACGGTTTGTGAATCAAGCACAAAGCAAAATTACCAGTTAGTAATGAGACTAACTCAAATACACACACACACAAGGAGACATCACATAACACCAGTATATACGAGGAAAACCCAAGATGGGAAAAACCTCGATGAGAAATGTTGCTGGAGACTACTGCTCCAATCCAACCTCATAGTAAAACATAGTTACAAATTTTAAGGCACCAACCCAAGGAGCGCCAACCCAAGGAGCTACAACCCCTGACTTTAGGGCACCAACCCAAGGAGCTACAACCCCTATTATATTTATGGACTACAACCCAAAGGAGCATCAACCCCTGCACCGAGCTACAACTCAGTGTTCACAATGCAAACTTCAAATACATAAGTTGTTATTATGTTACAAGTGAATCTTGCAACCTTATCAAATGCCTTACTCTGTCGGTGAAGTACCTTCTCTCCTTTATCGACTCACTCTTCTTCCTGCTTTGCACCTGTTGCTTCTCTACTGGATCTACAACTCACCTTTAGTACATCACCGGTATCACACTCTGTTGGTGTAAGAACTACCGGTTCTTCTCTCCAATAGTTGAAGGCTTCAACCAGGTTCACTCTCACTCTCTTCTTAGATGCTCATTAAGCACATGGTTGATCTTGTTCTTACTTGCAGAATTCTTCCACTTCACAACAACACAATATTCACCTCTTCAGCAGCAATAAACAATCTCTTTGGCCTTTTTACTTATAGCCCAGATTTCTCACCAAAAGCCAATTCAAAGTTCAGGCGGTCAGGGTTTTCTCACTGTGAGATTTTGCCAAGATCAAGAGGCAATGGAAAACACAAATAAGAGAGAACAAAATAGATGATAGAAATAAACTGTATTCTATCAAGATGAAAATTATGATCAAGTGGATCATTAAGCATTCAATTACATACAATGTAGATGAGCCTGCTTATATAGGCAAGGCTAGGGATATGTGAGCACACAAACATGACATGTGGCTCAATAAGAGACAAGGGTAGGTAGGAAATAGGTGTGGGTAGGTAGGAGAAATAATATAATAGTCCACATGAGGTGGATCACCCACTGAATGTGGAGTGTAACAACAAAATCAACACCATAAAAGGTGGAATTTCTCCTACACACACTATCCCAATGTGGCACAAACACCCAAGTGTCTCATACCCAAACTACTATGAAATGCATTTCCTAAGTAAACTTAAGTAAGTGTAATAATATCCAAGATGAATAATTATTTACACCAACACTCACCATCCTTGAAGCAAACCTAATCCAATCAGATCTTGCATGATTCGATCTTTCTGACATCTGAATGCACATCTCTGTCATAGTCACATGTCCTCGATCACGCCCTTCATTCCGAGCGATTTGTTTCTTACCCTCACAGCAAATCCTTCGGCCAGTCACAAAATATCTGTCGGGATGTTTCCTTCATCGCCTTGATCTTCTCAATATCTCTTAGCTGGCTCGTAGTTATCTTCCAAACCTCGAGCCTTAAACCCCTGCAATCTCTCTACAACAAGTCTCGTGATTTCAGTGACTTTTCATTAAAGCTGACCAACCTTGCAACAACCCTATCATTGTACATTCTATCTTTATCCAACCGTGGGTTTGCCATGTTGACTCCATGTCGACTATCTACCATCTTGGCACTTCAAGTTAGTCCAAGTACGATCACCGACCAACCACCCTAACGGTTCCTTACTTCTTCCGGTTTGCTAACCCTTCCGGTCTCAACCATTCTACTAGTTACCTTGTCATATCTGCTCTAATATTGAACTGTCGATGGAACTCTCAAACCGGTCTCCAAACTGATAAGTCCTAAGTATGCTCATTCCCAGAATAGGGAGGTCTTCTAAAACTACACCTTGATTATATAACCGGTAGACTTACATACCGGTTACCACTCTTGATGACACCATGTCATCATTCTTTCTCAAGGCTCCATCTTCTTTCAGTTAGGTTAGATTCCTCTGTTTGCATCTACTCAGCCTTTCCTTTTCCCTAATTAGCTTTGACCATATCACAACCGGTTTGTCAAGATGACAAAAATTTCATACTCCCTCTATACTGGCATCATGCCTTCTCTTCTGGTCTAGTGCATAACCCTGATCTCATGCACTTAGGGCATTCCTTCAATTCACCGATGGATTTGGTGTAATCCTTCAAATGTTTGCCTTTGCCTCTTCACTCTTATCACTCAAAACTAAGATGTACTCAAAGCATAATAGGAGATGAGCTCCACTTGCTAGATGAGGTAACACCTTGTCTTCTGCATCTTGCAATGCTCTTCATGTGATCGGATGTGAGCACATTCACAGTCAATCATAGCTTCTCATGATAACTGTTTCTTCATCGAGTGGGAGTCCTGTTGTTTTGCAACCTTACAACGTACTGGTTCATTCTGCTCTTTCCATGTTGACGTGATTCAGATAACATTCTGCCTCTTCATCACAAGCAACCGCTCAAAACACTTCATCATCTCATCACACAAGTCAGGCGCTACCTTGTGTACTGATGACCTCTGTGATCATCTTCTTTACCTTTACCAGTGTTCAGCAACACAGGGTGATATCCAAGTTATCACATACTATACTCCTTCATATCAGTGTTGCACATACATCTCATCTACCGGTGGTCATCCCATACCAGTTGACATCAATGACAACACAATGCCAACAGAGCATTCATCTCCAAAAAACAAAGACTTGCACCTTCATTATCAAATTCCTCCTCATTATCCTCAACATCCTTATTCTCCCCTTCATTGTCTTTGCTTTTCGGAGCCCTAGAGCCACTAGAAGTGTCATTGATGTTCGTGTTGGGGTTGGGAAGATAGCAAGCCTATTGGACTACCTCGACTAGGAAATCACATTATGATTAACAATGTGAAACATAGTGATAATTTTATCCTCCTCCCCGCTTTCCCCAAAATCCTTAACCGAATTTTCCTCCCCTTTAGAATTAACTTCCTCGACATAGAATTGGATTGAGGCTCTTTTAGGCTTCTTGGTTTTGGGGTTTTTTATTTTCCTAGTGTGCCCCACTTTAATAAGAATATGGGTCCTTAAAGGGTTATTCTTCAAGACATGGAGGCCTTCAACAATTGTATTTTAGAAAGAGGAGTAAGGGGTTTTAGGGGATTTGGTCAACACAAGACTAAGGTATGGGCTATAGTTAGTAGAAGTGGCCGGGGAAGAGTTTATGGAGACATGTGGGATGGTAATTTTCTTCTTTCCCTTAATGGTCACAAAGGATTGAGGAGTGACCTATGAAGATGCAATTTTTTTCTTTTCCTTAGCAGTATAATCCTTAGTTTTTCTAGCAAAATCCCCCATGGGAGGAGTAGAGGGAGTAGTATTAACCTACAAGGAGTCTTCAAATAAAAAAGTCTTGATGGTTTTTGGGGTGCAAAGAGCCGGGTGCAATTGGTAAAGGTGGAGAATTAGTCCTTGGTTAAGTGTAATGGGGGGGGGTTATCTATGTTTTTGGTAGTCAACTTGTGAGCTTCCTCCACCAAGGACTCTAATAAGGAGAGAAAGAATAAGGGGAACTAATGGTAGCATTGTGCAAAAGTGGCTTAACAAGGTAAAAGTGATAATAATAACATTCAAATCTACCCTCCAATGTAAAGTACTTCATGAGTAGAAGATATACCTTATCTCATGGCTTACGGGACTCAGAGCTATAAAAACCACCCTAAATCTTCATTGGCGTCTCACCTTCTTTGAAGAAAAAATCCAAACTTTCATTGTTGATGACCTTATGATGTTTCTTTATCTTATGTCCATTACATGACATTCCAATGCCTCGAGAAATAACTTCATCACAAACTTCAAAAGAAATTTTCCCCATCCTTACCTGGTCATTATTACAAGTACTAGCGAACTGAATATAAAGGTTCTCATCATGCCCATTAAATAATTCCAAGAATGATGAAATCCATCTCTCACCATGGATATGCCAAATGGTAGCATCATTAAAAATATCATCATAGGACCCCAACTTAGTTCTCACCCTATCATCACCCATTGCAACAAAAACAAAGTAGTTATTTAACAAAAATGAGAGCTTGTGAATTACGCAAAACCCACA
This sequence comes from Cryptomeria japonica, assembly GCF_030272615.1. Taxonomy (NCBI): domain Eukaryota; kingdom Viridiplantae; phylum Streptophyta; class Pinopsida; order Cupressales; family Cupressaceae; genus Cryptomeria; species Cryptomeria japonica. The sequence continues at coordinate 717,526,367 of NC_081405.1, read as the reverse complement.
TTGTTGTTGTAACAAAAGCCACTTTTGATTCTATAATAACAAGTTGAACTTGTTAGAAACTTTCTTAATTATCACCTTGCAGGGCATGAAGTTGTAAAGGTTGTCAAATAAATAAAGATGTGTGCCAAAGCAATAAAAATTATTACTTGGCATCATCATATTTGGAATAAATATCTCTTTCACATGTAAGGAGTCCTATGCATTTGCTAAACATTTCAACTCAAAGAAGAATCCATGCCATCTATCATAACCAAAATCCCATCATAAAAAATCCAGGTGGTAATATGGGGATTGTAATAATTACAGAGTACCACCACTAGGTCTTTACAAGTACAATCCCCATCATTATGAGGCAACCTCCATGTGGAATTATTAAACCAAGAGTTTTGGCCTTAGTCCATCTTACCACCACCTTGACATCTTTCAAGTACTTAGTCCACATCACTCTCAAATTTAAATTATGGAGGTATAAAAGAGATTAAGAGATCATGAGAATATATAGAGTCATATATTCTCAACTATAAATATATATTTGTTACCCATAAATTTTTTAAACTTTTGATAAGCCGCTTCCCTCCACTATTTTTTCCCATTCGCTCTTGTCGCGACCTTTTCGAGTTTCTTAACTTCTGTCATGAGGTTCTTAACTTTTAGAATCACCCAATCACCTGATGTTCTTAGAAGAGTCTAAAGGGAGCTGACATCATTAAGAAGTCGAACTTGTGGTTGTCATTAAAAGAGTTTTATGCTTGCAAACTTGCCCAATCTTTCAATTCTCCGACATTTTTAATGTTGTGTAAAGGTTGGGATCCTTCGAAGCTTCAAGGATCTCTCTGGTTTCAAGGCGGGGGCATCCTTGATGATGTAAACTCAGGCTTATTCACTACCCTATTGGGGTGGCTACACGAGTGATGGTAAAGATAGGTCATTCTTGGGCGTCGCCGAAATTAAATGAGCCTATCAGGCTGATAAGAATAACGTGTTCTTGGTGTTCCTCTTTCTGCCTCGTCCATTGCCACATCATGCACTACTTCTAGGTAACAAATCAAGGGAAGATTTACAAAGTACCGTAATTAATGGCAATTAAGCAACTAAGGATGCGAAAAAAGGTGGCGGCATGCGTTACTACATTTGATGCTACCATTTTTGCAGAAAACATTAAAGATAGCTAAAAAGAGGAAATTGTCATGATTTTGCCCATATCAGAATAGTTTTGCCTCATGACGGTGAGCTACCATTTCATAATCCAGATTTGAATTGTCCATAGAAGGAGCAAGAGGATATAGTCTGATGGTTACAGTCTTTTGCATGGAAAACACGAACTGATTTCACTGAATATAGGAAGGCCACCAACATATTAGATAAGATTGCAGAACAAGCTCAAAATCACGAACAACACTTACAGGGTGAGCTCGCAGTAGGAAGGAACTCGAATAATTAACTTCAATGAAATGGTGCTCCAAGAGAAGAAAGGTCATGTGGTACAACCAGATGTTGAGACATTGCAAGGACATATTATTTTGGACCTATTTGAGTTTTTCCAAGCTATTGTTTTTGATGAGGAAGAATTTGAAGATATCCCGTTAATGTTGATTGAAGAAGAAGACAAGGCAAATGAGATCGATAAACAAATTGCAAAGAAGAACCTAACGCCCGATGCTGGAACCTAAGTCCCGTGACTTTATAGCCTAACCTATTGTGAAATGGTCGATATTTTGATGTTGCTCTATGGAAGCTTTGTTTTAAAATAGTTGCTTTCAAGACCGTTACTTTAGTAACCATTTCTTGAAAATGGAAAAGACAGGGTATTAGTAGTTATAAATAAGTAGATTAGTAGATCTTGGAGGGATCTTTTGGACAAAATTTGATTTACTCTTAAGAGCAAAAACTTCTTTAAGCATATTTATGTTTATTGTTTTGAATATAGAAAATTTGTTGGTAGTTTTAGATATTCGTAATCTTTGAATTATGGTGTGTGAATGCTTTCTGTTCTTTTGAATGTTTATCAATGGATGCATCAATATTTGAGATGGTGAATGGTTTCAATTTTCTATTGCTGCAAAAATATTATCTTTGAATGGTATTTTGTAGTGATCTAGTTGATTCAAAATCTTGAAAAATCTAAAAAAGTGTTTGTATTTTATTCATGCCTTTTCAAAGCTTTCTGGTTAAAAGCTCTCTCCTTATTTTCTTTATGGTTAAAAGAATTCCAGTTAATTTCTATTCATTGAATATCATCTGAAGGTAGCTACCACCTTGTAAAATAAGTAGAGAATCAGTTAGTAGATAGTTTGTTCATACTGGTTCAACTGGTGTTACATTTGTCACCTTTATGGGCGTGAGAATATAGAGTTAGGTGATAAATCTGTTAACCAACAATATTCTAAACTATATATATATATATATATATATATATATATATATATATATATATATATATATATATATATATATATATATATATATATATATATATATATATATATATATATATATATATATATATATATATGCTCAAAGTTTCTCCAACATCTTAAGGTCTTGAAGCTAACCCCTATATTGGCCATGGCATCTACCACTTTGTTTCCTTCCTTATAAGTATGGGATAACTCATACCTCTCAAAGCCCAATCTTAGAGTTTGGATATCATGAATGATATTATCTAAATCCCATCCCAGATTGGTCAAGAACAAGTTTGGAATCTCCTTCAATTTGAAGGTTTTTTATTCCCACAAAAAGAGAATTTTTAACCGCCCAAAGTAAGGCCATAGCCTTAACCACATTATTAGTTTTCAGTGTTCACTCCCACACTACTAGAATAACTAGTAATGACAACACCCTTGGGAGATCGCAAGATACCACCACCACCACTAACTATACTACGGCTACCTTTGGTTGGCCCATCATAATTTGGTTTACACCAATCAAGTGGGAGGGGAGGCGCTCCATTAGTATTTACACAAGCCAAATTTCTTGAGATCTCAACTTTAGAAATGTCTTAGGATTTTCTAAATGCTGGTAGAGATTTTACCAACAAAAATTTGGAGAAAGCTATAAACACCTCTTTAGAGCTCCTTTTAATGTTTTTGAAAATTTGGTTGTACCTTTCCTTCTTGATGATCCAATATAGATGGGGAGATTTGATTTCAAATTTCTTTGATGAGAAGGAAATAGTAGTATCAATGCCACCATTATTTATCCCTTCTTCTTTCTCTCCTTATTAGAGCCCTCAATAAAGGAATCTAACAAGTTGACTACCAAACATTCAGACAAGCCCCCTATTTTTCTTCAATAAGGTATCATTCTCCACCTTTACCAATTCCACCTTGGTTTTTTTCCCACCCCAAAATTATCAAGGTTTGTTTAATTGAAGACTCCCAATAGGTTAATACTTCTCCTTTTTCTCCTCCCATGAGGGATTTTGCTAGCGAAACTAAGGGTTCTACTACTAAGGGAAATAAAAAATCACACTCTCATAATTCAGTCCTCAATCCTCTCTAGTCATTAAGGGAAAGAGGAAAATTACCACCCTACATGTCTCCCCTAACTCTTCCACGAGCGCTTCCACTAACCCTATCCACCACCTTGGCCTTGTGCTGACAAAATTCCTTAAAACCCCTTACTCCTCTTTCAAGAAGACAACTATGAAAAGCCTCTATGACCTAAAGAACAACCCTTTAAGGATCTCTATTTTGGTAAAAGGGCGATACACCAAAAAAACTAAAAAACCCTAAGGCCAAGAAGCCTTAAAGAGCCTTGGTCCAATTCTATATCAAGGAAGTTAATTTTGAAGGAGGCGAAGTCAACTAAGGCTTTCGAGGAAAGGTTGGAGCAGGATAAAAATGTTGTTGCATCTAACATTGTTAATGATATTGTGAGTTCCTAGTTGAGGCGGTCCAATAGTCTTCTTAGTCGTCCAACCCCCAACACCAGGAGAATAAGGATGTTGAGGATGATGAGGAGGAATTTGATAATGAAGGTGCAAATGCGGATGTTGAGGATGATGATGAGGAATTTGATAATGAAGGTGCAAATGCTTTTCTAGAGATGAATGCTCCAAACTCAAAGAGATTGGATCCTATGGTTAGCAATGCTCAACCTGCTCATAACAACTACTTGAAGTGTAGCTAGATTGTTGTAGAGGTTGGTACCCTTAAATAAAAAGTTGAATATCTTGAAGGAGAATTGGTCACCATCTCTAAGTTTAGTTCAAAAATCATGCACACATCTACATCCACTCTGTCTACAATAGGAGATGAAACTTAAAAAACATGGTGATAATAAGAGAACCAACTCAAGTAATTATAAGGAGTTATTCTTGAATTATTTACTTAGGATTGTAGATAATTATTTGGTTAACTCTATGTTTTCCTGTTTTATTTTTATTTTTTTTGATAATATATTTGTTAAATAATCTAATACTTATGCATTGTCTGTGTGTTGCTAATGACCTTCTAGTTGTTTTGTCTATCCTGGGGGCTTTTTGTGTTTTAAAGGTTAGAACCCTAGTTGGCTACTTAATATTATAAAAAAAAAGCTGTGAAAAAACCAAAGAGGAAATACTCAACACAAAGATTAACACCCGTCTTTAACACATGCGTTCTTCAACTAAATACTCAACATATTTTTATTCTTTCTCTAGGAATCTATCACATCTCACACATGAAAGCACACATCCATATTCAAAGAAAATAATGCACAAGAGTATACCATCCCTAATCCATGGTGGAATTCTAATAGCATTCTAGTAGAGTACCTTTGTCAAACCTAATTGGTCAGACAACTATCTTAATCCTTTTATTTATAGAGTTTTGACCTGAATAGTGTCACTAGCGATAATCAAAACTATGATAGAAACCATATGCCACTTGTCATAATTCTCAACATGTGTGAAGGAGTTACATACAAGAGTCATGTTCCTTATTTGGGCCAACATGCAATTAGAGACTCTTGAAAGATTTGTCTTCCCAAATAGGTCATATTTTCCCAAAAGTGAACTAGTCAACTAGTAATTTTTTTCCTAATTTTAACTTTGAAATTAATTCACAATAAGTTGATTAGAACTTGCAAGGTGAATAGTGTACCTAATACTAACAATTCTCATATCTAAAAAATAGATAATCAAATTTTAAAAATATCATATTTAAAAATGTTTTGAGAAGGAAAACCCTAGTATGAAGATAATAAGTATTGTAAGTAGTTTGGATTCACCAAAATATAAGGAAACAAATTGACTCTTTAGAGTATTAACCTAACTCTAATCTAATAACTAAGTAATGACTAAAATCATACCTAAATTAACATAGTTGAGATTAAAATTTAATGATAAGTTGAAAAATGACAAGGGCTTATCTCTTCTCGATTTGATATCATTGATATAGAATAAATCTGCTATCATTCTATGATTAACTATCAAAACTAAAGATTTCAAACTAGATATGCAATCTAGATTTTGTGACATAGCTACGATGTGTCATGCAAGCTATTTTGAGACATTCTTCCTAACATGTGACCTAATCCTTCTATTATGGATTTACCCTATGTTGATAGAGTGTTTTGCACTGAACTTATGTCTTCAGTATTTGCTTTTGAGGAAGCACGATTATGCTAAAAAAACATAGTGGGGCTCGGTGTATGGCCAACAAAGATTATTGACTATATTGATAGTAGTCAAGCCCCATTACCAATATACAATATTTGAAGATATGCCAAGGAATCAATGTAATGCTCAAAATGATGTATTGATGTGACATTGATTATAAGTCAGTGCACAGATGATTTATGATGGGTAATATTTCCCAACAAACCATTTTATAATAATAATTAACAATTTATAATCATCTATAAACATCTAAATGGAATTGCTCAACTGAAAACATTTGACCCATGAATAAACAAATAAAAAACATTTATTTAAGAAATCAATCTTAAAAAATAAAAATTGGTAGACTAGATTGTCTATACTATACAACCTAATCCAAAGAGAGAAATTATATAAAATGAAAATGATCCTTAACCACATAAAAAATTAGAAAACCGAGATCATTTTATGTCAAACAAAGAGTGGAGCACCACATCAATACTATTTTTTAATTTGTTTTGAAATAAAAAGACAAAAATGTAGAGGAGACAATTTGCGTGATGTGAGAAAGTAGAAAAATGTGTTTCAACTTTCCAATAATGTGGAGAACCAAAAATAGAGAAAACCATCGTATAGTTATATGTTAACCACGTGGCAGCCGATGGTTGATCAGGTAATTATCCATATTATTATTATTATTATTATGATATGTTTTGGATAAGCATTGTGTCGTAGCATGCTCTAGGAAAGTGGTACTATGAATCAAGTATATAAAGAACATAATTGGACTTTTTTTATTCAATGAAAGGGAAATATTTTGTTTTTTTCTCAAGGCTTAGGAGAGGTTCATCCCCTTGACAATATGTATCTAAAAATGATATTAGCATTTTTACCTTGAAAGTTTTTTTGTTTTTATTATGAAAAGTAGCATCCTTATTTGTTTTTATTATATATATATATATATACGTTTTTTAATATCTTTGGTATGACTTATGTAAAAAAAAAAAAAAAATTACATTGAAGGTGTATTATATTCACATATAGATGTAAAAACATCTTTCAATAAAAACTAGACGTATTTAGTTTGATGTGTTTGTGACACTTAAAAGTATAAAAAGCTTTAAAATATTTTATTATTATTTTTTGATTTAATTTAATTTATTCTCTTCTCCCATGCACTCAATTAACTAATTTTTTTAATTATTTAATGCTAAATATATCTTTACTTTCACCTCTCAACTACCAGTCACTCCAAATTTAATGATCAATAAATTTGTCTTTCTCCATCATGCAATCAGTTATCTTCGTAATTATCTCAATCTAAAATAATTAATTAATACGTTAATTTAGTAATTATCACTATCTAATATTACTAATTATGGGAGATTGAAAGCGTCCCTACATAAAGTTCATTTTTTTCTCAAGGATAAGGATAAGAAGGAATATAGAACAAAATATAGTCATAATAATAATTTGATAATATAAAAATAATAATATCCCTTTTGTTTCTAATACCTAGTGTAGAGTTAAATTTGGACTTGTAAAATGAAATAAAAGGGAAGAAAAAACTATAGTAGATTTGTCTCAAGTTGTTACACTTGTGTGCGAAGTGGGTGGGGTGTATAGGTATTATTTGAGAATTTGTTATGCAATAATAGATTCTCCTTTGGTAAGGCCCTAAGGAGACCACTTTAACAATAATGAACCAAGACTGAAGACAATAGACAAACATGTAGTATTCCTTGGATGATTATGAAATTCTAAGGTTCTTTGATACTTCTATGATGTTTTAAGATAATTGCTCTTTGATTACTCTTATATCTCCTAGGTTATTTGTGAATCCATTATGAATATCCTTAATAAAAAAAATTAAAAAAAACATCATAGCACACAAATCCTCACACAAACATGCATGTCTTAGTTGACTCACAATGACTAGTGAAAGAGTTTAACAAGGTTTATATTAATTTTATTTGATTTCCACAATCCATAACTATATCATTTAGCTTCTTTTGGATTCGCTTGTGTGATTTTTTTGCATCAATGTTTCAGATCACACTCTGTGATCCACCATCAAGATGATAGAGAGTTCTAGGAGATGTATAATTTTAAGTTGCAAACTTAGCCAGACTCAAGGTAATTTAAAGAATAGGAGGAGGGAGGGGAAGAGGCACGTGGAACGAGGAGAAGGATGAGACACCAAAAAATAACGATGGCTTAGAAAAATAGAGGGACAAATTGAAAAATATGAGTAATTATAAGTAAATTGAACAATAGAGGGACAAATTTATATTTAAATTTTGAATTCTAAAAGTTTGAGATTTAGATTTGTAATTGCAAAAATGGCATGTAAGTTATACACCTATGGTTCTCATCTAGGATGATGAACATAAGATCTAGAGATTATCATTAATTCCTAAACAAGAATGATAATGCAAATATTTTTTATAAGTTCATGAGTTGAATTTCACACAAAAAAATGAACTTGTAAACTTATTACCACATAAAGGAAACTCTTATCAAAGTTGCCCCAAAGCATAAGGGAAAAGGGCATGAGTATGCAATATTCACCATTACAATAACAAGGATAGAAATAAAATTATCTATTCCACATAAGCTATAAAGAAAAAGACTATATTTCACCCTATCGATTATAAAAAAAACATTACCTAAAAGCTACGATGATATAAAATAATTTACCGAAAGAAGAAACTTAATGATGAAATCTAATAGTACAAACCATATGAGTGTTCTCCTTCATAATGAATTCAAGTATAATAAAAAAACATCCATCAACTATTTCCTTTTGTGGCCATGTGGTACTTTATTTTCCAACTTTGTTGATTTGATTTACTTTGAGGAATGATGCCATTCTTTTTACACTTGTTCAAGATATATTGTACTCATTTACCAAGTAGTTTTTTATATATGGTTATATTTCACCAAAAAAGGAGCAATGGAGTGTCACTAGCAATAAAATTGACTCTCACATTAGGGTAGCAAATGTATTGAATATGACCTATTTCGTAATTATTACAACTAGAAGATCATCTAGCCTATTAAAGTAACTTTTATTGTGTCAAAATATTCAAAGATGTTTCGATGATCCCAACCTTACAACTAGCAATAAATTAACTATATCCTCACATTAGGCTAGTAAACATATTGAGTATGGCCCATTTCATAATTATTACAACTACAAGATCATCTAGCCTATTAAAGTAACCCATGTCAATATATTCAAAGGTGTTGTGATGATCCCAACCTTTCAAATCATGTGTAGCCTTCATTAACTCCTTTAAAGTAGTATGCATATAAGAATTGTTAATTAGATCAACTTTCACAATAGGGTCATCAATGGCAATAATCATAATCTAGATCCCAACTGGTCTAGGAGACACATCTATCTTGAGAAAGGCATGTGCATAGATAATATAATAGAGAAATATGCTAAATACACAATAAAAAAATAAAGCAAAATCCTTTAGCAAATATGTGTGCTACTTATTTTCAAAGTAAAAATGAATAGGTTATAAAGGATGTTAAAAATATCGCAACTAGGAATGAAGATCCCTATGACTAGAAAGGGGTGACACATTAGGTTGGTTTTCAATAAACTATATAATTATCCATCATTGTCCTTAATTTTAAGAATAAAACAAATAAAAAAATACATTATACTTATAGAATAAGATGTAGAAGTTGTAATGGATTAATAGAATAGTTTCCCTTCTAACTACCTATCAATTGAGGCTCTTGATAGTGAATCTCATCTTATGCACAAAGTCATCCATGTGTGTAGATCTCCTAAAGCCACCAAGTGTGTGCACAAAGCTATGAAAATTAATGTGCAATGGAATGAAATAAGAATCACACTAAGTGTTGCACAACATGAGAATTAAGACCAAGAGTTTCTCGCATGTCATCCATGTTCTGGAGGAGAGTGTAATAGCATTAACTATATAAATGTGCATGTAGTTCTCATATGTTTTTATGGTTGCACTCAAATAATTTTCTCTTTCTTAACAGGTGATGGCCTCCATCATATCTTTATTGAATTGCAAAAACTAAACACAAAGTTGTTGAGTGTTGTATCACTTTGTCTAATCTACATACTACTGCATCTTAACAACTTTGAATAAATTATGTGAACTTTGATGAATGTGTGTTGTGGCATCTCAAATAATCTAATCTTGTAAAAAAATTAAAAAGTTCTTAAGATAGAAGTTTGAAGGATGTTGATTCATTGCTTGCTTAAGAAGAGGGTGAGAGAATGGTTTAAGGAGTTCCACATTATACATTGGATGCAAATACAAATAGTGTGAGATGTAAGACACAATGGAATATTAAGAGGGGGGTGAATCAATATTCAATCAAATCTCAAACCCTTTAACAACACTAAAACACAATTTCTTAAAGGAGATCAACAATAATGAAAAACAAAAAGAATAGATCATTCAACACCATTGCACATGAAGACACTATATTTATGTGAAAAAATTAACAAGGAAAAAACCACAAAGCAAGTTGCTTGGAGCTACTATCCAAATCCAACCTCACAAAAACTATAAACAAATTTATAAATTTATTTTAGGGCTACAACCCAAGGAAGCTACAACTCCTCAAATATTTCTTTTATGACTACAACCAAAGGAATTTCACTACTCCTTGATAAATGCAACACTTACAAAAGAGGCTACAACCTTAAAGTATTAGAAATGAATGATGAATTGTTGATGCAACACTTCTGCATCATCAGTTTCCTTCGGCCAACTACCTTTAGCAGACTTTTGGACTAATCCAAAGGTAGATACCTTCAGCCCATTTCTTCCAATATGCATAAAATATTTATGTGCACACTTCACAATGGCTACAATTGCTAGACATCAACACCACACTTGCAATTGATGATATCTCTCATTTATATCCTTCACAAGCATCAATAACCTTCTCTAGGTCGGTCAAGTGTGATAAACACATACACTATACAAAAGGTTGACCTCCAACAACATTAACCGAGAAAAGGATAACAAATATGATTCTAGTCAAATGATAAATAGGACCTAATTCAACTTAGAACGCATCTCCATGCTTGCAAAAATATATAAAAAATAGTGGCACACATACTCCATGTCGGTCGGGATGAAACGTGTACATACATGAAATGCATAGGCATGAAACATGCATCCCATAAGGAAGTTGGCCCCAAACACTTCTATAGTGGAAGGGAAGTAAATGTTAATTGTGGGAAGAGATAGAAAGTAACCAAATCATCTTAGCACAACTCTCCATGCTGGTGCAAACCATAGATCATTGACACAAATAGACTAGGTCATCCAAACAACCACTTAACCTTCCAAACGTCCATTCAAGTCAACAAGAAGCTTTGGAAAGATTAAGAACCACAATGTGGAGCACATGAGAGAAACATATGAGTATCAACACTATTTATATGGACTTCTTTTACACTATCATGTTCAATTTAATTGGCACAAACCAATAGATAGTAAAATTAGTCATTACATGCATGCTAATAAGCACACTCAAGAGATATGATAGTTACATTCAAACCCGTGGTACATTTGAACACCTAAAACTTGAGCAGAGGTAAGATACAAATATTATGATCAAATGCTCCAAACTACAAGAGCAAATAATGAAATGTAGAGAGGTGTAGAGCATTCCTCTGACACATCTCGATAAACAACAAAATTATCTCAACTCAACAAGCACTAGAAATGGTTGTATTGACTTTTGTAACTTGAAATGAGATGCATACAAACTAAACATCCCCATTTTCCTTAGTTCCAAACCACAAGATCATATCTTCAACCATAGAGAAATGTGGTAAAACAAGTTGAGCTAGAGAAACAAAAACTAGTATAGCATACTTGAGTTGTATCATTATAACAATCTATCAATCAAGAATATTTAACATCCAACCATGAACTTCGATGCATCACATATTTTGAGATCCAACCAGGAACATTCAAGCATTCAAACATAGGTTAAATACACTACTCCATATTTGCAAAACAACTTACTACAACACTGACAATGACAACACTATATATGCAACATCATATCAACAATGATGACACCAACAATTTATAGTTGACATCAATTACAACACCATATCTACAACAATCTCCCCCTTTGACATTGATGGAAACGCCTACAATGTGCTCCAAACTTTCCAATTTCTCTCCCACATTGACATCAAGGGAAAGGATAAGGGATATTCATCAGTGACAATAAATATGCTTCCTTTGTTAGCATCAACCCATTATCTATTCTCCCTAAGAGGTAGCCCACTTCAGTCTAGAAAAACCAAAAATGTCTTGAATTGCTCCCCCTACATAGATCCACCATCTTATGCATATAGTTGGAAGGAGAGGCAACAACCCCTAATTTAAATCTAAGATACTCAAATGTATCATTTGAAAGAGATTTTATAAATATATCTACAACTTGATCCTTTGTAGGTACATATTCCAACTTCACTTCTTGATTTGTAACTTTCTCCCTTAGAAAGTAATAACGGATAGATATATGCTTGGTTCTAGAGTGCATAACAAGATTATTAGAAATTTTAATAGCACTTTTATTATCACAAGAATAGGAAAGGGATCATCATATGTTACTTTGATATCCTGCAAGGTTTGCCTCATCCATAACACTTGGGCGCAACAAGATGTTGTTGCAATATACTCCACTTTTGATGTTGATAGGGACACTGGGTCTTGTTTCTTAATAAACCATGAAACCAATCTTGATCCCAAGAAAAAGGCTCCACTGCTTGTTCTTCTTCTATCATCAATACTACCAACCCAATCCACATCAATATAAGCACTCAAGTCAAAGTTACTGCTCTTTGGGTACCACAATCCATAGTTCAAAGTACTTTTCAAATATCTAAAGATTCTTTTGACTACCTTCACATGAGTTTCTCTTGGATTTGCTTGAAATCTCACAAATAAGCAAAACACATGCATAATATTAGGCCTAGATCCAATCAGGTATAGTAGGCCCCATATCACAGATCTATATTGAGTCTGATCAACAAGAGGTGGCTCAACATCCTTACCCAAATGATGACCTATTGCCATGGGAGTGCTCACCAGTTTGCAGTCTTCCATACTGAACTTATTCAACATCTCCTTAACATATTTAGCTTAAGAGATAAAAATACCACAATCTATTTAAGCAATTTGAAGTCCAAGAAAGAATGACAACTCACCTAGCATAGACGTATCAAATTCTTTCTACATCTAATCAACAAACCTCTTGCTCATTGCATCATCTCCACCAAATATTATATCATCAACATATACAACAATAATAAGAATTCTTTGATTAACAATTTGATATAAAGATTACAATCTACAATACCTTTCTTGAAACCTTGTTGATGTAAAAACATGTCTAATCTTGCATACCAAGCCCTAGGAGCTTGTTTGAGTCCATATAATTCCTTCTTGAGTATGCATACCATGTTTGGGTTTAATTTTAGTTGAAATCCTTCAAGTTACTCAATGTAGACTTCTTCCTCTAAGTCACCATTCAAAAATGCAGTTTTTTCGTCCATTTAAGACACCTTGGAATTCTTGTGAACAACAAAGGCAATAAACATTTTGATTGCTTCCATTCACTTTGTTCCTATCACATTCTTTTTTATAGGCCTCAAAACCAATTCCCAAGTTCAATTATTCTCAATTTGATTTAGCTCTTCTTCTATTTCATGTATCCAACATTCATTCGTGTTGGTATATTTGATAGTTATTGGTTCTATCTTTGACTGTAAGAAAAAATTCACTTGTTCATTCATCTTTGTAACTTTCTCTTGGTCTACACAACTTCATTTTTGTCTCCAACTATTTGATCTTCTGAATGATTTTTCTAAGCATATTTGGCCTACGTTTTAGGGTGTGTCATAGGTGTTTCTTCCTTCTCTTTAGGTACCTCTTATTTTGTGATAGGAGGTTCATATGATTCATAGCCTTCTAGTTCACATATATTATGATGTAGTTCTTCATCAACTCTAACATTTACAATTTCAACAATATTTTTAAGTCTTTGTTGTAGCACCTATAGGCTTTGCCTCTAGTGGAGTACCCAAGGAAGATTTCTTCATCAAGTCTAGAATCAAACTTACCCAAATCTTCTTCATCTCTTTGATGTAGCATTTACTTCCAAAAACTCTGAAGTACTTGATAATAGCAGGTTTTCCATGTCATGGCTTATAAGGACTCTTGTCACTATTTACCGTCATTTGTCCTTTGTTAAGAATGTAGAAAGTAGTATGAATTGCTTCTTTCCAATACAGATCAGGTAATTTAGCTTCTTTCAAAAAAAATATTGCCATCTCTTGAACATTTCTATTCTTTCTTTCTACAACTCCTTTTTGTTAAGGAGTTCTAGGAGCAGAAAAATGCCTCTTTACTCAATGTTCTTAGCAAAAAATATTGAAATTCATTTGATGTGAATTCACCTCCTCTATCTAATCTTAGACACTTGATTATAGAAATCATTTCATTTTCAACCATAGACTTGAAACTCTTAAATATGCTAAGAGCATCTAATTTTGATTTCAAGAATGCAACCCAAGTCATCCTAGAAAAATCATCAATGAGTAACATGAAGTACCTTTCACCTTGAAGACTCTATTTCATGGTTGGTCCGCACAAGTCAATATGAATCAGATCGAATGGTTTTGTGGAAGAGAATGCTTTTGTCTTGAATCATGTCCCTTTTTGTTTCCCGATCTGATATTATTTTCATTTAAGGTTTTTACAGGCTTGACTATCTTTGACATATCTCTAACTGCATGTGTAGAGATGATCTTCAATATTCTCAAAGCTGATAAGACCCATTCTTTTGTGCCACAACCAAAATACATTCATTTGTCCTAGAAGATACTTTCTCTCATTAGCATCCCTTAGGTTATACACATTACCTCCAGTCCTAGTTCCTTTTGATATAAATATTTTGGACCTTGCCTTCTTGATTTCACATCCTTTATCATGAAAAGTAAGATTATAGCCTTTGCTACATATTTAATTTGCACTGAGAAGATTGTGCACTTCTATCGCATGTCATGTGATTGGAACAACCACCGTCAATCACCCAAGAGTTTGTCTCTTCTTTTGCATGAAAGGTAGTCCATACAGTCATAGACCTTTTAGTATTATTATCATATTTTGAAGTGCAAGACATCTTAATAGGATTAGGGTCTTTAGGAATAGTCTTCTTCACACATTTTACAAAATTTGCAACATTGTTTCCAACATTCAGGACCATGAAGAGAATTCCTTCTCTATCATCATCAAGAGCACTAAAATCCTCATCATCTGCAAGGTAGCAGATCTCTTTGGAGTATAGAATTCTTTTGAAATGATCTCTTGAAATTCTTGTTACTATTATTTGATTCCTTATAGGGACATTTAGAAGAATAATGACCAAATTTTTCACGATTAAAACATTTGAAAGGTAACTTACTTTTGTACTTGCTAGTGCCCTTCAACTTTTAAACAAAGTTTTCTTCTTCTTCATCAGAACCATTTCTCTGATCAGAAGCATCATTTTTCTCCTTTCTACTAAATCTGAAAGTTGCTTCCTTCTTAGGAGCTTCCATGTCAAATTATCTCATCTCAAAAGCAGTAAGTGCACTGAATAGTTGATCCATTGAAAATTTGTTTATATCCCCAACTTCCTCAATTGTAGACACTTTAGGACTATAGGCTTTGGGAAGAGACCAAACGTTTTTTTAGAATCTCGCCAGACCTTCTCAAAGTGGTTATTTGCAACAAGGAGCCAAATTAATCCAAAGAATACCTTTGTAAGTGATAAGAGGCTACCACAAGAAGGACACATGGTGATCACACACATCCAATGGAAAACATTCTAGAGGAAACGTGATGATGGAAAAAAGAAGAAGAAAATTAGAGCCAAGAAGAAGGCCACTACCTCGACTAGGAAAGGAACAAATACTAAAAAACAAAAACAAAAGGAGATTGTTGAATGATATGAAAGATATAGTTTGAAAGAAGAAGAACAAGAGTGCTTTCGACCTACTAAGAACCAAGATGAAAATATAGGAGAACAAGCCAAGCAACATATCACTTAAGAATGGCAAGATGAAGTTTCTTGCTTTACTAAGGAAGAGGTAAGAATGTTAAAAGACTTAGCCTCTCTAGCACAACAAAAGGATCTAATGGTAAAGATTAAACAACTAAGTAAATACTGTAACAAGTAGAAGCAACAATAGGTTAACCAATTGTCTGAGAATTGAAACTAGACGAATGGTCCTTTTCTTATTAAAGACCAAAAGGTGAAATATGTTATGGTTGATATAGGAGCATATATGAATATCATATCAACAACTACATGTGAGAAACTGAGAATATCTAAAGTTATAAAGACACCCATGAATATAAGTCTAGAAAATGGCTCCATAATAGAAACACTTGGGACTTGGAAGAATGTTGAAGTTAATATCAAAGGCATCAAACAAATGGTTTATTTTGAAGTTGTGGAAATAAAAAACCCTTCAACACTTTTAAAGCCCTTCTAGGATTGAAATAGTTTGTAGACTATAATGGCATTGTTGACTCCCAAAAAGAAGAAATATCTTTTGCAGATGATAGTATAGTAGTCTACATTCCTCTTGGGAAACTAGAAGATAGATCATATGTGGAGGAAGTAACACAAGATAAAGAAGGAGAAGATTTAAAGAACCTTCATTCCATCTCCAAACATTCACATATAGAAGATGAAGAAAATCCAAATAGTTCCAAAGAAATTGAACTTGATAGTGACAATGACAGTACCGATAGTGATGGATTTCTTGACGTTTAGATCTAAGGAGAAAATGAATTAACATCAAAAAAGGTTTATAGGTTCCAAAGGGAATTCCTAATACACAACAAAACCCTTAAACCTCTACAAAATAGAGAAAAATATTCTAGAATGAAACCACCACATAAATACCCCACCTCTAGGATACAAGTTAAAAACACATGCAAAATTACTAAACATACATCAACCAAATCCTGGAGATTTAGGATAAGCCATAAGGTGGCCATCAAGGAAATCATACTCATGAAAAGAGAAACATACAAATAGGATATCATACGGTTGAATTCTAGAGGGCAACCAAAGATTAAATAGTAAAACCTTAAGTCCAACTACTTGTTGATTTTCCCAGGTTTTATTGGATGTATTTTAATGTATATATCTAATTCAATCTGATACTTGCATTCTTGGAATTCTATATGTTCTCAAATTGAATAACATTATACTATATACATTCCTTTGGAGGGGCATGTCCTTGAACGGACATGTCTCTCCTTTATTTATAATAATTTAATCAATATTATAATGTTTCATCAATCAATTATTAATTTAGAATAATATAATAGATTAATATTGAATATTAAATTTTATATGATTAATAATAATATAATAATATAACATAATAATATATTGTTATTAATCAACATATATTATATATATTCTAAATGATCATTCGACTGAAGCTACAAACATTAACACTCCCTCTTAACTAGGGAGGATGATCAGACAAAATGTGTAGTGATCTCCCATGTCAACACTTATGGCCCTCACCATAGCTACACAAAACATAATTAACGCTCCCTCTTAGCTAGGGAAGATAAAATCAATGCAAATGCATTAAGTCTAGATTATTTATGGAATAGAGAAAATATTATCTCACTATGATATCAGGAAGTATGGTATAAACAAGAATATCAAGGCACATGATATTCACCATAACTCAAAAATATCATCTCATGATATTGGGAGTATTTGCATCAACCATATGATGCTCATCATAGGGGACCATAGTCTCAAGGTGTGAATTTGCCTCCGTCGACGATTCTATTCACAAGCTCTTGCATGGATTGCCTCTATCGGCGATTCTATCCATAATCTCTTGTGTGGATTACCTCAGTCAACGATTCTATCCATGAGCTCTCACGTGGATTGCCTTGGTCGGCGATTCTATCCACAAGCTCTTACGTGGATTGCCTCAATCGGCGATTCTATCCATGAGCTCTCATGTGGATTGCCTCAATCGGCAATTCTATCCACAAGCTCTTATGTGGATTGCCTCAGTCGGCGATTCTATCCATGAGCTCTCACATGGATTGCCTCAGTCGGCGATTCTATCCACAAGCTCTTACGTGGATTGCCTCAGTCAGCTATTCTATCCATGAGCTCTCACGTGGATTGCCTTAGTCGGCGATTCTATCCACAATCTCTTAAGTGGATTGCCTCAGTCGGTGATTCTATCCACAAGCTCTTACGTGGATTGCCTCAGTCGGCGATTCTATCCACAAGCTCTCATGTGGATTGCCTCTATCGGTGATTCTATCCACAAGCTCAAGTTATTGTAAGATCGTCACCTTCCAATAACCTCAAAAATACAAGTGGAAATCATTTGGAAGTCGTCACTTCCTTATGATTTACACAGGGCCCATAAGGCATTAAATGATTTCATTAGTATAATAATCAATTGAATCAAGTTTTACCTCATAAGTGTTTCACCTTCAATAGTGAAAATCCCTCTCAATCACTATGATCGAAATTGTCACAAGTTGACTGAACCATTTGCTCCCTCTGAAGCTCAAGTTCTTGTATCAATCTCTTGTCCTCTTTTTAAATGTCAGACTCCCTCTACATTTGGTCTCAATAATCAATTCGTTTATAAGCATCAATTTATTTCTCCCTTTAATTCAATTTTTTTGTGCTTTCATCCTGAAGGTATGTTAGAGAGAGATTACAAATAGCTCATAAACTAAATTATCTCAAACAGAAATACCAATGATAGAAGCATACAAGATTTTACTAGCCAATATTATAGCATAAATTACAAACTCAATAATTCATGTGCCTTAATAAAACATGGAATACTTATCTTAAGTTTAAAACATTTCCTTTCATTATGATCTGCAACACACAGTCATTAATAACTTTTTCAATTTACCAAATTTATCCAATCGCTTCGGTGAGATGTTATAAAATATAATTACAAACATTTCCTCCAAGTTATAGCCAGATCCAACGGTTAAAACAAAAGTTATGATATTTTTCCCAAAACTGCTAACCCTAGGTAGGGTTTCAAGTGACCTGCACCAAAGTCATCATATCTTGCACAAAACTTAATCCAATTTGATGAGATAAACATATTTGAAAACTAGAAACACAGATCTTTCCATCCATATATTATATTCCTCATTTTGAGGCCAACCAAGGGTCGTACAATGGCATATTTCAGACTGAAAATTCTAAAAAAAACTGAATTCTCCAACCCTCTCCAACCTCCAAATTAAACTTCACAAGCCTGAGCTCTCATACCATGTTGATTTTCCCAAGTTTTATTGGATGTATTTTAATGTATATATCTGATTCAATCTGATATTTTCATTCTTGGAATTCTATATGTTCTCAAATTGAATAACATTATACTATATATATTCCTTTGGAGAGGCATGTCCTTGAACGGACATGTCTCTCCTTTAATTATAATAATTTAATCAATATTATAATGTTTCATCAATCAATTATTAATTTAGAATAATATAATAGATTAATATTGAATATTAAATTTTATATGATTAATAATAATATAATAATATAACATAATAATATATTATTATTAATCAACATATATTATATATATTCTAAATGATCATTCGACTGAAGCTACAAACATTAACACTACTAACCCTAGTAACATCCAATGAGGTATCTGAAAGAAATTGTATTCTAATGTACTATAAAGTAGGTCAATAAGAATAAAGATCAAACAAAGCTATAAAACCTTATTAAAGAGAAGTTACATGAGAAGTCGAGGATACCTCCCAAAGAGAAAAAGGAGCAAAGAAAATTCACCCCTATACGGTGTAGAAGACTACATATGGAAACTCCCTCCACAAAACCTACCCGAGCAGAAAGAAGTCAATCGAGGAAAAGGAGATTACCAACTACACCAATCAACAAGGAATCATTTGAAGAAGAAGCAACATGGGCCTTATTACAAATGAGTGTGTTGAAGAGGAAGACAAGGAGGGAATAAAAAGCATAGAGAGAAGTGGAACCACTAACAACAAATACTAAGGAAAAAGAGAAAGAATTATTGGAGTAGACACCCCAACTGGAGGACACATTAGCCCCTAAAGTCACTCCTTTGATAAATGAAGGTTAGTTATATAGTAGCCTATTCTGGAAGAAGGTTTTGGAGAAGACACTACAAAAATATACCAATATGGTCATCCCAAACAAATCGATATAAGGAGATATCAACCATCACACCTTCGTGGAAGAAAAAGGTCATGGAGATATAGATGAAGGAAAAATTCAAAAGAACCTAAATAGTAAAAGTGGAGATTATAAAAGCAATAATAAAAGCATACCAATATTGGTGCAAGGAAGAATCAAAATATAAAGCAACCTCTTCAAAGCAGTCCTCTTAGCCTCCTAGTCCAATACACCCTCTTCTTCCACAACATCTTTGATGCAAAACATATTGGACTTTTTGACTAGACAAAAGCATATTCAACTAGTGGCCTCTCCACAACTACTTCAACTACTATTAATGGGGTCAAAAGTGGACCTAGGCAACATCTTGCAAAAAACTCAACTAAGAGATATTTTTTACCAAATAGCCTAGGGATAAATTCTAAAGCAATATGTAGATAATTCAAATCAAATGGAAGAATTGGTGGAGGAAATACAAAGCAAGTTCCCTCATCTTAAAGGGGATTTATCATCTTTATTGGTGCAATTAAGGATGTTGGTAGATGAAGTACTTCAAGATACTACCCTGCAAAAGGACACCATCCAACAACAAGTGCAAGCAAAGTTCCAAAATGTAAAAATAGATGACGAATGGAAGAGGTGTGTTGTTTCCTGATCTACATTGGAAAACCACGTCAACATAATAAAGAATACATAAGGACAAGTCAATAGTTTATACCAATATTTCTTGTAGTGGCCAAATATTGTTGCACCAACGAAATCTCATGTGGACGCCATAGAGCTAAAAATTATCCAAAGATTGTAGGATTATGATGCATTAAAAGATTTGGATAGCCACAAAAGGGTAGGGATTGAAGAACAACATGACCAATATCAACAACTACAGGAGCGAAGGGATAAAAATCAAAACCAATTTCATTAGTTAAGAGAGTTTGTTAATTTGAGGTTGGCTCGAATTAGTGGTATCCTATAGGAGGCTCAAGCTAGATATCCACCATGGTCCCAAAAGTAGAATAATAACTAGTGCAACTCTAGATTCACATCAACCAACTTTAGTTGGTGAAAAAGTAGCAAGATGATAATTTTGAGACCCTTCAAGACATCTACAAGGACACCCTTTAGGTGAAACAAATTTGACTTGAGGACAAGTCAAGGTTTTGAAGAGGGGATGATGTTGGTAGGAAATGGCACATGTAGACATCCAGAGACCGAAGGAGATATAAGGAATGCATATATGAATATATGGAGTTATAAAGATATGCACTATGTACCTATTGAATATAAGTGAATGAAAATACTTTTGAGTCATGATATGTTATGTTCTTATTCTAATTAATAACTAATCCTCAATCTAGATCTAAGTTCATGTTCCCTCAATAAGACAAAGTCCAATGTATAAATACTACAACACTAGAAAATCATTAGGGCTCAAAACCCTTGTCTATGTTCCTTACATTTCTTGCTAACATGTATCAAAGGGCATACAAGAGTCAAGACCTAAGCACATGTCTTACCCATAAAATAGTGCTAAAGAGTAGTACTCCACATTAAAATGGTAGTTCATTTCCATCATCTATATAATAATAAGTACTACTTAGTACTTTTGGCATTAGATCATCATAGATTGTCATTGATGTCAATAATTGGGAAGATGTAGTGGACAGACTTGCAGAGATCAGAATGACAAAGATGGTGTTGTGCAGCATCATATAACACAACATGTTACATAACACGCCATGTTAGTACATGGAGATATAGAAGGCAAACTTGGAATGTGCCATTGGGATAGACATTTGGATGAAGAAGACAAATGTCAGTGAAGTGGTTAAGGTATTGTGCAATCTGGTTCGAATTAGAAAAAGTATTGTTGCAATTGCATAACACGTAGGTTATTGCATTCTATGAAACTGCAGAAGGTGACTGGAGTTGTCAGTAACACGAGGGTTATATAACTGCAAATGTTAATAACACGATGGATATATGACTGCATTTGTCAATAATACGATAGGTTAGTCGTGTTGGGCTTGTGACAGAAGATATCAATAACATGAAGGTTATCGCAATTGAAGATTGTGAAAGAATTGCATAACAAGATGGTTATGCAGGTCATCGCTCTAGGGTGTGCACCACACACCATGTTATTGACTGTCACCATCTTTTCAAGGTGATACCTCGCAACATGCTTGTCGAGCCTTGGTTGGTTGTGCGGGATAACACTTGAGCATAGAAAAAGACATCCACAACTACCTCACAATATTGAAATGTGAGAAGCAATAATTGTGAGAGATAAGAGTTTCAAAAAAGATAAAAGACTTCCCATTATCCTGCGTTGTGTTTGTATGGAGAATGATGGTCGTGCGGGATAACGCTCAAGCAAAGCAAATAGTGTTACATACTATCCGGTATCGTGTATGACCTTATCTTTATAGAAAATAGTGCAAGAAGAAGCAAATATGACCTTATCCCGCATGCGTTAGAAGGTCACGCTAGGTATAGTGAGAGCTAACAAATGTGAAGGGAAGCTTCTTGAGAATAACATAAGCTTATCTCGCATGGGTTAGAAGGTTGCTCAAGGTGTCGTGTGGGCTAACTAGAATGATGGCATGCCATGAAGAGCAAGAAAGTCCTCATCTCGCATGAGTCCAACACTTCTCCAAAGTGTTGTGTGGGGTAACAAAAGTGAAGGAGTCACTTGAGGATGCTTACCCTGCATGGGTAAGATGGGCCCTTAGATGATGGTGCGAGATAACAGACATATCTGGATGCGAATAACACAAAAGTTAGTCATAGTATGGAGTTCGATGGTTATGTGCAGCCTGATGGTCCACATGGTAGTTGACCGAGTTTGACCCAACGATGTGGCATGTACGAAACGAATCAGAGGTAGGTTGACTACAGTTGACCATATATTTTTGAAGGCTGATTTTGATGCCATGTATGCAACCCGATAGATAAACTTCTCACGCAGATACTTGACTCAAGCTGACTGAGCAATTTTGACACCACGTTTGCAAGCTAATAAACTCAGTAATCTACATGGCAATCAACCAAGTTTGATCAAATAACAAAAGGCACATAACACACAATGTTACGCAATCAACGGTGAATGTCAGTTCAACACACCGCCACCGTGACATATTTTGACCAAGTCTTTGTGGTCATATCTAGGAGATCAACTACCCATATTTAAAATCTTTGAAGATCACAGGTTGGCGCGATTTCATGTGTCTGGGAACTTGTTTTGCCAACTGGAGAAGATGTGAATCGATTGAATGGATGATCTGTGTACACCCTAGGAAATTGAATAGATCACGTTGCATGACAACAATGTAATCATTTATGATGATCTATGATCGATCAACCTTATGGAAGTGAATGCAGGTTCTATAAAGATGCAAGTTGTCGACTAATCAAGCTGATGTATACGTTGAAGTCACATTTGTGAGATAATATAGCAGAGTTGTGTTGGATCAAGGAGTGGTTGAAAATGTAGAAATTAATGTTGTAGAAAAGAGAGAGTTTCAGAGCAGTGATGGTCTAAGTGCAGAAGCAGAGCAGAAGTCAAAGAGATAGTTGCAAAAAACGAGATCAGAGATCAAAGTGCAGAGGATTGAGCAGAAGATAATCAGTGTGGTACAATACATCAATTGTAACCAGGTGCATAAATAGTATCTTGCTATTTACACTTTGTAATCATTTGAGTGGGTTCTCAGATCAAGGGTTGGTGCTCCTTTGAGTTGGTGCTCATAAACTATAGGGGTTGGTGCCCTAAACATTGTAATCATATTTACTTGCGAGGCTAGATTGGAGTAGTAGATTCCAACAACTCTTCTCGCCGAGGTTTTTCCCACATTAGGTTTTCCTCGTAAATACTTGTGATATGTGGTGTGTCTTGTGTGTGTGTTCTAAAATTGATTTGCATCTTTAGTATTTGCACACTTAGATCAGAAGTTTTTAAAGGTACACTGATTCACCCCCCTCTCAGTGTCCTATTGCGTTCCTTCAAATACTACCACATTGTGGGGTAGAGAACTAGTTCAAAAATTTGACACATGGTACAAATCATCTACTATGAATTCATATATGTGGAACACAATATTCTAAAGGCCCCCATCATTTCCTATTTATAAAGTTGAATGAGTATGTCTCAAATCTTAGCATTATGTTTGTCACCTTGTAAAGACGATATAGCAGAACACTTGATCAAGTCTATGAACATATCTCAATTTACAAAACAATTATTGCATCTTTAAGCTCAAGCTTTACATTTATCATTTCATAACCTATTCCTTTCATTGAATATTGAGAACAAAATGAATATTTGGTTTTTTTTTTTAAATTCAATTTTGTGTTTAGATAGTAACTAAATAAATATGATCAAATTAGTTATGATCATTTTGGAGCACAAATTATTTTACAAACATATTTTTCAATTAAATGTGGCTTTGGATATTATAATCTTAATTCTTTATTGTTGCACATCCCTTATCAAATGACATTAGCATGTATGATTTTCTCCCTCAAAATAAATATACAATACAACAATGTTCTTCATTTTAAACTTGCATTTTCTCACTTAAATAAATGTTTTTTTTTTTTTCCAAATCCTAATCCTAGTGTCTGCTTAATGATCAAATTAATTCTAACTTTATTTATTTAAGTAGGATTCTAAAAATAAAAATCGTCAATTGACACATCAATTACTTACACACTTTCTTTTCCAGGGTATGTTGTTGTTACATGCACCATCTTTATTATTACACCAAACTTTAGGGCTACAATTCTTCCAATAATTTAAAAGTAAAATATGCTTCCTAGGACTTTGATTAATGCAAGATTTTAAAATTTTTGATATTCTTAGAATTTGTAGGTATTATAATTAAATATAATTGTATGGCTAATAATGGGTTATGCATCAACACGTACATAAGATAGAATCATGAACATACAAATCACTTCCATGCCTACAAAACACTTCTTTACTTATCAAAATATTGCCACATCAACTGAAATAAGTATATGTAAGTGCATGACACTATTGACTGTAATACGAAAACAAAACACCTCTAGACTATATTTTCAATTGTTTGAAACCTCCTCCTATCATCTATTTAACTCTCTACTACTTCATGTCTACCTATTTTCAAAAGAAAACAAATTTATTCTTACCTTTACCCTCTTTTGCCTACTCCAAATATTGATTCAACTTGGACTCTCAAATCCGTTTATTTAATTAAATTTAAATATGATTATATATTATTAATTGCACAAAATAAAATTAGTAGATCAATCCACATTAAACAATTAAACAATAAACATGTTCCTTTGAATTGTTTATTTTTATTTAATTAAAAAGATGCATGCACTGACCACATTGCTTGGAAAGGGATTTTCAACCCAAAAGAAACCATGAAAACTACTTCTTTAGCACGACCTTTTCTTGCAAGTTAGGCGGGGAAAAAGGTAGGGTCCACCTTTAATAGGGACAACAAAGATAGATCCCAAATTCCTTTGTAAAATTAGAAGAAGAAGAATGGGAAACACAATATTCTATAATCCCTTAACTTTAGTTGTAGAATAAAAAAAAGTAGTTATCATCCATGGAGAATTGATTATTCTGTACATATTAATGATCCATCACTAAATTCGCTTACATAAGCAGACAAGGAGATTCAACCAAACACATTTTTAAGAATCAGTCAACAAATGTCGGAAAGTGCGACACATCATAGTACCATTCTTTATAATAATAATTATCATCGTGAAACACAATTTTTTCCATGCACCCCATCATTTACTTAACTCTTTCCGGGAGTCAACTAAACCCAATGGTACTTTGTGTTTACCCCCTTTTTTTTAAGGGAGTACGTAGCATTATATGTTATATTGGTCTTTTTTTAAAAACAATTGTTTGGAACAAATATTTTATAATTTTTAGGGGATGGCTCTACAATGCAGCGGTTAGCTGCGAGCCTTTTACATGAGAGGTCTTAGGTTCGAGTCTACTTGAGGCATGTCCCACACATAGATAATAGAGAGATAAGGTGATGTCGAAAAGAGACTAAGAACAGTGACATCTATGTTATTGGTAATTTGATTTAGGGACTTTTGGAAGAATAAGAGACTACCATCTACAAAGTGTAAATTAAAAAATAGTTTTCTTTGTGGGAGAGATATACCATGAATAAGGTTGTGTATGCATATAGTGGAGGTCACCAAGGTAGTAGCAATGCAGATGTAAAGGTAAGGCACAAGAAGGCAACCTTGGCAAATAGACCTTTCAAAGGAAAAATAAGAGGACCAAAGTCAAGCTATTGGAGTATTTTGTCAATGGATGCAATCATGAACCTTGTCCAACTCTAGTTTAACAAGGAGAGCATCATGAGTTATACCAATTCCAAATCAATTGATTCTCATGCAAGAACTAAGTTATGTACAATAAAATAGCCACCCAAGAAACCCATTTGCTTGAGGTAAACTATCTCCTTAGTAGTAACTTAATTCTAAAGACACTTGCTTTAGTGATGATCGTGTAAGTGGTGTTAAGAAGAGTAATTAGTCACCAACCAACCACACTTCATTTCTACATTTAAGAATTAGTTTGGTCAAACCTTGATTGAAGGAGGGATCAAGTGCCATGATGTCTAGTGCCTCCAAATAGACAAAGCAAATATTACTATGAATGTCAACCAAAGGGATTATAATATATGCATGCACGTTATTGATATTCCCTAACATTATATGCATATATATAATATTGTAGGTAACCTACAATATTATGTGTTGTTTTATCTAATTCTTATTTATTACAATTGATATATTTAAATTTAATAAAAATTAAAAATTGTTATTAAAGTACTTTTATCCAAACTCTATGAAATCTACATTTTTATTTATTATAAAATTTGCACCTTTACCATACTAGCCTTTTTATTGCTATCATAGTTAATGTTATAGAAACTCATTGTGAGAGCTACATTAACTGGTGAGCATATCAATTAAATTTGATTACTATATGTTACACTTCATGAGTCAAGCCTAATATGTATATATTGAATAGTTCACCCCTACTAATTAATCTAGGAATTAGGTCAAATCTCTATCCTCTATATCTTCTTATGGCCGGTTGCGAGAGACATCTTATTGTGTTTCCTCACTCAATTGACTACGAGAAGGACTAGAAGTTTATTTTAGGCATGATTGTGCCATGAATTAAAGAAAATGTACACATATTTTATATCCTAACTTGCTTTGTAAGCAAAGAATGCATGTCCATAATGAAAAGTTTGTATGAAAAGTTTTCACAATTTTCACAAATCCTTGCACAAATGATGATAAACTTAAAAAAGAACACTGACATCAAAAATTAAAATTTTGTAGAAAAAACTTTCACTAAATTATTAATTCAATTGACAATAACATTTTTTAAATATTTTTTCAAAGATGCATACAAAAGCACTCAATTTTATTGAGGAATATTTTTTAAATGAGTAAAAATGGGAGTGTAAGTGATCAGTAATAAGAAATAATATATTTTTATTTATAATAAAATCAACAAAGACAAAATGTGAATAATTTGTTATTTATTTTTTAGTCGTGTATAATATTTTTGACTTGCTACTGATTTGTACTAATCAAACAAAATGGATAACATATATAAGACAATAGTTTAATATCACATTTTCAAATGTAAAACTTCAAAATGGCGATCAATTACCTAACACCATTAATGATCCAAAATTGGCGTGTCTTAGGATGAAGAGATGAGGTCATCATAATCTGACAAATCCTTTCGAAAGGAGAAAAGGACATCACCTTCAAAATGTGGAGTGTTGCGTTGTCATGTTGGCATTTCCCCAAGGACTGCTCATTTAATTTCCATATTTTGGGAAAAGATTTTTTCACCACCTTTCCTTTACGGCTTATCTTCTCAAGGCGCTTAGCATTAATGAGTGTTGGAAGATGAGAGAATGTTGGGCAATTATCTATGTTTTGTTGAAGTGTTTCACTGTCATTTTGCCTGCTTATGAAGTGTCCTTCGAGTCTTGGTTTTCAGTTTCTTGCAAGGAGAGTTTTCTTTTCTGGCCTCCCAGTTCAAAATGGAAGAAGCTCCCTTTGGCTTTATAGTGAGAGCTTTCCCAGAGCCAATCTCTTGTTTCGGGGCGAACACACCCATATCTCTCTCTTGCGTGAGTAGACAAGTATCCTTCAGAGAAATCATAGATTTAAGACTCAAAAGACTCCTCCGGATTTTGGAGCCGTTGGTAATCCTAGAGGTCAAGCTAATTCTTGGTAATGGCCATTTGAGTAGGTAGAATACCCAAGGGATAACTCCCATATTTCCTCAAGGTTTGTGACGTCTCTTCTCAACAACCAGGTTCCAAAAGTGTCGGTGTTGGCTCTGGCATCCCAATTGTTTGAGCAGGATGTGCTTAAGGGTTTGGATACAATCCTCAACCGTGTTATCCTTGGCACTGGTATGCCCCGTCCAAGAGACTTGTATCTATCCTCAATTCCGGGAGAAACCATCAATTACTATATGTTTCTTCTGGATCTTAAATGCCTTGCTTTAAGGCGTCATAGGGCTTTTGTAGCAATGGCAATCAGATTCCTCGAGTGGAAGTTGTTGGGTGATGAACCAGAAAATGATGATAGGGAGGATGAATTTAAAGACTTTGTCAGACTCAATCATTTCCTTCTACCAAAGCTAGAATGTGAAGAGGAAATGCTCTGCAAGAGGGTCATGGTCGGGCGCGATTGGGTGCATCTAGCAGAGGCAGGGGCGCCCAAAAGGCAGGGGTCGTGCTCGAGTTGGAGGTTCAACTTAGGGTTGTTTGTTAAATTTGAAAAACAGATATGATTTTTGCTTTTTGATTCGAAGTTTTCAATCTGTAGATATTGAAGCTCAATGTTTTGTTGAAAATTCAAAATTAACATTTAGGAAGGATTTGGCCTACATCCTTAGACTTCTAAGGATGTTAGATTGCCTCTTTTTTATGAATTTGAAGATATTCTCACCTACCCTTCTTCTGTAGAAGAATTTGGTTTATTTGGGGAGTCTGCCCCTAATTTTAGCGTAACCCAAACTTTTTCTGACTTTCATATGTATTTGTTATAATTTTAATACAAATTCCTTTGGCTCTGTCGTTTATCAAAAAAAAAAAATGTAAAACTTCAAAATTATATTTCATCCATTAATATTTTTATTTTAATACAAATTCCTCTGGCTCTGCCGTTTATCAATAAAAAAAAAATGTAAAACTTCAAAATTATATTTCATCCATTAATATTTTTTGGTATCATAAATATCATCTTTAAATTAGAAAAGCTAGATTATTATTATCTAAACATTGTTGATAAACATTTTTAGCATTCCTATTTAAAAACTCTAAAAATGAATGTAAAATAACATAAAAGGGTGTGAGATTGAATTGGATAAGTTCTTGGCATTGCCTGGGTTAGATTCCTAGGATCTCTATTGTTTCTTACCTTTTGGTGGATGTTGTGTTTGACAGCTTAACTGTTGTGATGTCTCTCTATATCATGTTTTGTTGGATTGTTTTATTTGTCCTATTACTCATGGTACTTGTTCCATCTGTCTACAGACCATCCAGACCCTTTCAAAACCTGTATATTTTTTAAATAGAAATTATTGACTCGTACTAATAAAATATAAACATACATTAAAGGTGTCGGAAATTCATATACCTTCCAAAACTCTATTTACCTCATTAATTTACACCCATAATTCTCATGTTTAGCCAGAAATAGCATGGCAACGATTAAAATTTGAGGTAATACAACTATAAAAACTGTAGGTCCTACACTGCAAGAATATCTCTATTTGCATTTCAATATTATAATAACAGATAAGGACATTTATATGCTATTTTGTCTTTAGAGCATTTCCGATTTAGCCTGCTCCTCTTAATTGGTAAATAAAATTTCTAGTGGATTACTTCACCAAAAAGAAAAATTGAGTCTGTTTATCACAGTGAATAAGGATTAATTTTTTCGTCAAAATAAATTATCACAAAAATAGAAACCTAAGTCCATCTTGTGTTTTGAAACATTTCCTTGAAGTAGTCTCCTAAACAAGCGTCAATCTTTTCAACGGATCTAAGAAGAATTTTTTTAAGAAACAGGCCATCAAATAATTTGATTATATCTGAAACCAAGAGAAATTATAATAGGAATTTACAGCAATGGAATCCTCTGCATGTTAAAACCTGCTACAGAGGCATGTTTAAGGAGAATTTGTTTGGTGACTGCCATATGAGAACTTTTGTTACATATTTTACAATGCCAAATTTTGAAATACAAAAGAAAAGCCCATTAGATTGGACATGCTACCTTTTAAAGTGGATGTGGGAGCAATTTCTTATAATAGACACTTGGCATGTTCCGTCAAGCACCTTTTAGGAAGGGTCAGGAAAACTCAGGAACTCAAAAAGAGGGCACTTATAAGTTCACCCCAAATCATGGGAACGGTCTTTGTATACAGAGATTGCACGGTTATGGGTGACGGGCAGGGAATCATGGGTTAACACATCAAAATGGATCTGAGTTATTGATTTTGCCAATGCTTAATAAATAGAATCTTGTGTAGAATAAAGTCACTGCTTTCAATTTTTAACTACGGTACTTCTCTCCCTTTCAGGTCCAGCATGCCAGAACAGATATTAATATATCCAATCAAGATTTAGTTTCCTCCTTTCCCACCTTAATGTGCTCTGTGCATCTTGAAACTCCTAGGCTATATACAACATTTCCATTAAAGATACACACCCTACTGTAAAAAGCATTCCATGCCTGCTTGTCCTACAACTGATATTAATATATCAATCAAGATATAGTGTCCTCCGTTCCCACCTTCATGTGCTCTGTGCATCTTGAAACTTAATAGGCGGCTGTATACAACGTTTCCTTTAAAGATCCACCCACTATGTAAAACATCAATCCATGCCTGCGTGTTCTTCAATTCCCAAGCACTGTGGCTCATGTTCCACATGTAGATTGCCCCACCATCCGATGCTTTTAATCCACAATTCTCTATGCAACAGCTCTTGCCGACTGCATCTTTTAAAATGTATATAGTCCATCAAATGATTTCATATAACAGGATTTTTCTGTTGTAGATGTAGGTCCACCCTAATCATTATAGTCTAATTTGTACACTTGTCATTTCCAACTTCTTTACGACCATACTGAATAACCATTGGCTTTCCCTTTAATTGGAAACCATTTATTAGTTGTAGAGCTTGCGTGGCTGTATCAGTATCTGCAAGTAATATAAAAACTCAAAGATTCAATTATACAATGCTGAAAAATTAGTAACTAACAAAGAATTAGAAATTAAGACCAACGATGTTCTATGTAACTCAAAAATAAAAAGTTTAGAAACTTATAATCAAGTATAGAGAGTAGTTCCCTGATTGATTGATTGCAGCTACAGGAAAGACTTCCCAGAATAATTGACCTGTTGACATTTTCTTGTTATTCCATATTTTTTTAATAATCAAAAAGATTGTACCTTAATAGTTGATAAACTTACAAAATTCCTTTCCAACTGTATCTTGTGGTTTTGCTCCCCATTGGTCTCGGGTTCAACTCCGAGGCTCGGGTTTGCTTGATGCACATGGTTTGCAGGTGATTGTGTGCATCCTTAGGGGATTAGTCTCGCCCCTTCCTGGCCCCAACTTGACAGTAAGACCGACCAAGGCAAGGTAGGTCGGGCGCTGGGTTGGGTCATGAGGATACCCCTAAGTTAACAAAAAAAAAAAAAAAAAGACTTACCTTGTGGGGGCAGATTACAAGGGCTCAAACAAGGGAATTCAAGGAAAGACAATCTCTTCAAAATAAAGTAAACAATCAAGAATTTCAGAAGTAGAGATACAGAGTAAGTTTGACAGAACAAAATGGAGTAACACAGAAACTAAAATGGTCTCAGCTGATGTTTTGGAGATTGGTGCAATGTCTTTTCCAGTGGCTTGACTAGCATAAATACTGCCTGTTGACGGGTGTTTTATGACCACACCAACACAGAATAAAGTTTCCAATGGTCACTCTATCCTCTCTTGAGTAAAGACCCCTCGTATGCTAAGATTGTGAAGTTCATAGAGGCAACTCCAAGGTTCCTACTGCGAACTTGCGACTTTATATTGGATGAGCTTGTTTGGCTCGATGTTTTGTTGGTAATCCAAGGGGGACTTAGTGCAGTGAAAAGGACTTGAACAAATATGTATTTCAAGGAAATTTTGCAATGATAAGTGTTTTTTTTTGGAACTTTTCTCATTAAAGTGCGGAAAGTAAATAGAAAAGGGTTTAGAGAGATTCTAATCTAATCTAAGGAACTCAAAAGACAACAAAGGCTTAGGAGAAATCGACCACACTCTGTTTCGCCAACATCACACAACTACGTAAAGGGAGGTGCAATCTTCAAAGATTGTGCAAAAGATTTTCATATTACCAATGAGCACCATCAAAGAACAATGTTCACTCAACAATAGAAGTTAAACATACACATTCAAGGGACTCGGACCAACCTTACACTACAAAAAGAAATCATTGACCTACAAAACGTATGAGTGAATGATTTCACCATGAAACAATGCTATCTATTCCATTCATCTACTTGCTTGAAAACAAATCTAATCTAAGTGAAGGAGAGAAACCATGCAACTTCAAAATAACTCAAGTAATCACCAAAATCAATGAATCACTCTTATTATCTTGACAACTTAAAGCAACAATTTCATACAAATTCTCCCCCCTTTACAAATGAAGGGTGAACCTCTTTTATAGGCCCCAAAATGAAAATGGACGGCCTAGATTACAATAAGATCAACAGCAAAGATTTACCCATGCAAAACCCTAATTAGGGTTTGACCAAGAATGGTCATAAGTGGCGCCAAGTAGTGAGCATGGTCGTAGATAAGGAATCACACCTATTGGCATTTAAAAACCCACTAATCCATCAAAGCGCCCACTATGCAATAAATGACCCATCACTCCATGCATTTAATATATTCTCCTCCAAAATAGGACGACCATTACCTCTCTCCTTGATGGCAAATGTGATGAATTTAGTCACGATGACCTCAAGCTCTCCAACGGAAACACTTGGCATGGTCTCCAACTTGTATTCCAATGTGGCAATATCCTTTTCACACTCGAAGAAAAACTTCTCCCATCTTGGCACAATCTCTTGGGTCTTGCGCATTATGCTTGAGAACGAGGAAACATTCTCCAGATGTTCCTTTTAGAAGGATTCATGAAGAAGAATTCATGCAGTCTGTCCTTCAGGTTGTCCACTGTTAGCTCCTCTTTAGTTAGTCTTTTTGCAAACAATGCTTCAATGGTATTGAGGATTTTCTCCTGAATTTTCTTGACCACTATCCTCAATAGAGTTGACTCTATATTAGATCTCTCGAAGAATTCCTTCCTAGTACTTACTGCATAGAACCACCGAGGGAAGTCATATGCCTCATTTTCCCTAACGACTTCTTCATCTATCAACGCCTACTTGGGAATCTCCATTAGTGCCTCAAGATGTGTAATAGTCAAGTCCTGATAGATATGTGTATCCTCCCATGAATTGTCCACACTTTCCAATCTGCCAAAGATAGCCAGGATCCTCTAGTAGAATTGAGCCAAATCTTCAATGAACTTGCAAGTTGTAGTGAAGATGTTCTCTAGCCATTCTTTAGAACATTGAGCAGTTTTCCTTATTTCTTCAAGTCCATCTGATTCATTTGGAAAAGAGGGAGGAACAAAAGTCTGATCTTCTTCTCTAAATGGACGCATTAAGCGTCGTACATATTCGCATAAGGCTTTGTTCTCACTCTTCAACTTTCTATTTTTTTCTTCCACTTTCTTCATCTGCTCCTTCAATGATAAGGAAGACTCATCAAATTCTTCTATCACTTGTGCCTTGGTATCATGCCCCAATATCATACTCATCCAAAGTGATTTCATTCTTGTCCTTGTCAACCCTGGGCATAGCTATATGCAAAGTCCTGGATCCTCATTCATCTCTCATAAATTTAAAGAATTTCTTCGCCACCTTCTCTACTGGCTTGTTTATTCTGTTCAAAAATTCTTCAATCTCAAGTGCAGGATCCATCTCTTCCTCTGGCTCTTTCCTCATTCTTTCTTTCAACCAATCTGAAGGGGCTGCCCACTGATCCTATATCTCAAGCTAATCTTGTTCTTGTGTAAATTCCTCAAAAGGTCCTAAGTCCTCAATTGTTGTTTCCCTGAAACAATCTTGAGCCTATTGTTCTGTATCCGGAGGAAGTTCTGCTAAACAAGCCTTTGGAAAGCATTGGCACTAAGTATATCTTGCGCCTGAGAAATGTCCTAGTTTTCTTCATGTGGCTGATTCCCTATTACTTATCCTGTGAAGATGTCGACTTCCTACAAACTTGAAGAGCTATCTGGCAACCGCGCTTCCTCCAACCTTGGCATCTTCTGTTGTGGTTCCTCTCTTTGAACCTCCTTCCTTTTCCTTGCCTGTGAAATCCCAGGAACACTTTTCTCCTTTCCACGTTCTATACTTTCTTGTGGAATTGCTTCTTCTTGGGCCTGAGCTCCTAATGATCCTTCAGCGGCCTCATCTTGGGATTCCAAGTCTCCCATCAAACTGTAAGTCAAGTGGGCATTCTTTGCCTTCAAACTTAGCGATGTGACGTTCTACCCAATGCCTTGTGAATTTCATAACTGGCCTGCTTAAGATATCCAAATCATCTAATTCTGGTTCTGACCAATTAGGTGCCTGAATCAGCTCATCTTTTTCCTTTTCATAATCTGGGTGAACAGTATTCACATCTTCTATTTGGTCTGACACTTGAATGATTTCACATATTCTTATCAATTTAACAGGCAATCTAGAAAACATTCTTCTTCCGATCTCATATAGTCATCCTTGGCGTTAGCCCAATAATCCTCCAGCTGCATCGCATGCCTGTGCCTCTTGGCGTTAGCCAAATAATCCTATGCCAGCTACCATCCTTATCTTATCATATGGATTAAAATCCGACCTTGTGGTGTGAGGTGGTAGAATAACAGTTCATTCGTTGACTTCTTTGCTGCTGCCAATGATGGGCACAATTTATCATAATCTCCTATGACAATAGGAAACTCAAGCCCAATCTTCTTCTTCTTTTGAATCTTGTCATAGGCAATAAGTTGTCTCATTACTTCCAATAGCACCATTTTATCTGTTGGATATCTTGGGAGCCTATAGAGCTGGGCAGAGAATCCTTGGACCCTGATATAAGTAAATCTTGGAAACTGAATGTACTAGGCCCCATACTTCTTTACCAACTTCCTCGCTTATTGTGACAACCTTGTGTGAACACCTCCTTGCAAAGATCTGGCAATGTGCATCATGAAGGTGTCACTTGCTTTCTTGAAGGAAGTAGTGTTGTACAAATGCAACTATAAATAGCACTCGTAGACTTTCATCTATCCTAGACCGCATCCCATGGGCCCTTTCGTTGATAATCCGCTAAACTTGCCCATTCTAGCCAACATGTAGACAATATACGAGCTCCTATAGAAGGACTGGGACTGCCTCAAATTCCTTAGTTGCTCGTCCAGGTTGTTGCTGATTATTTTTGCCCAATCCACCATCTTTATGGCATCCATTAGTTCTTCAATGATGTAGAACATCCAAGAGTCAAAGATGTAAGCTTGTGGACATCCCATAACCCGTCTCATCATCAGCACACAATCACCATATTCTTGTTTGAAGTCCATGCTGGTGAGCTGCTTGGGCATCTTTGAAATGTGAGGCTTCGGCTTTTGCCTCCATTTTTTGTTGATGATTCCAGCACATCTCTCAATGCCCGAATCATTTTTACAAAGTAGTGTTTGAAGGGAAATACCCTAAAATAGACAATACATGCTTCCAAACTTGGCCAAATTCCCCCAAAACACTTGCAGACTTAGCCGAAATTCGCCAAAACATTTGGGGACTCGAGGAGACCGAAGGAATTGCTTCTAGACTACCCAAAAAACGACAACCAAAAGACCAAGTGGACAAAAATGTAGGGGGTCCCCATTTGGAATGGGGTGATGTGTGATTAGGTCACAACATTGCCCTCTGGATTCCAAACCCAGCTAGTTGGCACATCTCCTTGCCTGCATGGATACATGTTCCAATGCTCATAGGAAACAGCAAATTCATTCACTGAAATCAGTTGCTGATTGGGAATATATTTTAATGTGTTAGCATGCTGCTACTAATGGTGTAGGAAATTGTTCTCTTGTTATGTGATCAGTCCTTAGGATTCTCCCAATTGCATCAATCCTTATCTAAATTGTTTTGTAGCAATGTCTGAAGTTTGCCAACCTTCTAGATTGTGTAGAGCGCTGACAATCACCCACTAATCATCTTTTATCTCATGCAGATTACGAATTAGCAGCCTGTAGTTTTCCTGATTAAGGGAATGATGTTTGTGCTGAAGCTCAATGACATGCATCAGATCATTGGGGGTAGCACTGATGTTGGCTAGGGCCAGATGTAGAATAGTGTTAGGGGTCAATAACACATGCTAGTTTATAGTGGGGTCAAGTGTTTATGTTGGTTATGTTTGAGTCACCGAAAGGTTCCCGTGGAATAGTTGGTAGTTAGTGATGGTTGGCAACTTGGCCAACCGTCGAGTCTATATATAGTATGGATGGAACCTGGGCAAAGATGATATTGTACTGGCATATTTGAGAATTCAATAAAGATATCATTATTCTGTCATAGTTGTTCTGTTATTGTTATTTATGCCTTGAGATATATTAAAATTCTGTTACATGAATTGTTGGTACCTGTGGGATATCCCTGTTTATCCGTGAGTTTACCAACCTCACCATAAGGACTAAACATTTTGGCGTCATTGCCTGAACGAACCTGGAGATAACTATGGTTGTTGGCATAAGGAATTAATGGGCCGGCCATTCAACCAACAAATAACTGTCATAGACAGTAACACACACGAAGAAAGTACCGCGGAAGAGGCACGAGAGGATCAGTTGACGGCAGACTTGGTAGAGTTGTGGGACGTGTCGGTCACGCAGTACGTGCAGAGGGAAGCTTAGGAGAGAGCCGTCTCTGAAGGCACGGTCCGTGGTGAACTCACCGTCAACACTCCCGTCTTTGATCTACTCGGAAGTATTCCAAGGTTGCTAGCCAACAATTTGATTGCACTCCAAGACCGAAGGGAGGAAACTTCACAGGAACTCCACCGGCAACAAGCACTCCAAAGGTACGAAGAACGGAACCGTAGGGAGAAAGAGGAAAGAGAGACAAGCCGACGTCGTACCCCTGGCACTTAATGACCCTAAGGCCAAACAAAGACAAACGTACCACTACCACCGAAGGAGTAGACGAAGGAACTGTATAGAGATCTCTCCGCATAAAAGAACAGGTCAAGCGAAGACGACGGCTAAGGGAAGTTGCCAACTCAAAGAGCCCTGAGGAACATAGCAGAAGTCGGAGTGTGAGTCGGAGTCGTAGTCGGGAGAGACAAAGGTCGTGTACGTGGAAGGAGTTGGAGGAGGTCGCCAAGAACCTGCCACTTCCAGACATAGCAGAGGAAGATCTCGCCGACCAAGCCCCACACTCAACGTCAAGTGAAGAAGACTCCAGAGCCGAGTCGCAGAGCAACCCGTCACAATATTCTAAACAAGGAGAGGAGGCGGTACGAGATTTGCACGAAGAGATCGCCAATATTTTTGAAACGACATTATCCAGCATCAGGAATTTGTCCTTGTCAGAGGGAACCAAAATAGGAGGGTCAGATCCAGAAACCCCAGGAAGGAGGGACTATAGGAGCGAGGGTGACCAAAGCCTTGCGGACAGGGGTCCAACCAGGTCAAAAGCGTACGGTACCTTCCAAACACATAATACCTTCCGGGCATATAATAACTTCCAAGTGCTACATAAAACCCTCCGGACAGAAACAATAGCACACACTCCAAAGAAACAGAAGCTTCCAAAATTCATGGGCGACAGGTTGGAGGATCCCGTACGACATTGTAAGACATGCATGACCATTTGGGAGGCAAATGGCCAGGACGACCAGGATTACTGGTTGAAGGCATTTCCAACCACCCTGCGAGGAATAGCAATCGATTGGTATACGGACCTGGATGCCCAATATAAAACATCATGGAACAATCTGAAGAAGGCTTTCCAAGAGGAGTTCAAACTCCTACGGGATGACAATGAAATAGTGGCGGAAATTTACAATACCAAGCAGGGAAAATGTGAAAGTGTGCGGGCCTATAACAGAAGACTGAGGGAACTGCTCAACAAAATGGAGAACCAGCCGGCTGATGGCCTGAAGAAGAGATGGTTTGTTGAAGGACCAGTACCGCCTCTCAGACGGAAGATGAAAGTGGTCCCTCTGCCCTCGTATGACGAAGCATACAACCGCGCGATGGATATTGAGAGTGAAAATAAGACATCTCGAGGGAAGCGTCGAGTGAGTGATGGTGATAGTACGGATGAAGACAGCGATGGGGAATCCAAGACCGTACAAGCATTCCGAAGGGATATGATGAGGATGATGAAAGAACTAAAAGCTGACAAAGAAAATGGCAAGGAAGGGAACGAACAATGGTGCACCGACCGTAAGACGGAAGGGGAGTTGCCCTCGAAAAAGCCTTCTGTGACATCTGCCAAGTAATAGGGCATTCCATTAAGGAATGCCCATACAACTTGAAAGCGCGGAGCACACAAGTGCTCTATGCCCAACTCGACCATTAAGGAAGCGCAAACTCGAACGCCTCTCCTGGAGGGTAAGGAATGCCCATACAACTTGAAAGCGCGGAGCACACAAGTGCTCTATGCCCAACTCGACCATTAAGGAAGCGCAAACTCGAACGCCTCTCCTGGAGGGTACCGAAACAACCGACGAGGTAACAACAAGTCCAACAATAACACGTCGGGGAGTAGAATTCAATACAACGCAAAAGGACGACCCATGATCCAATGCCGGAAATGCAACGAATGGGGTCACTTTGCGCGGGAGTGTCAAAATGGAGATGACGCAAGAAGTTTGTTGTGCAAATGGTGCGGTCCGGGGAATCACGAGGACACAGTGTCCAAAGCAAAAAGGGGTGAATATGCTGGAGGTAGAAGAATTGGAGGAAGGTGTACTGGCAATCACAAGATTGCAAAACAAGAAAGCCATGTATCATGTCGTTCGCACGAAGAAGGAAAGACTCCAAGAAGCCAGGGAAGACATTGAGCGTGCGATGGCAGAAGAACAGAGAGCCTCACATCCGACTGCCAATACCCCACTCTGGTCAGGACCAGAAAAAACTATCATTAAGCATATGTTACAAACCACTATACCCGTACAGGTATCCAACCTCCTGTAGACCATGCCGCAGTTGAGGATGGCCCTGACAAATGCAGTCGGTGACAGCACCGTCGACCAGGAACATCGAACGACGACAGAACCACCTAGTACGGCTCCAGTGAAGGAACCTGGTGCGAATGCCATAGACCCTATGCTGCTCACCATAAGCATTGGACGCAAACCTATCGTGGTGGAGATGGAGATAATGGGATAGAAGCTCACAAAGACCATTGTGGATGGCGGGTCTGGAGTCAACGTGCTACCGGAAGAAACTTGGAGAGGTCTTGGCAAGGCTACCCTCTGGCCACCAACATTCCACCTCGTTGGTGTGGATCAGCACACCATCAAACCCCTCGGGACTCTCATGGCACAAAAGGTGGTGATCGGGACACAACAATTCCTTCTGGACTTCGTAGTCATTCCACTGGAGAGAAAAGTGTACGACACCCTCCCAGGAAAGGGATGGTTGATCATGGCTAGGGCCAATCATTAACTGGAAGAAGAATACACTCAATCGAGAGTGAAGGTCATAAGTATGTGATTGACCTGAGGAATCAGTCCGTCAATGAAGAGCTTGCGTCGTCTGACTCTGACTCGGAGGACTCAAATAGATGGGAGTGGGGTTCCAAAGGAGACAAAGGAGGGAAGGAACCCAACGAGGAAGGAGTGTTGGAACTGGATGGATGCTGTAAAGATGGAACTAGTTCATTGGCCGGACTCTTCCATTGGCAGATGGAGGACTACGAGGTCTTCCACCCGGAGTGCCACATGCTGCAAATATGCGAGATTCAGGAATCAAGTGGCGGTACGGAAGAGTAGTCATTTCCCCTGGAGTATGGCAGGTACTAGGAAGGGATGGCACGAGGAAGGAGTGTTGGAACTGGATGGATGCTCTAAAGATGGAACTAGTTCATTGGCCGGACTCTTCCATTGGCAGATGGAGGACTACGAGGTCTTCCACCCAGAGTGCCACATGCTACAAATATGCAAGATTCGGGAATCAAGTGGCGGTACGAAAGAGTAGTCATTTCCCCCGGAGTACGATAGGTACCAGGAAGGGATGGCACGGGTGGATGACACACCAGCCCACCAGTTTGAATGGGAAAAACCCATCAAGTACAAGGAAAGGGATGTGAAAAAAGTCAATCTAGGCAAGGACGAGGACCCACAGGTGATACTCATAGGGGATGACTGGAACCCTGTACTGAAGGCGGCAACCTTCAGGATATTCCTAGAATACAAGGACGTCTTTGCTTGGACCTACAAGGACTTGAAGGGGGTTACCTCCGGAATTGTGCGTACATCGCATATCCCTTGTACCAGGAGCCCAACCCGTATGAAGGAGACCGTACACAATGAACAAAAACTATGCGGCCAAGGTGAATGAGAAAATCAACAAAATGTTGGAAGCTGGGATCGTATTTAAAGTGGAAACAAGTGACTGGGTTTCCCCAATAGTCATTTCTCTCAAGGAGGCTAATCTGATAAGGATATGCGTAGACTTCAAGTACCTAAACACAGTAACAATCAAAGATCCATTTCCAATCCCATTCACTGACAGCATTCTGGAATAAGTAGCTGGGCACGAGATATACACATTTCTGGATGGGTTCTCGAGATACAATCAGATAAGTATTGCGGAAGAGTGTATGCCTACAATCGCATGCCCTTCGGGCTATGTAATGCATCGGCAACCTTCTAGAGAATAATTTTACACATCTTTGACAAAATGTTCGTAGGAAACTTCAGGGCATTCTCGGATGCCTGGTCGATTTTTCAGTGATCAGGACACCCATCTAAGGCACTCGGAGAATGTATGGAGAGGTGTCGGAAAGCTAGGCTAGCTCTTAATCCGAAGAAGTGCAAGTTTATGGTACCGCAAGGAAAGCTCCTTGGCCACATTGTTTGTAAAGAAGGTCTGAAGACAGATGGTACCGCAAGGAAAGCTCCTTGGCCACATTGTTTGTAAAGAAGGTCTGAAGACAGACCCAGATAAGATAGGAGTGATCGTCAACATGGAGAATCTGACGAATATAATAGGGGTGAAGTCATTCTTAGGCCACGTTGGCTACTACCGGAGATTTATCAAAGGCTTTGCACAAGTCTCCTAGCCCCTAGACAAGCTCACAAGGAAGGGAGAGCCGTTCATATGGGATACGGAGCAGGAACGAGCCTTCAAGGAAGTGAAAGATCGGTTGGTGAGTGCACCAATACTAGTGTACCCGGATTGGAATAAAGAGTTTCACGTACACGTCGATGCCTCCAACTTCGCGGTTGGTGCTACCCTTGCACAAGTGGGGACACAAGGACTAGATCACCCCATTTTTTTCGCCAACCAACTTTTGTCAAGGGCTGAACGAAACTACACCACAACGGAGAGGGAGGCACTCGAGATGGTGTACACGGTACAAAAGTTTCACCACTTCCTATTGGCTACTCTGTTCACGTTTTACGTGGACCGTCAGGCACTAATGTACTTGGTAAATAAACCAATTATCCAAGGTCGAGTAAGTAGATGGCTACTACTCTTGCAAGAATTCACCTTCACCATTATTGTGCGGCCAGGTAAGCCCCCATGTGATAGCCAACCAACTATCAAGGATCAGGTCTGGAGAACCGACTGAAGGGGTGAACGAGGACTTCCCAGATGCACACTTGTCCCAGATTGTAGTACTACCATCATGGTATGAGAAGATCGGCCAGTACCTCTCTACTTCCACATTCCCAAAAGAGATGACCCCGGGGGAACGGTGGAAGCTGGCACTGAAGAGTAAGACTTTCCAACTGATCAATGGCCTAATGTATAAAATGGGCCCCGATCAAATCTTGAGAAGATGTGTTATGGAGGAGGAAATCCCCAGTGTCTTGAAGGAAGCACATGACGGGTTAGCAGGCGGACGCATGGGACTAGATGCAACTACAAGGAAAGCACTTCTGGCCGGTCTGTGGTGGCCAACTCTACACACTGATGCCCGGGAGTGGGTGGTCAAGTGTGACACTCCCAACGTGCAGGGAAGCCGCTCAAGCGGGACTTCATGCCCCTCTTTCCCTCTCAGCCACAAGAGCTATTTGAACAGTGGGGTCTGGACTTTGTAGGACCCTTGAAGCCGAGTAGCATGCACAGGTGCAAATATATTGTAGTGGCTACGAAATACCTCACTAAGTGGGCAGAAGCCAGAGCCTTACCAGATAACACGGCTCTAAGTACGGCATGGTTCTTGTATGAACAGATCGTCACTAGGTACAACATACTCCTTCACATCACCAGTGATAGGGGAGTGCACTTTGTCAACCAAGTAATCCATACCATGACCGTAGAGTTCAAAATTTTTCACAATCTCTCTATTCCGTACTACCCTCGAGCTAACAGACAAGCAGAAGCAACCAACAAGGTATTGGTGTCAATAGTTTATAAGTCGCGTGGGGTGGAGCAAGAGGATTGGGAGGAAAGGCTACCAGTCGTATTGTGGGTTTACTGCATGACCTACAAGGTCACTATTGGGCATACCCTGTTCCAGCTCATGTACGGACAAGAGGCAGTCGTACCTGCCAAGTACACCATACCAAGCCTACGGGTGGCGGTGGATAATAGACTCGGTGA
The DNA here is from genome assembly GCF_030272615.1 of Cryptomeria japonica. Lineage (NCBI taxonomy): Eukaryota > Viridiplantae > Streptophyta > Pinopsida > Cupressales > Cupressaceae > Cryptomeria > Cryptomeria japonica. The sequence goes on along the minus strand of NC_081405.1, from coordinate 717,483,541 downwards.
TGAAGAAAGCTTGAGTGCAAGGCTTGACAGCCTGGTGAAACTGGACGAACAAAGGTAGATGGCACAATAGGCAACGGAGGTAGTGCAACGACGGTGGAAGTGCTGGCATGACAAGCACCTACGGCAGGTCAACTTCCGGCCGAGCCACTTGGTTTTGAAGTATAACGACCGGAACAAACTCCGACCGGGGAAGTTTAAAGTTCATTGGCCTGGACCCTATAAGATCAGAGAGGTCGGCAAGAACGGGGTAGTGAAGCTATCCACCGTGGATAACAATCCAATCAGGGACCCAGTGAATGGTTCGAAACTGAAAGTCTACAAAGAACGAAACAAACCTGTGATCGAGATCAACATGCTGGGATACGCTACAAAAGGGAACTGGACCATTGGCCAAAGCAGAGAAGCCGACGAAGACTCGATGGTGAAAGCTGAGCCTTACCGAAGAGATGAAGATTGGGCAAAGCCTCTTGCAGCCATGGAAGAACGGTTTGTGCCGAAGCGGGTGGAAGGTGTTGCGGTTCCCAGGATCCACAAACACCTAACAAACGCGTATTTTGGGGATCCAACTGTATGGGTACGGATTTCAAGACATTGGAAGAAGCGGGCCCCATATGAGGGTCTTCAAGAAGGGTACGTAGCATACGATATCGATGAAGAGGCCGAAGCCAAAAGGAAAGCCGAGAATGCAAATAAAGAGGAGGAACTTGTAGACCTAGAGGAAGAACTTGACTTAGAGGAGTACGGGGTAACTCTCGATCCCTGCTTAAAGATGGTGCTCAAAACAAAAGACCTATTCATCATCACCTCCCAGCCAGGCGAATTGGAAGCCAGACCAAATTCGTTACACTGGGTGATCCCTAACCTCGTAGGACCTCTAGAGTTTGACGGAGAAAAAGTAAAATGGTATCAACAGTATGCAGGCCGCTACATTGACGAGCGATATTAGGGGGGTGGGACCAGCTCCGTTAGTTGACAAGATATGGGACCTGGAGTACGTGGGGGCGTGTTGTGCACAAGAATGCTACAGGAGGATGTTGCACGTATGTGGTTACACGATTCGGAGATAAGGGTAAGGCCCCAGGGTGATTCCTCAGGTGTGAAGAGGAACATAGAAAGCAAGGACGTTGGCAAAGGGCCAAATAAAAGGTGGAAAGAAATTGGAACGCATGGCAAGGGAATAGCAAAGAAAAAATCAGGTATCCATACAGCAAAGAGGAAACTAAGAGGGCAAAAAAATTTGGAGGCATCTGAAAAGGCAACAAGCTATCCTGAAGATCAGAAAGGGCCGAATGCACGACGGAAACGGACCCCAGGATACCTTAGTATATTGAAGGTACGGAAGGTTGAATTTAAGAAATATTATTGCTTGAAGATTTTAAACAATTGTTAAAGAAGGGGGTACTAGAAGTCAGAAATGAAAAGTACGTGGAAGAAATAAAAAGGCCAGGGCTGATAAGCATAAAAAAATTAAAGTGTAAGGCAAAAGTGATGGAAATAAGTAAGGGAAAAATACAATTAATAAGGAGGAAATTATTATATAAAAAGTTAATGAAATATTTAAACCTAACCCTAACCCTGAAAAAGATCAAATGACTATAAAAAACCCCCAAGAGCTCAATTGTACATGACACACTGACGAAATCACGCTTGTGGAAGCAGAACAGGCAAAGGAGAAAAGGAGAATGCAAGAAGGGTTGTACGGCCAACACGCACAGCAAGCAAGTGGAGTCTGTACGACGTACGGATTGCATGTACGGACGAGCAGAGGAGGCAGTGCACACATCTTTATCCGTACGACATACGGATTGTGCGTACGGAAGTGAAAGTATAGAGCAAAAACACCGTACGGCGACCCCAGAGCAAAACACCGTATGGCGACCCCAGAGCAAAACACCGTACAACGACCACAGAGTAAAACACCATACGGTGTACGTCGACCACACCAAGCCCATACAGTTTGTGTCGGCATCCACGACCCAGTCCGTACGACATATGGTATTCACATCACAGCGTACGACAAGCACAAGGTAATTCGTACGTAATACATTGCAACCCATACATTGAGTTTGAAAGTCCGTACAACAACGTATGGTTGTCAACGCAAGGGAAAAGAATATCGTACGGGCAGAAGAAAGGGGACCGTACAGTTTGCCGACATCGAGAGGAATTGCATAAAAAGTTCGAAGGTATTAGTACAGAAATTTGGGTCGTCCGTACAGCCCAAAGTGCAGAGTTTGCGCAGGTTGAAGAGGTTGCACGGTCAGGGAAGGGAAGTGTACGAACTAATCTGTACGGTGTCGAGGCAACAGTTGGTCCAATGGTCCGTACAAATTGGCGAGTCACACTTGCAGACCGTTATAATAACAGTTAAGGACTGGACAAAAACAAGAAAACAGACACAGGGCAAAGCAGTTACAGTGCAACCATGATCGCTACAGACCCAACCAGCAGCAGTAAGAAGGCCAAAAGTGCAGAAAGATCCGGAGGGAATCACTGCCGAGAATGTAGCCTTTGAGAGCGTGACTAGTAGCGAATGTCGTACTTGGTTGGAGGAAACCCCGACCATGTGATAAAGGACTCTCTTAAGAAAGCACAAGTAGACCATGCCATTCAAATGTCGATATTCAACATCAAGGATTTTGAGCTGGTGTTGCGCACCATGGTGTCTAGATACAACCACCAGGAAAGGACTTCCATCATTCAGTTCCAGGGCTGCACGGTACGGGTTTCCTTCAAGGCTGAAGACTTCAGCAGGGTATTTGGTATACCCGAGAAGGGAGCATCTGTAGCGAAACCGGCCAAGAAGCTCACCAAAGAGAAAAAGAAGTGGCTGTTGGACTTGGTATGCAGAGATGACCTGACAGAAGAGCAATGGAAGAGCGCCTAGTCTAAGAGTAGGGGATTGAAGCGTGCTTTTATCGCACCAAGAGAATGGAGAATGCTGATGGACTTGGTAAAAAGTCGGCTCACAAGGGAAGGCCGTGCATCCGATATAGCCATCTAGATGATAGGGTTGATGAATGGCATTAAGTGTGGCAAAGTTTACAACTAGGGGCAGCTTCTAGCTGAGAGCATTAAGACATTTTACATGTGCCACCACACCATCAGTCTATTCCTGGATGTCGTACATCTGCAAGTGCCGCTAGAAATGTGGGGTACTTTCGAACCATGCAGAAGGGTGGAACCCAATAAGCCGTTCATGTACTATTATGCCCATTTGGACACTCTTGGTGACACCACGCAGACGGCAAAGAGGAGGAAGCTGGACATGTCCGTTGAAGTTGAAGATGATAGCAGTACCGAGGATTCCGAGGAGGAGGCCGAAGAAACTGAGGAGCAGGAGAGTGGAGGTGAAGGATTCCATATGGCACCACACACGACAGGAGAGGATGAAGGGGAAGTGGAATCACAACAACAGGAAGGGGAGGAGGAGGAAGAGCAGCATGGAGGGTTGCGAGCACAGTGGAAAAGCACACAAGTGAAATTTACACCCCCAAATTGTCCTCTTCAGCACACTTGGTACCTGTTGTGACGTTTTCACACATCGCCCCATTGCAAATGGGGACCCATGTTTTTTTGCTCGTTTTGTTCGTTTTCGCTTTGCTTTTTCTAGGGTTTTGTTAGTTTGTTAGTTGTCTGGATTTAGGGTCAAGCCTTAGGGTTTTAATTACCGTCTTTTCGGACCAAAATCCAGTCAGTTTTGGGAGCTTTTTGAATTTCCTTTTCTAGAATGCAAATTTTGAATGCAATGAATTCGCCAGAATGGTCTAATTTTCAATTGGAATGTTGATGCAGAGCTTAAATTTGTCTAAGTGTTGAAGATGAAATATGATTTTTTGTCCAATTGAATATTTTTGACCAAATTTTGACTTTTTTGAATTTTGATCCTAGGCATTTCAAATGATTTGTTTTCGCCTTGTGAAGTGATAAAATGTGTAAAATCATGATATTTTGGCTTGTAGGAGCAAAATCGCTCCTGTCCCTCAGTGAAGGACGGGAGCTCGTTTTCAAATATCTTACTATTCTTGCAGGGTCAAGATGAATTGCGAATTGGAAGTGATGGAGAAAGGCGAGATCTTTCCATTGAATATAAATTGAAGATTTTCATGAGCACAGAAATGCCTCCAGGGGAAAAATCGCTCCTGTCCCTCAGTGAAGGACCGGAGCTACAAATCCAATTTTGCTTTGTCCTTGCAAGATTTTAACGTCTTGACGATGTGAAAAGGTCCAGAGAGGTGCATTTTATCAAATGAATATAACTTGAAGCATCGCCCAGGGGATCACATAAGATAGCAAGTCCGGCCTGAGTGAGGTCCTGATCCTGAAATTTGGCTAAGTCTGGAATGCCCTGATCCTGAATTTGACTAAGTCTGGAAACTGAAAAAACCTCCAAAAACTAGATTTTGCAATATAACTCCTGGAGGTCTGAAACCACTCTCAAACATCCTGAAAGTATATATGGAATATAACTTAAAGTATAAGAATTCTTATACTTAAATGTTATATTCCATTAAAATTGTCCTGATTGAGAGTGCGAAAAGTCAAATTTCGCTCGTGTCCTTCTCCAAGGGTCCAGAGCGAAAAGCGCTCCTGTCCCTCTCCAAGGGACCAAGGCGAATCGCTCGTGTCCCTCACCAAGGCACCAGAGCGAAAATGCTTAGTTGAGCCATTCCTGACCTTGTTTGGACGAATCGAGACATCAAAGGCATGGTGAAGGACGAAATGAGCATGATAGAACATCCAGACTTGATCAAAAACAAGGAAATGATGAAGTTTTGCCTAGAGGGTCAAATTCGCTCCTGTCCCTCACTGAAGGACCAGAGCGAAATTCTTCATAAGGTACGATCTGGGCAAAGATCAAACAAATTTTACGTTCAAAGGCAAGAAAGGAGGTAAAATGAACTCATTGAAGACAAATTGAAGATTTTGAAACGTCAACGAGGGTCCCAAAATGCCTAGTTCGCTCCTGTCCCTCAGGAAGGGACCAGAGCGATTTTTGTTGTGGATGACTTTCTTGCACAGTTTGAACCGATCTCAAGGCATGGATGAATAGAAGAGCACATTACGAACCCGTTGAATATAAGTTTTGAAGGTGACAAAGTGAAATAAGGCCCATAGAGCTAAAATCGCTCCTGTCCCTCTCCAAGGGACCAGAGCGAAATTTGCATAAAGGCATAAAATTTGAAAGTTTATCAAGCATCAAGTGATCACGAAGGATCAAGGAACTTTATTTTGCACGATGATGACAATGGCAAGTTGAAAAAGGCAATGACAAGCTCAAAATCATGAAGTTCGCTCCTGTCCCTCAGGAAGGGACCAGAGCGATGTTGAATATATTTGCTAATTCATGCAAAAATCACGTGAGGTCAAGGTTTTCCAAGGTCGCAAGAGGTCCAAGGCGTCTTTTGAAAGTGATATATCAAAGTTTGGAACGTCCAAATGCTATCAATTAAGCTAAGGAACTCATATCGCTCCTGTCCTTTGGACAAGGACCAAGGCGATTTCATTAAAACACTCATGTTCCTTTAAATGCATGTCAAGGCAAGTTCACGCAAGATCAAGGACGTCCTTTGGAAGGCAATGAACGAAGAACGAAGATCAAAAGTTTGCAAATTTGAGCCAGGACACTAGGATCGCTCCTGTCCCTCAGGAAGGGACCAGGGCGATATTTGCCAAAGCACTCATTTTCCTTTGAAGATCATGGCAAAACAAACTTGCAAAAGGTTCAAAACGTTGTTTAAAGGATAATGGACGAGGAATTGACATCAAGAACGAAGAACCTCACGTAAAAGAATGGAGATCGCTCCTGTCCCTCTCCAAGGGACCAGGGCGATAATGGTCATGAGATACACTTGTTCGCACAAGAAAGACATTCAAGCTTGAAGGACCCAACAAACATCGCAAAATCAACGTGGAGATGAGGACCTTGGACGTAAAAATTGCAAGAGTCATGACAAAGTTGATGGATCGCTCCTGTCCCTCAGTCAGGGACCTGGGCGATGAGGTACGTATCTTTCACCTTCACAATTTGGCATTCAAACAAACATTTCTGAATTTATTTTAAATGCTAAAAATCGATAATCTTTGAAAATTCAATTAAAATGGCATTTAAAATTTGCGCAAAACATTAATTAATTATTTTTGCCTTGTAAAAAAAAAAAAAATCGAATTTATTAATTAATAAACAAGGAAATTTAATTAATTAATTATTGTTTGCAATAAAAATGGAGCGCTTGAGTTTATTTTATGAAGGTCGGCCTTTGTTATTTATTAAAAATCATTTATAATTGCTTTATTATTACCAAGTCGGCCTTAAGGTAAGTATGAGGTGAGCGCTATAAAGGGAGGGTGAGAATCTTCATTTTCACATTATCATTCTTCATTCACATGCGATTTGAGAAGGTGCGAAATTGTGTTCAAGGAGGTGCGAATTTATATCCAAAGGAAGGCGTTAGTACTATCCAAGGAAGTGCGAACTTGTCCAAGGCATTGGATATCACGTCAAGGACATATCAAAGATGGCGAAATTGCTAACTTGAAGAGGAAATCACGTCCAAGACTTGAAGGGGTGGCGAAGTTGATAAGAGGAACGTTCTTTTGAAGATCACATCAAGACTATCGAATTTCAAATTTTGCCTAGGCAAATTCCTTTATTTTGCATTTTAGAGTTAAGCTCTCAAAGAGGTATGACGATATGGATTTATTGTTTTGATTTTGAACGTTGATCGTCATTTCCTTAATTTTGGATTTTGAAATTTTGTTTTGCCTTAGCTCAGTTGTTTTTAGGAAATGATTAATAAAGGACTTATCATTAAGTTTCCTAAAATTTGCTCTCTATCTATTCATTGCAAAATCATGTTACTAATTTTGAAATGTTGTAGGCATCAAATGGAGGTCTCTTCAAGGAAAATCAAGCCGGATCAAGGACGGTCTTCACCAGGACGGTCTTCGCCAGGACGATCAAGCCAAGACAAGGGCGACCTCTTCCAATCCAGCGTTCCAAGGCGAGGTACATCATCCTGCACATCAAGGACGAAAGGAGTTAGAACAAGAGTTAATTAAAGATAGCCTCTCAACGACATCAAATTGAATATCTAGCAAGCTTCAAGTGTCAGATGAGGTGGCATCCCAGTCATCACTCCTCCAGTCAGTGAAGCCCACCTCAGCATGTCCAGATTCAATGTACTTAACTCATGGAAGGTGGCACAAACTTCGATGTACCTACCCCGGCTATCCATTGGTCGATTTTTCTAGAAGGGACATGTGTCCAAGCAATACAATTTTATCATTGGTCAAGCATTAAATGTTATGTAATGGTTGTAACAAACCCTAATTAGGGTTTTCATTGTAAAATCTTGGCCATTGATCTTGAATTGATCTAAGCCATCAAATTGTATTGTGGGCACTATATAAGCCCAGGCATTTCATTTTGTAAAAAAGAAAATTTTTAGATGATTAGAGAGAGTTGTAAATAGTTGGAAGAGTTAGAATATAATTGATAGAATAGCAATTAGAGTAGAATAGGAGGACAAGGCAAGAAATTGTTGCCATTGATTGTAAACAAACTCCATTTTCATTGAAGTAATGGTGAAATATGTCGTTTTCTTGCAATTTGCATGGTTTCTTGTTGAAGTCTTCAATCTTAGATGGTAGATAATTAGATGAATGGAGGAAATGTGATTGATTGATGGTGGAATTCGTACATCCATACTACTAGCAGTTTGTTGATTGCAGACTTGCCTTGCGTAGTCAACTGGAATCATTCAGCCTAAGCTCAATTTCAATTTGTCGCCTCTTCATTGATATGCATCAACTTGGATGGTATCTATCCCTGCGGTGATAATTTGAACATCATAAAGCTCCCCTTAGAAGATCGCACTAGTCTTGTGTAGATGTTCCATTGATGTCAAAACAAGACCTAGTTAGAGTTTCATCAAAAGGTCAAGTCATTGCTCCTACATTCTTAGTATTAGGATTAGATCCTCTCTTCGCCCTTATCCTTTTTCCATTTTTTTTAATCTAAGTTAGTAAGAGCCTGTGTCCAGCAAAGCAGATCGGAAGTTCAATGTAAGTCCCCTTGTGATTTCAGCAAATCACATCATACCACGAAGAGCTTATCCACATGTAGAGACCCTACCAAAAGGAACCTTGGAGTCATCCTAACTGATCCTTCATGCGAATCTTCAGCAGTTAGAGGCTTTATTCAAGAGAGGATAAGATACCCTTAGGTATTTTATTCTGTGTATGATTGTGTATAAAATACACGTCAACAGTACCACAGAAAGCACTTACAATGGCTAGCCCTGTAGGGGACGTAAGACCAGTAGGGGTGTTGTTCAGGAGAATTGATGAAGGAGAACCACCAGCACGACGACGGGTGTCACTACCGCATATCAATCTGGTTGTACTCGAGTCACAAGTTGTACCAGCAGCAGAGAGTACCAATAAGCCTGACCATACGGGTAGTGACCTAGGCAGCAGGAGAATGGCAGACCGTACGGTGGTAGAGGAGGCCATACAGCATAGCCCAAATGGAGTAGTTCAAGGGACAGTCGTACTAGAGGAAGTTGTGAAGACAACAGTACAGGAAGCAATCGTACAGGAGAGGTACTGGTACGATGGGTACTAGTACGTCGGATACCGATACGACGGGAAATAGTACGTCAGATACTAGTACGATTGATACTAGTACGACATGTACTAGTACGGTACCAACAGGGGGAGATGAGTTTGGGGATGTACCGATGATAGGAGGAGATGGTCTGGAGGAGTTGGCGGTACTAGACACACTAACGGACGAGGATATAGATGCATCTATGGATGAGTGGTTGGGGCAGTTTGCACTCACACCTCACCCTCCCACCTCGCCTTCACCACATGCCACGGCAGTTGGATGGAGCCAGACACAGCATAGGACCACCCCTATCACAGATCAGGATGGGAGGATGTCTGCAGAGGAGCAGAACAGAGCAATTGGAAGTGGTGGACACGGCCCGAAGATCATCGATGTTGAGGAGAGCAGGTCCAAAGGACTACTGGCAGGTCTTCACCTCACTCCGTCGGACCCTAGTGATCCAGCAAGCTCGCTCCAGTGGTTCTTTGGGGAGCTACAGGGGATTTCAGATATAGCACATGGAATGGCACAGTTGACTGTACAGATGGATGTCAGCAACTCAACTGACGCTGCGAAGTTGTGAAGTTGTGCCACTTCATGACTTTCGGATGTGCGGAAGCATTTGCACGCCACTTTGAGCAACAAGGGTGGCCAGACAGTAGTACATCGAAGATGGTACAAGAGTGGACGCACATGCGACTTTGAGCAATATGGAAGGATCTTTCTGGAATGTCTACCTGCAGATGCGACAGAGTCAGATAGAGCAGCAGACCCAGCGGCTATATGCAGCAAAACTAGAGAAGGATGGGGAGAAGCGTGCGAAGTTAGCCGCAGTGGAGTAGAACCTGAGGATTGAGCTAGAAACGAAGGTGACTACTTATGAGGCCCGTTGCAGCATGCAGACGGAGGTACAGGTACTAGCAAAACAGGTGGCTAAGCTTACTCTACAGATGGAGCAAAAGGACAAAAAACTATTGGAGGCCACACACATGGTCAAGAAGGCACGGGAGCGGCAGCTGATAGCAGAGAAGAACCTCAGACTCCATACAGGGCAACAACCTTCTTCTTCGACCACCATAGGGACGCCTCCTCCCGCTTCTCAGTCTTAGTCTTTTGTTTGTTATTCCAACTCCTGTTGTCTTGGTCATCTGGAAGGCGACTACTTTTTTGGGGGCGCTGATGTTAGGGGTCAATAACACATGTTAGTTTATAGTGGGGTCGGGTGTTTATGTTGATTATGTTTGAGTCGCCGAAAGGTTCCCGTGGGGTAGTTGGTAGTTAGTGACAGTTGGCAACTTGGCCAACCGTTGAGTCTAAATATGGTATGGATGGAACTTGGGCAAAGATGGTATTGTACTGGCATATTTGAGAATTCAATAAAGATATCATTATTCTGTCATAGCTGTTCTATTATTGTTATTTATACCTTGAGATATATTAATGTTCTTTTACATGAATTGTTGGTATGTGTGGGATATCTCTATTTATCCATGAGTTTACCAACCTCCTCACCATAAGGACTAAACAAATAGTTTCTGAAAAGGAAAATTGATTTGCTAGATGATATTTAAGATTTTGGGAGATTGCATCTTTGATGTTAAAAGAAGAGGGACACTTGTTGTGGGCTGGCACATCAGAAAGCATCAAATTCAAGCCAGCACGATTGTGTTGGAACTCCAGCATCTTCAAACCCTTCTTGATCATTAGGGGAATGCCCTTTGCACAATAACCAGGCTTTTTGCCTTCTACATCTACTTATGCCAAATACCCCATTGGGACCAATGGTGTAACCATTATGAATCTTCTTAACACTACTCTTGCAACTACTAGAGAGCGATCACTCCTCTCAACCACTTTGGGGACTTGCTCACCTCTGCCACCTTTCAACCACCAAGGTGGGTGGTCTTTACCTTCACATCAAACTTTGTGTCCTCTCAATGGCATGAATGGTCCCTCTTGATAAGGGAGAAATAACTCACTTGGCTCTTGCTAGCTAGGAGCTTGTTGAGGATGACAGGAGTCTACAAATTGGGTGGGACAACCCTAATGAGCAAGATTGTTCCCCATCCACCCCAAAATGCGAGGGCTGCACTTCAACATAAGCGTTATTTTTTCCTTTTTACTCTATTGAAATGGTAACTTGATTATTTTCCTAATAAGGCTATAATTTTCTTGTGTTACAATTATTTCTAATTAAGAGACAAAACAATTGTCTCAATGTAACTTTAGAATATAATATCATACCCACCCATATTTTTAAAAATCTAAATGTATATTTGATTTTAGCATATAATTTTTTATTAAAAATGAAAATAATTAAATAAAAAATAACTTAGATTTACAAAATTCACCATTATATGCAAATTATCAATTAAATCTAATTAAGAGGATTTATTAGTTCAAGCCTTAAAATTTTAGCTACACCACATTAATACTTGTGTATCAGAGATTCAGAGGACATATAAGAGTCCTAAGTGTTGAGACATGGACCAGCTAGGACTCGAACCTAGGACCTTCCATACGCTGCTAGAGTGCTCTACCATTGAGCTACTGGCCCCTCTTGGACCAGTCTATCGTCGGTTCGGGTGTGGCTTATTTCCAACACCAACACCCCCCCCCCCCCCCCCCCCCTTAAGCCACACCTCTCGTGTGCTTGGGGATCCTAGCCTAGACTTGGCTCGGATACCATGTTGAGACATGGACAGCTAGGACTCGAACCTAGGACCTTCCATACGCTACTGGAGTGCTCTACAACTGAGCTATTGGCCCCTCTTGGACCAAATCATCGTCGGTCCAAGTGTACCTTATTTCCAACACCAACACTAAGCATATGTCTTACCTATGTTCAAGGCATCACGGTTGGAGAAGTACTCCACATTAAAAATAGTTGCTCATTTCCAACATCTATATAGTTAGTACTACCAAATAATAGATTACAAAACTTGTTATAAGAATTTGCACGTGGTATACATCCATTATGATTTGTATATGACAAATCATCAATTATGATTGCATATATGTGGACACAATATTCCAAAGATCCCAATCACTTCCTATTGATAAAATTGAACTAGTATGCCTCAAATGTTTGTTCATTTTGTTGTGGATAAAAATTTTGTTATTCACTCCAAATCATTGATGATCTTAATGTACTCATGCAGATTCAAATTCAAGCTAGCAACGTTGTGTTGTAACCATAATTACAATACTCAACGAGACTCGGCGAGTCTCTAGGTGGTGAGTCCAAAGGAGAAGACTCAACTACGACAGATTAAAAAAAAAACAAGAAAACAAAATGACTTAAATAAAAACAAAAGACTTAAAATGACCTCTTACACTCTAAAAGAACATTCACTTCAATTTCAAGCACACGGAGGAAATTAAATGTTTTGGAGCAAAAAATATATGCCATTGAAGAAAAAACCAGCACATAGATTAAGCAAGATTTGAAAGAGCCCATTGATTTGGAACAGTCTACTATCAATTTGAGACAAGTTTGAAAAGATAATTTTTATTTTGAAGATTTTTTTGTTATTGTTTCTAAATTTCCATTGTGTTCTACATTTGTTTTTTGTTCTTTTACTCTATGTTAATAGAACAAAGAACAAACCCTTTCTTTTGCAAATTTTCAAAATTTATATCTACAAACACTAATTATTTTGAATATTTTTCTTTAAAAAAAAAATTTAATTAAAAATCATAAATCTTAACTTATTTTCCATTTATATCTTATTGCAGCATACATCATATTTATAAATTATTCTAATCACAATGTCAACCTCAATTAAAAAGAATCCTTGTTTGAAAATGTGCTATCCCTAGAACAAAGATGGGAGACAACTTGTGTTCATTGCAAAACAAAAATGTTTGGAGACATTAACCAATTGAAGTATTACCTTGCATAAATACCATGCTGAGATGCTAAACCATGTCCAACAACACCTTCTAAAGTTATATGCTAAGTACAAAGCCATTTATAGACTTTTGGGCAAGAAAGGAATTCAAAAGGAGGGAAAGAGAAGAGATGCCATACATTGGTGGAGACTCTACTTCCATTTCTTAGATCCTTGAGCGGTGGTGTTGGAATTGGGCCTAGAGTTCATGTATCTTCATCTAATTCAGATTCATATATTTCTCCACCCACTACTCTAAGTTTCCAACCATTACTTGAGAGCATGGATTGAAATAATGATAAGCATTATGCACCAAGAAATGCAATTGGACACTTCAGTTTATTATAACATTTCACTTTACACAGATAAGTAATTATTATTCTTTTATATATCATTTCACTTTACACAGCTAAGTAATTATTATTCTTCTTGAATTTTTTTGCATTATAAGGTATGGAGAATTTAAAATTAAACTCTCAAGTTTAGAATACATATTTTGTTTATTTAATTTACTTTAGGTATTCTATTGGAAAAACATGATAGATGCCAATATTGTTTGTGGGGTGAGGTCCAAAGAGCCCCTAATGATGAGAAGATAATGGGCTCCATTTTGACTCAAAAGGTTGCAGATGCAAAAATCAAAATTGACGAGTCATATGTAAGCACCATCATGAGTGATGGTTCAAAAACTAAGAGAAATAGAAAAATTGTTAAACTTCCTTAATTATTCCTCAAGTGATTGTACTCCCTTAAGTTAATTGATTTAATGATTAAGATTTTATATTTTTATTCTATTGAATCACTACTTTTGTTTCTTTCTAAGTTGGCATAATGTCTCTGAAATCAATTGATGCTTTAGGAAACATAAAAAATGTTGAACTCATTTGTGAAGCTTTGGAGGGAGTCTTAGTCAAGATAGGTGAGGAAAGTGATGCAAAGAGTTATAGATAATGCAAGAAATTATATTGCTACAAGTTGACTTCTCATTGATAGGCAAACATCCTTACTCTGGACACTTAAGTGTTTCTCGTTGCATTGACTTCATATTGGAAGGTCTTGACAAGATTTCGTGGGTCAAAGCACGTGTCATACTTATACGTATAATCATACTTGGGTCCTTGACCTAATGGAAAAAATCACAAAGGATTGGCTCATCTCAAAATAACCCACTTTGCAACAAATTTTATCACATTGATTTCTTGTTTTAGCCAAAGGCCACTTTGAGCTGCATATTTGTTAGTGAGAAATGGTCTAAATCATCATCATGCTAAGATGTCGATGACCATAGTTATTCATAAAGTCCTACTCACCATCATAGGTTCCAAGTTCAAGTCAATTTGAATAGTGTACTGTTGAGAATACGGTTATATTGAGAGTGGGGGTGGGGGGTGGGGTGAATCAGTATAACGACAAACTTTTACTTTTTCAACTTTATATTATAATCATCTAACTTGATCTCATTAACACATTCATTTCATATTAACATTAACATGTATCTAACTATTATGCATCACAAGTTGAACACAAAATATATATGTGGAAAACCTTACAGGAGAAAACCACTGTAAAATAGCTTCCTTATCTATAGAAAACTTCTTTTACAAATTTGTAGGTATCAACCCACTATAGGCACCAACCCCTCATTCTGTTTGCGAGACTCTTTCCCACTAGAGGCACCAACCCCTCATTCTAATTCGTGAGCACTTGCCCACTAGAGGCACCAACCCTCATTCAGTTAGAGGCACCAACCCCTCATTCAAATTTCCACCTTTTAATGGATGATGGATGATCCTATTCTTCACAACTTATGCTATAGTTCTTTCTCTCAAGTTCATCTTCGAATCTGCTATGAAATGACTATAAGACTGCCACACAATTCTCTTCACAATGAAGTTCTTTATATCACCTTTGAAACTGCTATAAATCTGGTCACAAGTCTGATACAAAGAGATCACAATCTCTTCCTTATAAGCTGCTAATCAAATTCATATGTGTTTCTGAATTAATCTACTATATAATCCATTATCTCCTTGGTGGATGTATTTAAACTATCTTCTTCTAATACACATACCGGTACAACCCACTCTCTTAATTATATTCTTTTATTTCAATACTCCACACACTTCTCAATTCTCATTTAATGTTCCTTTTATGCCTTGAAGTTTCTTTATGAAGGGAGACATCTCTTCATATTAATCTTTTCATGAGTCAGATCTTCTCCTTGCAAACTAAACCTTTGCAACTTAATAAAGTTTTCTTCTTAATGAATCGCATCATTTGGACAGACAAAAAGCATCTCTAATGATTGCATCTCTTTGCTTTAATAATTGATGGCAAACTGATCTTAATTAAATCGCACTACATGGGAGGTCATTTGCTTTAGTCGATTCAACATATTAGTTTATTTGTATAACAAAACATATTAACCTCTTCATGCGCCATCATGTTAATTTGTCCAACATTTACTTAAATCTTTAGTTGGTCATCATGCTAACAAATTGACATCTTATGATAAAGTCAACCATACTTGTCTTCTTTTATCGTTGCATAAATTGATTCTCAAGTCGCTGATTATTACAAGCAAATCTCATTGATTTGGGCATTGTTTTTATAATATTATTTCAATATGTAATTCCTCTTCACATTCTTGACCGCTGCTTAGTTTGTATTTGTTTTACCGTAAAATACAATCACTGTTGTCTTGTTTACTTTAATCACTTCCTTCTAACAATTGCGAATCGTTGCTTTTATATATATATATATAAAATCTTTTATTTAATTTTCTTCTCATAATCCTTATCTTCTCTGCCGTTTAACCTCGTTGCTTCCAGAAATTACTTTTCTCTATTCTTCATAATCGCTGCTTGATAGTTGCTGTGTATTTAACAACAAAGCGCTACTCTTCATAATTCTTGTAGACTTTAATGATAGTTACTGTTCTTCATTAACATATCATTGCTGCTTTATAATGTGTACATCAACTTCAGTATGAATGAAAGTCCACTCGCTTCCTTAGTACAACTGATGCTTTTATCAAAACAAAAATTATTTGGTAATTGCTGCATATAATAATTATACAGATTGCTGCCATTGAAGATTACTCCTACTACCATATTGAAGTCGGCTATATCATCTTGAAGTCGGTTGTAAGTCTTTGCTCCAAAACAGATCACCTACCTTCCGATTCCTCAAGTTGTTCCAAACCCTTGTCCAATGTCATCTCAGTAATCTCTGTGGTTTCCTTTGCTCTCCCCAACTTCAAGTAAGGCTTTGCCTGTAAGCTTTAAAGTTTCATTCCATGAATTGAGTCATTATCTTTCTAATTTCAATTGCTGCTACTTAATGATTACCCATTTCTCATGCCACCTTTGACGTCCATGACTTTATTAATGACATTCTTTTCACCTTTGATATCAATGACAGCCTTTCCAACATAACTGAGTGCCCTTGACATCAATGACAATATTTCAACATGTACCATGAGCACGTGTCTCCTCAAAAAATTCCATGTTTCTAGGACGAGGATGTCTCGGGGACATGGTATTTTCAGAGGACGTCCCTGAGTGACCCACCACCTGCGTCACCATCCTCGAGACATCTTCCACTCAAAGGAATTTCTGATACATCCTCTTTGGGGAGGACTTCCAAGAGATGTTGGGATGTCACCAAGACATCTAGGGACTCCCAGGAGTCTACCAAACATCTCGAGGATGCCCAAGCATCTCACAGGGCTAGTCACACAAAAAGAATGATTTTTTTTTTGATCTCGTGCCCAACCTAGAGCCTAGTGGTCTATGGTCCCAACAAAACCCCAAAAACACTATAAATATGCCTTTGAACATCTAATGAAGGGTACCCCCCATACAAACCAAACACACAACAATAGATAAATAAATAGAAAATGCAAGCACAATCTGCCCTATTGGAAATGTCATTTGTAACCCCATTTGCCTTCTTTATCTTGCAAAGCATAACTGCCCTAGAATGTTTTGCAAAATGTAACTCCCCCTTTTTGAGATTGACCACTTTTCTCTTCTTTTTCCCTACATTTGAATATGCCCAGCATATGCCCAAAAAGCGTTTTGATGCCCACTAGAGTATTTTGACATATATTTTATTTCTCTCCTAAAGTAGTGCAACTTCTGGAGGCCATATCTTTTGATCCGGAACTCGATTGAGCCCATTTTTTTAAAAACTAAAGATCTCAAAGTGATCTACACTATGCTTTCCCAAGACCATCAATTGATCAAGTAATCATCAAGGTCCCATTCAATCATTTAAATGTTCGAAATTCAAGTTGAATACTTTTCATAGGATTTTTCAACCTTGAACTATTAACATCGACCAAACAATATATGAAAATGAGATGATTCTTTCAACATTCATTATATTTTCCAATTCTACTTCTTGGGGTCAATTTTCATGTTACATGCAGAAATGCAAACTTACTAAAAGTAGTGACCCTGCTTTTTTTAGCCCTTATTGACAAATATTCACCAAACTTAGCAAATATCAAAATAAACAATATTTTTGGGTGATGCAAGATTGCTCTTACACCATGGATGCTACTACACCAAACCCTCGGGGTGATTTGAGAAGTGACCTTGTCACATCTGAAGTGTTCTGAGAAAAACCTTTTCACTTCAATATTTCAGGACTTTTTAAAAACTATAAATGCACGAAACCACATAAAGCATAAAGAGAACAACTATTATGACACAGACACAGATTTCTCATGGAAAACCCTTTCAGGTTAATGACCACAACATCAAAAAGCTTTCATTAACCTAAATGGGCACCAACCTTGATTACAAAAAGAACACCACTCGCCAGAGCGCACCAAATCCAAACAGCTATGGCACCAACCATAGTTTGAGCACCAACTCATAAAAATACACTTAAACTCAAAATATTTCTTAGAACTCCATTCCCAATCCAAAATTATACAACACCTCTGTACCTTCCAGCAATAGATGTATCAATGAATGCATGTAGCAAACCAAAAAAGTAAAACTCTCTCCTATTTTCGTATAAAATTCACAAGCTCAACACATAACACCCAGCCTTGTTTGATCAAAAACGCGCTAAGCAACAAACCAGAACCAAAGAAAATAGAACACAAAGGATTCTACAACCAGCAATCACACAACAAAACTTCACACCACACAACTTTTATTCTTCTCGAAAAGCTGAATACCAAAAAGATAATGGCACACCAGCAGAAGTATTTGACCTTCAACTTAGTTGCTTCACTGTATTTTGAAACGGCACACCCCTTACATCTCACACACTTCCTTTGTTCAAAAAGCACACGCTCCATCAATTATTCAATACACACACTCCCTTATTTCGCACAGCAATGAATATCATTCACATCAACAACCTGTTGGTGTCTGTTTTATCATCTACCAAACATTAGGATAGGATACCTGAAGGCATTCTATCCTCTCCTCTCCTAAAAAATCACTACTAATTCCAAGGACTATATGTGAGAACAAGCGACTTTAGTGGAATAGCTTCTTGGGTAGTGTATGCTGAAAATCTCAAGGGGGACTTACGTTTAACAACTGTCTTGAACTGCTGGACTTTTAGCAATTTTAAGCTCTCTTTTTTGGGGGGGATTTTCTGGGATTTTAGACTTTCAAAAGAAAAGGAAAAAGAAATAGGGATAAGAAGGCTAATCTAATCCTACGAACTCTGGAGACGGTATCAATTGGATGGTCTCGAGAAACCAAACTTCGCTTCGCCACACTAGGGACAACTACACAAAGTAGGTGCAATCTTCGATGGGTTGTGCTTATGATCGAGATGTTGGGATGCACAGAGGACGGGCTCAGACTAACTTTGCACAGTAGAATGGAAATCATCCATTTACCAAAAGTATGAGCGGAGACACACCATCAATTGACACTTATCAAATCCTTCATTCAAATTAATAACAATGAAAGCAAATCTATATTAATTTTAACTAAGTGTTGAGGAAATTGAAACCATGCCAATCATTCAAACAATAGGGATTACAAAGCAGCGCACATGCAATATATTATCTGGAAATGACCTTACGCAACAATACATCAAAAACCTCACACTCTCCAAATGAGAGGAGGTAGCCTTATATAGTTTTTCAAAAATAAATGAATGGCCGAGATTAAACAATGATCAAGGGCCAAGATTGAAAGTCCTAAACCCTAATTAGGGTTTCCCAAAACACCATCAATTCGAGTGAATAATAAAGTGACACATGGCACAGCTGCTAATCTCACTGGGGTGAGCACCTACTTTCCTCCGTAGTAGATTCGATGTACCTGGACACAATGAGCTTGACCTCCTCCATGGTGACATTTGGCAAACTGCCAATCTGGAAGTCGATGATGTCCACATCATCGGTACAGGTGGCGAGGATGCCTTCCCACTCAACTGCCTGGGCAAGAAAACTTTCATCGATGAAGAGAAAGTTTGCGATCTTTAATCATCCCTGAATCCTTGAAGAAGCTTGACTGAATCCTGGCTCTCAGGTTCTCTGCCTGCAAGTGTTTCTCCCTTATACTCTCTTTCTTCCAAATCTCGGATGCTACACGAAACACTTTGCTCAAAATCTCCCTGACACTCTCCTCTGTTTCAAAGCAGTTGGTCTCAGATTTCTTCAAAACCTCAATCCGGGTAACCAAGGTGTAATACCAGGTGCTAAAGTCGTACCTATCTCTGGTCTGTATGATACCTGCATCCATCAAACTTCTCTTGGACAAACCTCAGATAACCTTCAGATGAGGAAGTATTTCATCTTGAATCTCCTCCACGTCCTCCCAATTGGCGGCTAAATCCTGGATACGGCTGACAAGTGAAGAAGCCGACTCATGTGCTGACACTAAATTCTCTACCAGTATATCTGCACATGCTGAGGCATTTGAAATCCATTCTTTAGCCTGTGTGAATGTACCCTTCATATCCTCATAATCCTTTATTGATCCCTGCTGAAGAGGCTGTAGCGGAGTAAACGGGATCTCACGGTTGAGTGGGGCTGGTAAGATGGAGAACATACTTTCTCCACTGCTGGTTTTCTTCTTTGACCTTCTTCCTCTTTTCTTTCTCCTGGGCCAGACTTGTCTTCAGAGCATTGCAAGAGTCGTCAAAATACTGGACCTCTTGGTCCTGGGTGGGCTTACCCAACTCTATGGTAGTGATCTTGTAATCATCCGCGGCGACATTGTCCCTAGTCTTTCCTTCTTTGGGCACCGCTATCCAGACTGTCCGGAACCCTGCACTGTCTCTCTGAATTAGGGAAAACTTTCTGGCGGGCTTGGGTGGTTTAGTTATAGAGGACTCATTCACCTTCTCCAGAAATGCAGCAGTGACCTCTTCGGAACAGGCCTCCTTGGGGACCTTGGCCTTTATTCTTTCCCTCAACCAATCCGGAATGGTTGATTGCTCTACAGTATTCCGGTCAAACTCATCATCTGCCTCTCCTGGGTTTGCTGGTATGCCATCCAAGAAGACTGTAGGTGCTTCAGCTTGCTTTTTGTCTGGACTTTGGATGACCTCTTCCACTACTTCCTTAACCGGATGAGAAGGCACTCTTACTTCATCATCAATCATGCAGATGTTCATCTCTTGCTCCCCAATTGCATTCTGATCGGGCACAATGGAAGCAGCACTCAAGATGGAGTGGCCTTCACTGGACTCCCTTCTTTCACCTACAACCCTTTTCCCTGTGACCTTTGTGCAGCTTCCAACCAACTCCTTCCTCTTTCGAGACCCAAAACTTTCTGGATTTCGGGCATCACCAGTAGAGGTACAAGGATTGATGGACAGAGTATCATCTACTCCCATCAATTCATAGGTCAAGGTCACACCTTTGGCCTTTAACTACCTTGTCTTTTCAGACATCCACCACCTCGAATACTCAACCACCGATCTCATGAGGTCTACTAGATCTGACTTCTCCCCCTCTATCCAATCTATTAAAACCAAGGGTTCATTTTTCATCTTTTCAAAACTTGGTTGCTGAAGCTCTAAGCTTTCCTCCACTTGATTGGCAACTCTGAATACCTATGTTGCTCTCACCATGCTCAAAGGAATTCTTGACCAGAATCTCTTCCTGGTCTTGAAGCTATCGGTTGCATTAGCCCAGTAATCTTCTAGGTCTGGTCTATGCTCAAACACTATTCCTTCGACCTTCTTTATCCTGTGGAATGGATCGAAATTCCTTCTTAACTTGTATTGATAGAAGGGATACCAGGCTAGCTCCTTCTCAACGGTTGCAACAGCTTGTGATGATCGACATGTTTCCAGCCCATTGCCAATTGTAAGTGAGGACGTTCCTGCCTTCTTCTGCTTATCCCTTTCAATCACTATATACTCCTCCAATTGTCTTACAACCTCGAGCAACACCACTCAGTTGGTAGGGTATGCTGGAAGCTTGTATGTAGGTCCAGAGAATCCCTGAATTTGGAGGTAAGTGAACTTTGGATATTGGATGTACCAATATCCGAACCGACTGATGAAGTCCATAGACTCTTGAGAGAATCTCTGGTGCAGCCCACCTTGCAGTGTCTGAGTGATGTGCATAAGGAAAGTATCATTCACTCTTTTGAAATGGAATTTCTCTTCCCTGTGGAGCTGGGGATAGCAATCATACACTAGAAACTAGTTCTCCTTGTTCCCTACTTCTCCTCTACAAGTGAGACCTCTGTATCTGTAGGTCCTGGCCAAGGAATAAAACAGGTAAAAACTCATGAAGAAAGTCCTATTCGTCTCCAGGTTCCTCAGCTTGCTGTCTAGGTTGTCGCTGATCATCCTAGCCCAGTCTATCATTTTTACTCCATTGATTATTTCATTAATGAAATATTACATCCAGGGTTCGAATGGAGCTCCCTGAGGGTTTCCCATCATTCTATTGAGCAGAACAATCATGTGCCCAATGTCTTCCTTGAAGTATGCTCGCACTAGGCTCTTCCTCTGAAGTTTGGAGGCGCCCTTCCTTGGCTTGTCTAGCCAGGAATGGTTAACTATGGCATCATATTCCTCTAGGTGGTCCTGATACAGACCGTCAGCTTCATCCTTTGTCATATAAACTGTGTTGTGATACTCTGGGATCCTGAAGGCCTCTCTGATGGCCTCATCACTGATGTTCGCTAGTACCCTTCCATCAGGTGCAACAATGTCTTTACTGATGGGGTTGTAATGTTTGGCACATTCGACTACTAGCTCATTGCATTGCATGGTGGGGAGAAAGCCAACAGCATGCACAATGCCACTCTTCATCATCTTTCGCGCAATGGTGGTAGGCACAAGGTTGTCCAAACCAAACGTTCACTTCTTAAATTCCCTCAGATTGATGTGTTCGAGGTTGGTGTCGCTGATGTTCTTCCATTTTGAAGTCATCCTCGACTTCGAAGGAGCATCTTTATCCACTTGAAATTTCATAATGTCTAGGACCTGCAGACAAACAATGAAATTTTAAGTTAGAAAATTATTTGCAAAGTTTCAAAAATAATGGGGCTGCGAAATGGCCAAGTGTTGGAAAATTTTCATTTTTATTCTCATACTTAGCCAAAAAACTTGAATTTTCACCTCAAAAACCCTCAATCTTAAGGCTGGTTGTGGTTACCACCAAGTGTCAAAACATTCAAAAAATTTCATACTTTAGCCAAAAAAAATTGAATTTTCACCTCAAAAACCCTCAATCTTAAGGCTGGTTGTGGTTACCACCAAGTGTCAAAACTTTCAAAAAATTTCATACTTAGCCAAAAAAATTGAAAAATGATTTTCTTTCTCCAAAATTTCCGAAAAAATCATTTATTAAATTCTGGAAAATTTTCAGAAAAAATCCATAAATCTGCATCATGAATTTAGTTTCACCTTCGAATGGGTAGAAGTAGGGCTAGAACTCTCTTAAGAACACTCAAAAAATTCAGAAAAGCTTAAATAATTCTTCCTCGTACTAGTTGCCCTTCTCCAAAAATCTGTGAAACTTTTGTCAGAAAAGTTATCCAACTTTCAGCAATATCAAAATTTCCTCCAAATGATCTTCATACTGAAATACTTTACTAAGCTCTCCTTAGTAACTTCGAACTTCTCGGTGTAGAAATGAAGTATTTGTAAACAAGGTTAAATCCTCAAGTAGAAACCCTTAAAATCTTCCAACTCATACTTCCTAATTTTAACTTCATGTTTACAAGTTTTAAGAAAATATCTCTTTTTTTAAAAAAAACTTTCCATTTTGATTTAAGTTTAAAAATATCCAATAATCCTCTAATATTCTCTTTCAAAAAAACTTTCTATCTTGGTCTTCAAGTTCGAAATCTTTATGGATCTTCCAATATCCCCTTTCAAAACTTTCTATTTTGATTTAAGTTCGAAAATATTCAATAATCCTAAAATATTCTCTTTCAAAAAAACTTTCCATTTTGGTTATAGGTTTGAAATCTTGAAAGATTTTCATGACATCGCTCAACTTGTTGACTTTGTTTGACCCTTCATGTGTAGGCGGACTTTTATGATAACTCTCATCACCTTCAACTTTTGGCGGACTTCCCTTACCTCTCCAAGGCATGGCAGACTTTGATGATAACTCTCATCACCTTCAAAATCGGCGGACTTTGAGAAGGCCTCCATATGGCCTAGAGCGGAGTTTTGGAGGTCTCCATATGGCTATGGCGGAGTTTGAAGGGCTCTCTTGATGAGCTTTCCAACATATGGCAGACTTTGGAAGGTGTTCCTACATGTCTTAGGCGGACTTTTGCTGACTTGACTACCAAGGCGGAGTTTAGACTAGGCCCTTGGCGGACTTTGGTGACATCTCCATGCAAGGCGGACTTTGGTGACATCTCCACCAAGGCGGAGTTTGAACTATCTCCCCATGGCGGACTTTGGAGGGCTCTCTTGGTGACCTTCTATCCTAGGGCAGAGTTTAGAAGCACTCCCACATAGCCTAGGGCAGAGTTTAGAGGGTCCTCCTTCATGGTATGGTGGAGTTTGGAGGTGTTCCCACATGACCTCCCACACACACATGGCAGAGTTTAGGTGCCTCACACACATGGCATCATTTATAAAAGGCTCATGGCGGACTTTGGAGGGTCTTCAACACATTGCGGACTTTTTGGAGGGTCTTCTCTTCATAGCCTCCTGTATCATGGCGGAGTTTGAACCTACAACAATACTTTAAAACGCGTGTTAGCCAGACTTAGAAGAATTCTTAGAAAAATTTCAAAATTTCACAACTTAACAAAATTTAACCGGATTAACTTGAAATTTGAAATCCATGCCTAGGTGGATCATCTGAGGCATCATGCCCCCTAAAATGTAGGGATTTGGCTTTTTAGGTCAAAACTTGGAATTTTTGAGTCCCGATTGAAGCTGGTCAGTGGTGTAAGTGCAAACCCTAGATTCCCATCCCGAAAAAGCAAAAAGCAGGCATCCCTAAAAAATAGGAAAAACTTTCTAAAAATAGCCATACCAGGGATCGGGCTGAAAATGCCAAAAACAAAACTTCCTAAAAAATAGGAAAAAAGCAAAAAAGCAAACTTTCTAAAAGTGTCCAAATTCGCCCAAATCAATTGCGATTTTCATCCCTTGGCCTTTCTAAGCACTATGGTGGTGTTCGTATTTCGGAATCACATAATTTGCAAAAAACTAACTTTCAATCGTCAGGGCCTAAATTGTTCAAAACTGGACAAGGCTTGGTGAAACTGAAGCGGAAGGTCATAGGACACTAACAAAACCCTAGAAAGCAGGAAAAGAGAGGGTCCCCATTTGCAATGGGGCGATGTGTGAAAAAGGTCACAACACAACCATGAAAACTTCACTTCCAAAAAAATAAATCGTAGTCAATTAATTTTATTTGCCCGACAACATCTACATATCAGAAGTTTGTCATCGTTTGTAGTATGTTCAAAAAAATTTAATGCACTTTCTCCGTTTTTTTAAACACGCCTACTCCGCATTCAAAAGAGAATGAACGAATATTCAAAAAAGTTATACACCCTGTTGATTCCCAAATCAATAGATCCTAAATCCTAGAGAAATAGCCACTGACTCATAAACAGATCTAGGATTGGGTTTGGCCAACGAGCAAGATTCAGCCCAAAGGCTGCAATCTTCTACTCTTCAGGCTCTGCAAGACCTAGGTGGGTATCCCTATAGCAATGTTATACACATTTTGGCTTTATATAAACAAACATTGCACTATATAACAGATGCTTTCAATGAAAATATACCAAGGAAAGTATGATGAGCTACAAATTTTGGCTTGAACCTTAGCTTGTATTACTTTGCTTGCATTGAAAGTTGGCTCTAATCTATTCTACTCCTAATGCAGAAAATTTGAAAACTGAAATATAAAAGGTGAAATAAGAATGTGAAAATGATCCTAAAACTTAGAAAAGTATGACCAGTGCCTCTTCAAGGGGAATACAGAGTCAAACAACAGGCCTAAAGACAAATAATATCATAGTATCAGCACTGAGATCCAATACTACACATATGCATCCACAAGTTCCTCGCAATATCTCTTACACAAATGCTGCAGTATTCAAGACGGAATTTAATTCATTTTACTTGAAACGAAACCTATCAAGCAATACACATTCTGCATTAGAGAAGACAAGTTGAACATGTCATTAACATAACAACTCATACAACACAATACAAGAGATACGAGCAAGAAAAATGAATGTTCTCTATATTGATTTTCAGAATAAAATTGATACATTCATGATAGATTGCTATGCTCACTAAACTTGCAAAAGACTAACTGTCATTATATTGCTTTACAGCTTTCCTAGTACATACTAATCAAAATTTCAGAATCCTTCTTCTTGGCCTTGAATTCCCTTTTATAACACAAGGGAGCCAAACAAGCTTCAGACCAAGAAGACACATGTCAAAATTACATTGCATTACAACTCACCCTAAGGCCTTTTGTCCTCGTTACTCTGCATGCACTCTTCTTTGCTGCAGTAAATGCGGGGGGGCTGAGAGGGCGTCATCCTAGGAGCTTTGGATTGCAAGTCTGCAAAAACTACCTTTTCACTGGTACTTTAACGTCTGCTCTTGTCAGGATCTGAAGTACATCTCGACGTCTCGTAGCAGGTAACCTAGAGAATGGTCTTTGGTGATTGAGTACTTCTATCAATCCTCCTCAAAAATAAGCAACCTCCACAAAAATTATAGTAACAAAGAAAAAAAAGAATTATGACTAGTCTTCTCCCTCAAGCTGCTCTTCTTCCAAGGAGCAATACTTTCCATGCAATGCTTCTATCTCATCCATTGGCCAAGAAAAACCCCTCAAACCTTGCAACTTACTCATTGCTTCCCTTGTTTTGTGGGCTGGAACAGTTGCGGCCTCCAAAGTAAATCTATGGTACATCAAATCAACCTCCATGATCTTATCAATGATATTATAATATGATTCACTTTGAGCCGGATCAGTAGCCAAGGAAGTCAAAACTGCATTTATGGCGTCTTGGAAGCCTTGCTTCAACTCTTCTAAACTTTTGATTTGCCCATCACCTACCAAAATTGTGGGGATATCCCACTTTTCAATCCCTAGAAAGAATCAATCATTTTAACCCATAGTTGAAAAACTCGAACTCGCCACGGACTCGGCAAACCAAAAATTTGGACTCGGACTCGGACTTGTGAAAGACTCGTGAAAGACTCGGCAAGGACTCGGCAAAAAAAAAAACCATTGTTTTACAAAAAAACATAAAGAAATTAATGCATTTAGAGAACATAAGAGCCATAATTGAAACATTACACATGTCACATACTCATAGTTTCAAACTTTCAACTCTAAAATGTATAATACCAAGATTTCTTCAATGCTAATTATGCTTTTATATGGAGCCTAATCAGACTCGGAGGTTAAATTTTCCCTACTTCCATCGGCGCAATTTCCCCCTATATTTTTCGACGGGGGTTTGGGGGCAACGCCCCCAAGTTGGGGTCAAGGGGCATCGCCAAAGGATCCTGAAATTTGACTAAGTCTGGAAAATTGAAGAATCCTCCAAAAACTAGATTTTGCATTATAACTCCTGGAGGTCCGAAACCACTCTCAAACATCTTGACAGTATATATGGAATATAACTTAAAGTTTGGAATGTCATCCTGATCTTCAAATGCCCTGAAATTTGGCTAAGTCTGGAATGTCTTCCTGATCCTGAAATCTGACTAAGTCTGGAAAATTGAAGAATCCTCCAAAAACTAGATTTTGCATTATAACTCCTGGAGGTCCGAAACCACTCTCAAACATCCTGACAGTATATATGGAATATAACTTAAAGTATAAGAAAGAAGAAAGATAAAAGGAAATGTTATATTCCATATATGAATCCTGACGGAGAGACCAAATTTTTTCACATGCTAAACTCAATTTTAAAGCTTGCATGACATTTTTTCTGGGTCGCGCGAGTCCATCTGAAAGACTCGCGAGTCCATGCAAAAGACTCGCGCGAGTCTTTCAGATGGACTCGCCAAGACTCGCCTCGCGAGTCCTTGGCGAGTCGACTTGTGGCTCCCATGGACTCGCGAGTCCGTGGCGAGTCCACAAGTTTTAAAACTATGTTTTAACCAATGCCTTCTTTTCAACCTCAACATTAGGCAATTCTTTAATCAATAAATTGTAATTCTTCCAAGTCACCCTTAGAATTTGGGGTGGAGAGGCTACATTTTTTACCGCCAGCATGACCTCTTTTAAATCCTGACCCTTTGGCATCCAGGTGGTCCTAATAGGCTAAAAGAATGAAAGAATTTCATCCAGCTAACTAAGGAGCTGTGAAGTCAAAAAATATGAGGTGTGCACCTTGCTCAATTTTTCAATAATTTTACCTGACACCTGCAAAATTGAAGCCTTCCTGATTTCAAAATAATTATTCTCAGCCTCATCTTTGACCCTCTGCAATTCTTTATTCATCCTTTCTAACTCTTCAGGTCTAATTCCTCTTGAAGAATCTGCTGTCATTTTCTTTATTTGCTCCTTTAATGCAATATTTTCAATGAATAACTTATTGTAGTTTGCAATAAGAGCCACATGCATGTCCTTCAACCTTACATGATTTTGCTCAAGATCTTCTACTACAAGCTGAGCAAGTTGGACTGCATGTGATGTGATAGGTACAACCTCAGATGCAATAGTGTCTTCAAGTGTCCTTACCACTGCATCTCTTGTCTTCTATTGTCCACCCTGCAAAACTATAGGTTTCTGAACATTTAGGGCTTTAGATCATAGAGCAAAAGCCTTTAGGCTTATGCTTACCCCTAACCCATGCTCTCCGAACTCTTTGGCAAAATTGGGGTCCTTTTGTTGCATGATTTGATCTAACAAGAAGATTTTCTCAAAATTCTAGTCGGGAACAAGAAGCATGCCACTATTTTGAATCATATCCTTGCCTTCTTCATGGGTGCATCTGAAACTATTCCTATCAAAATTCCTAATCTCTTCATCAGATAAATTCTTTAACTTTTCTCTAAGCCAAAAGGATTTGAACTCGAGAGAGTTCACGAAATTGTCATCTGCCATGAAGTTCTTTGTAGTAATTCTTTCATCATCCGTTTTTTCTACAGGGATTGTGCTAGGGATGATGGCCCTATCTAAATCATTGAGGACCTCAGCAACTTCATCTTCATGGAAGGTTTCCCGCGAGCGAGAAGATGGTGGCACATTTGTATCAAAATCTTCTTGAATATCTACAAAGTTAGACATTTTTGCTTTTCCTTTCTCAATTTTTCTGACTTGTTCAGCAGCTTGCCTAGAAGTTCCAGGAGACAGTTCTTCAACTGTTACTGTATTTCCCTTCATCTTGTGTACTGTAGGGGCTGGGTCAATTGGCCTTTCTTCAAATTTAGCCCCTTTATCCCTGGCATCCCTTCTCTCCATTTCAATTTTTATTATGTTGTCTGCCTTTCTCATCATGAAAGACATCCTAGCAAAATCATTCTGAAAATCTCTGTAAAAACCCTCAAAATTAGGATCCTCCTACTTTCTTTCGCTCTCAAGCCTCTTCATGAGCTCCCATTTCTTCTTGTTTTGATCTACCTCAGTAGGGAAAGCATTTCTAATTAGGTCCTCTCTTTCATCAAAAGAATGGAAATAACCCTTTTTCCTTTAGCTTATATATCCTAAGATCATTTGTACATCCCTCAGGGTCAAAATGCCTAGCCTGAGCAACCTTTAATCTGTAGTTCTTTACCAAAAAGTCATGTACTGTTACTGTATTTCCCTTCATCTTGTGTACTGTAGGGGCTGGGTCAATTGGTCTTTCTTCAAATTTAGCCCCTTTATCCCTGGCATCCCTTCTCTCCATTTCAATTTTTGTTATGTTGTCTGCCTTTCTCATCATGAAAGACATCCTAGCAAAATCATTCTGAAAATCTCTGTAAAAACCCTCAAAATTAGGATCCTCCTACTTTCTTTCGCTCTCAAGCCTCTTCATGAGCTCCCATTTCTTCTTGTTTTGATCTACCTCAGTAGGGAAAGCATTTCTAATTAGGTCCTCTCTTTCATCAAAAGAATGGAAATAACCCTTTTTCCTTTAGCTTATATATCCTAAGATCATTTGTACATCCCTCAGGGTCAAAATGCCTAGCCTGAGCAACCTTTAATCTGTAGTTCTTTACCAAAAAGTCATGTACCTTCTCCAAGGTATCACAACCCACAATGAACTCTCCAAAAACAATCACCCTAGGGAGGAGCCTCCCCTTCTTATCTATTTTAATTTGCTCTCTCCATCCACATTATTTGCCAAATCAATTCAAGAAGAGCTAGCCTTGGGGAGACAAAAAGTGGCAAAACATGGGGTGCTTGCTCACACCCGAAGACCCTGATGATAGTACAATTGCCATACAAGAAAATCCCCAAAATTATGGATGAATGCCCCCTCTAGATATATCATCCCTTCAGCCCTACAACTTCTTATCCTCAGAATTTTAATGATATTCTTGGGTGGCCTTGGTAACCTAACTCCAAGCCTTGACAATACTTTCTTGACAAAATGATCAAATAAAACACAATAATTACCAAACCTGGATCCTTTATCCCACACTTGAGTCCATCTTTGTACTGGCCATGGAAGACTTGTGTGTGTGTCATTTGTTCTTATCATTAATTATGAATCCCAGTAAGCCTTGTTTTGATAAAGAATCAAATGGCACAATAAAGAATAATGTTTGAAGTCCAGCTTCTCATCCTTGTTTTTTGCTTTAATTAAACCCTCATGAAGCTTGTCATGAATAATAGCTGCAAAATCATATAGCTCATTTATTGAGGGGTGTTGGACATTGATGGCAATCATCATTAAATCTATGGGCATTTGAGTAAGCCCACAATCCACTCCAAGCACCTATCCCAATGCATAATAGGTCTTGACAAAGTAGGGCTAATTTGAAAGGTTCCTTTTCAGATGACAGCATATAATTCTGCGAATCCTTAAAAAGTTTCCTTGTGAAATGAGGGGCAAGGTCCTTTCTATACCTATCCCTTTTGTACTGAGAGTCCCTTTGCGAATTGCTCCTGTTGATGCCCTTGACGGCAGACCCACCTAAACCAAAACACTCGACAATGGCACTGTGTGAGATGTCCAATAGGACATAGCCCTCTGTAGTTCTTACAGTCTGGCTTGGGGAATCATAAGCATTGGCCAGCTCTCTTATCAACATAGGCTCAACAAAAACATTTGGCACTACTAGCTTTCCCAAATTCAATGTCCAAGGATTGGACACTGGGACAGGCTTGTCCCTGTTGCCATGAAAGGAGTAAAATAAATTCCAGCCCCTTTCCTTTGTGAAGGCATCTCTGCATCCTGCCTCCTAATATGTGAAGGCAATTCTGTAATTATCATGCATGGAGGGCCCCTCAAACAATTCTAAAAGGTTCTGATGAAAGCTTCTTGTTTGTTCGGTTGGCCTTTGGGCAACCTCTTCTAATTTATGTTCAACTTTATGCTGAAATTCTTCTGCAATCATTGCAGGAACAAGAGGGGTAGTAGGCATTGTTGCTGGTTGCTCTGCCTGGGCTGACGATTCTCCTTTAGATGTTTGTCTCGGCCGCTTTGTAGTTTCGGGGGCTGGCTTCTTCACAGGAGTAGTTTCTTTAGTCTTCTCTTGAGGGTTTTCTTTCTATGGAGTCAACTCTTGAGGAATTGGGGCTTCCTCAGTGGGAAGGTTAACTGCAACAGAGACATCCTCTGCAGGGGGAGGGACTTCAGTGGAAGGTTTGTCAACAGAGGTTCTTTGTGTGCCCCTCCTCTTTTGGATAAGGTTTTCTAGCTTTAGGAGGGGGGGCAGGCTCATCCGAAGACTCACTATCTAAAACAATAGTGACAGTCTTTCGAATTGTCTTTCTTTTCTTCTTTGTGACCTTTTCCTTTGGAGGGGAGCTTGCTTCGGTTTCCTCGGACACTTGCAAACCCTACAGACTCTAGGGCACACACAGAAAGTTCTATGTATTCACAAAAATAGCACCCTAACAATGCACAAGGATGGTGAAATGATCGACTTACTGGTTTCGCTTGGCAGAATTGTTGGAGGGCGCACTGGTTCGCTGAAGCTTGCTCTTCTTCTCGCTCTAGAATGCTCTGAAATCTCTTTTTGGATGCAAGGTATGGGAGAAAACCAATGAATTTCTCTTTTATGGCATCGCTATTAATTCATCCATGCCGGACAGAGTTAGTTGTTCGCGCCAAATTTAAATTTCGTCCGTTAATCAGGAGATAAACGGTCAAGATTGTCATTTGACAACTCTCGAATGATGACATGGCATTCATAAGACTCTCTTGGCCACCTTAGATTATATCACTTAAGCTACTTTTACCATCCTATGATCCTTACCATCTCTGCGGGATAAGCCTTACTTAGATCCATCTTGTTTTCTTATCCCGCACCTTCTTTTGTTACCTTGACTATCCCCGTGAGATAAGGTTCATGTGTATTTACTTTTCTTTTTTATCCCGTGCACCCAAAGAGTATCTCTTTTACCTTCGTTGGATAAGGCTTCCCTATCCTTTCATTGTCAACACTTGTCCCCTTTTATCCTGTTGCACAACAGTCATCTTTGTTTTTCCTCGCGGTATAAGCTTTTCAGCATGTCTTCTAAGAATCTCCTTATCCTGCGTTGCTCGTAGCTCCCTATTTGTCTCCTGCTTGAAAGCGCTTTTCTTTGTGTGTTCACTCCATGCGGGATAAGCCTTTTAAACTCATTTTCTCTTATCCCGCGACCCATCTCTTATCCCCGCACAGGATAAGAGATCCTCTTGTCTTTGGCTTGTAACTCCTAACCCGTGACCCTATTTGAATGGGCGAAATTCCTTGCGAGATAAGGTTTCTTCATAATCCTTTGATATTCCTTATCCCACGGGGCCAGTCTTTGCAGATGAAGAATACAACGGGACAAGCCTTTATACTTGTTACCTCCTCCACTATCTCTTATCCCATGCTACCATTTTGACGGATTGGAGACCTTGCGGGATAACATTTACTTTTCAACTTTGAGTTATTTCTTATCCCACGAGCTCATCTCGGTTTCCCAAAAACACCGCGGAATAAGACTTTCTTCAATGCTCCTTATCTTCCCTTATCCCACGTGATCAGAGTGCATACTAAAGACTGTTGCCGCTCTTGTGAATGCTCCTTATACCAAACGATCCTTTTGATGTTATGAAGTGACTGCGGGATAAGGATTCCTTTGTATCTGCTTTAGACTTCTTATCTCGCGGTGCTCTACCACAACTTCAAATGTGTCATGAGATAACACTTCTCCTTGAGTAGTGCTATTCCCTTATCCCGGGAGGCTGAGACCTTTTGCTAAAATTCTCGTGGGATAACTGGGTAACCTTTCGGTTAGTCTTGGTGGGGGTCAAGCCTAAAGCACTGCATACTGACAAGGGCATAACATTTGCTGAAGCTCCCGAGTCAATGAGGCAATTGTGTAAGTTCTTACCAAAGATTCGGAGAGTTAATAAAAAAGGGGGGGGTTCTAGCTTTTCGGTGAACAAGCTTATTGTAGGCTCTGATGGTATGGTATCATTGTTCATGATTGAGATATCCTGAGTCCTTCCCCGTGCACGTGCTCCAAAGCCGGCCTCCATAGGTGGATCATTTTGGAACTCAGGTGGTGCAGAATAATTCACTGTCGCATCCCTGGGAGTTGTTGGTCCTCTCACCTCACCACTGATCTTCTGGGGTTGTCCTTGTACTATCCTTTGTCCAGGGTGATCGTCCATCCCTTTGGACTGAGTAGGTGTGGGTTCCTTAAGACTATTCAAGACCATGTCCCTGACTTCGGAGACTTTCATTAGTTCAAAAAAGGGTAAGTTGACTTTCATTTTTTTGAACTCATCTGCCACCAACTGGCCAAGCTTAGCAATTTCTATGTTGCTGGATGACCTATCACTAGAGCCTGGATTTGTGACAGTAATTGGCTGGTTCTGCGGAATGAGCATCCTTGTCTGGGGTGGGGTTTTCTGGGGCTGCCCTTGGCTCGCGTACTGTTGCGATGCCTTTGGATAACTTGGGTTATTACTAGCATTCTGATCTGGAGGGACCTGGATGTCTTTGGGAGGTGTGGAAGTGGTGTAGGGGCTGCTGTTGCTGTTCTGGTTGTTATTGTTATAATACCCCCGATTTGCGCGCTGGTACTGCTGAAATGCATTCACATCGACGGGCTGATTCGGGTCAGCCACCTCGTTTTCATCCTGATTGGGGAAGAAAAATGGGGGAATGTAGGTTTCTAGAACAAGTGCAGTGTCGTACCTTGGTGACGGCACTATTTCAAATCCAGAGGGAGGGAGCACTGGTTGAGGCATTGTGTTTTCCACCTCTCGTTGGAATATGCTGGCAGCAACCTGAAATTCGTCGCATTGTAACTCTGAGTGCCGATTAGTGTTGTGTAACCTGCACCAGTTAGAAAGTGCTGCCTCTGCCAAAAATACCGTATCCGTTGGCCTGTTTTCCGATGCTGGCGGATTATCGAGCGGAGTAGGCACTCCTCCGTTGTTGGGACGGGTGTTCCATGTCCTTGCGGGTCTTTGATATCCTTGATTCTGATATTGGCCCTGGTGTTGGTTCCTCTGATTACTTTGCAACTGATTATTCTGATTTCGCAGATGAGTAACTTCAGAGGACAGCCTTTTCATTTGGTCAGTCAGTTCCCGCATCTCATCCTTCTCCTCTTGGGTTCTTGATGACACAGTGGTATTTTGCAGATAGATAGGCTGCTTAGGGAGGATTTGGGCTATAGGTGGTCCTGGATGAAGTACCAGTTGGCTGGTGGGCTGCTGAGGCTGATATGCCGGTTGTGGGATTGGGTTTAAAATGGGCGTTTGGTGGGTCAAAGCTTGAGTAATTCCCTGGAGTTGGCTGGATGCAGCAGGGGGGCCTAATTGCATCAAGGGCCCGGCGATATTTTGGCCTAGCCCCTTACTAATTTCCATGGCCTTAGCATAGGCCTCAGTCAGTGTAGTTGGCGCAGGGTGTGATTGTCGGACGAACATGGCTGTTAAATAATCCAGCGCTGAATAGTAGATTTCCCTTGCCGAAGCGTCACTCACCACATACGGATCCTGTAATCGGGTGAAGGCCTTATGGAACCTATTGTTGAAAGAACTTATAGGCTCGTGTTCCTGTCTCTTGACTTCCACAAATTGCCTGTACAGCTCCGTGGGGGTTATAGGGATGCCATATTTTCCTGTAAAGGCTGCCTTCAACTTTTCCCAAGAGTCGATAGAGGATACCGGTAAATGTATGAACCAGTAAAATGCGTCTTCCCCCAATGAATAAGGAAAAAGCCTGCATGCAACATCCGCGTATTCAATTCGCCTATTGCGCAACGCATCCTCAAATATTTTGATATGCTCTTCCGCTGTCCTGTTTGGGTCATTTGGATGAAAAACGGAACAGAATCTGTCTGGGCTCTTGGGCATATCATGGTAAGCCGGAAAAATCAGCGGTGACGGGTTGTCTACCAACCATGTGGCACCATTTGGAGCAGGTGGATTGTGCGCCATCCGTGGCTGAGTTATCTGTGTTGTAGTAGGAACTAGATTTGTAACCACTGGAACCGTAAAAACTGAACTCCCTGGAACGGCGGACTGCTGATTCGCCGAGCTGGACTCACTGGGGTCTGAAGGTTGGCGATAACCCTTGCGTCTATAGCACTGAAAACCAGTAAATCTCTCCCGTTCTGGGCTTGATTTTTGGACTCTTTCGAACCTTTTAGGAGAAAAAGACCCAATTCGTTCCAGCGTGAGTTGTCTAATATGATCTTTGAGCTAGACTGCTCGGAGGCCCTCCTTCTAGCGCCAATTCTGTTGACGTGTCTGAAATCGCATTGCTGCAAACTCCATACGGCCAACGCAGAATAGAATAGCCGACTGATTATCCTACTCTCTCTTGAGATAAGGAAGTCTCTAATGCTGTTTTTCTAAGTTTGATCAAAGGAGACTACCTCAAGGTTTCTTTTGTCAGGTCTTGACTGCGGGATCTCTCAGTGGCTTGATGTGTTTATGCTGGAAACACAAGGGGGCTTACGTTTGATTGGTAATTTCATATGCGAATTCCCAGGGACCTCTTTTGGTTTTCTTTCAGGTGATGTTGATTTATTTGAAGCTGACTTAGCAAGACTGGATTTCTAAAAAAAGGATAAAATTGGGAGGAAAGAAAGGAAGGGTAGCGAGAGAGAACAGTAAATATTAACTAGGACAACAGATTTACCCAAGCAGACAGACACCTCCAGGAAACCAGGTTAAGCATCATCAGTCATTCAGACACAATGTTTGCATAAACTTAGTGCAATCTTCAAAGGAGAAACCAGATT
The DNA here is from genome assembly GCF_030272615.1 of Cryptomeria japonica. Taxonomy (NCBI): domain Eukaryota; kingdom Viridiplantae; phylum Streptophyta; class Pinopsida; order Cupressales; family Cupressaceae; genus Cryptomeria; species Cryptomeria japonica. Next base: position 717,448,230 of record NC_081405.1, on the reverse strand, counting down.
TTCATATTACCAAATACAATATTAGAACTTCTATATTCATGATACGTGTACTTTTGATAATCGAACTGAATCATAAAATAGCCCAGATTAACCATGCAGAAAGGAAAAAAAGCAATCAGCTATCCTCTAATGGTATGGACTGTGGAGATTCTATCAGATGCTTGGTAAGAACTGCTGTATAAAATGAACAGACATAATTAAAAGCTTCCTAATTTAAATGAAGAAGGAGACCATGCACTCACAAGGAAATTTGAAGGTAATTTCAATCCATTGTATTAATTCCTGCAAAATTTCTTCAGAGCTTTCGCAACAATTCAAGAACTTCCTCTTGAATGAGGGAAAACCAGTCCCCTTAAATAGGTTTCCAAAAATGGATGAATGGCCAAGATCTAATCTAAACAAGTGGCCCAGATTCATCCTTACAAAAAGAGGGACCCACACTCATAAATAGGGAGATAAATATCTACAATTACTCAAAAGGAGCAATAACTACCAAAGGATAATTACAACTTTGAAATAATCCAAAAAGGGGAGGTGCACAAAAAACTTTACAATATGTTGACCAAAAGTCAACTGTCACCCTTTTGGGACAAAAGTGCACCTTTTAAGACTTGGGGGGAAAAAAGCATTTTTGAGAAACTGCTTTCTCTATTCTGGTTTCACATTCCTTTTGCAGAAACTGGTCTTCGCCATGCAGGTATTCTCGCCATAAATCACGACCTGCTGCTCGTTCCTCGCGGACATATTCCTGAAACTTGATGCATAATTGGAAGAGGGGATTAAAAGGGGGCATGGGAGGGTGGCGAATTTTGTATTGCATGCCTTCGAGATACTGGTCCACGTGCCTTAAACCGTCCTTCCAGCTGGAGCGATTACGCTCGAAGCATAATATGTCTGAATGGAACTGACCAGCAAAACTTAAGTCTTCAATGGAATAAGAAGCCTTATCTGCTCCCAATCTTCCCTCCCAATCCGGCCGGATTACACTGTCGGACAGGTCATTTATCCACCCCGAAACCATTGATCGGAGGATGGTCTTGCCTAGTTCTTGCATGTTCCCCAGAATCGCCTCACACGCGTCATTTTCTTTGTCAATAATTTCCTGGGCATCGTTCTTCATGGTGACGGTCCAATACCATTCCTTGAGAACACTGATGCTATGGGGACTCAAGATGTCAGGCAGTGTGGGAATTTGTGTATGTGTCCAGAAAAGAGCTCTTAGGAGGGGAAGGGTAGAGGCCGCTACTTCATGCATGTGAAGGGATTCTCTCTTTACTTCCAACAACCTGACGAGAGTGAGCTCTCGATGGAGAGCCATTTCCTTTACTTCTTTGAGGATCTGTTCTCCCCTTTTCTTGATGTCTTGCACCCATTCCTTAACGGCCTTTGCGGTATCCCGGATTCCTTCAAATTCAGTTGTGGTCCTCTGCGCCAATGCCATTGGGGGAATATGGGATTCAGAGGGGTTGTGTAGTGGCCGTAGGAGCTTATCGATGTATCCCTCGGCTTGTTCAGCACGGGCTCGATACATGTCCTTTTCAGCCGTGATTTCCTCGAGCTGTCTGAGTATGTTTTGCACCGAGTCCTTAAATTCCTCCTTTTCTTGCTCTTTTGTAGCTCGTCCGATGGGGACAGTCGTAATGCTATAATCTGCAAGGGTTATTTGATCTGCTAGCTTGTTTACGGGCGGGGTAGCAATATGAAGAGTGCGGTTCCTTTGCCCATCCTTGGTTATCTTAGAGTATGTTCTCGGTTTCTTCTTCCCTTTTACTTTTGTTTGATCCATTCGTGAGAAGATGTCTTCAAGGTCGATGGGCGCCTTGGTGGCGGCCCTACGCTGAGCTCTGGCGATCAGCCACTCTTGAGGCACCGTCTGGGTTGAGGATAGGGTTAAGTTAGCACCTTGTGCTCCCATACTTTCAACTGGCTGATCACAAATTAACAGCTGTCCCGCCATCGGAGGGGTGGAAGAAGGAGGAAGCTCTTTGTTTGCATCTGAGTTCTCCCCTATCTCACTGAATAATTGTCTGATATCTTCCTGTGATGGTGGCTCCTTGGTTCCCTCGAGCTCATGGATCTCGTCTGTTCTTTGTTCCCCTTCGACAGTTGAGTCGTCCTTGGCTGCATGGAGGAGTAGTAATTCATGGCGGCTCTGCTGGGTAGGTTCATGCACTTCGATCCCCTGGGTGGATGGGATTTCTCCTTCCTCTATCTGGTCACCCGGCTTGGTCGAATTGGGGCCCTTTTGCTCGGTGTCCGGCATATCTGGAGCAGGAGGATCATTGGCTTGGAATGCCTCTATGTCGCTCTGGGAAGGCGGAGCAGGTATGCAATCCAAATCTATGGCACCATCGGGCGAACTGGGGTCTGAAGATGAAGCGGTCTCTGGCCTTCTTATGGGAATCTTCTCCCTCCTTGTTCTCTTGGACGTCCGAGTCCCTCTGCAAGCCTTAGTTTTCTTCCTTTTCTCTGGTTTTTCAGCTGATGTCCTTTCATCTTCGGAAGACTGAGAGTCGAAATTGCCCATCAGATGGTAAGTAAACTGGACCCCTTCATGGACTAGCCTCTCGATCTGGTGTTGTAACCATTGATCTGTGTATCTTGCCGGGGCTGCCATGACTGCTTCGAAATCCGTGATTGGGTCTCGAGACCAATCGACGCCTGGCAAGAGATGCCTCACTGCTTCGAATTCCCGGACTTGGAGACAATTCCCCGAGTCTGTGAGCTGATCCGGGACCCGACGGTACTCAAAGAGTCGCATTTGCTGCACACTCAATCTAGAATATTCCCGTCGCCTGACTTCGTAGTCATCGGAGCAATTTTTCCAGTAATCTTCAATTGACTCCTTTGCTCTGTAGCGCCTACCGTAAGCTCTCTTTGCCAAATTGTCATGATCAAAACATTTTCTTGGGAAATGTTCCTGTAGGCCATAAGAGGCTAGCTCTGCAAGGGACTCTTCTGCTAGGGTGGGAGTTCTCAATTGGACATCATGGTTGCCTATGATCATTGGAAATGCGAATCCAGCCTGCTTGCTTTCTCGTAATAATATGCCGGCAGGGCGTGATTGCCTTGCCACTTCCATGAGGACTACTTTATCGGTTGGGTACCGCGGAAGTCGAAGGGGGGCACCTTCGAAGCCAGCAATTCGGATGTAGGAGAATCTTGGGAACTGAATAAACCAGGCCCCATACCTCTGCACTAAAATGGTAGCTTGCTCCGAGAGCCTTATGTGTAACCCTCCCTGCATTAGCCTGACTAGGCGCATTGTGAAGGCGTCGTTGACACGTTCGTACTGTCCAACTGCGTAAGCCGGGCTGCTCTTTTCCCTTTGAGCTATATCCTGGTAGTGCAGCTGCGGGTAGCAATCATAAACCTTTACCTGACCAGGCCCATTCCCGATCTCACCTTTCATTATTAATCCTGGCAGTGGCTGGTTCTTTGCGAACATATAGACCAAATAGGAGGTCATGGTGAAATACTTCTTTGTCTCAAGCTCAATCAGCTGAGCATGGATGTTATCACTTATGATCTGAGCCCAGTCAAACTTAGACTTTCCGGCAAAGACCTGTTCTGTAAAATAGAACATCCATTCTTCAAAGTAGTTGGACTTAGGGAGTCCCATGACTCGGCTAAGTAAGGTGACCATATCGCCATGTTCATTATGAAAGTCACTTCTGGGGGTCTTTTTCACAATCCTGGTGCTTGAAGGCCTTTTTTCTTTGAACCATTCTTCGTTAATTAGTGCCCTGCATCGAGCTGGGTTCATATCATACGCCCCCTGTGCCTCGTCCATTGTTGTAGCTATGGGATTATTTGGAAAGGGGATATCAAATGCATCGCCGATAGCCTCAGGGGAGAAGTCGGCAATAGTGATATCTTCCAGAAGCACTAATCTGGACTTTGGCTCGTAATGCCGAGCAGCTTCCACTACTAATTCATAGTTCTGGATCGCTGGAGGAAAACCTGCTGCTTGGGCGATGCCACTTTCCAGCATTTGCCTAGGCCTGCCATATGCATTGGGTGAGAAGACCCGATCCCTGAAATCCTGAATATCAATGTGGCCAAGGTCGGTGTCACCAATGTTGTCCCAGATACTCTGGACCTTTGACTCTCTTAACCCTCCCCTCTGATACTGATACTTCATTCTTTCAACTTTCCGTGGGATGTCTGATTTGGATGCTCGTGAGGTTTCTGCTGCAGCGGGTGTTTTTGATGATTCTGCCGCTGATTTAGGCATTTATCCTGCACAGCCAGACACGGATTACAAGGTGACTCGAGAATGACGATGCGGGTTAGATAATAACAGAAGTGTTTCAACAGACCGAGATTAGTTTAAATATCACTCTGGGCTAACAATCTGATTAACTTCTACAACATCATATTCCTGAAGATTCATGACTAAGCATTCTTACTCTCGAATTTTTTTTTTTGATTAATTTTAACAAAGGCAAAACATGAGAATTTTGAAAAGAGATGCAGTTTCCGGTCAAACCTCAGGTATGAATCCTAAATTTTGGATGTTCGAATGACGGAGATGCAGACTCTAAGCATTTCAAATTTTGCGTATTTTGCCTATTTGATTCACACATTTTAAATGACCGTACGCGATAAGGCGTACTTACCTGATTGGAGCGAATGATGGGTGATTACCCGACCTTGTCGTGCGGGGCGAGCGGATGACCCTGCAAAATTTGAATCCCAACGGTTATCCTTCCTGTTTAAATTTTCGCAATTTGGAAGATGAAAGAGGATTTATTAATTTCACATGGTTCTGTGTCTAACAACCTGAATTTTAAATGGTTGATGGGAGGATGATGCGGTGTCTTACCTCCTTGCTTTCGGATTTAAGAGTTCCTTTCGAATTTCGAATTGGAGGTTTTCGAATCTAACCTTCGCGGGTGTGCTCGCCCTGGCCTCCGCGTTACAAACTGTGCCTTTTGCGTTAAAGTTTCGCTTGCTTTTGGACTTCGCTTTCTGCATTAAAGCTTGGAGCTTAAGTCGGGAGAGATGATCGCATTGGCTTTTAACTTTGCCTTCGTTTTGTGTTCGGACCTAAGGTTCGAAAATGATTGTGTCGCCTTCAGCTTCCATCCCCGCCGAGGTTCGGACCTGGGGTCCGAAATGCGATCTCACAGGGTTAATTTCCTCGCCTTTGCCAGCGCTCGAGGCTTAGGGTCTGGAGACGATAATCGCACTATGTTTTGCTTTTAAACGTTCATCTTGGAATTTCGGACGCTTAGGGTCCGAAAACGTTGTTTGCACTATGTTTTTACTTAACTTCGCCTTGTTGGAGCTCGGACGCGGGGGTCCGAAATGGATGCTGCGCTATGTTTTTAAAACTTTATTTGCCTTTGTTGAAGTTCGGACGCGGGGGTCCGAAATGCGCGTTGTTCGCACTATGTTTTAAAACTTAATTTGCCTTTGTTGAAGTTCGGACGCGGGGGTCCGAAATGCGCGTTGTTCGCACTATGTTTTAAAACTTAACTTCGCCTTGGTTTAAGTTCGGACGCGGGGGTCCGAAATGCGCGTTTTGTTATGTTTAAAAAACCCAACTTTGCCTTTTTCGGAGCTTAGGGTCCGAAGCGCGTGTTTAATATGGTTGCTTTTAAAGCCTTGCTTCGCCCTTTTTATTCGGAGCTTGGGGTCCGAAGTATGCGTTTTGTTGTGCGTTTTTGCTTTTTAAAACTTACTTCGCCCTTTTCAGAGCTTAGGGTCCGAAGTATGTATGGTGTGCGTTTTTGCTTTTTAAAACTTATTTCGCCCTTTTCAGAGCTTAGGGTCCGAAGTATGTATGGTGTGCGTTTTTGCTTTTTAAAACTTATTTCGCCCTTTTCAGAGCTTAGGGTCCGAAAACGGTGTTTATGTAGCTTTTTTAAAAAAACTTTAACTTTGTCATTTAGGGTCCGAAATGCGATGTTTGCACAATGTTTTAAAACTTCACTTTGTTGAAGTTCGGACCTAAGGTCCGAAATGGATGCACAGCGTTACGTTTTAACTTGATTTTGGACATTTCGGACCTGGGGTCCGAAAATGGAATTCCACCTTACGCTTTTAAATTTTGAATTTTCACTTTCGGACACTTAAATCCAAAAAGAGGAGCGCATAACGTTTTTTTTACCTTAACTTGACTTTCGCCAAGTTCGGACCTGGGGTCCGAAAAGGAGATGCATTATGTTAAGTTTTGAAATTTTGGAACAAACTCTCGGTATTTACGCCCGAAAGCCAGATCAGTCAAAAGGGCTCATTGGTTCACTACTCCAACGTTGATCAGCTTACGGACTGATCACGAACTCGCTCGAGGAGATACGAGAAACTCTGATTCAATTCTCGGGATGACGATCAAAAAACTCAAAACTGGAAAGGGGGACCCTGTCGGCGACAGGGGGCGTGTGCAACGCACAACAAATGGCGACTCTGCTGGAGAAATGCTCCCAGTCATTTCGGGAACGCAAGTTCGGATCGAACCTAGAATCTCTGGTTAACCACCACGACCGAGAGGAGAGAAGGAGAAGAATCTTTCAAAATAAGATAATGTGAATAGTCAAATCAAATCACACGCAAGTCGGATCAACTAGTGTGTGCAAATGGGGTTCATTCCAGCCTAGAAAAAGTTGTGGCATCAATGTTTCACTGTGTCGAGATGTCCAACGGGCTAATACTCCAAAAGCAACCTGGATAGAGCCCCGCTGCCAGCAAGCGTCTATAGCCCCGGCGGAGTTATCGCCTGTTAGCTCACAGAGATTGCTCTGTTTCCGGCAAGAAGGTTTTATCCCTTTTTCTTTTTATACCGGCAGAGATGCCTGCATTCCCTTTTGCCAATTTTACGCTTAACGCTTGATTTCAGAGCGCTTGATCAGTTTTCTTTTCTTTTCTCTTTTTCTTTTTTTTTTTGGAATAGTAGGCAATGAAGCCTACGCGGGATTGAGCATAACAGTGGTCGCTGAAGTGTAGCCACGGACCTTTCATCGATATAGCGTCCCTTTGATTAGCAACTGATTGTATGCGGTTTTTTTTTATGTGTATCTGTGCAGTAATCGCGATATTGTGGATAGGTTTTGACTAGGACAAGATTTTGTAGAGAAAGGTCGTCTAGATCTAACCGGACGGATCATGGGGTGCTCCATTAATCAAAAGTCTCCCCGAGCTTGGATTCCAAAAACAGATGGTAACAGTAATCTGGCGTCGCACCAGCGTTTGTACATGGCGAAGGCCTCTTTCGAGAAAATGACAGGGGTCCCAAAAATGGAGCAGGAAAACAAGAAACTAAGCTAAGACAAGGAAGGAAAACGGAGCCGCTATTCACAATGAAAAAGGCTTGGGGAAGCCTATGGCTGGAAATAATGCTTGAGGAATTGACCATTCACGGGCAAGGGAACGTCCTCGCCCGTTAGGGTCCTGAGTCGGAATGCATTCTCTCCCAAAATTTCTGAAATTTGAAAAGGACCGAGCCACAGATTATCAAATTTGTCGTGCTCTCCCTTTCTTTCATGAGCTTTGTCCCAACAAAGAACAAGATCGGAAATGCGAAAGGCCTTTACTTTTGCCCGTCTGTCGAACCAACGCTTGACTACTTCTTGGTGTTTGGCAAAATTATTTATAGCGTCGTCTCTTTTTTCATCTAAGTATAACAGCTGGGACAACCTGGCTTCCGCAGCGTTATCGATTCCTAGGTATTTGCTCATGAACTGCAAAGTTGGTATTCTCAATTGTATCGGGAAGATGGGGTCAAGACCATATACTAAGTGGTATGGAGAAGTTCCAATGGCGGCCTTGCATCGGGTACGGTCTGCCCAAAGGGCAAATCGGAGTTGGGTATGCCAATCTCTCGGGTTCTTGTCTAGGAGTCTCTTAATCACACTCAGGAGGTTTTTGTTTGTGGATTCCGCTAAACCATTACCTTGGGGATAGTAATTAGATGAAAATTTTAAAGTGATCCCGTAATTGAAGGCCCAATTTGAAAATTTTAATGACGTGAAAGCAGAACCATTATCACAGACTAGAGCATGAGGACAGCAAAAACGTGTAATAATATTCTCCTCTAAAAATTTAATAACAGCATCAGCATTGCATTGTTTCAACGATTGAGCTTCAGACCACCTTGTACAATAATCGGAAGCGGTTAGAATGTACCTGTGTTGCGCAGAGGAGGGTGGGTTGATTGTACCTATGAAGTCGAGCGCCCATTGGCCAAATGGTCTTACCTCTATGACTGGTTGGAGTGGCATAGCTGGGGTACGCTCCCTTGCTGCGGATACTTGGCACACATGACATTTCTTTACATGTTCGTGGGTGTCTCGAAATAAGGAAGGCCAATAATAGCCTGCCCTGAGGATTTGGTGAGCCGTTGCTAAGCCTGATCCGTGGCCGGTTCCGAACTTGGTATGGAACTGCTCTATAATCTGGCGTGCTTCATCCTCATTTACGCACCTCAGGTAAATGCCCTCATGATTCCTGCGGTATAAGACGGCACCTTGCAGCATGAAACGGCTACTCTTCATCCTTAGTGCCCTTTTCTGCACTGGGTTGAGGTGTGATGGGCATTTCTGATTAAGAAGGTAGAAAATTATGTCATCGTACCAACTGTCTGGGGAGACCTGTTCAATCAAATACTGTTGATGTACGATTCCTGAGCATTCAGACGCGAGGGTTTGTGTCAAGGCCTGACCTCGCACTAGCTTCATAGGCTGGATTTCAACGTCATATTCCTGAATGATGGTCACCCATTTGCCTCTCCTTTCGCCTAGCTCATTTTGCATCAATAATGTCTTCACTGCGACATCTGGTACTATGGCATATATCTTACTCCTAAGTATATAATGCCGGAACTTCCTGATGGCTTTGACTAGCGCATAGGCCTGCTTTTCAATGTTTGGGTATCTTAGTTCAGCCTCCTTCAACGGAGTACTCATGAATGCTATCGGGTGCTCACCCTTTTCCTCCCTTCGCTGAGTTAAGATTGCTGCACAGGTGTGCTCGGAGGCGAAGGAATAAATGTAAAAGGGCCTTAGGTAGTCAGGGCTTACCAGAACCGGCGCTTGGACGATTGCTTGCTTGATCTCTTCGAACGCCCTTTTGGTTATTGGGGTCCATTCTATCTTGGCGTCCTTTTTCAACATATCGTTGAGAGGGCGAACTATTTCAGCAAACCCAGTTATGAATTTCCGAACAAAATTTATCTTTCCGAAATATGACTTAAGTTCCTTTTTACTTGCAGGGAGGTTGATTTGCAGTATGGCCTTGATCCTATCAGGGTCAATTGCTATGCCCTTTTCTGAGATAACATGGCCGAGGAGCTTACCTTCGGTCACTCCGAACATACATTTCCTTGGGTTTAAGGATATCCCGAATCGACGACAGCGTTGGAAAACCTTTCGCAAATCATTCACATGATCTGCCCTTTGTTTGGAGAAAACGGTCAAGTCGTCCATATAGACAATGATGCAGCGACCTACAAGGTCTTTGAATGCAATGTCCATGGCGCGTTGAAATGTAGCCCCTGCGTTGATCAAACCAAAGGGCATTCTCCGATAAGCAAATATCCCCCACTTAGTGGTAAACGCAGTCTTAAGTCGGTCCTCGTATTCGACCATTACTTGGTTGTACCCAGAGTAACCGTCCAAGAAGGACATCATCTGGGATCCGTTGACTGTTTGCAGGACTTCATCAAGGGAGGGCAGCGGGTAGTTATCCTTTTCTGATGCTCTGTTTAGATTACGGAAATCGACACACAGTCTGATTTCCCCGCTCTTCTTTCTTACTGGGACTAGATTAGTGACCCAGGTAGAATGTCGTACTGGAAAGACGATGCGAGCAGCCAGCAACTTCTTTACCTCTTGATATATTAATGGTTCGAGGAGGGCATTCACTGGACGCTGTCTTTGCCTGAAAGGTTTTGAATCTGGCTTGAGGGGTATGGTATGAGTTATTACAGATGTATCATAGGTTTTGAGATCCTCATACCCCCAAGCGATGATATCTGGGAATTCCCTCATATTTTTGAGGATTCCGTCTCTTTCTTGGGGCGTACACACTTTGCCAATCAGCACGTTCTTTTGATTTCCTTGCGTGCCGATGTTGATTTTATCACAGGCGCCTCCTTCTGCAATGCCCTCTTTGCGAGACTTAAGCTGGTCCCAGTCGAAAATTCGTTCTAACTGCACCATACCTTTGGGAATCGTATTTGTTCTGAGATTTAAGACCCCCTCTATGTCAATCTCGGCTTCTTGGGGTTCTTCCTCATCTATGATCTGAGTTGCAAATACATCTGAGCTTGTAATGAAGTCGATGATGTGTTTGTCATCATTAAACACCTGAAAATTGGTAATGTTGTCTGGGACTGATGGAACTGAGGCTAACTCTACTGTAAATTTCTTCAAACTTTGCATTGATAGTGGCTCAAGCGTGCTTGCGGCCTGGGCCAACGAATCAGCGACCTGGTTTTGTGACCTGAATATGGTTTTGATGTTAAAAGCATCGAAGCTTTCCATTATGTCCCACACGCGATTACGGTAAAGGCTGAGTCTCTTGTCGTGGCAAGTGTATTGTCTTCGAACTTGCCTGACTACTACTTCGGAATCTCCGAAACAATGCAGGATCTGGGCTCCCTTTTTAGTGGCTAATAGCAAACCGTGAATTAAAGACTCATATTCTGCTATATTGTTGGTGCAGTGAAACTGTAGTCTGTAGGAAGCTAAATAGGTTTCACCAGTGGGGCTTATCAGTTCTACCCCTGCTCCAGCCCCTCTCTTGGATTTAGAGCCATCGAACCTTAAGGTCCAAGTCTGATTTGGGCTGGTAACCTTGCTGGTCGCGGTTGCCGAACCTGTAATTCCATACTTTTGCCGCTCAGGGGGTGTGGTGGCCTCCGGTCTGAGAGTATGAGTTTGTAGCACCTCTGAATGCCTCTTGCATGCCTGACTCAACGCTGACCTGCATAGTGAACAAGTTGTTTCTGAATGGGCAGCATTGTGAACTCTACACCAACCGGTTAGGAGCAGATTTGCAATAGAATCTTGATAGTTGAGCTGGGACGCTGGTCTTTCACATTTACAGAAGAATTCCCTGAGGCTGCTAAATAACTCCCCTTCTTCTGGCGATGGGGCCTCCTTATCATAACTCTCCGCAATCTGTCCGAAATTTTGGACTGGGTTTGAGCATTGTACCAATAGGACTTCGTTCATTGACCCGACGTCTGCCCTATATGTGCCCAGGTCTGATTCTAAGAATAGGGTTTCATTAGCCTGATTATATTCCGTAATCATCAGCTTGAGCCGAGGTTCGGACTCGATCCGGATCTGATTTGCTACCCCTCTCCATGGTAGCCACATGTGAGTGAAACTAGAATGCAGCCAGCCGTTGAGGACGCGGGTCCAATCTCGGCTGAGTAACATGCCATAGGCCCCTGGGATGTCCACCACTTGAATGTCGATGTACATCTGAATACGTGGATCAGCTGTTAGTTGCATGTGTATGTTGTTTAGCTCGCCCACTACAGTTACTTCAGATTTGTCCAACTGGGTAACCTTTCGGTTAGTCTTGGTGGGGGTCAAGCCTAAAGCACTGCATACTGACAAGGGCATAACATTTGCTGAAGCTCCCGAGTCAATGAGGCAATTGTGTAAGTTCTTACCAAAGATTCGGAGAGTTAATAAAAAAGGGGGGGGTTCTAGCTTTTCGGTGAACAAGCTTATTGTAGGCTCTGATGGTATGGTATCATTGTTCATGATTGAGATATCCTGAGTCCTTCCCCGTGCACGTGCTCCAAAGCCGGCCTCCATAGGTGGATCATTTTGGAACTCAGGTGGTGCAGAATAATTCACTGTCGCATCCCTGGGAGTTGTTGGTCCTCTCACCTCACCACTGATCTTCTGGGGTTGTCCTTGTACTATCCTTTGTCCAGGGTGATCGTCCATCCCTTTGGACTGAGTAGGTGTGGGTTCCTTAAGACTATTCAAGACCATGTCCCTGACTTCGGAGACTTTCATTAGTTCAAAAAAGGGTAAGTTGACTTTCATTTTTTTGAACTCATCTGCCACCAACTGGCCAAGCTTAGCAATTTCTATGTTGCTGGATGACCTATCACTAGAGCCTGGATTTGTGACAGTAATTGGCTGGTTCTGCGGAATGAGCATCCTTGTCTGGGGTGGGGTTTTCTGGGGCTGCCCTTGGCTCGCGTACTGTTGCGATGCCTTTGGATAACTTGGGTTATTACTAGCATTCTGATCTGGAGGGACCTGGATGTCTTTGGGAGGTGTGGAAGTGGTGTAGGGGCTGCTGTTGCTGTTCTGGTTGTTATTGTTATAATACCCCCGATTTGCGCGCTGGTACTGCTGAAATGCATTCACATCGACGGGCTGATTCGGGTCAGCCACCTCGTTTTCATCCTGATTGGGGAAGAAAAATGGGGGAATGTAGGTTTCTAGAACAAGTGCAGTGTCGTACCTTGGTGACGGCACTATTTCAAATCCAGAGGGAGGGAGCACTGGTTGAGGCATTGTGTTTTCCACCTCTCGTTGGAATATGCTGGCAGCAACCTGAAATTCGTCGCATTGTAACTCTGAGTGCCGATTAGTGTTGTGTAACCTGCACCAGTTAGAAAGTGCTGCCTCTGCCAAAAATACCGTATCCGTTGGCCTGTTTTCCGATGCTGGCGGATTGTCGAGCGGAGTAGGCACTCCTCCGTTGTTGGGACGGGTGTTCCATGTCCTTGCGGGTCTTTGATATCCTTGATTCTGATATTGGCCCTGGTGTTGGTTCCTCTGATTACTTTGCAACTGATTATTCTGATTTCGCAGATGAGTAACTTCAGAGGACAGCCTTTTCATTTGGTCAGTCAGTTCCCGCATCTCATCCTTCTCCTCTTGGGTTCTTGATGACACAGTGGTATTTTGCAGATAGATAGGCTGCTTAGGGAGGATTTGGGCTATAGGTGGTCCTGGATGAAGTACCAGTTGGCTGGTGGGCTGCTGAGGCTGATATGCCGGTTGTGGGATTGGGTTTAAAATGGGCGTTTGGTGGGTCAAAGCTTGAGTAATTCCCTGGAGTTGGCTGGATGCAGCAGGGGGGCCTAATTGCATCAAGGGCCCGGCGATATTTTGGCCTAGCCCCTTACTAATTTCCATGGCCTTAGCATAGGCCTCAGTCAGTGTAGTTGGCGCAGGGTGTGATTGTCGGACGAACATGGCTGTTAAATAATCCAGCGCTGAATAGTAGATTTCCCTTGCCGAAGCGTCACTCACCACATACGGATCCTGTAATCGGGTGAAGGCCTTATGGAACCTATTGTTGAAAGAACTTATAGGCTCGTGTTCCTGTCTCTTGACTTCCACAAATTGCCTGTACAGCTCCGTGGGGGTTATAGGGATGCCATATTTTCCTGTAAAGGCTGCCTTCAACTTTTCCCAAGAGTCGATAGAGGATACCGGTAAATGTATGAACCAGTAAAATGCGTCTTCCCCCAATGAATAAGGAAAAAGCCTGCATGCAACATCCGCGTATTCAATTCGCCTATTGCGCAACGCATCCTCAAATATTTTGATATGCTCTTCCGCTGTCCTGTTTGGGTCATTTGGATGAAAAACGGAACAGAATCTGTCTGGGCTCTTGGGCATATCATGGTAAGCCGGAAAAATCAGCGGTGACGGGTTGTCTACCAACCATGTGGCACCATTTGGAGCAGGTGGATTGTGCGCCATCCGTGGCTGAGTTATCTGTGTTGTAGTAGGAACTAGATTTGTAACCACTGGAACCGTAAAAACTGAACTCCCTGGAACGGCGGACTGCTGATTCGCCGAGCTGGACTCACTGGGGTCTGAAGGTTGGCGATAACCCTTGCGTCTATAGCACTGAAAACCAGTAAATCTCTCCCGTTCTGGGCTTGATTTTTGGACTCTTTCGAACCTTTTAGGAGAAAAAGACCCAATTCGTTCCAGCGTGAGTTGTCTAATATGATCTTTGAGCTAGACTGCTCGGAGGCCCTCCTTCTAGCGCCAATTCTGTTGACGTGTCTGAAATCGCATTGCTGCAAACTCCATACGGCCAACGCAGAATAGAATAGCCGACTGATTATCCTACTCTCTCTTGAGATAAGGAAGTCTCTAATGCTGTTTTTCTAAGTTTGATCAAAGGAGACTACCTCAAGGTTTCTTTTGTCAGGTCTTGACTGCGGGATCTCTCAGTGGCTTGATGTGTTTATGCTGGAAACACAAGGGGGCTTACGTTTGATTGGTAATTTCATATGCGAATTCCCAGGGACCTCTTTTGGTTTTCTTTCAGGTGATGTTGATTTATTTGAAGCTGACTTAGCAAGACTGGATTTCTAAAAAAAGGATAAAATTGGGAGGAAAGAAAGGAAGGGTAGCGAGAGAGAACAGTAAATATTAACTAGGACAACAGATTTACCCAAGCAGACAGACACCTCCAGGAAACCAGGTTAAGCATCATCAGTCATTCAGACACAATGTTTGCATAAACTTAGTGCAATCTTCAAAGGAGAAACCAGATTTTCATATTACCAAATACAATATTAGAACTTCTATATTCATGATACGTGTACTTTTGATAATCGAACTGAATCATAAAATAGCCCAGATTAACCATGCAGAAAGGAAAAAAAGCAATCAGCTATCCTCTAATGGTATGGACTGTGGAGATTCTATCAGATGCTTGGTAAGAACTGCTGTATAAAATGAACAGACATAATTAAAAGCTTCCTAATTTAAATGAAGAAGGAGACCATGCACTCACAAGGAAATTTGAAGGTAATTTCAATCCATTGTATTAATTCCTGCAAAATTTCTTCAGAGCTTTCGCAACAATTCAAGAACTTCCTCTTGAATGAGGGAAAACCAGTCCCCTTAAATAGGTTTCCAAAAATGGATGAATGGCCAAGATCTAATCTAAACAAGTGGCCCAGATTCATCCTTACAAAAAGAGGGACCCACACTCATAAATAGGGAGATAAATATCTACAATTACTCAAAAGGAGCAATAACTACCAAAGGATAATTACAACTTTGAAATAATCCAAAAAGGGGAGGTGCACAAAAAACTTTACAATATGTTGACCAAAAGTCAACTGTCACCCTTTTGGGACAAAAGTGCACCTTTTAAGACTTGGGGGGAAAAAAGCATTTTTGAGAAACTGCTTTCTCTATTCTGGTTTCACATTCCTTTTGCAGAAACTGGTCTTCGCCATGCAGGTATTCTCGCCATAAATCACGACCTGCTGCTCGTTCCTCGCGGACATATTCCTGAAACTTGATGCATAATTGGAAGAGGGGATTAAAAGGGGGCATGGGAGGGTGGCGAATTTTGTATTGCATGCCTTCGAGATACTGGTCCACGTGCCTTAAACCGTCCTTCCAGCTGGAGCGATTACGCTCGAAGCATAATATGTCTGAATGGAACTGACCAGCAAAACTTAAGTCTTCAATGGAATAAGAAGCCTTATCTGCTCCCAATCTTCCCTCCCAATCCGGCCGGATTACACTGTCGGACAGGTCATTTATCCACCCCGAAACCATTGATCGGAGGATGGTCTTGCCTAGTTCTTGCATGTTCCCCAGAATCGCCTCACACGCGTCATTTTCTTTGTCAATAATTTCCTGGGCATCGTTCTTCATGGTGACGGTCCAATACCATTCCTTGAGAACACTGATGCTATGG
The DNA here is from genome assembly GCF_030272615.1 of Cryptomeria japonica. Taxonomy (NCBI): domain Eukaryota; kingdom Viridiplantae; phylum Streptophyta; class Pinopsida; order Cupressales; family Cupressaceae; genus Cryptomeria; species Cryptomeria japonica. The sequence goes on along the minus strand of NC_081405.1, from coordinate 717,432,564 downwards.
GGACTCAAGATGTCAGGCAGTGTGGGAATTTGTGTATGTGTCCAGAAAAGAGCTCTTAGGAGGGGAAGGGTAGAGGCCGCTACTTCATGCATGTGAAGGGATTCTCTCTTTACTTCCAACAACCTGACGAGAGTGAGCTCTCGATGGAGAGCCATTTCCTTTACTTCTTTGAGGATCTGTTCTCCCCTTTTCTTGATGTCTTGCACCCATTCCTTAACGGCCTTTGCGGTATCCCGGATTCCTTCAAATTCAGTTGTGGTCCTCTGCGCCAATGCCATTGGGGGAATATGGGATTCAGAGGGGTTGTGTAGTGGCCGTAGGAGCTTATCGATGTATCCCTCGGCTTGTTCAGCACGGGCTCGATACATGTCCTTTTCAGCCGTGATTTCCTCGAGCTGTCTGAGTATGTTTTGCACCGAGTCCTTAAATTCCTCCTTTTCTTGCTCTTTTGTAGCTCGTCCGATGGGGACAGTCGTAATGCTATAATCTGCAAGGGTTATTTGATCTGCTAGCTTGTTTACGGGCGGGGTAGCAATATGAAGAGTGCGGTTCCTTTGCCCATCCTTGGTTATCTTAGAGTATGTTCTCGGTTTCTTCTTCCCTTTTACTTTTGTTTGATCCATTCGTGAGAAGATGTCTTCAAGGTCGATGGGCGCCTTGGTGGCGGCCCTACGCTGAGCTCTGGCGATCAGCCACTCTTGAGGCACCGTCTGGGTTGAGGATAGGGTTAAGTTAGCACCTTGTGCTCCCATACTTTCAACTGGCTGATCACAAATTAACAGCTGTCCCGCCATCGGAGGGGTGGAAGAAGGAGGAAGCTCTTTGTTTGCATCTGAGTTCTCCCCTATCTCACTGAATAATTGTCTGATATCTTCCTGTGATGGTGGCTCCTTGGTTCCCTCGAGCTCATGGATCTCGTCTGTTCTTTGTTCCCCTTCGACAGTTGAGTCGTCCTTGGCTGCATGGAGGAGTAGTAATTCATGGCGGCTCTGCTGGGTAGGTTCATGCACTTCGATCCCCTGGGTGGATGGGATTTCTCCTTCCTCTATCTGGTCACCCGGCTTGGTCGAATTGGGGCCCTTTTGCTCGGTGTCCGGCATATCTGGAGCAGGAGGATCATTGGCTTGGAATGCCTCTATGTCGCTCTGGGAAGGCGGAGCAGGTATGCAATCCAAATCTATGGCACCATCGGGCGAACTGGGGTCTGAAGATGAAGCGGTCTCTGGCCTTCTTATGGGAATCTTCTCCCTCCTTGTTCTCTTGGACGTCCGAGTCCCTCTGCAAGCCTTAGTTTTCTTCCTTTTCTCTGGTTTTTCAGCTGATGTCCTTTCATCTTCGGAAGACTGAGAGTCGAAATTGCCCATCAGATGGTAAGTAAACTGGACCCCTTCATGGACTAGCCTCTCGATCTGGTGTTGTAACCATTGATCTGTGTATCTTGCCGGGGCTGCCATGACTGCTTCGAAATCCGTGATTGGGTCTCGAGACCAATCGACGCCTGGCAAGAGATGCCTCACTGCTTCGAATTCCCGGACTTGGAGACAATTCCCCGAGTCTGTGAGCTGATCCGGGACCCGACGGTACTCAAAGAGTCGCATTTGCTGCACACTCAATCTAGAATATTCCCGTCGCCTGACTTCGTAGTCATCGGAGCAATTTTTCCAGTAATCTTCAATTGACTCCTTTGCTCTGTAGCGCCTACCGTAAGCTCTCTTTGCCAAATTGTCATGATCAAAACATTTTCTTGGGAAATGTTCCTGTAGGCCATAAGAGGCTAGCTCTGCAAGGGACTCTTCTGCTAGGGTGGGAGTTCTCAATTGGACATCATGGTTGCCTATGATCATTGGAAATGCGAATCCAGCCTGCTTGCTTTCTCGTAATAATATGCCGGCAGGGCGTGATTGCCTTGCCACTTCCATGAGGACTACTTTATCGGTTGGGTACCGCGGAAGTCGAAGGGGGGCACCTTCGAAGCCAGCAATTCGGATGTAGGAGAATCTTGGGAACTGAATAAACCAGGCCCCATACCTCTGCACTAAAATGGTAGCTTGCTCCGAGAGCCTTATGTGTAACCCTCCCTGCATTAGCCTGACTAGGCGCATTGTGAAGGCGTCGTTGACACGTTCGTACTGTCCAACTGCGTAAGCCGGGCTGCTCTTTTCCCTTTGAGCTATATCCTGGTAGTGCAGCTGCGGGTAGCAATCATAAACCTTTACCTGACCAGGCCCATTCCCGATCTCACCTTTCATTATTAATCCTGGCAGTGGCTGGTTCTTTGCGAACATATAGACCAAATAGGAGGTCATGGTGAAATACTTCTTTGTCTCAAGCTCAATCAGCTGAGCATGGATGTTATCACTTATGATCTGAGCCCAGTCAAACTTAGACTTTCCGGCAAAGACCTGTTCTGTAAAATAGAACATCCATTCTTCAAAGTAGTTGGACTTAGGGAGTCCCATGACTCGGCTAAGTAAGGTGACCATATCGCCATGTTCATTATGAAAGTCACTTCTGGGGGTCTTTTTCACAATCCTGGTGCTTGAAGGCCTTTTTTCTTTGAACCATTCTTCGTTAATTAGTGCCCTGCATCGAGCTGGGTTCATATCATACGCCCCCTGTGCCTCGTCCATTGTTGTAGCTATGGGATTATTTGGAAAGGGGATATCAAATGCATCGCCGATAGCCTCAGGGGAGAAGTCGGCAATAGTGATATCTTCCAGAAGCACTAATCTGGACTTTGGCTCGTAATGCCGAGCAGCTTCCACTACTAATTCATAGTTCTGGATCGCTGGAGGAAAACCTGCTGCTTGGGCGATGCCACTTTCCAGCATTTGCCTAGGCCTGCCATATGCATTGGGTGAGAAGACCCGATCCCTGAAATCCTGAATATCAATGTGGCCAAGGTCGGTGTCACCAATGTTGTCCCAGATACTCTGGACCTTTGACTCTCTTAACCCTCCCCTCTGATACTGATACTTCATTCTTTCAACTTTCCGTGGGATGTCTGATTTGGATGCTCGTGAGGTTTCTGCTGCAGCGGGTGTTTTTGATGATTCTGCCGCTGATTTAGGCATTTATCCTGCACAGCCAGACACGGATTACAAGGTGACTCGAGAATGACGATGCGGGTTAGATAATAACAGAAGTGTTTCAACAGACCGAGATTAGTTTAAATATCACTCTGGGCTAACAATCTGATTAACTTCTACAACATCATATTCCTGAAGATTCATGACTAAGCATTCTTACTCTCGAATTTTTTTTTTTGATTAATTTTAACAAAGGCAAAACATGAGAATTTTGAAAAGAGATGCAGTTTCCGGTCAAACCTCAGGTATGAATCCTAAATTTTGGATGTTCGAATGACGGAGATGCAGACTCTAAGCATTTCAAATTTTGCGTATTTTGCCTATTTGATTCACACATTTTAAATGACCGTACGCGATAAGGCGTACTTACCTGATTGGAGCGAATGATGGGTGATTACCCGACCTTGTCGTGCGGGGCGAGCGGATGACCCTGCAAAATTTGAATCCCAACGGTTATCCTTCCTGTTTAAATTTTCGCAGTTTGGAAGATGAAAGAGGATTTATTAATTTCACATGGTTCTGTGTCTAACAACCTGAATTTTAAATGGTTGATGGGAGGATGATGCGGTGTCTTACCTCCTTGCTTTCGGATTTAAGAGTTCCTTTCGAATTTCGAATTGGAGGTTTTCGAATCTAACCTTCGCGGGTGTGCTCGCCCTGGCCTCCGCGTTACAAACTGTGCCTTTTGCGTTAAAGTTTCGCTTGCTTTTGGACTTCGCTTTCTGCATTAAAGCTTGGAGCTTAAGTCGGGAGAGATGATCGCATTGGCTTTTAACTTTGCCTTCGTTTTGTGTTCGGACCTAAGGTTCGAAAATGATTGTGTCGCCTTCAGCTTCCATCCCCGCCGAGGTTCGGACCTGGGGTCCGAAATGCGATCTCACAGGGTTAATTTCCTCGCCTTTGCCAGCGCTCGAGGCTTAGGGTCTGGAGACGATAATCGCACTATGTTTTGCTTTTAAACGTTCATCTTGGAATTTCGGACGCTTAGGGTCCGAAAACGTTGTTTGCACTATGTTTTTACTTAACTTCGCCTTGTTGGAGCTCGGACGCGGGGGTCCGAAATGGATGCTGCGCTATGTTTTTAAAACTTTATTTGCCTTTGTTGAAGTTCGGACGCGGGGGTCCGAAATGCGCGTTGTTCGCACTATGTTTTAAAACTTAATTTGCCTTTGTTGAAGTTCGGACGCGGGGGTCCGAAATGCGCGTTGTTCGCACTATGTTTTAAAACTTAACTTCGCCTTGGTTTAAGTTCGGACGCGGGGGTCCGAAATGCGCGTTTTGTTATGTTTAAAAAACCCAACTTTGCCTTTTTCGGAGCTTAGGGTCCGAAGCGCGTGTTTAATATGGTTGCTTTTAAAGCCTTGCTTCGCCCTTTTTATTCGGAGCTTGGGGTCCGAAGTATGCGTTTTGTTGTGCGTTTTTGCTTTTTAAAACTTACTTCGCCCTTTTCAGAGCTTAGGGTCCGAAGTATGTATGGTGTGCGTTTTTGCTTTTTAAAACTTATTTCGCCCTTTTCAGAGCTTAGGGTCCGAAGTATGTATGGTGTGCGTTTTTGCTTTTTAAAACTTATTTCGCCCTTTTCAGAGCTTAGGGTCCGAAAACGGTGTTTATGTAGCTTTTTTAAAAAAACTTTAACTTTGTCATTTAGGGTCCGAAATGCGATGTTTGCACAATGTTTTAAAACTTCACTTTGTTGAAGTTCGGACCTAAGGTCCGAAATGGATGCGCAGCGTTACGTTTTAACTTGATTTTGGACATTTCGGACCTGGGGTCCGAAAATGGAATTCCACCTTACGCTTTTAAATTTTGAATTTTCACTTTCGGACACTTAAATCCAAAAAGAGGAGCGCATAACGTTTTTTTTACCTTAACTTGACTTTCGCCATGTTCGGACCTGGGGTCCGAAAAGGAGATGCATTATGTTAAGTTTTGAAATTTTGGAACAAACTCTCGGTATTTACGCCCGAAAGCCAGATCAGTCAAAAGGGCTCATTGGTTCACTACTCCAACGTTGATCAGCTTACGGACTGATCACGAACTCGCTCGAGGAGATACGAGAAACTCTGATTCAATTCTCGAGATGACGATCAAAAAACTCAAAACTGGAAAGGGGGACCCTGTCGGCGACAGGGGGCGTGTGCAACGCACAACAGGATGAATAGGAGATACTCATACCATAAGTACTGCAAAAATCAATAAACTCCTCATATCTAAAGCACATTGTGTTGTCCATTATTAATCTAACTGGAACTCCAAACCTGGTGATTATGTTACTTATCAAAAAATTGACTACAACTTTACTAGTTGCCTGCCTAGTGGAAATAGCTTCCACCCATTTTGTAAAATAGTTTGTGGCTACTAGAATCCATTTATGTCCCCCACTAGATCTTTCAGCCATCTCCCCAATAAAATCTATAGCCCATTGATGGAAAGGAGCTTCAACATGTATAGGTCTGAGAGGCAGAGCTCCTGAATACTTCAGCTTACCTGAGAAATTTTTGCAAGGTTCACATTTTCTGACAAATTCATGAGCATCCTTGAATAATGTAGGCCAAAAATACCCAGCCCTTAACATTTTATGAGCAGTGGTTTTTGTTGTATAATGCCCCCCACATATTCCTAAGTGCATGTCTTTAAGCATTACCTGAGACTGATGCTTATCTAAGCATAACAATAACAGACCATCTATGTTTCTATGGTATAAATCTCCAGAAATAAAAACATACCTTTGGGCATGTAGTTTCGGAGTCCTTTTCTAAGTGTCAGTGAGTTCATCAGGACACTTTGCATGCTTTAGAAAAGACAAAATGTTGGTATACCATGAGGTATGTTGTAGGTTACATATGTTGTCTTTTGTGGTAGACAAAACATTAATTTGGGCAGCGTCCAAATTCTCTTTTGCCATCAGCTTTGCTAAGCCCATGCCCCGAACCAATTTAGTAATCTGAATATCAATATTAAATTCTTGGATTTTGTTGATCCATCTACATCTTCTGCCTATTGTCTCTGATGGGACGAAGATCTCCTTCATTGTAGCATTGGGCACATAAGCTATGACTTGGGCGCCTACAAGGTAAGGCCTGAAATTTTTCATAGCCTTGACTAAAGCATAGCCTTGCTTTTCCATAACGTCATATTTGAGCTCTGCGGCTTAGAGGGATTTACAGTAGAAAGCAATAGGTTGTTCATACCCCTCATTGTTCTTCTGTAACATAACAGCACCTACAGTGTGAAATGGAGCAAAAGAAAAGACCTGGAAGGTCTTGCTGAAATCCAGTGCTTATAAAACAGGAGCCTATTTAATGGCTCTCTTGATAGCCACAAAGGCTTCTAAAGCTTCATTTGTCCAGTTTATTACAGCCCCTTTCTTTAGCATCTTGGAAATAGGTTTTACTATTTCAGCATAGTTAGATATGAACTTGCGAACAAAGTTTATTTGACCAAAGAAGGATTGGATGGCCTTCACAGTTTTGGGGATGGGTATCATGTCAATGGCAGGCACTCTCTCAAGATCTATTCTTACTCCATCCTTGGACACAATGTGTCCTAGTAGTTTACCTTAAGTTACAGCAAAGTGACACTTTTTGGGATTAAGAGAAATCCCATACTCCAGTGCTCTAGTGAATACCTTTTCTAGATGTAAACAATGCTCCTTTGCTTTCTTGGAGAATGTTGTTAGATCATCTTGATAAACAACCATAATGATGGCTATCAAATCTGAAAAAGTTACGTCCATAGCTCTCTGAAAAGCTGCTCCAACATTTATGAGTCCAAAAGGCATTCCGACATAAACATAGGTCCCCCATGGGGTAGTGAAGGCAATCTTGTATTATTTAGATTCTTTGACCCTCACTTGGTTGTAACCAGAGAATCCATCCATCATGGATAACAATTCACAGCCTGTGACTTTCTGTAGCATTGCTTACATGTTAGACAGAGGGTAATTATCCTTCAATGATGACACATTTAAATTCCTGAAATCCACACAATCTAATGTCACCATTTTTCTTTCTGACAAGGACAAGATTAGAAAGCCATGATGAATGCCTGATGGGTTTGATAATACCGCCATCTCTGAGCTTCATTAGCTCCAATTGCATTTTGGGTCTAAGCACTGGTTTGATTGGCCTTTGCTTTTGTCTAAAAGGCTTAGCAACTGGGTTCAAAGGAATTTCATGCTGGAACAAGTCTTCTCTGTAAGCCTACAGGTCATCATATGACCATGCAAAAACATGCTTATATTTTCTAAGCAAAGTAATTAGCATGGATCTAATATTTGGACTGATCTTTCTACCAATGTAGACTTTTCTAGGAGATGAATCAGTTCCCAAGTTAATCTCCTCAAGGTCCTCTTTGTTCACAGGGGACTGCTTCATTGTTTGACTATCCTGACTGTCAAACACTCTTTCCAGAGCCACCAATCCTTTTGGGATTTTAATCATCTTTAGCTGCACTATTTCATTCCCAAAAACGGTGTCCTTGCCATCTATGGTTTCCACAAAAGCATTAAAGCCTATTTCTTGACTGTCATACTCATCTATGCAATGCAAGAACCTCTACAAGTCATCATCATCATTAAAGAATTGCCAATTGCAGATATTACTAGGCATGGCAGGCCTGGTCTTTACCTTCACCTTTGAAATAACAACCAAGGTGATATCATCACCTCTTCAAAGCAACATTTGCCAAGAAGTCTGCCATAATGTTATTTGCTCTCTCTATCCATCTGATGTTGAAGGCATCAAATAAAACAATAAACTGATTATCATGATTAAAAAATTAACAAACAAAAAAATAAAGGTATTCCACGAAGCTGATCTGTACTATTTCAATTTGTCATTCTTGAAGGAATAAATTGATCTAACTTGTGATACAATCAATTCTGAATCCCCCCATACTGACAATTTCTTTATCCCATGCTTAGTGGCAAGATTTAAACCTAATAGCAATGCTTCATATTCCGCCACATTGTTAGTTCACTCAAAAAGCAATTGGAAAGAATATTTAAATGTCCTTCCACTTGGTGCAATAAAAACTACTCCAGCACCTGACCCTTCTTTACAACAGGTTCCGTCAAAATACATATGCCATAAATCTTCCTATCTATTCTAAATTTCAATTTCTACGGGGTCTAGAATTTTTTAGGATGATTTAATAGGTTCAACTTTGAAGTTTCCCATATCAAAGTCACAAAACATCACCATATTATTTAGGTCAGCTTGCTCAATAGTAGTATCAGATCTAGGTTCTCTTTCAAACCTGACATCTTGTCCATTAACAGGGATTGTAGCATATGACAGATCTAGCTAAACATTTCCCCCAACCACAGCTGTCCATTGATGTGATAAAAGCATGCCATAGTTCGATGGGACATCTACAACCGTTACATCCACCTTGTATGAAGCTTCTGGGAAGTTCGCTATTTTGACTTCTAAACTCTTTAGGATACCTATCACACGAATGGACCTATTGTCCATGGCATAACATCTCCCATAATTACAATCAACATTTAACCCGAGTTCCCTCATGACCCCCACAGGCATGATATTAATAGCAGCCCTAAAATCAATCATACAATTTTTTACATGCCTACCATTGATTAACAAAATCATATAGAAAGGATCTACTTGGGAAGAGATTTTAGACTTGTCAAAAATTATATCATTTGAGCTACTTTTACCATCCTATGATCCTTACCATCTTTGCGGGATAAATCTTCTTTAGATCCACCTTGTTTTCTTATCCCGTACCATCTTTTGTTACCTTGACTATCCTCGCAGAATAAGGTTCATATGTATTTACTTTGCTTTTTTATCTCGTAGCACTCGAGAGCATCTCTTTTACCTTCGCGGGATAAGGCTTCGCTATCCTTTCTTTATCGACACTTGTCACCTTTCATCCCGCTGCACAACAATCATCTTTGTTTTTCCTCGCGGGATAAGGTTTTGAGCATGTCTTCTAAGAATCTCCTTATCCCGCGTTGCTCATAGCTCCCTATTTGTCTCCTGCTTGAAAGCGCTTTTCTTTGTGTGTTCACTCCACGCGGGATAAGCCTTCTAAACTCATTTTCTCTTATCTCGCGACCCATCTCTTATCCCCACGCGGGATAAGAGATCCTCTTGTCTTTGGCTTGTAATTCCTATCCCGTGACCCTATTTGAATGGGTGAAATTCCTTGCGGGATAAGGTTTCTTCAGAATCCTTCGATATTCCTTACCCCACGAGACCAATCTTTGCAGATGAAGAATACAACGGGACAAGCCTTTATACTTGTTTCCTCCTCCACTATCTTTTATCCCATGCTACCATTTTGACGGCTTGGAGACCTTGCGAGATAACATTTACTTTGTAACTCTGAGTTATTTCTTATCCCGCAAGCTCATCTCGGTGCCCAAAAACACTGCGGGATAAGACTTTCTTCAATGCTCCTTATCTTCCCTTATCCCGCGTGGTCAAAGTGCATACTAAAGACTGTTGTCGCTCTTGTGAGTTACTAGAACAATACAAACATCATAAAGAGCCTCACAGTTGGCAGCATCTATCTCGCCAACACTAAAAAAACATATTCAAAAACACAATGCATTCAAAATCATGCTCATCGTGGAGAAATAAATAACACTGCAACACCTTTTATGAGTACCACAAATTGAATAGCCACCTTGCCTAAAAGCAACGCTAAACTAAGTAAAGTTTTACAAATAACCACGTCCACAAATCAATCAAAATCTGAAGCCTTCTAGAAGCCGTAGAGAATACATGGGATGAAAATGTATTAAATTGGTCCACAAACATATTAAATTGGTCCACATAAATTCAAACAATGACATGGCACACAACTAGTTGAAGCTGAAGTTGACACACACAGGCACACAACTAGCTGAAGCTGACACACACACAACTCCAACAAACAAGTAACCAGTTGAAGCAGGCAATCAAGTCGCTGAAGCAACCAACCAAGCACCTCAAGCAAGTAGACAAGGAGCTCAAGCTCGTCAAGCAGCTCAATCATGTCAGGCAACTCAATCAAACATTAAGAAGATCTAATGAATAATCAGCAACTTGAATAACACCTCAAATCAATCCATATTCACTTGACTAATATCATTTGACATCAATGACAAAATGTCCAACACTTCAATGCCTCCTTCATGATACTCTGTCAAATCTGAAATATTAAACACAGGTGAAATGTTAAGTCCACTTCGCAACTCAACCACATAAGCATTTCCTAAGTCACGTTGCTCCAAGATTCTACATGGCCCAAATTTCATCTTCAACTTATTATGTCTTCCCACTGAAAACCTCTCTTTTATCAAATTAACCTAAGTTACCGGTTCGGGTACGGCAAAAAAAATTCCTTCGGTACGGGTACATCAATACATACATTATATATATATATATATATATATATATACATACATACATGTATGTATGTATATATATACATATATATATGTATGTATGTATGTATATATATGTATAAATATTTATACATATATATACATACATACATACATATATATATGTATATATATACATACATACATGTATGTATGTATATATATATATATATATACATATATGTATATATATATATATATATATATATATATGTATATATATATATATATGTATATGTATATATAAATTATAGTATACTAATATGTTTTAATATATTAAAAAAATTAAACATAAAACAAAATAAATAATAAAATATGTTTAAACTTAATTTAAAATATTATTTATATATAATAATATAAATTATAATATTATTTAATTTAATTTGTTTAAGTATTAAATTTTTACATTGAAATGGTTAAAATAGAATACCTACGATTGAAAGCCAATAGATAAAACAAAATAAGTTCATCGGAATCACTATAAAAGCAATCGAACATAATAAAATAAAATTAAAAACAAAAGTTCGAAAGGAATCGAACGGAAGATAGGGGAGGAGGAAGATGGAGCCATAAGAGAGAGAGAGAGAGAGAGAGAGAGAGAGAGAGAGAGAGAGAGAGAGAGAGAGAGAGAGAGAGAGGAACAAAACCTGCAGTAGTATAAATTTTTCAAAAAAAACCAGACCATATCTCCTCTTCTCATCTACTTAGCCTTGTACCAATTATTCATCTTATAAATGTGCTTTCTCACATCATCATACAAATTCTTTAGGTTCTGCAATGTCTTCAGCTTCCTCATTTTTTTTCTCCTTTGTCCATCTTCCTTAAGTTTGAAGCATCTATGGGACTACATCCATATACAATTGGGAATGGTGCTTTAACAGTGCTCCTATTGAAAGAATAGTTGTAAGCAAATTTTGCTCGTGGTAAAATCAATTCCCATCCCTTGGGTTTATCTCCTAATAAGCACCTTAGCAAGTCACCCAAACTCCTATTCACCACTTTTGTCTACCCATAAATTTGTGGATGGTGTGCAAAAATAAAATCCAAATGTGTCTTCAACTTCTTCCACAAAGTCTTCCAAAAATAGCCAACAAACTTGGTATCTCGATCTGAAAATATACTCTTTGGTAGACCATGATGTCTCACCACCTATCTGAAAAATAACTCTACAATATAACAGCATCAATAATCTTCTTACAAGGAATAAAATATGCCATCTTTGAGAGTCCATCCACCACCACAAAAATGAAATCATATCCTCTCTATGTCCTCGATAAACCAAGAAAAAAATCCATATTGATATCCTCCCATGGCCTATTAGGTATAGGTAATAGTTGATCAAGCTCTATGTAATGACTTGTTCCTTTCGCCATCTGGCATACTCTGTACAAACTTCTTCACATATTGATGCAACTATGGCCAATGATGACGCTCCCTAAAAATAGCTATGGTCTTATCTCATCCAAAGTGTCCAGTCAATCCTCCACTATGCTTCTCCTTTATTATATTTTCTATCACGGAACTCCTCAAAATGTAGAACTAGCTTCCTTTGAATAACATCCCATCTTGGATTATAAAATCCAACCACCTTGTCCTGTCTAAAGTAGCGGGCTCCATGCAAGCTCTCCAAGCCTCTCCAAAATCAGGATTCTCTGGATACAGATTCTTGAGTTCATCGAACCCAACAACTTCGATTTACATCTATATCAACAAATTTTGCCTTATACGTAAGGCATTTGCAACTCTATTATACCTTCCACTCCTATGCTTCAAAAGAAAAGTGTAACTCTACAGAAGCTCAACCCATTTCAAATGCCTTTGATTCAATTTCTCTTGACCATTCAAATATTGTAAAACTTGATGATCAATAAACAAAACAAACTCTTTCCACAGAAGGTAATGTCTCCATTTATTTAATACCTAAACTATAGCATAAAACTCTTGATCATAAACAAACTACTTCCTTTTGGCCTCATTCAACTTTTCACTAAAATAAGCAATGGATTAACCTTCTACATTCAATAGTCAATACTACATCACAATCTACCTGAAATACCTTATTAAAATCTAGAAGTGCCAAAATAAGTTTCTTTGTGACTTTCTTATTCAACATATCAAAGCTCTTTATTGCTCTTACAATCCACTTAAACTCTTTTCTATCCCCTCGTTCTTTCAATTAGGGGTGCACAAATACTACTACAATTCTTGACAAAATTTCTATAAAAATTAGTCAAACATTGAAAAGATCTCATCTCACTAGCTAACTTTGAGGTACCCCATTCAACTATAGCTTTCACCTTCTCTAGGTCCATTCTAAGACCATCTCCTAACAAAAAATCTTAGGTACACTAACTCCTTCACAAAACTACACTTCTCCAAGTTAATCAAATACTTTTCTTCTCTTAACTTCTCAAAGACTCTATGAATATGCATTAAATGCTCCTCCAATGTCTACTGAAAATCAGAATATCATCCAAATAAGTAATAACATTTTTTTACAAAAACTCTTTTAATACCTTGTTTATAGCCACACAAATGTGCTTGGTGCATTGATTACCCCAAACTGCATGACTACCACTCGTACAGGCCCTTCTCGCTTTGGAAGGTTGTCTTCCATTCATCTCCTCTAATTCGGATTTGGTGATATCCACTCTTCAAATCTATCTTTGTGAAGTACTCAACTCCACCCAAACAATCCATAATGTCATCCATCCTCAATAAGGGAAATCTATACTTCATAGTAATTTGGTTGATGACTCAAGAGTCTATACACATCCAGACGAACATCTCACTGCTTTTTACATTGCATGCGGTGTTCTTGGTGTTGAACAATGATGTTTCAATGAGGTTGTTTATTGAGACATTCCAAGGTGCTACTGTTGACTAATTCTACCATCTTGCACCACAAATTATCACCAATTGGCAAACACTTAGAACAAATTTTGAAGAGAGGTTTAAGCCTACAGAAGATGTTCATGCATTGTTAGCACAATTGACTCAAACGAAAAAAGAACCACAAGAACCCATGCAGGAGTTTGTGGCTTAATTTAGCAAGCTGTCTTAACAGAATTCCAACAGTGGCTCAACCCACTACTGAAAATTTGAAGTGCTTCTTCATCAACGCTCAGTTACCTGAGGTGAGTTTCTTGTTGAGAAGGGCAGTTCCGAGAGACCTTGCAGTTGCACAAACCTGAGCAGTTGACATTGAAGATGATCTTATCCTTGCGCGTAAGATAAAAATAGAGCCAAATGGGTCCAAAAAAAACTCTTCTATGGAATCATCATCTACCAAGAGAACAGATCCCATGGTGCAGAGGCTAGCTAATGAAGTCTTAGCCCTTAAGAAGCAGTTATCACAAGGTACTTTTCTTATCTCTTACAGAGATATCCCAAGGACTTATCCAAATATTGCTCCCAATTATGACGCAAGGAATCAGAACAAGCTTCCTTCACCACCAGAAAAGCTTGTACTTGAGGCACCACTAGCAAATGTAGCAGTGCGGAACTCTGAACCGGAACAAAGTGATCTTGCTAATCTCTTCCAAGAGGAGGAAGTAGACATAGCTAGCGACTTTCATAAATGGTCAATGCGTTATCAAGGAGTTGTTGAGCAACATATCATGGGAAATAAATAACAAGAGATTGAAAGCCACTTTGTCGAGGTGTTAGTAAAAGAGGACAATCATGTCTTGAGATGTGAAAAGATGGACATGAATGAAGGTACCATTCAAGTTGAACAAAATAAGAAGAATGCATCTATATTTCAAGGTCATGAACTTGGACATATTATGCATGAAGAAACTAACAAGGAACTTGACAAAGACCTTTTCACAAATACAATAGAGGAGTTTTGCTCATGTCTTGATGACAACTCAATATCTCCCAAATCTGAAGTTTGCGAGCAGCATGATGAAGCAAGCTATGCAGCCATGTTTTCACTTGGATCGCATGAGGAAACTCATTCCACTCAACATGAGGTTGTGGTTGAGGAAGCAGCCAATAAAGGCACAATAGGCAAGAAGAGTTCTAATTTTGTCCTATCAAGGGGATGTCCTATAAGACATCTAGCTTGGTTGGAAGCTAACAAGATGTCAAAAGTCACATTTGAAACTAAACATGAGGACACATATGAACATGGAATCAAGCATGCATTTGCAGTTGAGCAGAGGCAGACCAGATTCATTGATCCATTTTGGAGCAGCGGGACATATGATCAAATTGAGGAGGCAAGTGCATTGTTCATTTCATCCAAGGAGTAGTGCATCATCTCATGGTACTATTGTTCGTGCTACATCTACATCTAGCGGTCTATGATCATGTCAAACATGGCACATTTTTGAAGAAGGGCAGCTACTTTGGAGTACCAATTAATGGATTCATTTGAAGGATTTCTTGTTGTTGGTTAGTCTTTAGGTTAGGTTAGTCTCCCTTTCCAATAAGTGCAGTTGCACAAAGTTGATTCTTGTCTCAGTAGGTTATTTTTAGTTAAGTCTTGTCATCCTTTTTGCCTTTTATGTCTTTTGTTGCTCGACTCTGTAGCCCAATGGATGATAAAGGCACTTAGAATTCTGGATTCTTCTCCCTTCCAATCATTCCAATGATCGAAGGAAATACCCAGTCAAACACAGTTGTTGTCCTCATTTTTTACTATGTCACAAAAACAGGATAACTCCCTACAAATTTTGTCCAATTTGTAGCTCATGTGCTCTAAGAACACTTTTCGAGGTAGTCTTTATTCCCCCTCATGAGTGATTTAGGACCCTGAATTCTTGATTCAGAGGTTCTAGTCTTTTTTCGAGTCTTTTAAGTTAGTTTCTGTGTCTTAGTGTAAATTGGGTTTACAAACCCGAATTACACCTCTTTTATGCACACAAGTGTAAATCGGGTTTACAATCCTAAATTACACTTCCCCTTCAAAAAATTTCGTCTAGTGCAAATCGGGTTTGTAACCCTGATTTACACCATTTCATCATCAAGTCTCGTTTTTGGTGTAAGTCGGAGTTGTAACTCCAACCTACACCAAGTCTTCCCATTTTGGAGCAAGTCAGAGTTACAACCCAGACTTACACTAAGTTCTCCCTTTCTGGTGCAAGGCAGGGTTATAACCCCGACCTACACCAAGTCTTCCCATTCTAGTGTATATCAAGGCCGCAACCCCGATCTACACCAAGTCTCCCCATCACAGTGCAAGTCGGGGTTATGACCCCAACCCACACCATTTTCCTTCTGTGTTTTTTTGCCAAAGTGCCAAGTGTTGGCACAAATTGGGGTTGTAACTCCAACTTGCACCATGATTCTTTCTTAGGTGTAAATCGGGGTTATAACTTCGATTCGCACCGAAGACAATTTTTCTTCCCTTTATTTTTGCATAAGTGCAAATCGGACTTGTAAGTCCAATATGCCCTATATGATTGTTGACCCTCCCCAAGTGCAAATTGGACTTATAAGTCCGAAATGCACTTCTTAAACCCCGATAGGCATCTCTGGTCTTTTTTGTCCAACTCTGGGAATTCTTCAAATCCATTTCTACAACTCCACTTCAGATGCCAGATTCAGCACATTGGGACCAGATGACTGTGAAATACAAGGTACCTTGCGACAATATGAAAATTTCTTGAAGAAAAATGGAGACAATGATGAACAAGACGAGGCTCCAGACACTTGGTAATTTTTATGCATCTGTAGCCTAGTGTCATTTTGTAATCTTTAATCTATATGCTAAAACTCTACCGAAGTAAAGAGCAAAAGTGAAACTTTGTGTTCCTATTGTTATTTTGCAAACTTGATCAAATAAGAAGAAAGCTTTGGCATTCAGACTTTGCGTTGGATTCATTGTGGTTTATGGTGAGAGTGTTCTTATGTCATTCTTGTTGTAAATTCTTATTTTGCTCAAGTAAAGGTGTAGTTGAGGAAATATTGTTAAAGAGTAGAAACAATTGTTGGTTTGTGAACTTTGTGTCATATCTCAACTCTTGTTAATAAAATTAGGAATTGGTCAATGTAATATCATTTTGAAGACTTTGAGCTTCATATTGGTATTTTCAAGATAAAAGTTAGCTGAAATATAGTAAGATAGCACCTCAAAGCGCTTGTGCTTTATTGTGTCATCTTGGAAAAGGAAATCATAAATTGAAGACTTTGAGCTTCATATTATCATTTCAGGAAAATATTATCAAGAGTTGTAATAAGGAATCAAGTTAAAGACTTTGTGCTTTGCTTTGATTTTCTTAATTAACACCTTTGACTATAAAAGTTATTTGAAGAAAGGTTGATAGGACAGCAACGATTTTTAAGACTTTGAGCTTAAGCACTCTTTCTCGTCCGGGAGAAGCAACGGAGGACTTTAGGCCTTCATGGAAACTTTGCTTCTTTATTTTGTACTATTCATTCACATGCTCTAAATTGTTTATTTATAATTTTGAGATTGTAAGAAGTATTGCTGCTCTATATGTAAATTATTTCCTGAAGAAAGAGGAGAGAATAACATCTATTTTGAAAAAAGAGGATAGGATGATGCACCACCCAAATTTAGATTAGAAATCAAAAGTTGTATCTTGTTCTAGAAAGATCGAGTAGTAAGTTAAAGGGGGAGCCTTCCCTTAGAAATTAGGAGAGATTCAATCTCACACACTGTGCTTGAAACCACAATTTTGTAAACTTATCTAGTTTGCAAAATTTCAACCATCACAACGGCAGCCTGCGTTTTTCCTTCTTTTGTGTTCTTTTTTGCAATCAGTATACCACAACGGGTTTTTTCCAGCTTGCGATTGCGACTTTTTGCATTTTGTGCTCTGTTCGTACTGCCTAGGGTTTTTACAAACCCTCAATATATTTTCAGCGGCTAGGGTTTATTCGGAAATTCATTCTCAAAAAAAAAAATTCTAGGTTTTCCGAATTTACTTCTAGGGTTTTCTAAGTTTTCTCAACAGATTTCTAGGTCTCTTTTAGATTTTTCTAGGTCCTCCAAAATTCGTGCATTGGGATCCATGCACATAAATTCTTTATTCTGCCTCAAAATCAGTGATGATCTCATTGAGGGTAGAGCTGCTCGAAAGAAGAGTAAAAATCTTGATTATGTCAATTTTGCAATCCTGATTCACAGTGTGTATGAACCTTAGACATACACAGAGGTGAAAGGGATACCTGAGTGGAAACAAGCTATGGCAACTGAGCACCACAGCTTGCCGAAAAATAACACTCGGAAACTATCAGATCTTCCTCCAGGAAATAAATCCATTGGATGCAAATGGATCTATAAGGTCAAATATAAGGCTGATGGTACTTTGGATAAGTACAAGGCTTGTCTCGTTGCCAAGGGCTTCTCTCAGCTCGAAGGGATTGATTACGAGGAGACCTTTGCTCCAACAACAAAGATGAGCACCATCAGATTAGTCCTAGCCATGGCATCTCAGTGTGGCTGGAAGGTCCATTCGATGGACATCAAGAGTGCCTTCCTGAATAATGAGTTATAGGATGAGGTCTACATGATGCAACCTCTTGGATTCAAGGTTGCCAGAAAAGAACACCAAGTGCTCAAACTGGTGAAAGCACTCTATGGCGTCAAACAGGCTCCTCAGGCATGGTACATGAAAATTGATAAGTACCTAACAAATCAAGGTTTCCAGAGGAGTCCTTTTGACTCAAATCTATATGTAAAGACTACTAGCAATGATATCATCCTTCTAGTTATATATGTTGATGATCTGATCATCATTGGCAGTTCGGCATCTTTGATTCGAGGAATCAAGCAGAATTTATGCCAGTCTTTTGACATGACCGACCTTGGGCTTTTGCACTATTGCCTAGGTGTTGAGGTTTGGCACCAATCTCATGGCATCTTCATCTCTTAGTCTAAATATACCAAGGTTCTGCTAGATAAGTTTTGAACGCAGGACTGCAAACCTGCATCTACACCTATGGAGAAAGGCCTAAAGTTGTCGAACAAATCTAATTCTCTAGTTGAGAATGAATCCAATTTCAGGCAACTAGTGGGCAGTTTAATATATCTCACCGCCACTAGACCTGATCTAAGCTATGCGGTGAGTTACATATCCTTCTTCATGACAGCTCCTACATCAGATCATTAGGCTGCAGGGAGGCGAATCTTCCGCTATGTCAAGGGCACTTCAGACTTTGGTATCCTCTATGGACGAACCAAAGGTTCCAGACTCATCGGTTTCACAAATTTTGATTCGGCAGGCTCTGTTGATGACAAAAAGTCCACATCCAGGTATGTCTTCAATTTAGGCACGGTTGTTGTCACTTGGACCAGTAAGAAGCAACAAGTCGTAGCTCTTTCCTCGATAGAAGTTCAATATTGAGGATCAGTCAAAGCAGCTTGTGAGGCAGTTTGGCTTCGAAGGATGCTTTCAGACATCCACATGTCTCAAGCAGGTCCTACATCCCTCTTCTGTGACAATCAAGGGGTGCTCAAACTCGCCAAAAATCAAGTCTTCCATGAGCGTACCAAGCATGTTGAGCTTCATCGTCACTTCATCCGCAAGCTTGTTGAAGATGGATCCGTGGATTTGCAATATGTTCTTACCAAGGATCAGACTGCAAATAGCCTCACCAAGTCTTTGAATCCGGATAAGTTTGTTAAGTTCAGATGGCAACTTGGTGTAGTAGACAATTTAACCATTAAGGGGGGTATTAGATGTTTCTAATTTTGCTTCTGTTATCGATTATTTCATAATGGAAACATTGATCTTGTAACTCTATAAATGGTCATTTGATCATTCATTTAATTCATTCAATTATTTTACCAATGTGTAATATGCAAGTGATCCTTGGCTCCTATGGGGTTGATCAACAATTTTTATAATTTTTGGAGGCGTCACCCGATGTGCAAGAGGATGCCAAAGCAGAAATCCACAAAGACCAAGGGAAAGAGACACCCCAAAACAATTCCACTACCACCCCAAACCCACCACTTTTAAAAAAACAAGTTGATAATCAGAAATGTAAGTTAAAAATTACACATTTCTTCAGCTCAATTTAAGCTTTCTAGTCATACTCTTTCTTGGTTGAAGTGATTTCAAGAAATCAATCCTCTTAATTCTATAAATCCTCTACCATGGTTGTCATTTGCTGACCATTCTTCCAATTCTTGGGATGTAAATCTCAATGTAATTTCACAAGTAAAAGAGTAAACAAAAAATAACAGATTACTTCTGCCCATTTTGAGCTTTCTAGCCATGCTCTTACTAGGTGGAAAATTTATATTTCTTGCAGAACGCAGGTGCTTCCAAGAAACTAATCATCTCAATTCTGCTCTTGACTATTGTTGCTATCTCTTACAATACATCTTATAAGTTGTGTACCTACATCTACCCTTGCAAGCCATATATTTTTATTCTAAGGTTTGAAGCAGAGTACTTCAAAGTGCTTTCTTTTATAAGAAAGGGATCTGGATGGCGGTTTGAGGTAGCCAAGTACATTGTGTTAAGGATGGGGCTTCTAGCTGAGCAAATAGTGCTAGGTTGTAAACATCTTCTGGGAGGTGGTTATCATTATAACATGGCAATAAGAAACAGGAGTGCTTCTAAGTTCTAACACTATAAATTGAACTATTAATAAAGGTGTGGGGAGGGTGGAGTGGCATTTGTAACACGAAAAAACTATGAGAAAAGTGCATCTTTTCTATGTCGCTTATTAAGATACAAGATCTTAGAATGGTTTTCATACAAGATTAGTTAAAAGACCTATTTCCTTCTTACTTTTAATTATGACATACTTCAAAGGATGAAATTACATTCATAACAATGAATAGTTTATTGTCTTTATATAAAATATCTGAGCAATATCAGTTGAACTGAAAATAATAAATGTCAAAAAAGAAACAGTTGGATGGTATTCCAGTCATAAAGGAGATTTTGTATACCAAAATAACTAATTACCTGGAAATGTAACAAAAGCCTGCCCTTTCATTCGACCCTGCTGCATAAGGCGGAAAAGTAATTTCTGTCCAGGATGTTGGAACCGAATAAACAACGAAACTAGATCTGTTTCTTTCACAACAGAGGACAGATTCTTGATGTAAAGGATCTGAAACATAGCAAATGCATCAGATGTTTAAAACAACAGAAAAAGATATACTACTTCAGCGTGGTGATAGTAAACTGGAGAAAAATCATAAAAGAATACACAAGTATTCCAGGTCACACTCACATGAGAAGGAAGACCAGGAGCATAATTTGAAAACTTGCCACCAGGTATCTCACGAATTGCATCTTCTGAAAGCTTATTTGACAAAATTTCTGTCTCTGAAATTAAGTCTGCAGTGAGATTATTGTCATTTGGCACTTCCATTTGTACTTTGTATTCTGATCCCTTTTCTTCTGAATTTCCAATCACAATCAGATCTTTACTAGTCTCTGATTTGTTGTCTTTGCACAACGCATGTTTTTCCTCCAAATATGTATGTAAATCAAGTACTTCAGGAGCAGGTCTAGAAAACACATCAATCACTGAACGTTTGCATTGATAAGGAGCTCTGTCACGGGCACGTTCCTGAACCAGAAAAGTATTACTTAACCTTTTTGAACAAGTAGAAACAATATAAGCTATGCACAAATGCAATTAAACCATACCAAGTCAATTCAACCTACTTTCTGTATGGAGAGATAGCTATGTTAAGAACATTTGGAGATTCATAGGTACCAGGATGGATTAATTTCCAAATCAGAATGAGATATTCAACCAACTTCAGGGATGGAAATGTATCAATAGGAGTCCAGGATCAAGTGGACATCCAGGTTGCTTACACCAAACAATGAGAAGATGGCCTCCAAACATGAGGAGAGAGTAGGTTGCATATCAATTGGTACTAGGACTACTACAACTAGAAACCTGATATTGGGGCTCAATGACCAGATTACTGGATGATTCATGTGAAGCATTGCTCATTGATCTGCCTTGTTGGATTCAATTAAAAGCGAGCAGTGAACAAAATTACATTGAGCACCTTGATTAACATATGCCCTTGTTGTGTGGCCAACAGTGAACAAATATACATTTGAGTTCAGCCACTTCAATTGCACATTCCATCTATCTTGAGCAACTTGACTAAAGTATTCTGTATTCAAGCCAGCTAAGTAGTTAACAAATCTATGTCGAGCAACTTGAATGTCCATAAACTGGGGAACCAATGTCACACTACAATCCATCAGCATATGCATTTAAATCAAGAAGTACTCTACTAGCTATCTCTGATCAAAGAAACATGCATATGGATATTCAACCCATAGATGCAGTGGAATACTACCCAAAATGCAGAAACAAGCATGCACATACCCACAATTGCACCACAAAATATATCTGGAAAATCCTCTAATGAGAATAGAACTCCAGGAACAGCGAGCTTTTGCTCCTCATGTCACTAATCCACAATGTACAGAAGTTTCACATAGCCTCAATGGGACTTAGAGTACCCAAAATGTACACTGCACTAAAGAAACATGACCTACAACAACTAACTTAAGATTTTACCAGCAATCCCAAACATGGACACTGCCGATAATGCCTCCATTGTCACACAAACAAAGATTTTAGGTATACTGACTGCACATGGTCCACCACGCACCCACAACCTGTACAAATTCAAGTGACTGTCAAGGGTAATAAAGGCTTCTCAAGCCATTACAACAAAGATATTCCAACATTCAAATCGCTGCTCTGTTATTCCCCACTCAAATGCATACCTCCATTAACCTCCTCTCATCTCCACACTATGCTGTCTCAAATATGGCCACCAATAAAACTGCCTTTTCTTTCTTCTTCATCTTCCCTTCTTAATTTTTCAGAAACCAAAATGGCATTCATTCTGCCTTCTATTCTTGTTGAATATGAATAATTAAAAGGAAGGTGAAAAGTCCCTTTCTTTGGCTGTTTTTTAGTGAATAATAGATCATTTTAAATCTTTAAAACAGCAGCTAAATGTTCTGCTGTGCTGCCGGTCAATTATCATGCAAAAACATTGGTTGTTTCAGTCCAAATGTATCCAATCATTGGCCAAAGGTCAAATATGGCCCGTGGGAGTATTCCCCTACCCAGATCAGAACTCAAGTACCATAGATTAAAAATAACCCAAAAAATCCGTCGAATCAAATTATTTCACAATAAAATTAAGCTCCCAAGTCACTCACTAAAAAACTCATGGGCAATCTTTAAAATCAAGAAGTGCCAAAAAAATCACCAAGAAATCGCAACTCCAACCTAAAAAACTCACCAATTTACAAGAAATTAATTAAAAGAGATAGCTAAGAATTTGATTTATTAGAATTTATTGCTTTCTTAGAATTTTTATATACTTAACTCTCTTTTATTAATTTTTTTGTTTTAAGATATCTTTATGATATCTTTTGGTTTTTTCTTTTCAACCTTCTGTTACTTGATCTCTTAATGATATCAAATTAAGATCATTAAGACATCTCTCTCTGTTTACTTACTTGTTTCTTTTAGTCTGCTATTGTTTGTCCTTATATTATTTTTCAGTAGCTTGTTATCCCATTGGTTTAGTTGTTGTTCATTGTTTTCCTTCTTTTTTCTTCATTTTCCTTTTTCTTGGTCTAGGTTTATCTCATTTCCTTTATTTTATGTTTTCTTTATTCTTATTTTAGTTACCATTTTTACATGATTTCAAAAAAAAAATTGTATTCTTTCTTAAACATTAGGGTTCCCTCTAGTCCTCCCACTCCTCTTTTTTTATTTTCTTTTTAATTTTTCAGCCTTGATATGTGTGCATCCTCTCTACCCCTCAGCTCTATTTATTCAATCTATGTCTGCAAGCTTTCACTTTTCACCTGCAGTTGTTCTCTCACATCCTGATGATGGATCACGGAGTGTGATCTGAAATGTTAATGCAAAAATTTATATACAGTTGAATCCAGAAATTTTCACACAATAATTATTTAATTACTTTTCCCTTTCCACTATCCTCTTAGCCTATGGGAAAATTATAGAATTAGGCTAAGGGTTCATTAGTGAGCTTACAGTTGAGAAGCAGAAATGACAGAATAGTGAAGATCACCAAGGATCACAAAACACCAAGAAGTAAGGAAGCCCCACACAAAACTAAAATATTTAATTATTTAATTAATTTTCCCTTTCTACTATCCTGTTACAGAATTGGGCTAATGGTTCATTTGTGAACTTACACTTGATAAGGGGAAATGCCAGAATGGTGAAGATCACCAAGGATGCCAAAACACCAAGAAGCAAGAAACCCCTACTTGTGACAAATAAGACAGAAATATTCTCTAAGAATTAGAGGGTCATGTGTTAGTGAAAATCGGTGCCTCTGATGGAGAGATTTGAATTCATCATCAAACCACTAGTTCATAGGGCATGATCTGCGGAGGCGACAAAGTCAAGGATAATGTAAATTTTGGGGACAACACTCAGTGGCAGCATCCCAACAGGTTTGACAATGGAGTTCATACATGGAATCAATGGTAGGAAGAGGGACGAAGTAGAAATCAGTAAAAAGAAGGGAGAGATTGGCAGAATAGTCAAGGGTACAATCACCAACAAAGTGGATAGTGATATGTCAAGTGATATGAGACGTAATGAGAGAGGGTGGGTGTAAGAGGTGAAAATTAGCAAGGGTGAAGGTCATCGTGGCATGATCAACAAGTGAAAACTGAGGCAAAATAAGCAAACCACGAATGTGAGGGATGAGAAACCTTAGGGCAAGGACACAATCCACAACACACCAAAACTATGAGAAAAACAAGTGAATCTATCAAAATCAATGAAGAACAAGAGTACATTGAGAATATGGAAGCTCTAAGACTCCTCTAATTGGAAAAGATGTCTCTCATCAATAATACTCTTGTCAACTATAATTGTTTGTAAATTAAACTCCTCCAGATCCATCTCATGAAGACATAGCTCATCCTCTACTAAATCATGAATGGTGTCTACTTGGTCACAATATGGGCATCAAAGTTTCCCAGAATAACAAGTGTTTGGAAATCTTTTGATAAAGTTCCAAGTAGGGGTTCCAGCTATGTGAATGACAAAAAGAGACAACGTAGTGGGGAAGAAATACACAACAATGAGAACATCCCGAATAGGAGGTGACCCCTAAACCTAGAGCCACATGTATTTGAGTGAGCATCAAAAGAAACCAATAAAACATTGCACCTGAGTTTATTCCAAATGAGGAAAGCAACCCTCCAAAACCATGAACACCACCAAAACTACAAATCTCACAATAAAAGACTAAGACCCAAAAAAACTAATCACATGAGGGAGAGCCTGTTCAAGTCCCTCATGAGACTCAATGAGGAAGATAGGATCATGGGAAGTAATAACATTTTGAACAGATCTTGAAGAAGAACATCCATTGCAATTCATACAAGTAATGGAGATGCCATCGCCGCCCACCAAGACTTGAGGACCATGTCATGGTCAAGATTTGGAGCATGACCATCCAAGAAGGGGAGGATCATGAATCACAATCTTGTAGTCCCTAATAACAGCCCACTTGTTTTCTCCTAGAAAAAACAACCTAAATGTAATATTTTGAAAGCTCTTCTAGGATCACGTGAGATATCAGTATAATTTTCTACGAAAGTGAAAAGTGTTCCATTTTTGCTTAAGTGCTTGCAATCCCGAATTGAATGACAAGGGTGTCGTCTGATACTATCCACACATTATTGAAGGAGGTATCATTCAACTCCAAAGATTCACACAAGAAAGTGTGACCTACCTATTAAAGATCAACTAGTTTAGGGAGGCCACACGCACAAAGGTTAGTACCTTGGTTGAACATGCTTTTTCTTCTTCAAACTTTGCTTGGATAGCCATTTCCACAATTGCAGGTGCTTTCTTCCCCTTAACAACTTGCATCCATGAAATTTGTTCAGCAACCTAATTTTTAATAATTGTGGTTTCTTGTAAAAGTTGCTTGTGTTGATTGGCTACCTCCAATTGCTCACTTTTTAAATTTTTGAAACCATCTCATTAAGTTGGACACATGGAGAATCAATTGGAGTACCTGTGATCTATTTGAGTTTATTAATCCTTGCTACCATATCAGCAATAATATTATCTTTCTCCTACAATTGTGCCTAGAACGATGACAAGAAGTTCTAGATTTCAAAACTTAAAGACTCAACTCCTTATACATGACTATAAATGCTACCATATTTTAGTTTGGGAGTCAATACCTAGTGATAACAAGGAGTTATACACTCATATCAGGGGTAGCACCATTCAACTCAGCTATATCTTTGAATCTATGTTTTTGGACCCTAGTTGTTGCACAAGCCCTTGCAATGTAACCCATGGAATCCAAAAACCTTAGGTCATGCATCCTTTGTGTTGAACACAATTTTGGACCACAAATTCTATGTATGCTAGACTACGTGCCATGCCCAGTGCATACGCATAAGCCACGAGCAAGTTTAACAAATTCAAAATGTTGGTCATTGATTCTACCCTTTTAGACAAGGTTTTTAGATCATGACTATAACAACTCTTTCTGCTATAAATCGCGAATTTAAAAGCTTTATCTACAAAGAAAATGTGACTAGAAATCATGATTTCAAACTCCAAATAATGGCATGAAAACCCTCATGACTGCAAATACCTAGTTTAAAAGCTTTGTAATCATCTACAAACAAAGCACAACCAAAAATTGCAATTTTACACAGACGGTAGGCTCAAAAAACGTAGCACGAAAACCTTCTAAATCTAGGAGCCTTGGAGAGAGAAAGACTTGTAGATAGAGATAGATAGCCCGAATGACAAAAAGATTGAGATCTTTTCAAAGATCTTGTCTTCACCTTGATAGTCCTCAAGAGATATTCACGCATTGATAGTACTTTGACCTTTCACCTCAACTCAATTTTTCATTATTTGACTATAGGTAAAGTAGTTCACAAGCACTCAAATTAATTTCTCGAGAACGTCTGGCCCTCAATTTTTGCTTTGCATTTATAAATTGAGTTGTTTGCTATATCTAACCCCTCAACCTTGAAACCCATTGAGAGCTCTCATTACCAATCCTACCTTCATTTTTTTGCTTTGCAAAACCAACTATCAAGTGATTCAACATCACTCGTCCCTCTCCCTTCCAATCAATATTTGCATGAAAACAATCATATCATGTATCCCATTGATACTGATCATGTAACATAACACATAGACAATAGATGGATTATGTATGTTGACTCGATTGCACTCTCGATCAACCCACTCTACTCTAATGTTGGCCACACTTGACCCTGACTTTAAAGGATAGGGGGTGAATGTCTTCCCTCAATTGTTATACCAAATGAATGGTCTGACAGCGGTCATCCCTCTCCCTCTATGTTATGTATCTTAAAGCAAAGGGAAGCCCCTCCTTTCCCATTAATAGCTCAACCTATCGGCTAAAAAGGTGGGCTCAAAGCAATGGTTACCAAATGAAAACTTGTTGATAGTATTTCACCTCTCTCCGAAACAAAAGGAATAGAGCTATTGTTAGAACTAAATACACTAGAGAGGAATTTTACTCACCCACCTCATGACCCTTTTCCAATGATACGAAACCAAACTAAGTATTCTTCATATTTCATCATATGTCATCATCAAATAGAAATAGGATGCTCAACAGAGCACTCTTCATATTGCATATGTAATAATCAAATCTAGATGCTACAGCTTTCCACCAGCTTGTTTAGGGAGAAATCCATCACTCACATTTGTTTCAAACCTATGTTTTTACTCATCACATGCACAAAGCAAGAAGTATAAGATATCCACCCATTTGGATATAAATTCTACCACTTCTAATGACAAATAGTTTCACTCCTTTGGCATGTATTAAAAATATTTACAAATAGCCTAATTCATTAAGATTATATTGGCTTTTCTAGAATATTTAGGCTTTACCTATCTTCAATTCATCCTTTTATTTATGTACTTTAGATATTTTTTACCCCATCTTGCTGTGTAACTAGCTGCACTTGTAAGTACCATGGACCTGCTTTGGTCATTCATGGTCATCAATGTAGTCTCTTTCTTTCTGCTTATTTTTTGTTAACTTCAAAACATATCTACACTGTCAGTTCAACATTGCATGGACTGTTTAGGATCCTGTGTAGATATCTATCTTTTTATAAGCTAGATTCTCAAGAGGTAACAGACACCTGCAAAAATCATAACAGGCTGAAAAATGACAAGCAGAATACGAATAAACAATTCTATGAAATAATAACTGATGTAACTGTATTTATAGATGTGATCTTTTCCAGTTATATTGTGTCATACCTGAGGTGTACTTCCCTTGCACAGCTCACTCAGCTCAACCTTATTCAATAATGGCTTACGGTACGCACTCTCTGTGCACCAGAACAAAAAGTTTGGTAACGTTTGTTAGATGAATCAACATGGTATACAAGTAAAGATACTTCCTTACAACAACAAGGAAAAACAATATTAAATGAATGGAATATCACTTAGGAATGTACTTGTCATCAACTAAATTCTGTTATTCAATATATATTCCTCAAAACACATATCTACTACTTATTAAATTTCCCTAGTTTTGCTTAAGAGACCATTTACCAAACAAAATATTGCAGCCACAAAAGCCATTCTAGCTTGTGATTTCATAAATTTTCTTTGCTGAACAACTCTGACTAGAGTGCAAATTGTAGGTTTAAAAAGATCCCTTTACAAACATCACACTGATAAATACTTCACTCTCCTTTTCAGAAAAACAAGAATTCCCTAGAGAGAGATATCAGCCATAATCCACAATTTGTATTGTCGCAACTTTCGTATAAATTTTGTTAAAACTTGCCTTCGTCAACATCAAGCACAATATTTTTACAACATTATCTTCAAACCTTGAGTTTAATCTGTGTGAGTGGTATTCTGATTCATTATATGATTAAGGGTCAAATAAAAATTGTGAATTTTCTACCTATCTTAATCTTTCAGTGAATAAACAGTAATCAAGAAAAACCTAGAGCTCAAAATACAAAGTGAAAAAACTATTACAAGTTTCATACATTAGCTATGTTGTGTCATGAAGCTTTAATTTGGCCATTATCATCATCTAAAGTTGAAGGTCTAAAATAGTCATTATCCTTGCTGTCTCAAAATTTAAATTTGGCCACACCATCATCTAATGTGTTAAAAAGACACTGAAGGTCTAAAACAGTCATTATCTTTGTGTTTGACTGTGGAGTTGTAATAAATGTAAAATAATATGCCCTTTCGAAGACTAAAAGGTCACTTAAATTTAAAATAATTTGTTCAAAGCATGAGTGAAAAAAAAAAAGTTTCATATACTCAATTTCTTGATTTTGTCTATCGTCTCATTAATAAATCTAAAATAAGCATTTCAGAAGACTAGTTACATTAAAATGGGACTTCTCAATTAGATTCTTTTTCAGCGAATAAAACAGTAATCAAGAAACACTGAGAGCTCAAAATACTAAGAGATTAAGAGGCAAGTGCCAAACATTTCAGAAGTTCCACATATTTCCTATGTTCTATATCAAATCTTAAACTTTGCTGTGTCATCTTGTGTTAAGAAGATTTCAAAGATCTAAAATAGTCACTTTCATTGATTGTGTGTGGTCGCATTAGTAAGTGTATAAACATATGCCTTCCAAAATGCTAAATGAAGATGAGATAAAAGATGAAAGATAATATTTATTGTATTTCTGATCCGTAGACTCCAAGGATATTCCATAGATAGTTTTAGCAATGTGATTTTTCCATTAATTACTTTGTTGCTCACTAGTTCTATGGTAAAATAGAGCAACATGGAGGGTTGAATTCATTAGAAATAGAGACATTCCCATTTTCCATAGCCATTATGTTTTTAGTTGTTAAAAATGTGTACCATCTTGGCCTAAACAAGTAATTTGAATAATAACAAACAGGTAAACAATAAAGAGATTATCCCTTGAGAGACACAATGTGGGGAAAACCTCAGTAAACAATTAACTATGAAAATCAATTTGTACAAAGCTTGTTCCCTCCTAGGCCTCTATAGAGCACTTGTCTTCTACCATTCTCACTTACACCTAATTGAATGATCTAAAGTGTCTAGATGATCTGAAAATCAGGTTTTGGTTACGATCAAAAGATAATTTTTTTTCAATTTCAAACAAGAAAGTTTGATGCCTTGAAATTCTTCACCTTGGGCGCATTTCTTCTCTTGGGAAGGAATTTTTTGAAATTAGCTTTGAATTCCACGTTCTGTTTTGTCCTTGGGCATTGGTTGAAGGTAGTGAAGGATTTCTTTGGAATTGACATTTTCCTTCTTGACCATGTTTCTGCATTTTCTACTTGTCCTGGAGCGCATTTGCTAGGGAATGGGGGAATTCTAGAAAAATAGACTTTTCTTCCTTGATGTCACTTTAGCATCCATTCCTTTCCTAGAGCACATTTTCTCCATGATAAAGGAACTTTTGATGTGGAGGAAAATTTCTCCTTAACCTCTTTTGGCACCCAACCTTGACCTTGATTCTACTTTGCCCCAGAGGAAGGAAATTCTTCATGCCTTAGCCAATTTTTCTGACCACTTGTCTACTTTTTCAACTTTCGAGATTTAGACTTGGATATTCAGGAATGCTCTACCTTCAATGTTCTAACCACTACCTGAGATGGACCTACAAAAAATAGGCTTACTAAAAATAGTAAGTACTTCAAAACATCAAATTAGGGCAAACCGGAACAGGGTGACACTTAATAAAAATAGAAACTGCTAAAAATAGTAAGATTGATTTTTCGCAAAATAAGGCCAATCTGGGACGCAGTTAAACTTACTAAAAATAGTAAGTGCTAAGAATTCGCTCAAATTTCATTGGTAGCTTCCTTGAAGGGTCCTGACTTCATTGCAACGTTCAGATTTCCCAAAACCTTAAGGAAAAGATTTCAAACCTAAGTTTGAAGAGAAAATCCCTAAAATAGACAAAACAGGTTCCAGACTTAGTCAATTTCGCTCTAAACACTTCCAAACTTGATCAAAGCTCATGGGGAGACCAAAGGGATTGCTGTGAAAAGACCCAAAGAAACAAAACCAAAAGACAAAGAGGACTTAAAAAGTAGGGGTTCCTGTTGTGACCAAATCACACATTGCCCCATCATAAATGGAGACCCCTCTTTGCTTTGTCGTAGTTTTGAATAAATTATCAAAGTCTCTTTTAAGATATCCCAGCATGAAGTGAGCTAGAGCAATCCACCTTCAAAAATCGAAAAATTGAAAAATTTGGCTAAGGCATGAAAATGAGTTTGTCGTTCTAGGCTAGAACACCATCCGTTCTAGACTAGAACATCAATCGTTCCAAGCTAGATCACTACTTGTTCAAGGCTAGAACTGCCCTATCTTATGACTTAGAACATTTATCCAATTGCATTAACAAGTCATTCTAGACTAGAAAAGGTCTCGTTCTAGACTAGAACACCAAATGTTCTAAGCTAGGGAGTGTTGGCGTGTATTTTGTACACTATCAAACACAGAATAAAATACCCAAGGGTACCTTATCCTCTCTTGAATAAAGCCTCTGATTGCTGAAGATATCGCGGAAAAGGATCAATCAGGATGACTTCAAGGTTCTTGTATGTAGGGTCTCTACATGTGGATAAGCACCAGTGGTCATTGTGAATGTTGTTTCATCAAAGGGCCTTACGTATCCGAATTGCAGGAACAAAATTTTCCTAAACTAACAAGTTCTCAAAAAAGATCAAAAGATAGGGTTTGCAAGAGATGAATTCTAATCTAATCCTAAGAATGACTCAATGTAGGCTAGACTTGGTAAGATTCTACCAATTTCAGTATTGCCAAGGAATAACAACTCTACTGAAATTGATGCGATCTTCTAAGGTGACTAATGATTTTTCAATTCATCAAGAATCATAGACACTACCATGAAGGTACATATCAATAGTTCAATAATGATTGAAGGTTTAAGCAATCCAAATATTTCGCACCTCCTTCCTTTCTCCTCAAATCACACTTGAAATAATGAATGAATGATGATTAAAATTGTTCAAAATACCTCCCATTATATAGGGCGCTCACTATTTCATCTCCCCATAGGCCGACTTGGCAAAACAGGCCAAAAAATAAATAAATTTGCAAAAACAAGAGGCCGACCTAATAAAATGGATAAAAATAATACCTCAAGCGCTCCTTTTTCAATTTTAATTTAATAAAACTTAATTTTAAATGCCTTTATAATTAAAATTTCGATTTTTTTGAGGCTAAAAATTAATTTATTAAATGTCATGCACCTTTATTAAATGCCAATTTAATTTAAATTTTTCAAATATTTCGAAGTTAATGATTTTGGCATTTCATGCGATTTGGAGGATGTCAACGTTGGGATATGGCAAAAATAAAGAATGCACATGTTAAGCGCTCTGGTCCCTTGGGGAGGGACGGGAGCACTTTTTCGTTTTTAGGCTAGGATTCTCAATTTTTGAAGTCAAACCTTTGTTCACCATGCTTTAGAAGTTCTTTCCTATCTCACACAACTTTGCCTTAGCATAATCTCGGAGGGAATTAGTTGTTTTCATAAAAAGTGCTCTGGTCCTTCAGTGAGGGACGGGAGCACTTTTGAGTCCATTGCATGAATTCTTGATCACATTAATCTTCAATTTACCCTCAAGGTGTAGAATATCATATTTCACTCCATCTTGAGCCTTGGTAATAAAAATATCCTTTCAAAATGCAAGGTAAATGGTCATGTTTGAAAAAAAGTGCTCTGGTCCTTCAGTGAGGGACAGGAGCACTTTTGCAAGTTGTCGTCAAAATTTGCAACTCTCGCATCTCAATTCCACTTCAAGGCATTTTAAACACTTTTTCAAACTTGCGCCTTGGCCTCAATTTGTCCAAAATTGGCGAGAAAGGCTAGATAACATGTTAAGTGCTCTGGTCCTTCAGTGAGGGACAGGAGCACTTTTTCAATTTCAAGCTTATCCGTCCTTTGCTAGCTTCCCAAATTATCTTCAATGGGCTAATCATGTCCTCTTCCATTCATTTCAATCACAAACTTGCCTGGGCCTTGCAAGAAATTTGGATTGCTTAAACCTTCAATCATTATTGAACTATTGATATGTACCTTCATGGTAGTGTCTATGATTCTTGATGAATTGAAAAATCATTAGTCACCTTAGAAGATCGCATCAATTTCAGTAGAGTTGTTATTCCTTGGCAATACTGAAATTGGTAGAATCTTACCAAGTCTAGCCTACATTGAGTCATTCTTAGGATTAGATTAGAATTCATCTCTTGCAAACCCTATCTTTTGATCTTTTTTGAGAACTTGTTAGTTTAGGAAAATTTTGTTCCTGCAATTCGGATACGTAAGGCCCCTTGATGAAACAGCATTCACAACGACCATTGGTGCTTATCCACACGTAGAGACCCTACATACAAGAACCTTGAAGTCATCCTGATTGATCCTTTTCCGCGATATCTTCAGCAATCAGAGGCTTTATTCAAGAGAGGATAAGGTACCCTTGGGTATTTTATTCTGTGTTTGATAGTGTACAAAATACACGTCAACAGAATTGGTGCTAGAAGGAGGCCTCTTGAACCACAATTCCGATGAATTGAAGGAACAGTACTATCTCGAAAATTTACAGAAAAGAAAAAAAAGAAGAAGAAGTACACACTTCAAGCATGATCATGAATCACGATGGTGTTGCCACATGAAGGATTGAATCAAGTAGTGCAACCTAATTTGGTTATTATTTCCTTGGAAATTTTGATTGTTTGTATGTTGGCCGTGGTTGACCCTTTGCATGCTTTGGAGTTGATTATTCTGATTCCTTAGATGAGTTACTTCGGTTGACAGCTTCTTGACTTGTTCAATCAACTCTTTCATTTCATCCTTTTCCTCCTGTGTTCTTGAGGAGTTGGTTGCGTTTTGCAAGTACATAGGTTGTGCTGGTGGGGCTTGTGAAAGTGGAACTCCGGGATGAAGCACCAACTAGTTTGCCGGCTGTACGCTAGAATATGTCGCTTGTGGAATAGGATTCATAACTAGAGTTTGGTTGGCCAATGCCATACCAACTACTTGCATTTGATTCGGTGCTACAATAGGTCCCATATGTAGTAGTGGCCTAGTAATATTTTGTCCCATGTGCTTACTGACTTCAATAGCCTTTGCATATGCTGCGTTTAGATCATTCGGGATAGGATGTGTCCTCACGAAGATGGTGGTAAGATGATCTAGGGCTCCATAATAGATTTCCCTTGGGTCAGCAATGAGGTAGGGATGTCGTAACATCGTGTATGCGCGGTGGAACCTATTGTTGAAAGAAGTGATGGGCTCATGTTCTCTCCTTCGGATTTCAACAAATTGTCTATACAGCTCAGCCGGCGTGGTTGGTATACCAAACTTAGCAATAAATGCATCCTTCATTGCATCCCAGGTCCTGATTGACCCCGTAGGCAAGTGAATGAACCAGAAGTACGCTTCTTCTCCCAATGAGTAGGGAAAAAGCCTACATGCTACATCTCCATATTCGATTCGTCTGTTACGAAGAAGGTCTTCGAACATCTTGTAATGTCCCCTTTTTAGCGCAACATGATATGGGGTGTCGTTAGCCTATTTTGACATGGTCCCGAAGGCTAACAAGGACATTGGTGGGATCCTGAGGTGTTTTGGCCTAGGTGTTTTCAGTTTCAGGCCAATCAGTGCTGCTTTGACAGGGTTTCTAGACACTTACTATTTTTAGTGTTTCCCTGGTTGGCATAATTATCAGTAAAAATGTTTGAAGGCGACAATGATTTAAAGAGATTATCAACAATGTTTTAATGTTTAACGATAAAGTGTAAAGTTAAATTAAATATTTAACTTTATCGTTATATTATAAGGTTGGGAATATAAAGTAATGTTTAAAATATTAAAAGTTCCCTTTAATGTGTACATTGTGGGAAATAATATTTTATTCTAAAATGTATTATCCCACATTCAGGAAATGAAGTGTTTTGCATCCAGGAAGAAGATATAAATGGAGGTTGAGAGCTCTCTTTTAGGGTATGCTGGGATGAGATTAATGTTATGCTGTTGGATTTCGTAGAGATCTGATTATTGGGCTTGGAGGACGGAATCCCTCTTTGCTAGCATTCTCTTCGCTGTTGAAAGACACAGTCAGGAGGATTAATGGTGTTTTCATTCAGGAAACACATTGAGCTTCATCTGGTGCTCTCGCATGAAGTTTTTACAGGGGTTTGAAAGTGCAGATTTGAAGATAGTGATTTTGCTACAATACCGCGTGAATAGTGTTTTTGCCACAGTACCGAGTGAATAGTGTTTTGCTACAGTACTGCGTGAATAGTGTTTTTGCCACAGTACCGAGTGAATAGTGTTTTTGCTACAGTAATGCGTGAATAGTGTTTTGCTACAGTGCCGCGTGAATAGTGTTTTGCTACAGTGTCGTGAATAGTGCAGCTACAGTGTGTGAACAGTGTTTCAGCAGGTTCTATACTTGTGGAGTTCAGGTTTGAATTTGTTTATTATCATATAGTCTGTAATGCTCTTCAGATCTGATTTGTATGCTTGAAGTTGGAATTAAATAAATACCATCAGCATTAATCTTCTTGTTTTTGGTATTTGATATGTCTGGTTGTTTTTATATTGAATAAACTTTGAAAGCTTTACAATAATATATCAGCTTATCCAATTTATCCTATTGCAAATCAAGAACCAAAAAAAATCCAGTAGTCAGCTTGCAAGCCAACTGTTTGACAAAATTACACTAAGTAAACAGGACATAACTTTAGTGCCGAACAGGGGGTGTCCATTACACATCTTGATATGATCCTCCGCTGTACGATTGAAATCACTGACATTGAACTTGGAACAAAAATGCTCTGGATTTTTTGGCATATCGTGATAGATTGCAAATTCCAATGGTGATGGGTTGTTGATCAGCCAAGTAGCGCCGTTAAGCACATGAGCAGGAGGAGGAGGAGGAGGAGCATTGTGAGCCATCATGCTTCCCAAAGTTTGAAAGCTTGACAAGAGACTTGATGAGTCGGCTTGGCCTGTTGGTTGAGAAATCGCCTTGATACTTGCTTGAATTGCCGCTTGTACTTGTTCTTGAAGAGACGGAGCTTGTGATGACTCAAGAGATTCTTCTAATGTGATGCCCCTAGCCGTCTGTCAGAGACTAGGAATAACTCCTGCTCCTACCAAAAGAAAAGTCACTCAGCTAGACAAGACAGAAGTTCCAGTCATGGGAGAATTGAACAATATCCACATGCAACTGGCTGCGGACCCAAGGGTTCAAAATTTCATAGACATATCAGTCATAGATATTCCTGATTCATATGGGATGCTTCTTGGTAGAGATTGGTCATGACAGTTGAATGGGTATGTGTCAACTGACTTTGCACATATGTGGCTACCATGGAGAGGAGTCCCAAACCAAATCAAAATCGACAACACTCCAAGATTAAGACTTATGATAACCGAGTATGGGGAAGACAATGAAGTCCTGTTCTTAGAATCAGATCTAGGGACATACAAACCTAAAGTGGGAGAGGTCCTGATGATACAAAACTTGCAAGACAAGGACGCTCAACAAGAGGTGATGGAATCTACAGAAATTGTTGTGGAAAGTGACCAAGGATCCGACCAAGAAGATGATGGAATGTTTGAGAATTTCAGAAAATTCGTACATAGAAACATACAACAAAGTATGCAACTTGGTAACTTGGTACAAAGTATGCAACTTGGTAACTTGGTAACTTGGTAACTGGTGTAGGATACATAATGCCGTCCATTCAGAACTATCCTGCGCTTTGTGCCAGACTGCATTGGAACAAGTATACAAAAGAGTCCCACAGACATTGATTATAGAAGAAATGGAACATTCAAGAGTTGAAAGCTTCTCAGAAGATGAAAGTCTATCTGACACATCAACCGAAGGCCAGGAGGACCAAGGAACGGAAGACCAAAAGAGTACAATATGGACATTAAGGTTCAATGGATCTAAGTCCAAACAAGGATCTGGAGCAGGCTATGAATTAATTAGCCCAACAGGAGAAACTTACCTTGCCGCTCATAGATTACAATTTCCTTGCACCAACAATGTAGCTGAATATGAATCCTTGATTCATGGGTTATTGCTAGCTATCAAAAAGAAAGCAAAAATACTGCAAGTGTATGGAGATTCGGAAATAGCCATAAGACAAATTAGAAGGCAGTATGTCTGCCATGACAAAAGGTTGACCAGATACCGAAATCGAGTTTGGGACCTCATCGAGAGTTTCGAGGCCTTCAACATCGAGTCTATATACAGGCATCAAAATCAAGTGGCTAATTCCCTTGCACAAGCCGCCAGCTCTTTAATACCATTAGCAATGGAAGGACTGAAGAAGTTCACAATAGAGCTAACCTCAGTACCTTCAATCCCGGACAATATCACCAATTTTCAGGTTTTCGAAGACGACAAGCACATACTAGATTTCTTGACCAACACAGATGTCTTCCTAGCTCAAATCATTGATGAAGAAGAAGTGGAGGGAGCAGAATTGGCACTAGAAGGAGGGCTCTTGAACCACAAATCCGATGAATTGAAGGAACAGTACTATCTCGAAAATTTACCGAAAAGAAAAAAAAGAAGAAGTACACATTTCAAGCATGATCATGAATCACGATGGTGTTGCCACATGAAGGATTGAATCAAGTAGTGCAACCTAATTTGGAGATAGGCAACATTAAAGAAGATATTGTTTCAGGATTGAATCACCTAGCGTGGAACGCAAGGAGAAGCGAAGCTGAGTATAATAGAGTGAGGATCATCTTGGAACAAGAAGAAGACAGAGTTGAAGAACACCGAAGGGCTGCCGCTAGAGAGCTTCGTAATCAAAGTAACTGGCAGTAATCTTGCAAGACAAATCTTCACACTGGATCGCATTGGTTCTTTCTCGCCCGAGAAACATCAAAGAATATTGAGGTCGACACCAGGCGTCAAAAATCTGGGCGAGCTTCAGTTTACTTCAAGGTCGAAGCGAGTCAAAAAAGAAGATACTCCTAAGGAATTTGAACTAAGATTAGAATTCATCTCTTGCAAACCCTATCTTTTAATCTTTTTTGAGAACTTGTTAGTTTAGGAAAATTCTGTTCCTGCAATTCGGATACGTAAGGCCCCTTGATGAAACGGCATTCACAACGACCACTGGTGCTTATCCACATGTAGAGACCCTACATACAAGAACCTTGAAGTCATCCTGATTGATCCTTTTCCGCAATATCTTCAACAATCAGAGGCTTTATTCAAGAGAGGATAAGGTACCCTTGGGTATTTTATTCTGTGTTTGATAGTGTACAAAATACACGTCAACAGGGAGCTATCCGTTCTAGACTAGAACACCACTCGTTCTAGGCTAGAACGCCTTGTCCTTTGACCAAACATACCTTGTCCTTTGACCAAACATACCTCGTCCTTTGACCAAGATGATCTATGGGTAGAGCAATCTTTCCTAGCAAGACAAATTCATCTTGGGATGAAAAAGAGGATAACGCCTTGCACTTCAAAGCGATGCAAGTCATTCAATGAGGTGCGATGAACAAGGAGATGATAGTATGCCCAATGCATGCAAGGCATAAGCATTTGATGGCCCCACCTTAAGACTTGAACTTCCATGATGTAGTTTGTATGGGCGTATTCAATGTGAGTTTTAAAACTCAAAGATGATTTCAAAACAATCAATGCTGTTAATGTCAATTGCTTCAGTCAGACTCCTTGCATGGCCGAGATAGCAAGTATAATTGTCTAATTGGCCTATCGGCCTTACACAATCATAGGTTCATATACTTGAAGCGGTTTATTTCAAACCGTTAATATTAATTATTATCATGCATAGGTTAAGTCAAACCGATTATCTTCATATCCCGCCACCCTTGGTTTAAGTCACGTCTCTTTGTAAAGTGGCCGACTATTGGTGAAAAGGCATCGCTCTTGTATATGTGTTAAGTGCTCTCCCTCATTTGGTTAAACGGATATATGAAGTGCTGCATTTATCTTAGATTCATTCTCAGTGCCTGCTATATCATTCTGCCATTACATATTGTTTGTGTCTTGTAACTCCCAGCCCGTGCATTCTCAGTCTATCTGCAGTTCGAATACTGTGACAATCATCAAGCAGATCGGAGTATATTATCAGCAAGTCGTGCATTATACTGTGCAAGCAATCCATGTGCATTCATCTTCAGCCGTGCACATTCATCTACAGTCCGTGGATTGTCTACAGTGGATAGTCCTTCACACATAGCCGATTTGATTGGCAGAGGCAAGCATTGTTCGTGCATCCTACAATAGTTCAGATTACATCTCCTTCAGTCTAGAGTGACTTGATCTATCTATAAGCTTCAAAGAGTGAAGTGATCTTGTAATAAGCATCTATATTCAATAAATATAATCTAAGACTTAATTGCTGGGTTTTTCACCTTCAAGAGGAAGGTTTTCCCAAGATATACACTACGCAATTGTGTGAATTCTTTGTCTATCTATTCTGATCACTAAACTTAACAAATGCGATCCGTCAAATAAAAATTGTCATACAAGAGGAAAGCATTTAAAAGCTGGTGACTTCAATTTAATTTGATCGATGCAAGTCATTTAATCTGATATAGCCAGTTGATCTCATATAATTCAAATTTTAAAGCTCTAGATGTAGGCTATAGATGATGATTACAATGCATTTAATGAATGATTGCAAGGCTATTCCATTTAATGATTCAAATTGCAAAAGTTGAAGCCGCTTCATGGGAATCGATTGTAATGCATTTAATATATGTTGCCTTGTGTTCTTGAGTTCGTTCTAAAGCATTTAATGAAAGATATGATTTGTGATCGATGCATTACTAAGATGCTTTCATTTAAAAAGTAAAGATAACTATACAATATTAAATGGGTGCAACCAATTCCAATCGCTAGGCATTTAATTATAATCACTAAGCTATCTGTGATGAGGTATTATGCTTTCAAGTGATTATAAGTTGTATCGATCATTTCATTTGATCAATACAACGTTGATATCGCAGTTAATTTTGCTAAGGCAGCGATTCCAGATTATCAAGTAAGCAAAGAATCGAATCACAGACATCTTTAACAGCGATAAGGAGTGAAACGAATTTCCTAAATCAGGGTGGCGATTTTGTAATTAGCCAGTTTCAACCAGGCACCAACCACAGCATAGTCATTTGCAAGGAACGATTTTTCACGTCACAGCAAATACATTTCTTTGACAGTGATCTTCAATGTGAAGATAAGAGACAATTATGTCAAGTGATGTTCTCAGCAAGTAAGGTTCCTTCATAGGCGAATACACCTGCCCACGAATTTTGGAGCTGCGACCTGATTTGGATCAGCATTCACTCCACAAAAATAGTGAATTCATCTCTGACAGACGCATTTCGATCTAATCACAGTTGTCCATGCTAATCACAGCGAATTAGTTCACTAGTACGGCGATTTTCATTTGAGAGTACAGCGGGTTCAAAGGCAAGGTTATTACATCATTTTGGGGTAATTTGGTCCACACAGTTGGCTGCCAGTTTGTTTTGATTAATTTGTAGGTCTGAGACAAATCAGATCTGTCATATCAGACCCTATTTTAGGAGCTGGTATACCTTGTTGTTAGTCAATTTTCATCTTTGAAGTATTTACTTAGAGCATTTTGATCATCTTTAAGCATACACAAGAACTAATTATTATCATAGATGATCATATCATATTTGGCTAAAGGTTAAAAATGCAGCTAGGGTTTGAATTTATGTTATCCATCTTAGGGTTATGCATCCTGGTTTAGGCGGTTAAGTTTTGTTTGTAAATCAATTATTATTTCACAAAACTAACTTAGACTACTCTCACAGGTGCGGGATGGCTGGAGCAAGGCAAGCCTTCATTAAGGAAGATTCAAAGAATATCATCATAGAGTCCAAAATCACATCACTTTGGGGCAATGTGGGCAATATCAACCTAGGCCAGATTGACATGAACAAGTTTCAAGGCCCATTGTACACCACCAAACCAACAGGATGCTCTCGAGCGATGATGGATAGCGGCATTGCGAATGCAGCAGGCTTCCCTTTAGCAGTGCAGTGCAACGAACTCATTGAGGAATGTGCTAAGCGTTATGATCCAAGCAAGAGAACGATAGTAACACCAGATGGAAGAGAGCTTGCCTACCTTTCCAAAGATGCAATCAGCGAGGCTTTCCATATTCCAGAATTCAACAACATGATGTATAAAGGCAAGGATGCCACAAAGGTGGTTTATGATGATGATCCCGACACATGCCAAGAGATAATCAACAAATATTGGGTACTAAAGCGTAGACCCCGTCAATCTAAGCTTTCGGGCAAGCTCCACAAGATTGACTTCAAGAAGTAGTTTGGAGATTTGATCACGCTCATTAGCCGACTCTTTGGGATTCCACAAGCCTTCCAGTTTGAGACATGGATGTTCTACTTCACGGATATCATTTCAACAGGAAAAGGGAGAATCAACTGGGCGAGAATTATCAGCAATAACATTGATGTACAGCTCAAGAGGCTAGAGCGGACAAGGACATTCTACATAGGCTCATATGTCATGTATTCACTTGCTAGGGCTTGTGAATACGTAGGATTAACATACAGAGGACCAATTGGTAAAGGATCAAGACAGTTGAGAGAATGTGAATCTTACACCCAACTGCACTACCTTAACAAGGCACACTAGAAGATGGTGAATGATGCATTCACTATGCATATCACAAGGACACTACAAGAGAGCGAATGATGCATTCACTATGCATATCACAAGGACACTACAACAAGGTATTCGCCAAAGGTTATCGCCAGAAGCAAAGGAGTTAGTGGAGAAGTTTGGTGCATGGTTCATTCAGTTTCCTAAGTTCACTTAAATAAGGGTCCAAGGATGCTCTTGCCCACCTTATATGTTGCCAAGATATCCTACAGATAAACTAGTATTGCTTGAGCTAGTGAGGCAAATCATGGCATATAACAAGGTACAAAAGAACAAATTGAAGGCAAAGGTTTCATTTCCCATTTCACTAGGACAATCCCTAAAAGTGTGTCCATCATTGCAGGCAGCAGAGAAGATAGATGAGGAATGGACGTTGTTGTGTGTATCGCACACACACCCCATTTTTTCAAAATAGGGACCCCCGTTGCTCTGTGTGAGAGAGGAGTGTCCCGTTGCTGTTTCCAAAACCCCTGAGTTTGGTGTTTAAGAGTAGAGCCATTAGAAATTGGAAAACATCCAAACTCGCGATTCACCTTCATAGGCCGAAGTTGGATTTCAAAGTTCTTATCTAGCCCGAAAATCCAAACAAACCAAAACGCGAAGTTCCAAAGTCGTGCGAAATCCCCTCCATAGGCCGAAAAGGTTAATGAGGACAAAACCATGCAAAATAGCCTTAAATGCTGAAAATCATTCAAAGTCGCGCGTTTGCGAACCTAGTTTCTAGGCCGAAAAAGTATATGGTCGTGCATTTTAATCTTTTAGGCCTGAAACTTGAAGACTAAGGGCAAAAACTTAAGTCACGTAAGAAACTCTCAAAATCGTCCTTTAGCCCGAAAAGAGGAAAGAAAGTTCAAGTTCGCGATGACAACCAGTTCACGCAGAAGAGTCTTTTGGCCCGAAAATAACAAAGTTCACGTAAATGATCCTTAAGGGCCGAAAATCGCGTGAGAAAGCGAAAATGCAAACCAAAATCGCGCCATATAGCCAAAAATGCCGAAAATGATAGAAGCTCCATAATCTCACAAAGGAGGTCTGTAGGCCGAAAATGGCTAATATGGGTAAGATCGCGCATAATTCCCAATTAGGCCGATAAACCAAGGAGTCTAATATCGTGCCAGATCATTCTCACAAGCCGAAAAAGTAAAACTCGCAAAATCCACCAAATGCCCGAAAAACAACTTAATTTTTGAAAATTGTCTTATAGCCCGGAAATGGGAAGCAAAATGAAGATCGTAAAAAGAGAGCTTTCAGGGCCAAAAGCGTTTCAAGTATAAATCGCGCCATTTTAACCCTTCAGAGGCCAAAAAACTTAGGGCGAATAAAATCACTCATTCCAAATTGAAAGTCACAAGCTAAAAATCTAAGTTCATGAATTCACCTAGTAGGCTGAATTCCCTCAATAAAGAGAAATCGCGCGATTAGGCTCGGTAGTCCGAAATTGCCATAAGAGGGCATTTCAAAATCTCACAAAAACACTTTGGATCCCGAAATGAACTAAAAAATTCATGATCACAGAGTCTCGCAAATAGGTCTCTAGGGCCAAAAAGCAAGGGCTCCCGAAAAATCGCGCCATGGGAAGCAAGTAGAAATCACGCGATTTATTGACAAAGCATCCAAATCGTGTAAT
Source organism: Cryptomeria japonica (assembly GCF_030272615.1). Classification (NCBI taxonomy): domain Eukaryota; kingdom Viridiplantae; phylum Streptophyta; class Pinopsida; order Cupressales; family Cupressaceae; genus Cryptomeria; species Cryptomeria japonica. The sequence goes on along the minus strand of NC_081405.1, from coordinate 717,389,723 downwards.
GTCGCCTATTAGGCCGAAAATCAAATAGCATTCAAGTTCACCTATCAAATTCACTTAGTAGCCCGAAAATCATTCCACTCCTGAAATTTGCCTATGTAAGCCCAAAATGACAAAGTCATAAAAGGCTCTCAAATCGGCTCAGAAGGCTGAAATTCAACTAAAGCTCTCAAGCTCGACTTAAAGGCCGAAATGGAAATCAACGTCAAACTCTCAAAATTGGTGTTTAACCGGAAAATTACCCAAGTTCATGCCATGCTACTCATGTAGGCCGAAAATGAGAAGAAGTCGACTTCAAAATCGTGAAATTTCTTCTTATAATGTCGAAAAGATTAATGAAACAGTATTTCGCGAAAAATAGGCAGTCAAGCCGAAAAGATAATAGACAGTTAAAAATCGCGCAATGTACATATTTGGCCCGAAAACCTTAAGGACTCGCGAAAGTAACTTTTTAGCCAAGGTGAAAGGTGGTCTCCAAAACTCGCCAAAGGTGGTCTCTAAAAGTCAATGAGCCAAAAATACCAAGTAAAACCAAAGCCCTGAGCATAGTGAAGATCGCGCAAACACAACATTTCGCCCGAAAGTCGTTAAAATCTAAATTCGCATTTTAAGTCAATAGGCCGAAAAACTGTGAAGGAATGAAATCGCGTGAGAAGCCCGAAGTTGAAGACTTAAGGCAAAAGAGACATCAAAGTAGATAGCTCACAAATTCTCCTGTTAGGCCGAAATTCACCAAAGAGTGAAAATCGCGCAGAATTTCCTTGGAGGCCAAAAGTTCAAAAGCCTGAAAATGGAGAAACGCATTAAAACTCGCGAAATACTAAATGCCCAAAATCGCGCTATTCCCCATTTTAGGCCGAAAACTAGAGCTAAGGAAACAGATCTTTCCTTCGTTGGCCGAAAATCACAGGAAAAAGAAGACACTTGCCCAAACTTTGAAGAAAGCTTCAAGGAGAAGATTGCGCCAAAAAACTCCAATATGCCCGAAATAAAGAACATCTCGCATTTTGGTGAAAAGACCCAAAATTTGGCAATAGGGAGGGGTGATAAAAAAACAAAATCTTGCGAATTGTCAAAATCAGCCAATAATTCTAAAATGAATAGCATTGACTTGGACGAAATCATTTTTTTAAAATTAGAAAGCGCGAAATTTGCCAATGGAAAGTTTTCCAACTTAAGCATTTAAATGAAATCTCTCATTTCATTCAAGTGAGCCGAAGTTTGTTAAAGGAGGAAACAACTAAAATCGCACTATCCAAAATCTCTCAATTCGCTTGAAATGTCTGAAATCCATAAAGAGAAGTGTTCAAAATTAAATCTCTCAAAGTGGCCCCAAAGGCCGAAATTCGAACAATTAAAGGTCGAAAAGTGGAAAAAGTTTTAAAACACCTAAAGCTCATGAAATCTCTCAACTTGCCTAAAGGTCCTGAAATCCGAAAGAGAAGGCGAAAAACATTTAAAAGATACATCTCACAAAGAGCTTCTCAAGCCCGAACTTCACCGAGACGAAGCCAGACATTAAAAAAATTAACGTTTGTTAAATTAATTTAATTAATTTTTCAAATTGATTTATTAAAGGTGAAATTGATTGTTCGCAGGAGAATGACATCGGGAAGAACCAAAAGCAAGCCTGAAACAAGACGCGATCACGACCAACGCCGGAAGAAGAACGCGCTGCAAAGCGATGAAACAATGGGAAGCATGCCGATGGACCCTAAGTTGAAATCCACCACCGAGACCAAAGACCGAAGAATATTCATAATGCAGCAAGTATGTGCATTTGCAGAAGGATACACTGCTGGAAGAAATTCCAGAAATTCAGTTTGAGAGACTGAAACTCTTTTATTGTAAAGAGTTGTCTGTGGGTCCCGCTCAAGATATTTTAAAACAAAGGGACACAAGTCAGTTATGTTCAACTACCGGATATACCCAAATTGAAGCCAAATAGTTGTAGGTAATTGGAATTGTGGTTGAAGGGATAACTAAGAATTAAGTGGGTATGGGCAGCCTTATTTTGTGGAATAAATCAGGACCCTTGGATGCAGTCAATCCTGCCCATCGATTCATATTGTAAATTCTATAAAAGGCAGAGGCCTTTCTTTTGTAAAGGGTTAGATTTTTGAGTTAGATAGTTAGACTCTAGTTAGGCTGTTAGATTTCAATTTTCAAATTAGAAGTAGAATAGAACTGTTGCAGAAATTGTTGTAATAGGCAGCTGAAATCAATATATGGACATCGATTTGGTGTTTATCATTTTGATTTTAGTTTGTTTGCATGGTTTCTTTCAACTGGTTAATATTAGAGTGTAGGGATTTTAATGGTAAAGTGTGGAGGGGTATTTGATGCATTTCAGGTTCATACCATTGGTGGCCTGCTGATTGTAGGTCACCGTGCATGGTTAATCTGAACCCAAACTGTGCTTAGTTCAGCTGCAGGTGTTCGTCTTAGGCTGCGCCTGAATTGGGTGCCTAAATGAATGTCTCCGGTCTAAAAATCCTTCATCCCTTGGAGATTGCACAGTTTTTGTCTAGTTGTGAGTGTATCTCTGGCTAAAACAAGAATTTGTTTATCGAAATCTGTCTACCCACTACATCAATTGTTATCATCACTATCCTTAGGTTTCCTAAACCCTTCTCTTTTGATTTTATTTCGCAATCCGAGAATTGCAGCAGACCATCTTGTTGCAAATCGTAAGACCCCTTGTGCTCCCAGCAAATCACATCAATTACTGAGTTATCTTGCAGTCAAGAATTGACATTTGGAACCTTGAGGTTGTCCCCTTTGATCGAATAAAAGCAGCATTAGGGTTTCCTTACACAAGAGAGGATAGGATACTCGGCGAGATCATTCTATTCTGCGTTGGTCAAATAGAGTTGCAGCGATGCGACTTTAGACACATCAACAGAAGTCTTTTCTCCTAATGTCGTATACTCCTAGAAACAATTTTGATCCCTACGGCAACATCCAGAAGACTAGTGGAAGGAAGCATAAACATAAGCTACATCTTGAAGATCATTTCATGAATGCACCAGATGATTTGGAGATTAGAAAGAAAATGTGTTCTAGGCTACCTATTGAGATCATCAGAGCAACCAAGATTTTCAACATTCCTAACCAAACAAAGGATAGTAGAAAGCATCTTCTACCAGTATATGAAAAGGAAAAGAACAAGGAGGTGAAAGTCAATTGGATTGAAGTAGAGGGCACAGACTTGAAAGACTTGATGAAACCAATCCTATCAAACACAAAGTGATGGACAAAAGCTAAAATAAATATGTTGAGTGACCGAGGTGTTCAAGTGACATTCCAAATGATGGGAGAAGTGGAGTCTTTTGATGAAGAGATGGAAAGTGAAAGTTAGAATGAAAGTACGACTCATTCGTCTCATTCCAAGGGATCCAAGCAAAAGGGAGACAATGTAGAGAAGCATCTGAATAAGGTGGATGCCAAGGTGGGTGCCAGGGTGAGTTCCAAGGTGGGTGACAAGTTGAGTGGTAGGATGGGTGGGTGCCAAGATGGGTCACAGGGTGGGTGTCGAGGTGGTTGGGTGCAAGGGTGGCTGGGTGCTAGGGTGGATGCCAAGGTGGGTCACAGGGTGGGAGTCAAGGTGGGTGGGTGCTAGGTTGGGTTCCAAGGTGGGTGCCAGGGTAAGTGCCAAGGTGGGTCACAGGTTGGGTGCTAGGATGGGTGGGTGCTAGGGTGGGTACCCACCCTGGCCAAGGTGGCTGCAAAGGTGCCAAGGTGGGTTCCAAGGTGAGTGCCAAGGTGCATCACAGGTTGGGTGTTACATAAGACAAGTCAAGCACCTCGTTCTTCTACCAGTTTCTCATCTGTACACCAAGTGGAAATGAATCAAGCAGTTGGAACGAGCATTGATCACAGAATGAATGATAAAGGAAAGCAACAGCTTTTCCAAGATAAGATAGCCTCACCTAGGCCAACCAATGATATAGCAGGCAATGACACCTATGTGAACGTAGAAGATGAAGAGCAAGAAATCACATCTCATCCACATGAAGAACAGCAAGTAAATGAGATATAGGTTGGACAAGATAGACTCACTATACATGCATGGTTAAGGAAAAGGTTATCAAAGAATGTGGTGATAGAAGAAGAACAAGATCATTTCGATCTAGATAGCTACTTGGATAAAAATCAAGAACATGAAAAGAGGGCAGCCACCAGGATGTCAAAGATGACAAGAGATGAAGAAGGATCCAGAATCATACGGATTGCCATTCCAAGGGTAGATAAACCCGAGGAAGAGATTACAGCTAAGGAATTCGATTTGGAAACAATCAATCTAGGTCCTCCTACCACTAATCAAGCATTGGAAGACATGAATGACATAGTGAAGATAGTTCATGACATGCTCAAGCTGGAACTAGAGAAGAATAACAAGTTAGAGAAAGAGAACAATATGTTGAGAGGATATCTCCAGCAACTCAAATTTCCACAAGGCAACATGACCCATCAGCTTCACTATCATCGCTACCTCCTCCAAATAAAATTGATGATTTTGAAAAGATAAAAGCATCAGCACAACTAATGGATGCTTGGATCACTAAAACTTATAGAAGAGCAAAGGCATTCATAAGGGAGTTAATGAAGATATTTGACAGAACCGTGATGATTCTTGAGAGGACTCAAGCACTCAAGGAATATACTAAAGGATGGACAATCACCTGATTTTCAACAATGGAGTAACTTGCTTCGCATGAGGAAGCTCATATTTGAAGACATCAATGGTAGGTGTACGCAAGTCCATCAAGCAATCAATTCAATACATGATAAGATTTTAGAAGTGGCTGAGATTATTCTTAAGAAAAGAAAGAATGAAGGAATTGACATTGTTGCCGAAGAATTGATGGAGAAAGCGAAGATTATCTTCTTTGAACCAAATGGAGCACCTTCCAAGAAACAGCTAGATGCTATCCATTCATTCACTGTACTTGCCAGCAAGACGAGACTTTGGACCAGATTGGGAGAAAACTTTCACTTCGAGCTTGGATGAAGTCAACTACCTGGAAGAGCAATTGAAGAATCTGCCTGCAATCCCAATAACCGAGATAGAATCTATGACGTCCAGATTTGTTGAATTTGCAAAAAGCGAACAGGATAAGGGCAACATGATTCTAGAAGAAAGTTTGTTATGATCCTATGTGGCATCAAATTTTCCTATTGGAGGATTTTTCCTTGTATTTTGTGCCAAATGGATGTCATATTCCCATTGGCTAGCATTTAATGCTTTGAAATAAGTTAGGTATTTTATAATAACAAACCCTAATTACGGTTTAGGTGGCAAAATTTGGGCCCTTGATCTTGATTTAATCTTGGCCATCCATTGTAATTGAGAGCTCTATATAAGCTCAGCTCATTTCATTTATGAGAAATTAGAAACTAGAAGCAGCAATTAGAGAGAAGATCAATCAGAAGACTTTGAAGAATTGTTGCTTGATTTTTCAAAGAATTAATAAAATCGTTGAAGCGTTGGTGACTTATTGAATTTTTCGGAGCATTTGCTTGTTTCTTCATTCCTTTTCTGAGAGCTTATAATTTAAAAAAACAAAAAGAATTAGAATAGAATTTACATTGAGTATCTTAGATGAGTGAAAGATACATGTGCATGATTGATAGTGAAGCTCCATTATCCATACCACTAGTAGTTTGTTGATTGCATACTCGCCTTGCATGGTCAACTAGAATCATTCAACTTAAGTTTAACTTCAATTACTATTCATCATTGATATGCTTCATTTTGAAGGTGTCTATGCTTGAGTTAGTGATTTGAAAATCACCAAGCTACCCTTATAAGATTGCACTAGCGTTGTGGAGATGTTCATAAGATGCCAAAGCAAAGCTTAGTTGAGCTCACTTGAGATTGTCCATTATCTTACATTCCTAGTTTTAGAATAGCATTCCTAAACCCTACTCTTTTTTCACTTTCTTTATCAACAATCAATAGAAGTAGGAAGAGTGATATTGCAACATCATTAGAAGAACGTCAAACCATTGAGATTGAATCGAGATACTATGTCCTCACAAGTACCGCAGATCACATCATACCATTGAAGCTATCCAGCACGTTAAGACCTAAGATCAAGAACCTTGGAGTCATCTCAAGTGATCCTTTGCAAATCTTCAGCAATTGAGTCTGTATTCAAGAGAAGATAGAGTGCCCTTTGGTATTTTATTATGCGTTGCATAGTGCGTCAAAATACCATCAACAGGTCCCCATTTGGAATGGGGTGATGTGTGAAAATGTCACAACATGTCACAACGAAGACCACACAGACCTTCATGACATTCCCAACCACCATTGATTTGTATTGTATTGTTCCCAACCCTTGTTCGTTGATCCAATGATTGCTCCCAGCCATTGTTTATGCCCAGGCGTGTCCATTTCTAGCTGATTGGGGCAAAATCACACCAAGTATATGAGGCGCCATGATTGTTGAGTGATCCCAGCCATTAAACTTGCAGTTGCAGAGGTGTATTCTGATATTAAACTCTGAAAATTAGATCTGAGAACACCATTAGCAGCCATGATCTCAGACTGAAAACACATCATTTCCAGCCAAGTGAATGCAAGTTGCATGAGGTACATGAACTGTGCCATAAAGGAGATAGTTTCCAGCTAATAGAACATGATTTTGAGAGATGTTTCGGACCTTTAAACTCAGCAATCAGACCTGAGACAGTGAAATATCATTCATTTTCTGAGTTTAAGGGTGCATTTTCAGACTTAAGCATCAAATCTGGCCACTAAGTCTGAAAATCGGGTTTTCTAAGGACAAATTTTCCAGATTTTGATCAAATCTCTTGTATTTTCAAGAATTTGTGTTGCCCAATGTTGAATTTCTGATTTTCATGAGCTTACAGGTCTGAAAACTATTTGAAATCAGAACCTTAATTATTTCTGAAAAATTATTTGTGAGGACAAAATGTGGAACATTGAAGTGTCCTGATGGGGTTCGAATTCCCACTCCATCAAATGGTGATCAAATCAAACAAAATTTCAAGGACAATGAGTCCCGATGGGGGTCAGATTTCCACTTGAGGGTAGAAATACAAAGGAAGGGACAAATCAATTCAAATGAAGATCAATAACAAAGTAGTCCCTATTGGCATCAAATTTCCACCAAGTGAAAGAATGGGCAAGGATAATGCAGATGTTTTAGGAACTGATCTGTCCTTGTGATGATCAATTTTCCACCAAGGTTGAAATAAAGTTTATCCTATTGGTGTTTGATTCAATGTTTGTTTTGCAAGTCTGTTAACATGAGGAAGATCAACACTTCAAAATTGGAAGAGGATTTCAGGACAAAGATTCCAAAAGCAAAGATGTGGACTAGATCAACCATGAAGAAGACTTCACCTTGATGGTGAACAAATGAAGGAAAGCAAGTTCAAGACATAAGTACAAAGGATTTCACATCAAGAAATTAGGAACTACATCAAGGAATTTCAATATCAAAGAGCACCAAGGAAGGAAATATTTCAAGATTGGGAAAACTTTCCAAACATGAGGACATAATTGTTCAAGGCAAATTGATTAAGTCTACAATACAGGCTAAGGTGGCATGCTAGCCACCATTTGTTCAATCAAAAAGGTACCAAGTCAACATTCATTCAAGGAGGGAATAGGTGACACGTGGCGCTACATCAAATATTATTTATCTTACCTACCCTCATCTCTTATTGGCCAATGTAATGGTGTTGTAACAAACCCTAATTAGGGTTTTATCTTGTAATCTTGGCCATTGATCTTGAATCAATCTGGGCTATCGAATTGTAATGAGAAGACTATATAAGGCTTAGCTCTCTCATTTGAGAAGGTTAAGAGTTAACAGTAGAAGAGTAGAAGATAGTTAGCAGTTAGATCATTAGAAGTTAGGAGTAGAGTAGATTAGGAGAAGAAATTGTTACTAAGAATTGTAAATGAATATACTCTTTTCATTGAAGATATGGTGAAATGTGTTGTTTCAACAAGTTGTATGGTTTCCAATTCTCATTTGCTTTTATGTTGATTAGATGAATGGACGATTTCGTGGATGATTAGTGGTGAAATTCGTTTAATACATACCACTAGCTTCTTGCTGATTGTAAGTTTGCCTTGTGTGGTCAACTGGAATATGAATCGAACTTAACTTCAACTATTGCTCGTCCATTGGTATGCATTGATGTTGATGGTATTGATGTTGATGGTATTGTTCATTGATGTTGATGGTATTGTTCATTGATGTCAAAGCAAAGTCTAGTAGAGTCTCACCAAGTCATTCACTACATCCTACATTCCTAGGATTAGATTAGATTCTCTAAACCCTTTCCTCTTGTTCTTTCTTTGTTAGATGAGTGCAATAAAAACACATTAACAAGTACCTCCTATAGTAATAACAAAAACAAAAAACAAAAAGTGAAGAAAAAACAAACTTGTGAGAGTTATGAAGATTGAAAAACAAAAGGTTGAAAGTTGGAAACTACTGAAAATAGAGAGAAACCATGGAACCTATCATGAAGTGTCAAAAGCAAACTAAACAATAAAAGACATAATGAAATTAAAAAATGGCAGAAATTAAAAAAATACCAACCCAAAAACCTTTCAATGATAAATAATCTTAAGTTGGGAAGAATAATGAAGTTCAACTATGTACCCTTTCAAAGCATTTTCCTATGCCATAACAATCACTTTTGTACTCCTTTTTCATATCATATCACATATTTTTACCATTTTCACTGCACATGGTTAAACAGAAATAAAATAGTAGAAAATTAAGTACTTGATTGTATTTACTAATAATTATTGCCATCCTATAGCTGTATATTAAAAGATAAGCGAGGGAGTTGCTGCCTCTACTTGTGGCTACTATAAACAAACATAATTTATTTCCCATTAGTTAAAGACTAAATGTCTTGGTACAATTATTAGGACAGTTGTTTTTTGTATGTCTTTAATGAATCATCAGGTTAGAAAACCCAGCCATATTATGCAAACATTTATTTCAACAGATTTGAATATGTTTTTTATGTAAAATTTTCCTAGCAAACACCATGAATATTTCACAAATTTATTTCACACCCTTTTCTATATAAACGGCTAAAGGAATGGTGTGAAAGGGAAATTTAAGTTGAGACTCTGATAAATATTAATATTGTATTCACTCTTTTGCATCATTTTTTTTTTATTACAAGTAAATGAGCAAAGCATTTAACTAATGATAAAAGCATGGGTTAGCAGAGGACTGCTGCAGTGCAGGAAGATAAGGAAGGACCCACTTGTCGGACTATTTCTGTTTACACCATCTGAAAAAAAAAAATATGTTGTGTGGTTTGACTTACTTTATTGTAGTCATTTTATAAACTGTTTATGTAGTTGTTTCTGTTGAAAACATTAAGTTTTGTAATTTGTTATTTTCTGCAGTTGCATCATATTTGTTGTTGTCACTAGTTCTGCTAATATTTCTGTGGCATTATAGTTTTTGTAGCTTAGCATAACTGTTTCTGTAGCCAGCACTACTCTTATCATTTCTCCTTTCTAGAATATTTGCATTCATACCACATTCACCTCACTACTTGCAGTCCTTATGCATATTGCCATTATGGCTTTTGCAAGTTTACACTCCCGAAATTACATAAACATCAAACTAAACTTTTTTTTTAGATATATTGTGAACATAAATATTAAATCTATTCCATAATGCTGACCCATGATCTACTTCAGTTTTATCTTATAAGTAACCTCAGGTTGTTCTATAGATTGATAAACAGATTGATAGATAGATAGATAGATAGCAACAATTGCTCTATCCTACACTGATCTGCATATTCTCTTGGAGTTCTTGTAGCTTATTGCCACATCAAGAACTCTATGAACAACTTTCAAATAATTTGAACATATTTCTTTTCATTTTCTTATATTATAACATTAAGAGCTGCAAAGAGAGACTATCCTCTCCAAGGACAGATTCCTGCTATAGAAATCAATGGTTAAAATCAGGCAAACACGTGAAAAGCATGGAATTCTAATGTCAGGGAAGACCCAAGCAAAAAAGTGACATTTATATCCAAGAAATTACTGTGTTAGTTGAGCTTCCATTAAATGTATTCTGATAATTAGAAATACAAGAGTAGACGGAATTTTTCCCAGCCATTCTTATGCACATTAGTGTATGGTGTTAGATGGGTGCATACATACTTCATACAAAATATTACAGAAAATAGATGAAACTAAACATTAATGTCTTCTCTTTTCTATGTTAAATGGATAGAAAATCTGATCTTAGGATCTCTACAATTTATAGCAAGAACACATCCCCAACCATTTATACCCCAATGATAAACACATAATCCAGAGACAACTGAACAAACCTCCAGCAGAAAGATGAGAAATTGCTTTCAATTTGTCTTTCCCTCGCATTAGAGATGCCTCCAGCTCTTCTGTGTGCCTGCTATAATTCCGATGCCCACCACCAACCTCTGAGACCTGATTTAAGCAGTTTGCATATTGTTTCCCTTGCTCCTCTTCTAGTGCACGCTGAAAAAAGGCTGGATCTGGACCGTATCTCTTTCGCGTCTTTACATCCTACACAAAATACTTCTACTATTAGACCCTAGTGCATTTATAAACCAATACTAGGCTTTACAAAGGAGTATTATATAAATAACCTAGCAAATTTTAATCTGTGAACAGACCTCTAGCTTCTAAGAAAGATATAAGAGCCATGCTCAACATTCCCCAGTAAGATCCACTAATACAGTACCATGCAGAAAATAGTAATTGGCAGTAACGAGCAGTACTAAAACGTAAAATGCAATCCTTCAGTGATCCAACTCAAAAGCAATGAACAGTACTAAAACGTGCATCAGCAATTATAGTACAACTAGTGAGGGACTGCTGAAGGCCCTAAACCATATCCCAAATTAATCCTTTAAAATCGCTAACTTAGTCAAACAATCTCATTCATTGGTGATGGATGGAACAGGATCGAGATGAGGAAGGAGAAACACAAGTACTCCAAGGCTAATATGCATCAATGAAGCATTCAGGTGGCCCATGAATAAACAATTACATGATATCAGAGCCATATGACAGCTTTTACTTTCACTGATGCAGTATTTTGCATACAAAGCTTGGTGTACTTAATTTTACTATGTATTTTATATATGTATAATGGTAAATATTTGTTAAGTGTCTGTAATAGTATACTAGCTGTGTATAACATTCCTCCTTGCAGAATTCTTGATATTATTTTAAGGCAAACTCACCTCCATTGTGATTCTTAAGATCCTTGATCTGTTTACCAATTTTGTTCTCTGCCAAGGCTTTGAATGCTACACGCTGAGAAAAACATTCCAATGGGTGTTTCAAAGATACTGAATTTTCATGGAAATATCATCAACCAATAGCAAAAAATATTTTGCTACAAACACAGTGAGTTAACTTTTTTAATTTTTATGGGACCAAACAGATCAGCATGTACAAGGTTCAAGAATGCAATTAAGGCAAATTATTTTTTTAATAATAGTGTGGGGTGTTTAGAGTATTATAATTATTAACACATATGATAGCAGACCTAGATTGTCAAGAATCTGTATGCTTACAGGATATTGTGGGCTAAGAAGCGGCACTAAGGCAAACATTTAAATAACAGTGTACCTTTCCTCTATGTATCAAAACAGTCTACATAGGATCTTCCATGAGCTTCCTCCCATGAAGCGAGATGCCAAACATGTCAGCACTCTATGTTCTGTTAGTGTCATATTATAATGGTTGGTTTAGATAGCCCTAGGTATTTTATGTGTTTTTTATAGTAAAGTCACTTTGGTAGTGTAGTAATAATTTAATGGTTTAATTTTTAGGTTTATGAAGTTGTCTGTTCACTCCTCTTTATTTTATTATTAATCAATTATTTCTCTTTCTAAGTCTTTTTCTCCAACATTCTCGGTTTCTTTGTGTGTTAGTTTTAAAAATAAGGTACGAGAGCCATGGTGAGGGGAAGTCAACTTCAAATACAAAGTAGGTGAAGGCCAAGGGACTAGGATGATCAATGACAATTGAGGAATTGCTTCTCAGTATGCACCAAGAACCAAAAAGGCTTTCAATCCACGAATTCTAATTTTTTTACAGTTTAGTTACAACACATATGAAGAAAGGAGGCAACTATACAATGACTTGTATAAACTGCTATAGTGATTGTACATACTACTATAGTAATTTTTCTTTTTAATTAGCAAGAAATCTCTATTTTTTTAAATCACTATCTGAGGGAGGAACAAATTTGTTTTTTGCTGTTAAACTTTGTTTCAAAAACATATGGATCAAAGTTTTCTTTTTAAAATTAGCTATATTTGTCTAAACTTATGTTGGAGGGTGACCAAAAGTTTTCTAGGAAGAATTATAATAGCTAGAAACAAAGGTTTTTGGCCAGTTTTTAATACAGTTGCTTGGATCAGCTTGTCTTGGGAAATGAAACCCAACTTAAAACAATAGGAAAAAGATTTGGACAGATTTGATAAAAAGATATGAAGCTTACCAAGCCCTTTGTAACTGATGAAATGCTCCATGAAGTGGAAATTGGAGATCATGTTTGATAGATTAGCAAAACATTGAAAGAAATTGTAGCCTTATTCCTTAAAAATGTGTTGTTCTCAGATAGAATAGATAAAAATTATTTTTTGCAAGACCATTTGTTAAAGAATAAAGATTAAAGATTTGAGAGAACAATTAAAAAGATTGGACGAACAAAGGAAGAAGATATGCTGTTGATCACTCCAAAGAGTTTTCACGTTACCTTTCAATATTTTATTGAAATCCTTGATATTTACTACCATTGATGCTATCGTGAAATTTGATGATTTGAGTACTAAGCTTTTGAAACGAGAAGGGTGCAAAAAGCAGTTGGGTAGGTAGTAGCAACAGATATGAGAGTTTCGAGATGGCTTTGGAAGCCAACTTCAAGAGCAAGGGGAATAAGTTTGGTGGTGGAAACAAATAGGCCGGCAACAAAACAAATGACATAGGCAATAAAAAAGTCTTGCAAGTGATACAATCATGGAAACCTAGGCCATATGAAGAAGTTTTGCACAAAATGGTTGGCAAATCAAAAATAATAACCAAGGGACTAATAAACAGCCCAGTGTTGTAGAACATCAAACTAAGGAGGATCTATTTGTTTTTATGGCTAGAAATAAGATAGACAATCTAAAAAAAATCTGCTTGGTACATTGATTCTAGAGCATTAATTCATTTTACCAACAGGAACCATTTGTCCATTAATTATGTTCATCCAAATATTTTATAATTGATGCTCACAAAACTTGTCAAGCAAGGGAGTATTCAAAAAAATGACTTATCAATCACTTTGTTATTATTTGTTAGCCTATAAAGGTCCAAAACATATGGACCAAACGTACAAATACTTTGTAGCTTGTGCAATTTCCCACTAAAATAGTAGCAAAATTGTTTCCCTGTGATACTAATAATTCTCCAAACCCATCCAAAGATAGAACAGTAACTACGAAGAAATCAACCATTACTCTACTTACATTAATAAACATTTGTGAGTGTGCTAAACTGATACTAGACTGTTGACAATTCCTTTCTTCTTTCTGTTGAATCTCATTTTCTCGAAATTGTGCAAGAGTACCTATTCCAGAAAATCCATGCCCTATACAACGCATGTTGTGTGTGGACTCCTCAAATACAACCTGCTCCAACCTACAAAATGCACCAACATATAAAAATTGATACATTACGACAACAAAAATTCAATAGGCTTTCATCATACATCGACAAATTTCTACACTTGTATAAGAATAATTTGACTGAGAACATTCATCAAAACATATTAAGGAAACAGGATAAAGCAGCTGAGAAGCCTATCCGCACACCACAATTCAAAAAGGACTTTGGAAACAGGAAAGGATGCCTTGGCATGGTTAAAATTGGGTTGTTTATATTCGTATTATCATACTCTAAATTCTCCTAGTTAAAATAATAATTGTTAAGCTTAATACAGATATCATATTACTCTTAATTGGGTACATTAAATAATTGATTTTTACCAGTTAGCTGTTGATTGATATCAGGCTAACAATGACCCTACTCCCAGTCACCCTTTTGACCTCGTCAGGCATCCTAAAGCACATTTAAAGCTTTATTATATCATATTTACTCATGATAAAAATACAAATCATTATACTTCTTCACTACCACACTAAAAAAAGTTCTCGTTCTACAAAAGATACCATAATGCTTAGTTCAATATCATGCCAGAAACATATTGGGCCCAAATTATGTCTAAGATAGCAAGTTGGACTGAAAAGAATACAATGCATCCTCTGTCCTAAATTATAATCCCCTATACGTTCAAATCATCGACAAATGATGGTTCTACCCTAAGTCACCGGGTTCGAATTTGAATTCAAGTTCAGCAACCATTAAATTCGGATGAAGTTTGGCAACCATTAAATTCGGATGAAATTCAGCAAGGGTAAAAATTCAAAAAAAACAATCGACATTAAATTCGCCTTATATAATTTTATTTTTTAAATATAAGTAATATATTCACAAAATTATAATTTATAAATACTAAAGTTTAAAATAATATTATATTTAAGTTGATAAGTTTAAAAATTAAATTTAGATATTTAAATATGTTTAATTATTATTAAATATTAATATTAAAAAATAAACAAATAAACAAATCAAGTAAAATAATATTAAGTTTAAATATATTAAATGTTAATGTAAATAAAATAATATTAATCTTTTAATGAATGTAAATTATTAAAATATAAAATATATGTTTAAAAAAAATTTAACTATAGAAAAGAAAACTACATATAAGAAACTCAATATCTCCGGATGAAGTCACGACGGGAGAGAGGGCAAACGAATGAAAGCTAAGCTAGGATCGAAGGGAACGAACGAAAGTCGGGCAGCCATCGCAACTTCGAGCAGACTCCTCTCACCCACTGTTTTTCTGTGATCACGAGCAGACTTACATTCAACGATGTGCTTAATGCTATGTGATCTTGTCGTGGTGTAGCTCATCATGTAAATCATCTCCTCTCACCCACCGTTTCTCTGTTATCGCGCCTTGAAGAAATCTGATGTGCCCTAGCTACGAGCAGGAGGAATTTTGTTCTTAAAAAACCTAATAAAATGTGTTTTGTACGAATTTAACGGCGAATTTAAACGAACTTCATACATTTTTTAAATGTTCACCGAATTTCGAACTTCAACCATGAAATTCGGCGAACCCGATGACTTAGGTTCTACCCGTTGTGAGTCATGACTTTTGCCTGTCATTACTATGTCAAGCATACTATTGTTTGATTCAAACAGATCAAATTGGTATATGTGACACTTCATCCCCTGAATTCATATGGTCTGTATACCCCTTAACACATCTAAACAACACGTATATGTCCATCCCAAGACTGGAAAATGACCAATTCAGAATTACAGGTGCCTGGAACAAGTGACTATTGTTTGATCCAAAACAGATCAAGTAGGTATATGTAACACTTCATCCCTTGCATTCATATGGTCTGTATACCCCTTAAGACACCTAAACATCATGTATACGTCCACCCCAAGACTGGAAAAAGACTGATTCAGAATGTACCAGTGCCTGGAACAAGTGAGTAAAGGATAAGATTTGCAGGAAAGTTTAGATCACCAACGGACCATTCTGTCCTCTTTGTAGATTCTGTATGAGCTAAAAGATAGTATTTGTCTGGACCAAACTTGTATGGAAGAATAAATTATTATCGAACCTGTCCTGATGACAATATATAACAGAGATTTAGGGTGGCCCAAACCTGTCTCTAGGACACCTTGAGTGGGTAGTAGTAAACGTTGGAGCCCATCCCAAATAAGACAAGAAGATATATCAACAGCTCATAATGGAGGTTCAATTGATTTAAATACTGGATGTTAAAATGGTTCTCTATTAAGTCTTTTGCTTCAGTTTAAAACACATCTTTCATGAAGAGAGAATCTTAAGAGGAAGATTTGAAGAGAGAGAACAGAGAACTGGAGAACTGAAGAAACAATGTGATTTTTGTCTGAGCCAATGGCCTTTTGGGCTTGTATCTTACATTTTGGGGCTGAGGCATGCGACATTTTGTGGGGTTTTTGCCCAAACTGTATTTCTTCAGGTTATAGTTCCCATGGTGAACTGTCTCTGTATTATTATGTAGCACTTTATATGTTTTCCATTCTCATTTCTAAAATTCGACATATATATCTCCAATACGGATGGCCATAAAAATGTTTTTGCATGTCCAAAGTACATAAATATAAACATAACTAATTGTAATCAGAAACAGACCATATAGAATCCATGTTTCTAAATTAGAAACTGGTATAAACAAGCTAATTACAAATCAAATGTACCAAAACATCTGTATCATGTTTCAAGACTCCAAGTTACTACTCTGATGGAAAACTCAATGGTAACACTTTGTTTACTAGCTGTTCATTATTGTCATTCTTCTTCAATTCTTGCTCAATACTGAACAAGATGATGCCATTACCTAAGAGATGACTTAGCTGACCCATTGTGGATCATGCTGTTCATTATTGTCATTCTTCTTCAATTCTTGCTCAATACTGAATAAGATGATGCCATGACCTAAGAGATGACTTAGGTGATCTATTGTGGATCATGCCAATGTCATGTAACTTTTTCTTTTATTTCAACCTCTTGCATGTCTGCATCCATAGTATCAAGAAAGTAGATACTTAATTGCAGATCCAGCTTTTTATCACAAGGTATGTGTTAGAAACAATATGGTTCATGTTCCAAGACATGTTGTGAAACACTAATTTTTTTCCTAGTCTTCTTATTTTATGAAATCAACTCCCCTGTGTTGCTTATCCATGTGTAGTGTGGGAAATTGCATACCCTGCAATTCCACCTCATCCATGTGTAGTGTTGGAAATTGCATACCCTCAAATTCCAACTCTTCAAACTGTACACATTTAAGTGTCCATCCCTGTAGCATGTTGTAAGACCCATTTTTGGCCATAACTCTAGCCTTTTCACAATCCGAATGCCATCTTCAGGATTATGTATGATTTTTATGTTCAATGTTGTGATTCCCGACGTTATGTTTTATTGTGATCAATCTTTAGTCTTTTTGATAATCTACCTACATTTGGACTAAACAAAAGATGTGTAGATGTCCCCACAAATGCAAATGCATTAGCATCCTCAAGAAAACAAATCTGTATGGCTGTTCCCCAACAGCAAATCAGAGGCATTTAAGTTGGGGGTAGGCTGTAATGGTTTACTGAGGGAGTTTATCTAACCCAAAGAAACGGGACTCGGACTCGGCTCGAACTCGGCAAGGCCAACTCGGACTCGGACTCGGGACTCGGCGTCAGACTCGGCTCCAGACTCGGCTGGACTCGGGATAGTGAAAAACTCAAGAAATTTAGAGATTTTTAAATATTTAAAACTTGTTTCAGACACCCTTTATTGAATACACCTTAAAGACACAATAACATCATCAAACTCGGCTCATTTGATTACATACATAGTATACATCAATCACATTAGCATAAACGCAAATTGTAGCTGAAGAAAATAACAAACATAGATATATAAATATTGTCAAATGTATACAATATTACAAAACTCATGGAATAAAAAATCCATGTCATCATATGATCATCATCAAATGTTTCATACAAATACCAAAGGTAAATACAACTACAAGTCTATGGCTTAGAGGAGCCTGCACCCTTCGGCCCCAGCCCCCTGCGAAGGCGTCTAAGGTAGGTCCTGGATGATTCGACTGCCATAGCCGCTCCCCGTGACACCATGCCATGCTCACCAACATCAAGAACATCCGTGTCACTATCTGCCTCTGAATCTCCTGTCTGTGCTCGTGCTCTCCGCTCCTCCTCTGCCATGGCTACAGTCTCAACCTCTATATCTACCTGGTCGATCCAATCAATGTCAAACTCGGAGGTTAAATTTTCTCTACTTCTATCGACGCAGTTTCCCCATATTTTTCGACGGGGGTTTGGGGGCAGCGCCCCTTGCGCGCTCCCTGTCGCGATACAGGGCGAGGTCGAGGGGCAGTGCCCCGTGAGGCCAAAAAAACTTATTACAAGTCTGAATTAGGGTTTCTTTGAGAGTCTTCCTTAGGGCCTGGTTTTGCTCTTGTTGCTAATTGGGTCTTGCTTGGGGAGTGAGTATCATTCTTGAAGGTCCAAGCTAGGTCAAGTTGGTGAGTGATAAAGTCTGGAATGTCATCCTGATCTTCAAATGCCCTGAAATTTGGCTAAGTCTGGAATGTCCTGATCCTAAAATTTGACTAAGTCTAGAAAACTGAAGAATCGTCCAAAAACTAGATTTTGCAATATAACTCCTAGAGGCCCGAAACCACTCTCAAACATCCTGACAGTATATATGGAATATAACTTAAAGTATTCACTTATACTTAAATGTTATATTCCATAAAATAATCCTGACGGAGAGACCAAAATGTCAAATTTCGCCCTTCCAAAAAAACTTATTGCTTTTTTAAAAAACTTTTTAAAATGTTTTTTTTTTGTCATTTTATTAACCCAGCCAGTAGCCGAGTCTGGGGCTCAGGACTCGCCGAGTCTGGCGATTTTGAGCCAAAATTGCCAACTCGGCGAGTCTGGCGAGTTTAATCTCCAGACTCGGCCGAGTCCGAGTCCGAGCCCTTGGGACTCGTTTGGCCTAACTCGGACTCGGACTCGCCGAGTTTGGGCGATTTCGGGCGAGTCTCGTTTCTCTGGCACATTGCAATAGAATAAGATAATGGTATATTCAACAGGAAAATTTTTCATCTTAGAATCTCAATAATTCACATTCTATTTTGGGAGAAGGAATCAAAGGAAGGGAGTTAAATGGTTAGAATCTAACCATTTAACTCCCTTCCTTTGATTCCTTCTCCCAAAATAGAATGTGAATTATTGAGATTCTAAGATGAAAAATTTTCCTGTTGAATATACCATTATCTTATTCTATTGCAATGTGCACATTACTCCTTACATGCTTCCACATTGTACAAGCTTTCACACTCTTATGCTCTGTGGTTCTCCAGTTTCCTCTACAAGCATCCTACAACACTCTTAGCATCTTGAGCTTGTAATATCATGTTGTTCACTTGCTTGGGTTATTCTCCAAGCTCTGGGTATTTCTGTGTGTTCTCTATTATCTTTATACCTGTGTTCGTTAATTATTGCTATAAGTTGCAGACTTCTTTCCATTATCGTTAGTCTTCTTTAAAGTATTGATCTCTCTCTCTCTTTCTTGGAGAGAGAGCAATATAGTTTTCTACCATTGAGTTGTATTGTTTCATTGGCACTCTTAGATCATACATATCCTAAATTCCTCTCCAAGTCCATATACATTTAGAATGGTTGTATACCTCTGTAGGCAAGGACTATATTGTTATTGTTATTGTTACATAGTTTTATTTAGCTTATACCTAGACACAGATAGGTTAACCACATACACTATTTCTATTGACTGCCTGTTGAAGCCAAAAGGCCTAAATAGGAGCTTGACCAGTTTAGCAAGCTCCTATGCAGTCTTAACCCCTTTTCTTGTCCCAGAAGCAAATTTATCTGGTGGTGCAACATCTCTAGACCTAGAACTTTCCTTCTTATTTTGGCATTTCCATTTGGTTTTATACATTCCAAGATATTCATTTGCTTACTTTCTTGTGTCTATATTACAAATTTGCTATAAGTTGCATACTTTTTTCCATTACCATTAGTCTTCTTTGAAGTATTGATCTCTCTCCCCTTTTTGGAGAGAGGGCAATATAGTTTTCTACCATTGAATTGTATTGTTTCATTGGCACTGTTAGATCATACATATCCTAAATTCCTCTCCAAGTCCATATACATTTAGAATAGTTGTATACCTCTGTAGGCAAGGACCATATTGCTATTGTTATTGTTACATTGTTTTATTTAGCTTATACCTAGACACACATAGGTTAACCACATACACTATTTCTATTGACTGCCTGTTGAAGCCAAAAGGCCTAAATAGGAGCTTGACCAGTTTAGCAAGCTCCTATGCAGTCTGAACCCCTTTTCTTGTCCCAGAAGCAAATTTATCTGGTGGTGCAATATCTCTAGACCTAGAACTTTCCTTCTTATTTTGGCATTTCCATTTGGTTTTATACATTCCAAAATATTCATTTGCTTACTTTCTTGTCTATATTACAAATAATTAATCACCATACATCCTGAGCTATATTGTGTACGGATGGATGCTTCTATGGAAAGACAGTCTTTAGCACACCTGCCATTTCGTCCTCAATCTGTGGTGGCCCCTATTTGGCTTCCAATAACTTAAACTTTGTCTAGCAGCTGATGTTCAACCACTGAAATGGGTTTCATCTCTATGTGTTATCATTAGATAAGTTTTTCTTAAAACGTTTAGCTAGATCTTGTGTTTAATGAAACTGGTCTAGTTTAATTAGCCACACCATGAGCATTTAAAGCAAGAAAACTAGGGAACACATAGTGACATTCTAGTTATTTCTTCATTGTGGTCCTTTCACTTTAGCATTATTTATGCATTATGGTAAATTGTGTTAGTTCTTTTCTTTTAAATGCACTAGTGTTAAAGTAGGTTAATTACATAACTCTTTAACCAAAAAAATCTACTCTTACACACTAAAACTTGTGCTTGCCATTGCTCATGTCTTGGGCATGTTTTTCATCGTCTTCTTCTTTTACTTTCTTCTAGATGTAGCTTAACATGGTTACTCTTTCACTTTTATATTTTTGTTCTTGATCTTTTCATAGGTCTTGTCAACTCTGTTAAAGCTTTTAAAGTTAATAACAACCTCCTAAGCTTTTCTACCTCAAATATTCAGCCTTAACATACAAATCTCCATTTGCTTCTTTGACTATCATATTTAGATTGTTACCTCTCATATTTCCCTGGCCTATGAACCATTTTCTCTATCATTCACCAATTTTTCACTTATACTCTTCTCTTCTTTGACTCCTTGTTTAGCAGTTGAAAATTTCTTATGGCATTTGGAGTAAATTTTGACCCTTAACCTGATACAACCTCAAATTTTGGTATTGAGCACTAGCGGGATGTACAACCTGTTGTGACGTATTCACACATCGCCCCATTGCAAATGGGGACCCCTGCTTTTTGCTTTCTAGGGTTTGTTTTCTAGATCTTTTAGGGTTTTGTCTGTTAGCCTTTGCAGGATGAGTGCTGTCGAGGGATCGTTGGATTACAGGCTTTGCTTGAGCCAGGGTGAGTCCACAGGGCGCAAGAATTAGGGTTTCTTTGAGAGTCTTCCTTAGGGCCTGGTTTTGCTCTTGTTGCTAATTGTGTCTTGCTTTGTGAGTGGGTATCATTCTTGAAGGTCCGAGCTAGGTCGAGTTGGTGAGTGATGAAGTCTGAAATGTCATCCTAATCTTCAAATGCCCTGAAATTTGGCTAAGTCTGGAATGTCCTAATCCTGAAATTTGACTAAGTCTGGAAAACTGAAGAATCCTTCAAAAACTAGATTTTGCAATATAACTCCTGGAGGTCCGAAACCACTCTCAAACATCCTAAAAGTATATATGGAATATAACTTAAAGTATAACTTTTCTTATACTTAAATGTTATATTCCATAAAATGACCCTGACGGAGAGTCCAAAATGTCAAATTTCGCTCCTGACCCTTCCAAAGGGTCCAAAGCGAATTTCGCTCCTGACCCTTCCAAAGGGTCCAAAGCGAAATTCTCCATAAGACATTCTACTTTGACCAAAACCTAGAACTAACGCATTCCCGGGCTTGAATGAAGGCAAAAGCACTTGTTTGAATGAAGAAATGCAAAAAAATGAAGTCAGGATCATGGCCTAAGGTGAATTTCGCTCCTGACCCTTCCAAAGGGTCCAGATCGAAATTCTTATTTCCTCTATTTTTCTCCTTAGCTTGACCGAGTTTGTAGACTTTTGAGGCATAATTGAGAAGGTTTGATGCAACTTTGCCTTGGAGAGGAGATTTTAGACCTTGGGATGATGGATTCTAGCCTGGGAGAGGAATTTCGCTCCTGACCCTTCCAAAGGGTCCAGAGCGAAAATCCTTATAACTCTCATTTTCCTTCCTTGTTTTGGATGGGCATTGGTTTATTAGGCTGTGTGTGAGTCTTGATGTGTTCTTGCCTTGAGAAGTGTTTCGAAAAGTGAGGATCTTGTCCAAAAATAGGAATTTCGCTCCTGACCCTTCCAAAGGGTCCAGAGCGAAATTCTTCATAAGCCTCATTTGCTCCCTTGTTTTGGATACCAACCTTGTTCCATGGGCGAATTTGGGAAGGAAATAACATGTCTCTGCCTTTTGAGGTGATGGAATGTAGAAATGTGAAGGATTTTGGCCAAGATTAGGAATTTCGCTCCTGACCCTTCCAAAGGGTCCAGAGCGAAATTCACTATAATCCTCATTTGCTACCTTGAATGGGCTTAAAACCTGGTTCCTCAAGTGGAAAACAATCTATATTTGCCTCCAAGAGAAGATTGAAGTTTGAAAAATGAGCAATTAAAGCCTAAATCAAGATTTTCGCTCCTAACCCTTCCAAAGGGTCCAGAGCGAAAATCAACCTAAGACTCATTTCTGGCCTTATTTGACCAAATTTTGATTTGCAAGGCATTTTGAAGGGAAGAGTAGACATGTTTGGACGTTGGAAATGTTTGAAAGCTTTGAAAAAATGAAAGATTCTAGCCAAGAAGGTGAATTTCGCTCCTGACCCTTCCAAAGGGTCCAGAGCGAAATTCCTTGCAAGCCTATTCTTTTGACCTTGTTTTGGCTTAAGACCTTATCCCTTGGGTGAAGGATGATGTTTAGTTACCTCTTGAGGTGATTTTGAGTTGGAAAAAGAAAGAATCAAGCCCAAATCATGATTTTCGCCCCTGACCCTTCCAAAGGGTCCAGAGCAAAAATCCTCCTAGACCTCATTACCTTCCCTATTTGACCAAATTGTGATGTCCAAAGCATGTTGAAAGGGGAAATGGACATGATCTTGCCTTTGAGAGTGTTTGGAAGTTGTGAAAATGAAGGATTTTAGCCAAGAAAGGAAATTTCGCTCCTGACCCTTCCAAAGGGTCCAGAGCGAAATTCCTTATAAGCCTACTTTTTAACCTTTCTTGGACATGAAACCTTGTTCCTAGGGCAATAAAGGATGAGATTCTACCTTGCAAAGAAGTTTCAAGTTGAAAGAATGATGATTTTGGGTCAAGAATGAGATTTTCGCTCCTGACCCTTCCAAAGGGTCCAGAGCGAATTTTCTCAAAACCTCTCTTTGCTATCATTTTTTTTGCTAGATCAAGTGTGGGCTAAGGTAAATTCAAGGAGAAGTTGCCCCTGAGAGTGACTTTAAGTTGCTAGAAACCATGAAAGATGAAGGAATTGAGCCTAAAAATGAATTTCGCTCCTGACCCTTCCGAAGGGTCCAGAGTGAAAAACACTAAACCATCCCTTTCTCCAAATTTTGTGCTAAGTCAGGCCTGGACTAGGGTGAGAAAAGCTATTTGGAATGCCTTGGAAAGATGTTTGACGTTCAAAAATGTGAATTTTGAGCTAAAGTTGGAATTTCGCTCCTGACCCTTCCAAAGGGTCTAGGGCGAAATTTATAGGGTCTGTTCCTGGAGAAAATCTTGGGCAAGTTTCATGTTGATATCTTTTTGTTGATGATTTAAGTTGAAAATGCTATGTTGAAATGAATTTATCATGTGTCCTTAATCATCTTTTTGTTTGTCTTGTAGTTAAAAGGCGACCTTCTCCAGTCCGGCATCAACAAGGACGACCTTCTCCAGTCCGGCATCAACAAGGACGACCTTCTCCAGTCCAGCATCATCAAGGACGGCCTTCTCCAGCCCAACATCATCAAGGACGGCCTCTTCCAGTCCAGCATTTGAAGGAAAGGTACACCATCCATCCTGCACATCAAAGACAAACGAGGTTAAAGCAAGGGTCCATTGAAGAAGCCAATAGTTTCAGAAGAGTTAATTAAAGTTAGCTTCTAAACATCACCAAATTGAACATCAACCAAGTGTCGGACAAGGTGGCATCCCAGTCATCACTCCTCCAGTCGGGTTGGTCCACCTTAGTGTGTCCAAATTCAATGAACCTGACTCATGGGAGATGGCACAAACTTCGATGTACCTACCCCGGTTCTCCATTGGTCGAATATTCCAGAGAAGACATGTGTCCAAATAATGCAATTATTTCATTGGCCAGAATTGAGTTTGTTGTAACAAACCCTAATTAGGGTTTCATTGTAAAATCTTGGCCATTGATCTCAAATTGATCTAAGTCATTGAATTGTATTGTGGGCACTATATAAACCCTGGCTCCTCATTTGTAAAGGCTAATAGTTAGTCAGTAGTTAGAAATAGTGAATAGTCAGTTGATAGAATGGTAATTATAGTAGAATAGAAAGAGAAGGCAAAGATTGTTGCCAAGATGTTGTTGTAAAAGGCTTGTAAACTTCATTGAAGAAATGGTGAAATCTATGGGTCGATTCAACAATTTGCATGGTCTTCATACTTCTCAGATTTGATTTCATGTTATTAGATGAGTGGAAGAAATGTGTTTGATTGATGGTGAAATTTGTATATCCATACTACTAGCAGTTTGTTGATTGCAGACTTGCCTTGTGTAGTCAACTGGAATCATTCAGCTTAAGCTTAACTTCAATTTTCGCTTCTTCACTGATATGCATCAACCTGATGGTGTCTATGCCTATAGCGATGATCTAAACATCATAAAGCTTTCCTCCAAAGATCGCACTAATCTTGTGGAGATGGTCCTAGGATGTCAAAACAAGACTTAGTTAGAATTTCATCAAAGGTCATTCATTGTTCCTACATTCTTAGTGTCAGAATTAGATCCTTCCCTTGCCCTTATCCTTTTTTCCCTTTTTTCAAAAAAACTAGGCTAGTGAAATCCTGTGATTCCAGCAAATCAAACGTTTAGGTCGTCAAGTGTAAGTGCCCTTGTGATTCCAGCAAAATCACATCATACCACAGAGAGCTTATCCACACGTAGAGATCCTACATAACAAAACCTTGGAGTTACTCCGACTGATCCTTCAGCGAGATCTTCAGCAATCGGAAACTTTGCTCAAGAGAGGATAAGGTACCTTTAGGTATTTTATTCTGTGTTCGCATGTGCATGAAATACACATCAACAAAATTGGCGCTAGAAGGAGGGCTGAGCATTATCATGTCGTAAGTAGATGAAATCGAGATCCTAATTCGCAAGGAGTTATCCAGGACTTTTGTCCCTCCTCCAGCGCTCAACAGAATTGATGCTAGAAGGAGGGCCTGATCGCGATGAATGCCTAAATAGCTAGACTTCAGATTATATCAATTCATGTTTACAGGAGTAATCTTAAAGAATTTTTTTTCACCCTCCTCCCGCACTCAATAGAATTGGCGCTAGAAGGAGGGCTGAGCATTTGAAAGTCGGATCTTGTCAAGTCACATTGCATTTGAAGAAATCATCTTAAGGCTTTTTACCCTTCTCCCACGCTCAACAAAATTAGCAGTGCCTGACAGCGAATGCGAACTCTTGAATCCAAAGAAGATCAATGGAAAGTCATCTTCAACACTCGACGGAAGTGATACAGAGAAGGAAGGCGATCGCTGGATCGTCAGTTGGACTTGCGAAAATAAGGAAGCAAGCTGGAACTAGTTGAGCTTTCAAGTTGAATCTGAGATATTCAAGATCTCTCTTATTCCAGAAAATCCAAAAAAAGAGAAAAAACCAAAAAATCCAAAAAAAAGTGAAAAATAGAAAATCCAAAAAAATCAAAAAGAAAAAGATTTCTCAATGGAGCGGCAACAATTTCACGAGGAGCAACAAATTGATTTTCCTCAACTTTGGTGGAAATTAGATACACAGCTTTATCCATGCAGATTGTCCGAGTTTGCAAGACTAGGGCAGTGTCGAGTCCATGAGATAGAGGAGCATGATGAAATGCATTGCTTGAAGTACTTATCAAGAATGGAATCAGCAACGCAGGGAAAAATCTTCTTTTGGGATGTCCGTCCCCAGGCCAGAAATAGAAGAAATGGTGAAATCTATGGGTCGATTCAACAATTGGCATGATCTCTATACTTCTCAGATTTGATTTCATGTTATTAGATGAGTAGAAGAAATGTGTTTGATTGATGGTGAAATTTGTATATCCATACTACTAGCAGTTTGTTGATTGCAGACTTGCCTTGTGTAGTCAACTGGAATCATTCAGCTTAAGCTTAACTTCAATTGTCGCTTCTTCATTGATATGCATCAGCCTGATGGTGTCTATGCCTGTAGCGATGATCTGAACATCATAAAGCTTTCCTCCGAAGATCGCGTTAACCTTGTGGAGATGGTCCTGGGATGTCAAGACAAGACTTAGTTAGAATTTCATCAAAGATCATTCATTGCTCCTACATTCTTAGTGTCAGAATTAGATCCTTCCCTCGCCCTCATCCTTTTTTCCTTTTTTCAAAAATCTAGGCTAGTGAAATCCCGAGTTCCAGTAATATTCAAAGCGAATTAGACGTTCAGTCATCAAGTGTAAGTCCCCTTGTGATTCCAGCAAAATCACATCATACCACAGAGAGCTTATCCACACGTAGAGATCCTACATAACAGAACCTTGGAGTTACTCCAACTGATCCTTCAGCGAGATCTTCAGCAGTCGGGAACTTTGTTCAAGAGAGGATAAGATACTTCGGTATTTTATTCTGTGTTCACATGTGCATAAAAAACACATCAACACAACCTTTGATATATTGAGAAGTACCCCTAAGGGGGTGGATTGCTCATAAGTATCTGAAATAAAGGAAAGATGCCACATACAAAATTAAAGAAGATACTCTGAAGAGGAAGCCACCATGAACAAAATCAAAGATTATAGCTTAAGTATTGAGTCAACCTCTACCAATTGGGTTAAAACTCAAAATGCATACAGTTGGTTTTAAGTAACATATAAGAAGGATGCTCTTCATTAATAGGATAATCAGCGAAAAGATAATCAAGTCCCAAGAGGTGTGGATGAAACCTCCAAAAGATTTCACCAAACTTAATTTTGATGGAGCTTCTACGGGAAACCCAAGTTTGGCAAATGTTGGCTTTGTCTTGAGAAATGATGGCAAAAGGTTTGCAAGGGGATGCATTGTTTGTTGATAAGAAAATCAATAATGAAGCTGAGTTGGAAGCACTCCTTAAGGGTCTCAGAATACCTACTATATTAGGATGGAAAACATAGTTGTAGAAGAGGTCTCACAAATCAGCATTTTGAGGCTGTCCAAGTGATCTACATCAAGCTGGAGATTCAACAATAGAATCTCAGAAACTTTGTCTCTTAGCAGGCAGTTTGAGATGTTCTTCTTCGTACATTGTTTTAGAGAATCTAACAGATGTGTGGAGTACCTAGCAAATATTAGAGTTGATCTACTATAATTTATTTCCTTAGTCAATGATAGAGCATATTCATGGGCAGGACTGCTCTACATTCTTGCTCAAGAAACTGAGACTTCTAATCAAGCTGCAGAAATTAGCAACTTGAAGAACTATTCAATGGCTTTTGTTTTAAACCTCAAAAAATGAGTAGCCACAATTGAAAAAAATATGCAGAAGATTCATGTATAAACATACAAATTTCACAATTTTAGCAAAAGATTCATCTGCAACTAAAAGAATTGTATAAACTCTAATATGCTGACACAAATTTAAGCATAAAATGTCTTTTCCAGGTAAAATATCTCTGCTTAAGCCTTACTGAAAAAACCTTAAAAAAACAAATAAATAGATTAATAAGTACATAGATAAAAAACTACCAAAACTGATTAAGCAGAAAACACTATCAGTGACTCGACTATTATGACAAATTCACTCTTAACATTTATAAATAAGCAATTCCTTCATATTATTTGAATTTCCTTTCACAATGTACAACAAATTCACATATCACAAAACAATTCAACAATCTAAGCAAAACATTCATCTTAATTTCATGATTGAAAGAAATAATTTACCTGCAACTAAAAGAATTGTGTAAACTCTGAAATAGCTAAGTAAAATTGAGCATAAGATGTGTTTAGTAAGCAACCAATCTCTAATTAAGGATAACACAAAAAATTCTAGAAAAATCAATTAAAGAATTCAACAAATTTCAAAATACCAACAACAATTAAGAAGGGAACACAATCTTTAACTTCACCATTTACAATAAATTCTCTTGTTGGAAGAATTAAACAATTCCTTCGTAAAATTTCCTTTCACAGTTAACACACAATTCGCCTATAACTAAAAGATGTAAGACAACCATTGTTTGCAACTGAAAGAAATTATAAACTTCAAAAAAGTGATATTAATTTAGGCAGAAAATACATTTTGTAAGAAATGAATCTCTATTTAAAGAGAATGAAAAAACGTCACCAATTCAGATAAAAAACTGCATAAGTTCTAAAACAACCGATGTTATTTTAAACAGGAAAAAAGTGTCTTTTTAGCAAGCAATCTTTATCGAAACCAACCAAAAATATTCCTAACAAATTCAGATGAAGAACTGTCTAAAGTCTAAAATACTGAAACTAAATTTAAGCACAAACAGATTCTTATGAGCAAGTAATCTTTATTTAGATCAAACCAAAAAACAATTATTACACAATCGAACAAAAACAGCACAATTTTAAAATGCTGATACTAATTTTGGCAGAGAATGTGCTTTGTCAAAAATTGATATCTATTTAAATTTCACAAAATATATCATTATGAGTTTGGATGAGATCTGCATAAAGTCTAAAAACTGACATAATTTCACACAGAAAAAGCCATTTCTGTTTAAACCGAACAAAAAAATTCTTGCAAAAGTTAGACTAAGAACTGCATGGATTCTGCAATACAGACACTAATTTAAGCAGAAAATTCTGTGAGCATCTAATCTACATTTGAAGCAAACAGAAAACTTCCTGTACAATTGTAAAATACCGATGCTAATTTAAGCAGAAGAAGCATATTATGAGCATGTAATCTCTATCTAAATCGCACAAAATATCCTTACAAAAGTGGATGAAGAACAGCAAGAATTCTAAAATGCTGACACTAATGTCAGGAGAACAAGTTTTTTATAAGCAACTGATCTCTATTGAAAACAAAAAAATTCCTTACAAAATCAGATAAATAACTGCACGAATTCTAAAATGCCAATGCCAATTTAAGCAGAAAAAGCATTCTATAAACAAGCAAACCCCATCCAAACCGAATTAAAAAAAAATCATCAGAAAATTAAGAGAGAAAAAAGTGCTCAAATACTAGAATGCTGACTCTAATTTATGCAGAAATGTGTCTTTTCTAAGCAATTGATCTCTATTTAAACTAAAGAAAAAATTATTAACACATTCAGATAAAGAACTGCATGAATTTTAAATTACCGACACTTAAATGAGCAGAAAAAGCGTTTGATAAGCAAGCAATCTCTGTCTAAAACAACTATAAATATTCGCAGAAATTAAGGTAGGACTGCACGAATTTTGAAATGCTGAAATCGTATATATTTAAACTGAAACGAAATAACACTCTACAAAATCAGATAAAGAACCACATGAATTATAAAATTTCAAAAAAAAGATAAGATAAATACACGACACGCAAGTGAAACCCTAGAAAATAAATGCACCGAAAAAATAACTTCTCGGAAACCTGTTTTTGGTAGAAAGCTGTTTTTGGAGAAGGTTTTGAAGCGTGAGCTCGGCTTGCGTTCGTATGAGAGGGCCATCACCTTCTCTGTCATCGTCTTCAAAGAAAGTCCCCATTTAATTCTTCAGAAATTTATGCCACTACAGTTATATAGAGAAGAAAAACGAGAGAAACCGCGGACCATCCCGAGGGCAAATTTGAATGAAGGAAAGCCCTCGCTGCAGCTTTTCTTGAACATTCATATAACGGATATATTAATGAAATATATGTGTGTATGTCTATGTTTACACCAAGTTATGTGGCGGGACAGAACTTCAGAGAAGAAAGGGAGAGAAATGTGCAACTAGTCGAAGGAAAATTATTTAAAATTAATTTATTTATCTTTAAGATTTTAATTCAGCACTAAATAAAATAGTTTTAAAAGAAAAAATAAATAAATATATAATAAATAAAACTGGTTTTATAATAAAAGATATTAAATTATGTAAATATGTACTAAATAAAATAGATTTAAATGATTGATAAATGCTTTTTCTATATTAATCAATAGTAAAGTATTTAAATATGTAATTTAAATAAAATAAATTAACATGATTGATAAAAAAAAAATTATTATATGTTTATGTTGTGGTTGTCTTGCTTGATCATCTTGGATCGTTATCTTTCATTTAAGGATCTTCAAATGGGTGAAATTAGGGGTGAAACTGTTTCTCCTCAATCTTTCATGAGTGTTCTTTTAGAATCTAGATCCAATTACGAGAATAAGGAAGTGGATATATTGCTCTCAAGGGAAGGAAAAAGGAAGGTGGATCCTCACACATATTGCCCAAATCAATATTGATTCCCAATAATTTTGGAAGAATGTTTCCAATCTACATGGTAGAAGCTTGATATTATGATATTGTTATTAGGATTCAACTATGTAGTCGAATCAAACTTATTGACCCATGTTGTGAGTAGTGGCTCACAAGAACCCATCTCTCATTAGAATGAACGAGTTCTAAGTTTACCATTCATTCTCATGGGAGATGGATTATTGTGAACCACTACTCGTGAAACATGGGTCAATGAATTTGACTCGAAAATGACATAGTTGAATCTTGATAGCAATATCATGATTTGAATTGCTATGGAAACTATCTCCTATTCATTAGAAGACCGGTCTATCACTTCCTTTACATGCAACTATCTTTAAATGATTTATATGGATGAATCAAGAATAACTATAAAACTAAAGAAGAGTACGAGTTGCATGCATGTGAGAGGGGATACTCAATTGTCATGCATGTGAGAGGGCAACTGTCTTAATTAGGATGGCTTCAATTTCCCTATTGCTAGCCTTAACCTAGCCATTAGAATGGAGACGATAAGGTGTAGAATTCTTATGCTAGATGTTGTATTCATTCACTAGTACCTAAATCAAGGTTGATGTGAACTAAGTTCCTTGGTCAATAACAATTTCTCTACGTAATTCATACCTAGTGAAAATTTCCTCATACAAGAATTCTATAACTTTGTTGTCCTTGGTATGCTTCATAGCATGAACTTCCACCCACTTGGTGAGTCAATTAGTGTAGACTAATATGTACTCCTCCTTGTTTGAAGGAGGATGTATAAGTCCTATAAAGTCAAGTCCCCTCTTATCAAAAGGTGAGATGACCAATTATGGTTATAGGAGCATCTTGTCTTTGCAAGTTGGACAACCCATCATTTGGCATATATCACATAACCTAGCATAATTGACAAAATCCTTGTGTAAAGTAGGCCATTAATAATCAAAGTAGGTCTCTTTGCAATGAAATATCCTCCACATATTTCATCATGACATGCATGCAAAATGTCGTATACACTAACTCATTTGATTGCAAAATCCGATGAAAATTTTCGAGGAAAGATGCATAATTAGATGTTATCGGATAATTAAAATTTATGCCCGACGTTCATTGGAATTTCGATGAAAATTTACAACGAAAGTTCGTCAAAATTTGTATGTGTTTTTTTAATAAATAAAAGTGAGCTCGGGAATTTATAAATAATGGATTGTACAAAGAATCTCATCCATTAGATTGTTTTAATCTCTATCATTGGATCTTAGGGCTTGAATGGAAAACCCTAACATCTATTATGATGGAAAGTAACCCTATTCTCTCATTTGAACATTTTCTCAAGCTTTCTAGCCCTAGTCTCATCCATGAAAGTCATTGTTGCATGTTTCTCAAAAGTGCTTTGGCTTCATCAAATAAGCTATGGAGATCAAAGATTTCACCCAATCAATTCTTAAAGTATTTTTAAAACCCTAGATCTGATGTAATTTTTCTCTTATATTGTTTGCAGGTTTCCAAGTTAGGAAGGAGTGGCAGCCATAGGCATTTGTGGGAGATCAAAATCTCCATTCTATTTGTTTTGGGTTTTTGGGTTCGCACCAATTTTATTTTTGAGAAATTTTTTTCTTTCCCTCTTGTTTTCTCAGTGAAACCCTAGATCTAATTTTTTGCATATTTTCTTTGTTTTTGCAGATATCTCACAAGTGTGGACTGGAAAAGAGTGGTGGCCATGAAAATATTATAGGGTTTTTTTTTCCTTTCAATTTGCAGGATTTATATTTTTTTTTATTGTTTTTTTCTTATAGGAAGAGGTTTGAAATTCCCCCGCCTTTCAACCTTGCCATGAGGACTTGCGGGCTCCATGGAGGTTGCAGCTCCAAATTTTTTTAATTTAAAAAAAAATAATATATATATTTTTAAATAAATAAAAAATATTTATAATATATAATATATATATATATGTATGTATGTTTGGTTAAATTTTTAGTATATATATATATATATATATATATATATATATATATATATATATATATATATATATATATATATATATATATATATATATATATATATATATATATATATATGCAATTTTAAATATTTTCTTATTTTGGCTACCTGATGGTAGCTTTATTCTTGTAATTGCATTGTTTCAATAAAATAAAAAATTAAAGTAATTTTTTATATTAAATTTCAATAGTTTCAGTTCAAATTTATTTAAAGTAAATAAATGACTAGTTAACAACAATCAATGACTAAATAGACATTTTAAAGAGACATTGTACAATGTTTTGTGATTATTTTGGACGAACTTTTCGTCGATTTACTGACGAAAATCAGTTCCAATGACCGTGCCACTGTCCGACGATAATTCGTCGGAATTTCGATGTATATAAATTTTGTCGAAAAAGCGACAAAAAAATTGCGACGAAAATTGTATGGGTGTCTCGTTGGTAATCCAGCAAAATTTTGTCAATATATCAGCAAACATTCATCAAAATTTGGAGTCAAATACAATAGCATATACTTCTTCTTCTTGGATACACCCATGGATGACATCATCAAGTCCAATGTAAAAAAAGATAACCAAATATCTATGATAAGGGAAAGCTTATTTCAACCATATGATGTTTCTCTCTTGAAAACAAATGAGAGAATGTCATTCATCAAACTAGATAATTAACAATATATAAATACAATTGTGTTTATACCATTAGTGAAAATAAATATTCATCAAGAAGAGATTCGTCTATAATAGATTCAAGCACTAGAGTATTTGAAAGTTTCCTACGACATTTTCCTTCCCTGGCTTATCCATTATTTTAATATCAAATTCTTGTAGGATCAATAATCGGCTGACTAACAAGCCACTTATAGTTGGTTTATTCTTTAGGTATCTAATGGTTGCATGATCATTATGCACAAAAATTGGATATCCTATAATGTAATGGCTAAATTTATTGATGACATAAATAATAGCTAACATTTTCTTTTCAATAACAATATAGTTCAATCTTGCACCTTTAAGGTTATTTCTAA
Source organism: Cryptomeria japonica (assembly GCF_030272615.1). Classification (NCBI taxonomy): domain Eukaryota; kingdom Viridiplantae; phylum Streptophyta; class Pinopsida; order Cupressales; family Cupressaceae; genus Cryptomeria; species Cryptomeria japonica. The sequence goes on along the minus strand of NC_081405.1, from coordinate 717,356,148 downwards.
TGAAGAAATTGAGAAAATACAACTTCAGAAATCCCATCAACACCTGCAAGCAAAATACCTGTCACAAGAGAAGAATGGAGACAAAAAGAAATAATGGCTCTGAAGAAGAAGATTATCATTCAGAGAGGGAATAAAATGAAAAGTACAATACAGTCCTTATAAAAGGATATTAGCAACCCTAAAGGTGTGCAACCCTAAAGTGATAATGTGTATTTAATAATTAGAATTAAATGCCTAAGTTTAGCTTAAGCGTAGAGTATAATAGACTAATATTTAAATAAATAATTATTAGCTAATACATGATAACTCTAACACCCCCTCCTTAAGATGAACTTAGGGAGTAGCTAAAAAACTAAATGCATGAAGCAAAAACTGCAACTACATGATAAAGGCAAATTTGCGTCCCGGCAACAAAGCCTGATGAGGTACCCAATCACAACCAAATCTCTATGAACTGGAGAAATAGAGAAAACCACGTGGGAAAAAACTCTACTCCAAAAAGAGATGGAAAACAAGTGAAGGACTGAAGAAGCCTCCAAACAAGAATGTTCCAAAAGATAGGAACAAAAGAAGAGCAGAAGAATCGCTAAAGCATGAAGAACCTGTTGGTTGAAAATTTTGTACACTTGGGGAAATATACAAAATTGTGGTTTCAACCACAACACACGAGTAAAAACTCTCCTAATTAAGGGAAGGCTCCCCCTATCTAACTACAACTTGGAAAATAAAATAGGATGGGACAACAATCTTTCTTCTTTTTTCAAGAAAGACAATATCCTTTTCTCTTCACAGAAAAGGATAGCGATTGAATATGAACAGCAATAACCACTTTTAAGTGAAATAAGAGAAAGGAAATGAAGTTTCTTGAAAGCGCAAAGACTTCCATCACTTCCTTTGGGACGAGAGAGCAATATCAAGCTCAAAGACTTGACTATTGGAAGTCTTATCTACCCTTTGCTATACTAAATTTTACAACGAATAAAAGTTAACAGCTCAAAGACTGGAATAATCTATTCTTTCAATACAAAGACAAGAACTAATGCAAGCTCAAAGACTTGCTGCTATTTCTTATCAAACAGTAATTTTTTCTCAAGAATAGATGCAAGCTCAAAGACTTGCTGCTCCTTCAAGAGAGTTTCCTATTTTAATTAATCTTCTCTACTTGCAACTCAAAGACTTCAAATCAGATTGGACTAAGCTCCTTTAGAAACACTTTGCATAGAAGAAATAAAAAGATTCAAACTCAAACATGTAGCTCAAAGACTCAAAACTTGAGTAATCCTTATTTATTATTCTTCAAAATCTTCAATTCACATACATAAGCTCAAAGACTTCTTGTTGTAAATTTGGCAGAGTTTTTGCTTGCTTTCCCAAAAGATGATAATTACAATGGACCCCTCAAGTATTTATAGAAGAGGAGCCTTGAGAAAAAGGTGGGAGGATCCTAACTAACTTGAGAGATTCTCTCAACCACCAAGACTCATTCAATAACTAACCAAGAGTTACTCCAACTAACTAAGACTTATTCCAACTACAGTCCTAATCGGACACAACTTGTAGTTGCCTTACATGTAATTACAAAAGTGCAAGTAATGTGTAACTTGCTTTTTACAAAAAATACTTTTACATGTAACTTGTCAAAGCTAAATTACAACTAAAGATTACAAAAGAGGGAAAATTCAACCAAGTGTTGAAAAACACTTAAGTTGCATTTTATGAAGACACAAATCCTTGAAATTTCCGGATGCTCACTTGTAGTTCCTCAGGATTCGATTTATGGGTGTTCTTGGCAACAACCATAGTCTTCACCATAGTGTCATGACAGGGGAGGAGCGCATAATTGTTTTTATCCAGGATAGACTGGATTTCATGCAGAAAGGCTTGGTGTTTCATCAATACTTGAATCGAAACTGTCGAGAATTGTTCGTTCCTCCATTCATTATGAATCCTCATCTGTAAATCAGCAAGAACTTCTTCTTCTGGAATCAACTCTCCATCCTGACTTACTATGTTGCAAAAGGCCCTTTCACAATGTGAGACAATATCTCGGTAAACTTCGCCTCGAAATCTCTTTGCATCACCGATCTCCTCAATGAGGGATTTAAGAACAAGGGTCTTGTTTTCCAGGAGTTCTTCAAATTCCAAGTACATAACCCTGGAAGAGATGATGGCATGCTCCTGCAAAATACTCAGCTATTGTTGGGGCATGGTATGCCAGATTGTCAAACTTTCTTCAATACTTTCCAAGTTCTTTTTGAAAGTATTAGAAGTTTGATCTAGTTTCTCCTCGACGGTTTCCAACTTAGACATTATTTGAAAAATGTCTTTCATTACCTATACACATTCATCATGAAGTTGATCAACCCAGGAATCCAGTGCTTGTACTTTCTGAGCAGCCCTTTCCACTCCACGAATTGATTCTTGGGAACTAGAGGAACCTATGGAGTTACTCCCTTCAACAGCAAGTTTTGTAATTTTATGAACGACCGCCATAAGCTATCGGTTTTCCTCTTCTAGCTTGTCTTTCTTTGCTAGAAGATCATCACACCTTTGTGTAGACGTATTAAAATGACCATATTCCTAAATGAATATTTTATGTTCATTTCTCTATTTAATTAAATCCAATTTAATTAAATTACCTACATTCCTCTATTTAATTAAGTAAATTACTCAATTAAATTCACTATACCATTTAATAGGATAAATTCATTTTATTCAATTAAAGCCCCTGTCCACTTTTTAATTAAATTCAAATTTAATTAAAATAGTTATCCTAAATTAAATAAATCTAATCTATTTAACTGCAACCAAATTGAAATAAAGCAATTTATTTTAAATTAACTCTATTTTCCCTCACCCACTTGCAAAATCCTACACCTCCCACTTGCATCCTAACCCTCTTTCTAACCTCTTCTAGATTCTTCTAATCTTCATTAATTAACCCAAACCCATCCATTATCCCTTTTCCCTAAATTTGAGGAGGTCACTTCTCAAATTTGGAGTAAAGTCTTCAAAAGGCATTAAAGACTTTATCTTGAATACCCCCAAATTTGGAAGAACTCTTACAAATTTGTCCCCAAAGTCTTCATAACCATTAATAGTTAACTCAACCCTCTTACATGGTTAAAGAATTTCCATAAACTCAACCTCCGTGTAACCCAAGGGTCTCATCAAGCATTTATTGCTTTGACCATGGTTATCCTTAATCCTTTGCACACGAGTTTATCCTTTAGATAAAAGCTCTATCCAATGGATAACCCTAACTTAACATTAACCCTTAACCCCTAGGGTAACCATGAGGTCTTCTCAAGAATTTAATGCTTCTTACATCTCCTCTCAACCAACCTTATGTTGACAATTGTCACCATTTCATTGGTGCCAATTGCAAACATGGATTCTCAACTTTCAAACTCAACCCTTGATTGTCTCTTTCAATCCTGGCCATCCATTGCCCTGTTTTTGCTATAAATAGAGCTCGCATTCCTCCATTTTAATATATCCAAGTCTTTAGCATCACACTTATACTAAAATCCATTCAAGCTTTCATATTTCATATATGCTCATCATTTAGCCTCTCTTTTAAATAGGAATTAATTTAAATATGCAAATTTAGAGTATGTTCCTTATCATTTAGCTTAAATCATAAACTAATATAACATGCTAGGATAGTCTTGTTTGTTAATCTTGTCATCTTATAACTAGTTTATTGCACTTATAGAATCATGCATAGCTTAGGATGCATTTCATCTTAAAATCAACAAAAGCATCCCTCGTTCTTGCATTTATCATCCCTAAACCATTTTGTTCGATGATCTGAGAGCAAAAACATTGGTTTGAGGGACCGTGTAAGATAGAGAACCACGGAACCAACCTTGGGAAGTTGAGCCATATTTCATGACTCCATAGCTTGCACCAAGAAGTCTAGTGGGTGTGTGAGCAAGGCTCCCTAGAGCTCCATTTTTCACATTTCAAGTTCTATCGACCCGCTTTTCCCGCATTCACTTTGCACCAGTGAAGTAACAGAAAACTGAGCATCATGTTTAATGACCTCATGTGTTTGTTTGCCCAACTCTATCCTTGTAACTTTATAATCAGCAACTGACATTTCTTCAAGTGGCTTATCTGCAATAGGTTCCACAATTTCAGCTACCTTCATCTTGTTGTTATCAACAGTTACCCTAGAGATAGTCTTGGCCTTCTTAGCAACTTTGGATCTGGACTGTTTGAGTTGCTGGTAATCACAAGCATCAGGTGAGATTTCTTGCTTCTTCCTTTTCGGGGTAAAAGAACTAAGCCATGGAGGCAAAGTCATCAACTCCCCTCCAGTCACAGCCGTAGGCAAAGGAGAAGCAATTTCTGTTTGAATTACCGTGGTCATCCCGGGAGGAATATCTGTTTGGACAGCGACCACGGTTTTCTCAGTTACCAATGGGCATGAAGATTACCTCATGAATTCTTCAAAACCAGAAGTGGAAGTATCAATTTCTGATAACTGAATACAAGTAGGAATATTCTTAGGAACTTTCAACACACTCTCTTGTTGATGATCAGGAGATGGCTCGATTCTGAAAAGGGAATTGCATTATGAGGAGACTCATCCACAAGCAAATCAAAAGGAGAAAGAGGCGTCTCGATGGAAACTGGAGGAATGACCTCATGAGGCGAGTCTGAAACTGGAGACTTAGAAGCATCATCAGATTGTTGCCCCTCTTCTGGATTATCCAGATCAATCACCTGTACATGGAATCATGATTTTTCCTTCCCACAAACAGTCGTCTCCTCAGGAGGAAGCACTATTGCATGACTGACTCGTAACTTGATCCTCGTGCCCGAAGATGAAGCACCCTCCTTGTTGTCAATCTGAATCTCAGATTTCCGTCCTAGAGGCCCCGTAGAATCATCTTCTTTACCAACCTTGATTTTTATAAGTCTAACAACATTACTTTTCAGTCATGCGTTAGTGTTGGCCAAGATAGGTTGAAATCTGTCAAGGATGGAGATGCACTCTTTGTGAGACCATTGGATCAAAGGAAGTGGAGCTTCCTCAACCCTCCATGAAGTGTATTCAGGATCAAGTATATGCCCATCATCAATCATCCCTTGTGGGATATCCGCCAAGTTCAAATCAACAATTTGCTCAACAGTGAGCCTGCAGTAATCCATCTTCAGAACTTCGGCTTATGTGCGGAGATCTACCCAAATGTCTTCAATGCGATGAACATGCATAAAGGATTTCTTGATTTTCTCCTTCATACCTCTATAATCAAAATCAACTCTAGGTTTAAACCTTTTGAGCTTGATTTCTTGCAATTCAGTTTCCATGGCCTTAGCCTTCACAAATGTGACAAGGAAGTATCGGCCAATTGTCAATGGGTTTGTGGTAGAGATCCCCATTCCAACCCTATGCTTAGCGGACTGAAAAGTGTGAATAGCCATGATATATCTTCCCAATTCCATAAGAATTATCTTATCAGTTGGGTATCTCAGAAGCATGTATGGCTGACCATCATAGCATCCTATCCTCATATAGGTGAAGGTGGGAAATTGCAAAAACAAACACCCATACTCAGACACCTTGACCCATGCCTCATCTGATACTCTTTTGTTCCTAAGATTTCTGTCAAATTGACACATGAAATATCCGAAGAATGCATCTTGGATCCTTCTGAAATGCAGTTTGTTGGGTCTCAATGGCAACTAGTCATAATATTCCCAAACTGGTATAAGCGAGCGATCACCCTTGGTAGAAAGACCTGGAAAGTGTGTAAGTGATGCTACTAAATATACCAAATAAGAATTCATGAAGAAGGTCATGGTGGTAGGAACTGCTGCAAGTTGTTCGCACAAGGCATCGTTGATGACTTCCCCCTCATGAAATGTGATGTGACTGTTGTATGAACATAATGAACTAATACATCCATGGCTCAAAGACATTAGAATGCTCAAGGCCCATCATCCTGCTGAGAAGAGTGATGGTGTCTCCTATCTCCCATTTGAAATCACAATGGTACAACTTTGCCCACCTTAAGAAGGAAGGTCATGGCTCTTGGATCCACCTATTGATGTGTCGTTTGCAATCTTTTTCCCTCTTCACGTAATATTCCGCTGCACTTTCTTTGGTGATTTCCATATAAATAGGTGTAGGAGATATTCTGAAGACCTTCTTGTCATACCCAAAATTTAGGGCAAAACGAAACGATTTTTTTTTTTGAAAACAACTAGTTAATTAACAAAGTTGCCTAAATTAATTACCTAGTCCATAAATTAATTAAGTCAAACTCATTAACTAAAGAAGGTGAAGATAAATTTAATCTCCTATAAGACCTTATAATTTAAAATCTTTTTTTTTTTTTTTCAATAACTTAAAAATCGTTTAAAGTGTCATTTTATTTAGATAATTTAATTAACACGGGCAAAGTTATTTACGAGTAACTATTACTCAGCTTTTCGAAACCAATTAACAATTATCCCATCTAACTTCAAGTGGAAGGCGCTTGAATTACTTCCTTTAATATTCATTTCAAAATTTAATGCTCTAATTAAATTAACTAGGGCATAAGTATGTATTTATCACACTAAATATTTTTTTAAAAAAAACTAGACTTTATTATTAAGTGTATAAATTTCTCTTCCTTTTACTTCCTATTAGTAATCATACGGAGGTATTTAAATATTTAAAACTCTATTTAAATACTGACTCCAAAAATATAACCTGTATATGTGTGTGTGTGTGTGTGTGTGTGTGTGTACATATACATATACATATATAAATCCTTTAAAATATCTTTCCAATATAATAGTCAATATGTCTTCCAACCCTAATTATGGATTTATTTTTTTATATAAATATTTAGTGACTCTAAACTAACATATTATTTTTACTTCATTTACCCTAGCCCTACCCGGGCTAGGGTTTAATCTTTTTTTTTTATTACCATTTATTTACCACAGGGCCGAAACCCCATGGCGGCGACCACAAATTTTTTTTTTGCAGGTTTATGGAGGAGCGACAGGGAGGGGTTTCCAAGGCAGTGCCTCGGCCTTGGCCGCCCACTGTGCACTGCACAGTGTTCGGCCTTGCCGCCCACCGCGCAGCGCATAGTGCGCGGCACCGCCGGTCACTGTGCATTGCACAGTGCGCGGCTTGCCGCCGTTCACTATGCGATGCACAGTGCTCGGCCCCCGCATTTTATTTATTTTTTTAAATTTATTTATTTATTTATATATATATATATATATATTTATATAATTCTCAAAGCTAATTTTATGTGCAAATTTTTTAATAAAAGACACAAAATAATAAAGAAATCTCATAATGCAAAATTTATTTATATATATATATATATATATATATATATATATATATATATATATATATATATATATATATATATATATATATATATATATATATATATATATATATATATATATATATATATATATATATATATATATATATATAGTAAATAAACTTAGGCTCTCTTTTTCATTTGTTTTATGAATATAGGGTTTAGAAAAAATTTATATATATTTAACACTCTGATTTTTTTATTTTTTTCTTTTCTGGATATTATCAAAAGCAAAAATATGATATTGTTGGAGTCTAAGGTGAATAAATTTAATAAGATAACAGCAAAGTAATAATTATAGATTTATATCTTGCAATTAAATAACCATAGAAATCAATAATTTAATAGCAACTAAAAAAAATAATCTAAAGTTTAATAAACTCAAATTAAGGAATTAGAAAAGATGAATGCTTTGATTTTATTCCTAAACTTAATTGTGAAATTTCATTCTTGCTACTATTATTTTCTAGGATCCCAAAAAAACTTAGATCTTACAATAGAAAAATAAACTACAATATTCACCTTTAAAACAACATGCATACATTCATTAAAATATTAACAATAAATACTACCCATATTTTTCTACAAGTAGAATGATGGTAAAATTTATTAAAAAACTGATTTTCTTTTATATTTAAAAAAAATCTTTTGCATGCAAATCAAGCAACCCTTTTTCTTTTCAAAGTAGAAAATAGAAGCATATCTGGCTTTTTACAACTCTTTCAATATTCTGCAAAATTACAAGATGTTTCTTTATTTAACTACAATACTAAATCTCATGTCCTATTTCAAAATTACAACTTGCCTCTCATTCAACAAATGAGGTATATTTCTACTAACAAATTTAAACAAATAACTACAAATGGATTTAAGTATCTTCAACAATAATCTTCTGCATCTTTTCACTGTTCCTATTCTCTTCTCCTGACATTCCTGCATAATAAAACACAATATGACCACGGAGTGCTCACCTCCCAGCCTAGGCTAACTGGTAGCCACCCTCGAGCTCGGAGAACCAATTCCTAGATGGGTAACAAACAGGCAAACACATAGAAGGCAAAATACATACAGATTTTCAGACACACTCCCAACTTGGCTTCACAACACCACACTTTGGTGATGATCTTTTCAAGGGTGGTAGTGGACCAATCCTGAGGAGAATTGCAAGTATGGAAAAACAAGTAGCCACCTCATGGCACAATAAATACATCAAGAATCTCAACCCCATATTCCTTATGCCCCCCAAAGGCATTCTAACCTTATATCCCTCCTTATGACCCCCATTGCACAAACAGGCCATGCAACAAGGGTCACACAAAGATCCCTTGTAATCGCTCTCAAACGAGAGTCTCTCACTCGAGAGTTGTCACTGCTACCACCCACAAGATCCTCTTCTCTCCCAAGAGTAAGAGGTCTTGAGAAAACTCCCAAAACACAACAAAGCATAATGCAAGATTTTCAAATGAAATTCTAAAACAAGACATACAAAAACACAGATTTCTTTCACCAATCATACACTCAAACACATGCAAGAAAATAACCATTTTAAAGAATAATCAAACCAACCTTAATCTGCCCAATGGTAGTTTTGATATTTGAGGAAGAGCTGCCCAACCCACGAATCTTCTTTCTTCTACCCTTAGTCAATTTTTCTATTCCAAACTATTTTTTTTTTTTCAAAGTTTCTCTTGTCTCCAAAAATGGAGAGTGGGTGATTACCCTCCAATTCTCAAAAATCTTGCTTAAGAAGCTCATTCTCTGAGTTCTCACAAGTTTCTAAAAAACCAAAAAGGAAATAAAAGCAGAATGCAAAAAGACTCTCATTCCAAAAGGAAAAAATCTCAATTAGATTTAAACTTCTAATTTTCAATTTTCACACAACTCAAAAAAGCCAATTTTTAAAGCGTTAAAAAGATCATTAAAAAGTAGAAACTTGCCTAAAATTACCCCTAACCCCTAGGTATACCTTATGGGCTTTAAGAAACCCTATTAACTACCTTTAGGTGTTCATTTAACCCATTTTAAACCCCTCTGAAGTTTATTTTCGGGTCAAACATACGTTGACCACTCCAAAGATTATATTCCCAAAGTATTTATGACAACACATTATATTATTTAAGAAAAACTATAGTTAAACACTTTCCCACAAAGAGACACAAATAAAACACTTAAATTTAAATCCACGCATGTGTCAAGTGACACAAATAAAACACTTTTACAAATTAAAACATGGAATTGTCTCTTGTGGTTTTTACACATTAAATTTAAATAACACTTAACACTCATGCAGCATATACTGTTACGAATAAAATACAACACAAACGAGGTGTTGTCTCTCCAAATAGACAAACCCTGGCTTACAAACATACATAAGTCTAGGTTTGGTTCTCCGTAATTTCCATGGTCACATGGTAAATTTCCTGCGCATCTCAATTTACACATTAATACTTTCAAATATCCACATATAATATAATTCAAAGGAATAACGATACACATCATCACTTGCATACAATTTTCATCTGCACAGATTAAATACATCTTTTATCAAGCAAAATTCTCATAAACAATTTCATCCCAATTCACATAAATTTAACCATACATCATAGTACTATATTCATAGTAAAGTCCTGCAAATTCAATAACGACATCTATCATTGCAATATCATCCTATCTAACAATCATGTAGTGTTCTATCTCATAAAGCATATAAGTAAAATCATCAAATCATAGCAATGTTATCCAAAACCTGAAATCATATAAGTTCTAAGTCTCAAAATGCATCAAAATAAAGTATCCATAATAGTCTAAATATAAAATCCATTGAATGTTAGACTGAGTCGAGGTGAGGCCTCACATCCTCCCCCTCTAGGCATGAACTTCCTCCTGGAGTTCATCAAAGAGGTGGGGGTACTCTGATATCATACGTGCTGCGTCCTCCCATGAAGCCGTAACCTCATCATAACAATCCCACTGGACCCTAACCTAGTCCAGCTCTCGACCTCGAAGGGGCAACGTCCGGTGTGCCAAAATGCGAATGGGCTCCAAAGCTAGCTGCTCGTCCGACTCCACCTGCAAGGTATCCCAATCTAAAATGTGAGACTCATCATAGATATGTTTTCTCAAAACTGAAACATGAAACACATCGTGGATGCGCGACAGGCTAGGTGGCAATGCTAAACGGTAGGCAACTGGGCCTATCCTCTCAAGAATCTCGAAAGGTCCTACAAAGCGAGGTGCGAGCTTAGAACCCTTTCCGTAACGGATTGGACTCTTATGCGGTCGCACTCTCAAGAAAACTCTATCTCCAACCAAGTAGCTACGATCTATCCTCTTTGCATCAGCACATTTCTTCTGTCTATCCTGAGCCTCTCTGAGACGCTGCCTAATCAAATCCACCTGCTGTTCCATATCCTAAACTATCTCAGGACCAATAGCAACTCTATCCTCTATGCGATCCTAACTCAAGGGCGTCCTGCAAGGTCTGCCGTATAAAGCCTAATACGGTGGCATCCCCAAAGAAGTGTGATGCCCATTGTTATAGGCAAACTCCACTAAGGGAAGATACTCCTCCCACCGGGTCTGATGATCCATGACGTACATGCGAAGCATATCCTCTAACACCTGATTGACCCTCTCTGTCTGACCATTTGTCTCTAGGTGATAGGCTGTACTGAAATTGAGCTTAGTGCCCATAGCTGCCTGTAATGACTTCCAAAAGGAAGAAGTGAAAAGAGAATCCCTGTCAGAAATAATCTTGCGGGGCACGCCATGAAGTCTAACAATGTCTCGCAAGAACACCTGTGCTACTGCTGGAGCTGTGAATGTAGTACGAACTGGTGAAAAGTGAGCTACTTTGGTCAACTTGTCAACTGTCACCAAGATAGCATCATGGCGACGAGAAGACATAGGAAGACCAATGATGAAATCCATGGATATAGTATCCCACTTCCACTCTGGTATAGCATGAGATTGAAGCAACCCACCTGGATGGCGGTGTTCTGCCTTTACCCTCTGACACTCGAGGCATCGAGCTACTATCTCAGCAATGAGCTGCCGCATTCTCGGCCAATGATACAATTGCCTCAAGTCAGCATGCAACTTCTTAACCCCGAGATGCGCTGCATAAGGAGCTCTATGAGCCTCCGTGACAATGAACTCTCGCAACCCTCTGGAGGAAGGTACATAAATGCGCCCTCTATGGCATAACAATCCATCAGAATCTAAAGAATAATCCACATATTTCCCTTCTAGAGTAACTTGAGATCGAATTACCTGACAAACCTCTGCATACCATCCATCCTTTGGCAAGTGCTGTAGTATACGGTCTCTCAAGTCCGTGCCCATGGATATGGTGTAAACCTCATGACGTCTCCTACTCAAGGCATCTGCAACTACATTTTCTTTTCCCTTAATGTAGTGGACATCAAAATCATATTCACACAAGAACTCCATCCATCTCCTCTGACATGCATTAAGGTTCGGCTGAGTGAAGATGTACTGAAGACTCTGATGATCTGAATGCAACTCGAAGTGATGACCTAAAAGGAAGTGTCTCCACCTCACAAGTGCATGCACTACTGTTGCGAGCTCAAGGTCGTGAGTGGGATAATTAAGTTCATGAGTCTTAAGATTCCTAGACTCGAAAGCTATGGCCCTACCACCCTGCATAAGAACTACCCCTAAACCCTCTAGTGAAGCATCTATACAAACCATGAAGTCAGCTGTAGGATCTGGTACAACAAGGATAGGAGCGCTAGTAAGTGCCTTCTTGAGTTCCTGAAAGGCCTTCTCGCACTTCTCTGTCCACTCAAATTTCTTCCCTTTACGCTGAAGAGAAGTAATAGGGTGTGCGACTCTGGAGAAACCCTCGACAAAACGTCGGTAATACCCTGCTAAGCCCATGAAACTCCTAACCTCTGTCACACTGGTAGGCGCTGGCCAATCCATAATAGCCCTAATCTTTGATGGGTCAACTGAGATCCCATCATCGAAAATAACGTGCCCAAGGTATTTGACCTCAGACTAAAAGAAAGCACACTTCGATAGGCTGCCAAACAACTGGTTATCCCGCAAACACTGCAATACCTGTTTCAGGTGCTCCTCATGCTCCTTCTCATTCTGAGAATATATCAGTATATCATCGAGGAACACAACAACAAAACGGTCCAGAAAGGTACGGAACACCCCATTCATGAGGCTCATAAAAACTGTTGGTGCATTTGTAAGTCCGAACGGGACTACAGTAAACTCATAGTGACCATATCTAGTGTGAAATGCGGTCTTGTGGATATCACTTTCCACTATTCTCAACTGATGGTATCCTGACTTCAGATCTATTTTGGAAAAGACTTTGGCACCCTGAAGCTGGTCGAATAAATCATCAATTCTGGGCAAAGGATATCGATTCTTGATGGTTACTTTATTTAGCTGTCGATAATCCATACACAATCGGAGAGATCCATCCTTCTTCTTAACGAAGATGACTAGTGCACCTCAAGGGGATACGCTAGGACGAATATGACCCTTCTCAAGGAGTTTCTCAAGCTGCATTTTAAGTTCATTTAGCTCATTTGTGGTCATCCTATAAGGTGCTCTGGAAACTGGCTCGGCTCCAGGTACTAGGTCTATATGAAAATCAATCTCTCTACGGGGAGGCATTCCCGGTAACTCTGAAGGAAAAACATCTGAATATCCCTTAAGGATAGGATGGTCATCGAGCGATGTTTCTTTTTCCTCCTCTTCTCCTCTGTCACTGATAGTGATAGCAAAAAGCTGACATCCCTTCCACATGCTCCGCTTAAGCTGCATTGCGGAGATCATACGAAGAGACACAGGCCTCTGAATCCCGGTAATAACTATGGGCGAACCATGATCATCCTCACACTCGATCTTTTTCAGGCGGCAATCCATCTTGGCTCTGTGGGCATAAAGCCAATCCATGCCAAGTACGATTCCGTAAGATCCAAGTGGAGACACTCTAAGGTCTACAAAGTGGTGGTCTTGCCAATCTGTAGCTGACATGCCCTAACCTTTGATTCCACTGACACTCCAGCTCCTGAAGCTAATTCCACTTCCCAACTGACACCCTGTCTAGTTGCCACTAGCCCGCAACGCTCCACAACCAATAGAGATATAAAGGAGTCAGTAGCTCCTGAATCAAACAAAATAGATACATTGTTACCTTTGATTATACCTAAAGATTCGATAACCGTGGCCTGATGCTCAGCCTGGCGGTTGTCGACTGTTGCGAATACTCTATGGGACCTACCCATATCACCAACTGTTGGCTCTGAAGCGGCCATCCGCTGACTCCCTGCCACCTGTCCCTGAGGGCAATCCCTCGCCATATGCCCCATGGCTCCACACGTAAAGCAAGCACCCCGTGCCTGAAACTGAGCACCCTGAGCCTAGAGAATGCCTGACCTCCTGTCCTACTGGATCCACTGTACCCACCCCTGGAGGACTGCTGAGTCCCCGTCGGTTGTGTGTACTGCCCCTGTGCTCTCTGATCACGTTTCTGTCCTTGAGTCTGCCACTGTTTGGGCTTGGAGCCCTGCTGATACTGTGGAGGCTTCTGCCTCTGGTTCTGTGGTGTCTGTTGTGGAGGGGGTTTGGAGAACCCCTGAGAATTTCGGTTGTTTCTTTTCCAATGTGGTTTCTGGAATCCATAAGTCTGAGGTGCGGGATTTCGGTTCTGAAACCGATCCCTATTGTCCTGTGGTCTGACCTGAATTTCCTCGGCAATCAGTATCTTCTCTACAGCAACTCGAAGGCTCTCAGGAGCGGACATCCTAACAGGCCTGGCTATACCGGCATTTAATCCCCTGATGAAGTGGTTTACAAGAAGTTTCTCATCCTTTAGATAATCTACATAAGGCAACAACTCAAAGAATTTACTCTCATACTGGGTTATTGACAAGCCTTTTTGTTGGAGATCATGAAATTCGTCTATACGACGCTACCTGAAGTGTTCTGATAGGTACCTCTCATGAAACCTCTCTGTGAATATCTCCCAAGTGAGAGTATCAGGAACTAATCCACATTTGTACTCTTCCTGTCTCCACCAAGTGGAGGCTGTCCCTCTCAGAAGATGAACTGCAACACGTGATTTCAAGTTGCTCTCATAAGAACGCAACGCAAAGCACCTCTCAAGACTCAGAAGCCATGCCTCGGCCTCTACTCCATCTGTAGACCCTCTGAAGGATGGTGGTTGGAGGCGCATGACCTCCCTGATGAGATCCCCTGGATCTCGACGAGCTCTCTCAAAATACACTGGTTCCACCGCTGGAGGTGATCCTGGCATGTGCATAGACTCTGGCTCATTACCACCCTGGCTCAATATGCCTTCCAACCCTAATTAGGGATTTATTTTTTTATATAAATATTAAGTGACTCTAAACTAACATATTATTTTTACTTCATTTACCCTAGCCCTACCCGGGCTAGGGTTTAATCTTTTTTTTTATTACCATTTATTTACCACAGGGCCCAAACCCCATGGCGGCGGCCACGAATTTTTTTTTTTTGCAGGTTTATGGAGGAGCGACGGGGAGGGGTTTCCAAGGCAGCGGCTCGGCCTTGGCCGCCCACTGTGCACTGCACAGTGTTCGGCCTTGCCGCCCACTGCGCAGCGCACAGTGTGCGGAACCGCCGCTCACTGTGCTTTGCACAGTGCGCGGCACCTTCGGTCACTGTGCATTGCATAGTGCGCGGCTTGCCGCCGTTCATTGTGCGATGCACAGTGCTCGGCCCCCGCATTTTTTGTTTTTTTTATTTTAATTTTTTTATTTTATTTATATATAATATATATATATATATATAATTCTCAAAGCTAATTTTATGTGCAATTTTTTTTATAAAAGACACAAAATAATAAAGAAATCTCATAATGCAAAATTTATATATATATATATATATATATATATATATATATATATATATATATATATATATATTGGGTAAATAAACTTAGGCTCTCTTTTTCATTTGTTTTATGAATATAGGGTTTAGAAGAAATTTATATATATTTAACACTCTGATTTTTTTATTTTTTTTCTTTTCTGGATATTATCGAAAGCAAAAATATGATATTGCTGGAGTCTAAGGTGAATAAATTTAATAAGATAACAACAAAGTAATAGTTATAGATTTATATCTTGCAATTAAATAACCATAGAAATCAATAACTTAATAGCAACTAAAAAAAATAATCTAAAGTTTAATAAACTCAAATTAAGGAATTAGAAGAGATGAATGCTTTGATTTTATTCCTAAACTTAATTGTGAAATTTCATTCTTGCTACTATTATTTTCTAGGATCCCCAAAAAAACTTAGATCTTACAATAGAAAAATAAATTTCAATATTCACCTTTAAAACAACATGCATACATTCATTAAAATATTAACAATAAATACTACCCGTATTTTTCTACAAGTAGAATGATGGTAAAATTTATTAAAAAGCTGATTTTCTTTTATATTTAAAAAAAATCTTTTGCATGCAAATCAAGCAACCCTTTTTCTTTTCAAAGTAGAAAATAGAAGCATATCTGGCTTTTTACAACTCTTTCAATATTCTGCAAAATTACAAGATGTTTCTTTATTTAACTACAATACTAAATCTCATGTCCTATTTCAAAATTACAACTTGCCTCTCATTCAACGAATGAGGTATATTTTTACTAACAAATTTAAACAAATAACTGCAAATGGATTTAAGTATCTTCAACAATAATCTTCTGCATCTTTTCACTGTTCCTATTCTCTTCTCCTGACATTCCTGCATAATAAAACGCAATATGACCACGGAGTGCTCACCTCCCAGCCTAGGCTATCTGGTAGCCACCCCCAAGCTCGGAGAACCAATTCCTAGACGGGTAATAAACAGGCAAACACATAGAAGGCAAAATACATACAGATTTTCAGATACACTCCCAACTTGGCTTCACAGCACCACACTTTGGTGATGATCTTTTCAAGGGTGGTAGTGGACCAATACCCTGAGGAGAACTGCAAGTATGGAAAAACAAGTAGCCACCTCATGGCACAATAAATACATCAAGAATCTCAACCCCATATTCCTTATGCCCCCCAAAGGCATTCTAACCTTATATCCCTCCTTATGACCCCCATTGCACAAATAGGCCATGCAGCAAGGGTCACACAAAGATCCCTTGTGATCGCTCTCAAACGAGAGTCTCTCGCTCGAGAGTTGTCACTGCTACCACCCACAAGATCCTCTTCTCTCCCAAGAGTAAGAGGTCTTGAGAAAACTCCCAAAACACAACAAAGCATAATGCAAGATTTTCAAATGAAATTCTAAAACAAGACATACAAAAACACAGATTTCTTTCACCAATCATACACTCAAACACATGCAAGAAAATAACCATTTTAAAGAATAATCAAACCAACCTTAATCTACCCAATGGTAGTTTTGATATTTGAGGAAGAGCTGCCCAATCCACGAATCTTCTTTCTTCTACCCTTAGTCAATTTTTCTATTCCAAACTATTTTTTTTTTTTCAAAGTTTCTCTTGTCTCCAAAAATGGAGAGTGGGTGATTACCCTCCAATTCTCAAAAATATTGCTTAAGAAGCTCATTCTCTGAGTTCTCACAAGTTTCTAAAAAACCAAAAAGGAAAGAAAAGCAGAATGCAAAAAGACTCTCATTCCAAAAGGAAAAAATCTCAATTAGATTTAAACTTCTAATTTTCAATTTTCACACAACTCAAAAAAGCCAATTTTTAAAGCGTTAAAAAGATCATTAAAAAGTAGAAACTTGCCTAAAATTACCCCTAACCTCTAGGTATACCTTATGGGCTTTAGGAAACCCTATTAACTACCCCTAGGTGTTCATTTAACCCATTTTAAACCCCTCTGAAGTTTATTTTCGGGTCAAACATACGTTGACCACTCCAAAGATTATATTCCCAAAGTATTTATGACAACACATTATATTATTTAAGAAAAACTATAGTTAAACACTTTCCCACCAAGAGACACAAATAAAACACTTAAATTTAAATCCACGCATGTGTCAAGTGACACAAATAAAACACTTTTACAAATTAAAACATGGAATTGTCTCTTGTGGTTTTTACACATTAAATTTAAATAACACTTAACACTCATGCAGCATATACTGTTACAAATAAAATACAACACAAACGGGGTGTTGTCTCTCCAATTAGACAAACCCTGGCTTACGAACATACATAAGTCTAGGTTTGGTTCTCCGTAATTTCCATGGTCACATGGTAAATTTCCTGCGCATCTCAATTTACACATTAGTACTTTCAAATATCCACATATAATATAATTCAAAGGAATAACAATACACATTATCACTTGCATACAATTTTCATCTGCACAGATTAAATACATCTTTTATCAAGCAAAATTCTCATAAACAATTTCATCCCAATTCACATAAACTTAACCATACATCATAGTACTATATTCATAGTAAAGTCCTGCAAATTCAATAACGACATCTATCATTGCAATATCATCCTATCTAACAATCATGTAGTGTTCTATCTCATAAAGCATATAAGTAAAATCATCAAATCATAGCAATGTTATCCAAAACCTGAAATCATATAAGTTCTAAGTCTCAAAATGCATCAAAATAAAGTATCTATAATAGTCTAAATATAAAATCCACTGAATGTCAGACTGAGTCGAGGTGAGGCCTCACACTTCTCGATTGTATCTGCATCAAGACGAATTATAGCTTCACCATCATCATTTTTTATGACTCTTGATTCCTTGTCAAAATGATGGGCGCATGCAAGAACAAACTCAGGTTCTAGGGCAGCCATTGGGAAGGAAGATGCATTATGGATATGGTTGTCCAATAGCCATTGCAAGTTATTATCCTGTGGATCTTCTACCCTGTTGATGAATTCTGCCATATCAACGTGCCCTATCTCTGTGTCTCTTATGCGATCCAAAGGAGAAGAAACCTGGGAAGGTGCAACCTCATTCTGATATTTGTCATATTTGTATTTCATTTTCTTTGAAGTCGGAGATGCCGACAAATCTGTCATTGATTGTGAGCCTAGAATACTGTGATGAAGACTTAAAAGAGTTAAGGCAACATCATAGTCAGTTGCAAACATCATTCTTCCTTCTCCAAATGGGTAAAACTTTGATCCTTGAATATCACGATTTTGTGAGAGGAAGAGGGGAAATATGTAGAAAGGGGAAAATCTTGACTTTTGACCATTTTTAGATCTTGGGAGAATTTTCACAAGTATACAAGTTGGAAAGGACATACATGCAATCAGGGTTTTAAAACCCGAATACAAGTACACTTGTAAATTCGAAAATGGAGAAAAGGACGAAAAATGAGATTTTGACTTGCGAAAAATGACGAAAATGGAAAGTACGAATATGGGGAACATGAATTGATAGAAATGGGAAAATCCAGGAAAGTCATTTGCATGAAAATGGGAAGAACTCTTCAACATGTAATCTGGCTTTTAAAAACCCAAATTTGCAAGGGAGGGGTATTTCACACTTTTCAACTTGGAATTTTAACCAAAAATGGTTAAATTCCTTAACCGTAGGGGAAGAACAAGAGTTTCCAGCGAACTTGTAATCGAGATTAAAAATCCCGAATACAAGTAGAGAGGGAATTTTTGGGAAGAACAATGCAATTTGAAAATTGCATACCAAGGGGAAAAATCCTCTCACAAAAATCGATTTTGGGGGAAGAACAACACATATTTACAAAAATGCAACTAAGAACGAAAAAGAAAGCAAGAAAATAATAAAATAAAGGAGAGAAAGGAAAGAAGTCATACCTTTCTTGAAAATGCAAATGCTTCTCTAATAATGCAACAATCCTTGGAATGAAGAAGCAAAATCAATCAATAAACCCAAACCGCAATGCCAAACCCTTAACACGTTTTTGCAAAAAATGTCTTATATGGAAAAACGTGGCAGCAAACAAGAGTAAAATGTCATAGAAAATGCTTGAATAATCCTTAACCCTCAATGCCTTGGTACTCCAAGCCAAAACGATTCATGTCCTTGAAGATTCATGGTATTAAACACTTCCAATATGCAGCCATAATGATTCACGTGGAGGAAAAAACGTGGCAACTATTGCATATTGGAGGACATCATTAAATAGCTTGAAACTCCTCCCAAACTCCACGCCTAGGTGAGAGAGGGCAAAACGATTTAGGAGTTTGCAGTTTGTTGAAGATTTAATCAACCAAAATGTGGCATTAAAGAAAAACGTGGTTGTTGATTTAGGGCGAAAAACCAGTCAATGCATCCTTCAAATGTCACGAAAGGTGTCCAAGAATGCATGAAAATAGGATGCAAACCAAAACGCCTCCTTCCTCCAACAATCTCTCCAGAAAATTTGCCTTGAAATGGTCAAAAACCATTTTTCCTTGCATTTCGGGTTTTTTGGAATGAAAGACAAGTTCAAATTTGCATAAGGGAATGCAAATCGGGTTTTTTGGAGATAATGACAAGTTTTAATTTCACTTTTTCCACTTATAAGCCAAAATCGGGTTTTTTGGAGCAAACTACAAGTTTTATTTTTACTTTTTCACTTGCCAAGCCAAAATCGGGATTTTTTAGACAAATGACAAGTTTAAAAATTGTCAAAAATGCACATTATGCATGAAATCGAGTTTTTTGTAGCAAACTGCAAGTTTTAATTACTTGTAAAAGGGAAATAAAATTCCTACAACAAGTTAGAAATACTTGCACATATGTAATGGGGATTCAAAATCCCTATTACATGCAAAAACCATTAAAGTAGGGGTTTTTTGACCAAACTGCAAGTTTACTTGTAATTGAGCCAAAAAATCCCTATTTTAGCTAAACAAGACCAAAAAACAATAAAAAGGACAAAAACAACAAAGGGGAAATTTAAAACAAATTGCAAGTAGCATCTTTTAATAAAAGTGCACATATAATAAGCTAAAAATTTCCCTACAACAATCAAAACAATGAATATCATTAAAACTTGCAGTTTGAAAAAAATTCTCCACCTACAGTCGGGATTTTAAAATCCGAAATTGAAGGAAAGACATAGCAAACGAACCCATAATTTGATGAAATTCGAAACGCAGTTCGAGAATAGACTGAGGATTAAGCCAGTCCAAGGATTAGTCAAAATTCTACCTCAGGAAGCGTGCCATAGAGTAAAATTTTTTTATTTTTTCACAAAAATTTCATGTAGTGGTCCTTCATTTTTGGAAACAAAAACGAGGACAACAGAACCTGCAAACATTGTCGAAGAATAACTGTCGATCTGAAGAACCTACACTAAAATAGAAGATGATCAGGTAGAGAAGACTATAATCTGCATGAGTGCCCTCAAATAACACTTCTCAAATCAGATGGCAAACAAAGGCAAACAACTGAACTCGAAGATACAGATGGCAAAAACACCAAAGTCTAAAGAGTTGATCAATCGAAGATGGAAGGTTGCCTCTAAAAATAGGAATGAAAGAGTGTACTCCAACAAACCAAGGAAGCATTAGAACCAACAACCAATAAGAGAAACCCCCCATAATGTTGACAAGGGAGAGGTGATAGGTACATTGAAACTAAATGCCAAGAAAAACTGCATAACGAAGAACGAGGAACAGGGAGAGTGCAACAGAAAATACAAACACATATAAAGGCTAGTGTCGTGGATGGAACACTCACTTGACACACATCATGAGGCTATTGTCATGGAAGGAACACTCACTTGACAAAGGTAGATGACAAACAAGGCAAACATCAAATCTCCCCATGACACTTTATAATGGAGTGCGAGTACAATAAGGCACAAGATGTGCAAGATCCCAAGCATGCAAGGAATAGTGGCACTTTATCTCAGTGCGTTTGCCAAAAAAAAAAGCTTACAAAATGATGTATACAATGCTCAAAAAAGACAAAAGGAGGCTGGAAATACATAAATAATAGCCAAAGATGAGTCATCCCACACAAAGAAAAGGATCCTAGGAGCTGAAAACATCCAAGATATTCACTAGAGTGCATAAATACAAAATATTGAATAAAATGTACATGGAGTAGAATTTTTAAAGAAGACCCATACCACTAGAAATTTCACAGAACCAACTTTCCAACGATATCTCGTGTGGCAAAAACAGAGTCTGGATGCTCAAGATATGCCTCCCGGAGTGAAAAAAAGAACTTTTGGCTTTGACGTCAAAATAAGACATTAAAATAAAAAAAATAAAAGAAAAAACCTCCATATCTAAAGAGAGATCGGAAAGATCTTTCCAACGCCTATTCATTTTCGAAAATCCAACTCTGTTTGCCCAAGTTATGACAAAAAAACCATCTACTTGTCAAAAAACCTTCAAAGAAAAAAAAAAAAAAAACCCTCCCTGCTAGTGGCAAGGAGGTGGTGATCTGGCTGAGCGGTAGCAAAGTGGAGGCTGGGCCGCAAAGGTTTCAAGGTGGCGGAGCGACGGCTGTTGCTGGGCGGCGGGGGACCGTCGGGTGCTTGCAAACCCCGATGGTAACCACCAAGGCTCCCGCGGTGGTCTTGGAGACTGCCGACAACTCCAAGGTCGTCGGGGTGACTATGTTGGCCTGGGCAAGCCGTTAAACTTCCCCAAATATATATATATATATATATATATATATATATATATATATATATATATATATATATATATATATATATATATATATATATATATATATATATATATATATATATATATATATATATATATATATATTGAAAAACGTGCCCAAGAAGGGCAAAAATTTTAAAAAATTGCCAGAGCCACAATTGTCCAAACTGGACAAATTTTTTTATAAAAATGGGGTTTTTGGGTGTTCTGAGCTCAACAGTGAGGTTCGTTTGAGCTCAAAATGCCCAGAAACAAAAAATATCCCCAAATGCAAATAAAAAAACTCTGAAAAAGCTTGAAACCCTCCTCCAAAAAATCTTCTAAAAAAATCAGGAACAAGCAGCAGCAGATGTAGGCTCTGATACCATGAAGAAGTTGAGAAAATACAACTTCAAAGATCCCAAGAACACCTGCAAGCAAAATACCCGTCACAAGAGAAGAATGGAGGCGAAAAGCAATAATGACTCTGAAGAAGAAGATTATCATTCAGAGAGGGAATCAAGGAAAAAGTACAATACAATCCTTATAAAAGGATATTTGTAGCCATAAAAGTGTGCAACCCTAAAGAACCCCTAAAGGGATAATGTGTATTTAATAATTAGAATAATTATTAAATACCTAGCATGTTATTGAAATGCCTAAGTTTAACTTGCGCGTAGAATATAATAGACTAATAATTAAATAAATAATTATTAGCTAATACATGATAACTCTAACAGCTAACATAATATCTTGTATATTTTACTACTCCTTCCTTTTGGCCTAGGACTACCCCAAAAATTTTTTTTATAGGCGCTTGTATGTGTATGAAATCATATGTTCTAGTTAGGTCCTCCCATATTAGTGCCTTTGTAAAAGAGTCTTTAAGAGTTTGGAAGGCTTCTTGACAAGTTGTCATCCAGTCAAAATTAGAATATTTGGTTAGTAGGACAAATAAAGGTGTTTCAATTTTGTTGAAATCTTTTATAAATCAATTGTAAAAGCCTACATGACCTAGAAAGATCCTAACATTATTCTATTTTAGTGGAATTGGTAGGTTTATGATCACTTCAATTTTACTTGGATCTACCTAGATACCACATTGTGAGATATAATATCCCAACATTATTCCTTCTTCCATCATCATGTAGAACTTTTCATTGCGAAGGAACAAATTATGATTTTAACATTGAACTGCAATACTTTCTCTAGATTTGTCAATTTTTCATCATAAGTATTCTCATATATATTGAAATCATCCATATACACTTTCATGCAGTAACGGGACAAATCAAAGAATATGCTTATTGCAACTATTTGAAATGTAGTAGGAGCCTTTCATAACCCAAATAGGAGAACCACATAAGCACAAGTGCTCCATGGATGAGTACATTCTATTTTATCATGGTCTTCTTATACACATATACACAATATGTAAGCTTACAGGTATATACACAATGCACAAGCTTATACTAAAAAAGTAATACATCAGATAAATTAAAGTAAAATATTATTATGAAGGATTTGCCTTAGACTTTAAGCTTATGAGTATTGCTTTGTATTCATCTTATCTTATCATATGTAACACCTAGAAAAATGTTTGTATCACTCATTAAAACACATCTAATAGATGTTACTATTACTCATGAAATCTTATAATAGATGTTTGTATCATGGTCTTCTGGTGCAATTTTCATCTAATTAGAACCACTCAATCCATCTAAAAAGGAGAAATATTTCTTAACCACTAAAGAGTTCTTCACTTGGTCTATAAAAGGTAGGGAAAGTGATCTTTTCTTGTTGTTGTTCATTCAATTCTCTATAATGCACACATACTCACCATTTTCCACCCTTCTCAGGGACTGTCACCAGAGGTGAAACTTGTTGACTATTTGATATAGGGTAGATAAAGACATTATCCAAAAGCTTCTATAGTTTAGTTTTTGACTATTTCTTAGACAATAAGATTCATTCTTTGTTTGGGTTGTCTAATTGGTTGGCAATCCTCTTTAATGTATATTCTATGGGTGCACAAATTAGGATCCAAATTGTTCATGTCATGATAATCCCAAGCAAATATTGTTTTGTGATTTTGCAACATGGAAATCAATTTATTTTTGTTTCTTTATGCTCAACTAACTATTTATGTTGATAGATCTATTCGGTGTTACCTCAACTTTCTTAGTCAAGGCTATCATAGAGGCATCATTTAAGCATGACATGTTAAGGTCACAGTTACAAGGTAGAAACTTATGAAGTTATCTTAATTCAGGGATGATAGTATGCAATGTCCAAGATGAGCATGCTAAACAAGAATTTTGTTGTGGGTCCCTAACATAATTATTTTGGATAATATTAGAAAACAATGTATCCTCATCTTTCAATAGAAGCATGGGACTCTTTTAAACTATCATAAATGTTTGCAATTTGCATTCAAATAATTGTCTCCAAGGTCTAGCTAGACTAATTGATCCATCCCAATGAAGGCTTGTGCAAGTGGATACAAAACCAATTTCTTTGTTACATTCTCACAAGAAATTATCATGTCTCCAATCTTATAGCCTATAAAACCATCTATAGGTGTCAACCATGGTTGGCCTAAGATGAATGTGTATCCACCTAGATTGGCCTTTACCTGAAGAACTATTGAATTTGTTGGGTATTCATAGGAATCCATTGTGATGACAAAATCCTCAATGACACTCTCAATTTTAATAGTTGAGCTATTTTCTAGTTAGAGTACTATGGATGTAGGTTGAAGATTAGCTGATTAAAGATTTTACACTGTCTCTCTATTCACAATATTAATAGTTTCACCTAAATCAATTAAGGTATTGCATATTAAAATGCCATTAATGAACACGTCTGTAATTGGGCTTCCTAGATTTATATATTTTGGAGCAACAACTTTGCCAACATGATATCTATCAATTGTCCTATAACATGGACAATTTTGAGATTTCTTTTTTTATGTATTTTTTTGCTTGCTTTCTTTCAACACAATCCTTGAACAATTTTGTTGTAGGTAGGGATGTCTTTAATGGCTTGTAATAATAGAATTTTATTAGAGACATCATATCCTTTAACTATTTTATTGTAGATAGGAATGTCTTTAATGGCTTGCAACAATAGAATTTTTGTAGAGATATTATTTAATTAACAAAGAAAGTCAAATTCAAATTAGGTTTATATTCTTGGTATCTTATCTCTCAGAAATTGGAGGGTCCTTACTAGTAATTTTTTCTTGCTCGAGGTTTTGATTTTGTTGGTTTGGCTATAGGTTAGCATTGTTGGCAGGTTCCTTAGAGGGAATTTCCAAAATTAATGGTGATGTAGGAGTGAATATGGTCTTTTTAAGTGAAGATGCACATTGTTGATATCATTGACATGGGTGGAATACTGAATAACATCATTAGCATAATCCCGTTAAACAAATCTAATGTTAGGATTAGGTAATGGATGAGCTAGTAATTATGTGGATCTTGGTGGATTAGAAGTAGAACTTTGTAAAATAGTTAGTTGTGCAGACAATTCTTACAATTGTTGTAAGTAACCAATATTAGGATTAAACTAGGATTGGTTACCCTACCATTGTTATCATTGCTATGTAGGTTTAGGTAACTTCAATGCTAGTTTCAGCCTTATGACTAATATTGTTGTTGTGGCCAAACTCCTTGTGGAGATTCCCATTCAAGTGTCCCATGATTTTTGTAGTGCCCTCCCTAATTCATCTTGTCTTTTGTGCATCAATAGATCATATTGATATAGCTTAGTCTTCTTTATGATGATTTGATGGTATCTAACCATGTACTAACCCTAACTCATGATTATATTGGATATGATGATGATTTTCATAGTGCTTGGTTGTCGTGACTATCTTCTACTACTTTTGTGATAGAGACAATGTCATATCACTCATTGCGAGCATGATATGATGTTGTGATTCTCTTCACTTGCCTGACCATTTATGATATATGTTATTATATATGTTGTTGTATGTGTATTGGTGGTGATAGGTTTGCAGGTACCAGTGACTCTACCT
Organism: Cryptomeria japonica; assembly: GCF_030272615.1. Taxonomy (NCBI): domain Eukaryota; kingdom Viridiplantae; phylum Streptophyta; class Pinopsida; order Cupressales; family Cupressaceae; genus Cryptomeria; species Cryptomeria japonica. Next base: position 717,330,144 of record NC_081405.1, on the reverse strand, counting down.
TCTTCACATGTCTGAGCATGTCTTATCCTAATGGCAAGTTGATCGGAGATGACATGAAAACTCATTCTGCACTCTACGTTTAAGTTGATTACCCTTGTCAATTTAGAGTCTTGGTGTGAGTTGTTATTTAGCGTCGAGTGGTTTCTTGAGTTGTCCTATGTTGGATTGATTCGTAGTGTTGTGATTATTGATTGATTTAATTATTAATTAATTAATTGATTAATATAGTTTAATAATATTAAATTAAATTAATAGATTTACATAGTTTATAATAATAAATTAAATAAATAGTTGACATTAATATTTAAGATTAATAAGGGATTAATATTGGAACTTATATTTAATAAGTGATTTTATATTATTGATTATTTATTTATTCATTTAATGACTATAGGATATTTATTATTTATTAATTTGGGTATTTATTTGTACACCCTTGGTTATTTTATGGGCTTTTATATTTAATTGTGCCCATGGTTTAATTCGTCATTGGTTGTTTATTGTTATTATTTCTCTTTTTATCCTATTGGGATTAATTAAATATTATATTTATCTTACCTACCCTATTATTTTATTGGCTGAATTATTGGGTAAGTTAATTAAATAATTTATTATTCTCACCTTGGTTTTCGAGAAGGGTTAGTAAGAAATATATTTTATTTTATTATTTTGATTGACCGACATTTTTTAATGGTTTTGGCTTTAATATTCTATATAATATATTTTCTCGAGCTTTGCCAAGTTGTTGGCTTTTTGGGAATTTTTTGTATGATTGAAGATTTGAAAGCTTGAGTTGATTTGGTTGGATTTTGGTTTGATTGCGCTTCTCCAGATTCATTTTTCATAACTTCAATTTTTCCAGGTCGGAGATCTATTTTCTTCTATTGTTTTTAATTTAAAAGTATGTTTTCTTTGTGTCTGTGGGAGCAATTTTGAGAAGGTATCATATAGTTGATAAATATAAATGTGCAAATGAGACCTTGGGATGAATGCATTTTATATAGTTTTCATTTTTATGGGAAGCTGGGTTCATTTTTGTGTTTCTCATGAATTTTATTTCTGTTTTGGAGACTTTCTGGGCATATGCGCTAAGTAAACAAATGTGCAACAAAAATTAACAAATGCTCTGAAAGAATTAACAAATGCTCTAAAAGATTTAACAGATGCTCTAAAAGATTTAATGAATGCTCTAAAACATTTAGTGTTAGAGTAAAGGTATTAGTTTACTTAATTAATTAAATCGTATTGATTTAATAATTAAGTCACATTTTCTCTATTTCACTTAAGCTAAATTTATAAAGCTAAACTTAGGAATATTAATAATTAATTTATTATTAATTATTAATTGCTTTTAGGGTTTTCCTTTTTAGGTTTGATCTCCTTTTATAAGGATTGATCCCTTTTGTAATTCATTAATCTGATTATTATTATTGCATATTCTTGCTTTGGGTTTTCAAAGCAATCTTTGTGTTTTGTGAGTCTTCCATTGTTGTGACAGGTCATTTGCATATAGGTGTTCACTGGGTTTTGTGAGGTTGTATTCTACAACTTTAACATGGTATCAGAGATTTAGGCTTGAGGCTTTTCAAAAAAAATAATTCAATTGGCTAGTTAAAAAAAAAAATTATTGCTGGGTTTTTAATTTTTTTTGTTAAAAAAAAAAATCAAGTTGGTGCATGTTGTCAAAAGATTTTTTTTAATTAAAAAAGGTCAACCCTTTGCAACAAAAGTACCATGCATCAGTGCTGATGTCAGCATGATGTCATTATCACATCAGTGGTATGGATGGCTTGCATGGCACCCTGTGACCCTCTTTGTGCCCTAAAAGAGGGTTATTTTTGTTTTGGCCATAACTTGGGCATACGATATCGTTTTTTAGCAAACGAGATATCGTTGGAAAGCTGGTTTCGTCTACTTTCCAGATTTGTAGGTTTCATCACTTTTTTTTTTTCAGTTGTTGGTGCATTTTACAACCATTTGAACTCAGAGGTGTTGTTTTTAGTCCTGAGCTCGTAACTTTTCACCAGTTTCTCCATTTTTTGGTTTCCAATGGCATTGGGACGGTGTTTTAATCTCTTCACAACCGTCCATGCACTTTTTCCATATTTTACTCCAGGTACATTTTATTCAGTTTTTTGTGTTTCACACTCTAGTGAATTACTTGGACATATGACATCATGGAAATTTCTAGTTTGCATGGGATGACTCTTTTTTTGGTTGTTATTCATGTATTTCCAGTATTATGTCTTTTTTTGACATTTTAAGTTTTCATTGTAAGTACTTATGATTTTGTAATCGCACTAAGATAAAGTGTCTTTGTATTGCACATGTATTATGGGATCTTGCACATCAATTTTGTGCCTTATTGTACTCGCACTATGATATAAAGTGCCATGGGGGTTTGATGTTTTCCTTTGTTTGCCTTCATACCTTTCTCATGCATGTGTGCCTTGGTTTGCACACCCTTTGTATTTGCTTGTACTTTCATGTTTGCATGGTCAAATGTTCTTGGTTCTTCTTCATGCAGTACATTATGGCTTTCAAATTCAGTGTACTTGTCATATCTCTCCCTTGTTAGCATTATGGGGGGGTTTCTACTGTTGGTGCTAATACTTCCTTGGTTTCGTATTGGAGTGAGCTATGTATTCAATATTTGTTCCTATGTACTAGGTGGATGCAGCGGCTGGTTACCCATGCATTTTGGTGAGATGAAATATTTACCATATGAACACTCTTGCATTCCTATTTTCTGGAGGCAACCTCCCATTTTTTATTTGATCAGTTCTTCAGATTGTTGGTACTTGTGCCATCTGTATCTTCGAGTTCTAGAATTTTTTTCTGTGTATGCCATCTGATTCAAATTCAAGTAGTGTCATTGAGGGCACTCATGCAGATTCATGTCTTCTTGATCTTGACCATCTTTTGTTTCAAAGGAGGTTCTTATTTCAACATCTTAGTAGTCATTCTACAACAAAGTTTGCAGCTTCTTCATGCTTTAGTGATTCTTCATGCTTGCATTTTGTTCCTATCTTTTGGAACATTCTTGTTTGGAGGCTTCTTAGTACTTCACTTGAGCTTTCATCTCTTATTGGAGAGGATATTTGTTCCCACAAGGTTTTCTCCTTTTCTCCACTTTACAGAGATTTCATTGTACTTGGGTACCTCATCAGACCTTGTTGTCGGGACCCATTTTTGACTTTCATGCATCTAGTCCTTAGTTGTTTTTTTAGCTTCTCCCTAACTTCATCTTAAGGGGGGGTGTTAGTAAAGGTATTAGTTTACTTAATTAATTAAATCATATTGATTTAATAATTAAGTCACCTTGTCTCTATTTCACTTAAGCTAAATTTAGGAAGCTAAACTTAGGAATATTAATAATTAATTTATTATTAATTATTAATTGCTTTTAGGGTTTTCCTTTTTAGGTTTGATATCCTTTTATAAGGATTGATCCCTTTTGTAATTCATTAATTTGATTATTATTATTGCATATTCTTGCTCTGGGTTTTCAAAGCAATCTTTGTGTTTTATGAATCTTCCATTGTTGTTGCATACAGGTGTTCACTGGGTTCTGTGAGGTTGTGTTCTACAACTTTAACATTTAGCAAATGTGCTAAAGGATTTTTCAAATGCGCTAAAAGATTGGTCAAATGCACGATTCTGCCTTTTTAGTGGGTTTTTGATAATTTTGTCAATTGTGATCAATTTTTATGATTTTGACTTTTTACTAGAGGCATGTTGTGATGTCCTTGAGGTTCTTGGCTCTATGTATTGCTCAGATTTGAATGTTTTATTATTGTGTGGGCTCTGATAAGAGGAATATTTCCTTACCGTTGAGGATTGTGTGTACATGTTGTTATAGCTCCAACAAGGAGAATACCTTGTTGTTGAGGATGATTTGAGTATGCTCCAACGTGAGGTCTATGATTCGCTGTTGAGGATTGTATTATGTTATGGCTGTTGGCATATGTGCAGAGTATGATGTCAATATGCTGAAGAGTAAACCGGTATATTGAAGTAAGCAACTTGCAAGATGATATTGTATGTTGTCATTGATGTCAATATGCTGAAGAGTGAACCGATATATTGAAGTAAGCAACTTGCAAGAGAATCGGTATGATGTTGTGAACCGGTATATGTGAAAAAGTGAAGTGGTATGTCTGTCCAAGTGAATCGGTATGTTGGAATGTGAACCAGTACATGAAATATTTTGTATCAAGGTTTCATATGGTATGACTACCGATTGGTAGTCTTAGCTTCAAGGTTTTCGATTGAAGTGTTCTATGCCTATGTGATTCAATCAATGACATCATGTGATGAGTTAGCATTGTAATGAAGAACAGATTATGTTGCTACGTCAGCCTTGTGCGTGTGAAGGATCTTGCATGAAGGAGATTGATCCTATTTACCTCAGGAATGTGCGAAGTCTTTGTAAACGGTGGAGAACGCGTGATGGGTTATCAGCCTCCTAGAATCGGTGAAGAACGAACATTGGAGAACGTCTTGAGATCTGTTCAAGACTGTTGTAATCAATGCAATATGTTCAACAGTTAGGATTGAACCGACTAAATTGCTTAACCTAAATGTTTAGGGTTTAGGGTTTATGCTACCGACCTATCTGTTTCTTATAAGGTCGATGTTGTTTTTCATGTTGAAGTTGTTGGTAAATGTTGTGTGTGTATCTAAGTGCAGAGATACATGATTCTTGCCAGACCAGATAAGAGAATAGATACCTACAGGGTGTGATTGCAGAAAGAAGGAACTAAAGCGGATCTGCATTGGCATTGAAGTGCTATTACTAGATCATTGTAATACATGTTGACCTCTAACCACTTCAACAGTTGGAAAATCCCTTAACAGGGTAGCTTTAGCCAACTTGTTGTAAATCTTTTAACACGGTGACTTAAAATCATTGAGTTCTTAAAATCCTCTAACAAGGTAACCTTTAATAGGGTTTAACCCTTGACCGGGTATTTTAACCATCCCTTAACTGGGTGATCCCTAGCAGGATCGGTTCCTAACATAACCTATTGTAAAGTCTTTAACCGGACTAGGCTCCTAATAGAGCAGACTTCAAAAGGGTTCAAAGAACAGCTTGTGGGTATTCATCCCCACCGTGGTTTTTCCCAGTTGGGTTTCCACGTGAAAAATATGTGTTTTATGTGTGATGCTTTTCATGTGATTCTTTGTTATTCTCTGTCAAGCGGTAAAGCATGTTGAACCAATAAGCCTTTACATTTATGTTGATGTATTACTAGTGTATGCATATGGGGGAAGTGGAAATAAGATGTTAGATTGTGTGGAAAGCTAAGAGTTACCGGTTTATGTGTTTCACATTCTTACTGTGTTTAACCGGTAGTAATCTGGTTTAGACCGGTGTTATTGCTTGCCAGTCGAGTGCAGTGTTTTCAGTCAAACTGGTTCAAGGAAAAGTGGTTTTTGTCAGTACTGATTCACCCCCCCTCTCAGTACTGGTTTGGTACTAACTGTTCATCATTGATTCATCAATGGCTGAGTAAGATGTATGTGTGCCTTACTCTTGCTTATTGTTATGTCTTTTATAGTGGAGGCTCTTGTTTGCATGTTGGCTTTATGGACCATGTTATACCTTGCTATTATTATTCTTTAGGGCTCATTTGGTTGTTATTGTTATGCATGATGTGTGTTCCATGTTGTTTATATGGCTGATGACATATGTTATTCGTGTTTCATGAGTTTATAATTGATTGAGTAACCTTTGTTATCCGATTGGATTGTATTGTGAGCCCATGATTATGTGACGTGCATTGTTGTCACCCTAAGGTCTAGGTGCATGGTAGGAGGAGTGGGCTTACAAGTGAGTGACTGGGGTCGTGGGGAGTAGATAGCTAGGTTACCCAGAGTCTAGGTTGTTAGAATATCTCATTGGGAGTTTACCTTATAATCAAGTGATGATTTAATTAATTGATTCTAGGAGGGTTTGGGTATTAGTAATTCACCATAATAAGATAAGAAATGGTTGGTAGCCCCTCTGCCTTGCCTAGTGGTAGTGATCCGGGATAGGATTGGGAAGGCCTTGGTAACCCAGGTAAGATAATCTCCCTTACTCCTTCAAGGTTGAGATGGCTCTGCATGTGCATCTAAGATGGTTGGGATAGGTAACCTGGTATGGTCGAGATAGGTGCCCAAGTTCCCAGGTTCCCATTTGTCGCATGTGATGACACTCTTTCCCTACATATAGATCCTGGTGCCTTGAGTCTTGATTTGATGCGTTGCCTCTAGAGATTTTATTATGGAAGTCTTATGATTATTTGAGCCTTGTTTTAGTCGCGTGATGTGTGGAGTGTTATCCTTTGGTTGTCAGGTATCATACTAGATCTAGAAGTATGTGTGGGATCTTGTGTCATCTCCTATCATGGGGGGTGGTTCCTTTGGTTCCACATGGTCAGGTGGTTTGATACCTTCTTCCATTGGGGTGTTCCTCGTTGGATGCTCTTGTGCGTGGATGTGGATTCATATCTTCTCTTCATGTAGATGGATTCTTGGATTATATTCTATGTATTGGAAATTGAGATTATGTATCTTGAATCATGAGGAAGGCGTAATTATAAAGGAAGAATATGTAATAATATCATATGTAATAGGAATTGTAGTGGATTGAGGTCATGATGTATTGTAATAGAACATGATTGTTGAAATCATTGTAAATGACCATGTTGTAATTAGATATTCATTATGTATGTAATCCTAGATTGGAAGAAACCATATGATTGAGTGATGTGCATGTTAGCATTATATGAATGTTTTAATGGAAATGATGTTATTCTTGGTTCATGGATATCTCTACAATATGGAAAGGAATGAGAAGCTTACAGGATGAGTGGTTATACTTAAGGAAGTGAACTAGTGTGCATTAGATGATTCCTAATTTAGAATTCATGATGATTTGATATGTTAGATGGTTTGGAAAGGGATTAGGAATATTTGGTTTTGGTGTTTTAAAATAAATCAAATGGATAATGGGGATATGATAGGATGTACATTTGTTGAATAATAATTCTCATGTTAAGAAGGAAAGTAATTGATTAGGAAATGAATGTAAAGAATGTTAAATGGTATCATAGATGGAGATGTGTTTATGTGTTAGATTTATTTACGTGATGGCGTTGAAGTACCCTAGGGAATGGTAGATGTTGTATTGTGTTCCGCTTGTGTAATTATGATATTATGTAAATGTTAATGATAATTTATGTAATCTTGTAGATGTTAAATCATGCTTTTGAGTAATGATAGTTTAATGTGTTGTGTTAGTAGATGATAAAATAAAAATTATTATCTCTAGTTGTATGTTAGTTGGCTGTATTTCTCTAGGGTATTTTGGCGGGCATTACAATTTTATCAAGTGGTTGAAGGTTGATTAAACCATGAAGAATTACTTATGAAATAATTTGAGAAAGGAACATTATAGGATTATAGACCTTGGGAAGTACCTTTTCATTGATTCCACTATTTTTACTAGGCCATTTAGAATATTTGTCCATCTTCATCCTCATATGCCTTGAAGTCTGGTTGTTCATATTTATCTTCAATACTTTCCACTCTTTTGCACTTGTGGTCTCATTTCTTTTTGAGACAATATGAACATTATTTTGTTAAAGCTGCTTCTACATCTTCTTATATCTTCCCAATATGCAGTGTAACTAGTTGGGTTTCCATGTGATTGATGATGTCCTATCTTATTTTCCTATAAGAATTACTAAGATCCATTATTGAGATACCAACAACTATTTTGGTAGTCATTGCTCTCAAGCTACGTCTCTTATCCATTGTGACCCCTGAATAGTTTCTACAGAGTTGGAAAACATCCTCCCATGGGACTTGAGATATATTACCTAATCCTATGAGGTCCAAATCATCCAAACTTTCTTCATTAACTCATAAGAATATGAATTTCAAGGAGTCTCTTGTTGGTCAATTCTATTTGGATATCTATAGACAGAATAAGAATCTTTCTACATAAATCTTCTAGAGGTTCATCTTCCTTCTAAGTAATCCTAAATATATCATCACCTCTCATATCTCTTCCTTTGTAAGAGTCCTTATATAAATCTTAAGAAACTTCTCTTCCATGATGTTTCTATCGACTACAGTATTTATTCTAATCCCCATGAACCATGTCAATGTTGAATCTTTTAGTGTGGTTGGGAACAATTTTAATCTATGTACATCTATAGGGTAATCATATTTTTGTAAAAGGACATCAAATTCAAGAATGTTTGAGGATCCTTTGTCATCAAGCCATGAAAGCTTAGAAGAACTCAAGGAGGCATATTCTTCATAGCAACATTTATTTCTTGATTAAGTATAGGAAAGTGGAAGGTATTTGTTTCAATATCTTGTTCATCCTCTCCTCCTCCACTATACTCCATCATTGGATGGGAACCAATATTAGATGGAGAAGTTGGAAACAAAGTACTAGAGCTAGAACTATAATTAGGGGTTGAAGATGGAGATTGGTAAAGTGGATTGGTTTTAGGTTTTTGTAGCTGATAGTTTGTCTTTCATACCCCACTTATACCATTGTGGTTGATATGTTCTTCTTAGAGGTGTAGGTTGCAAGAAATCTTCCTAAAGGATTTCTTCTTCTCTACATGCAAAAATTTCTTACCACTACCCACCTTGCCTGCATGGTTTTAGTAGGAAATTTGGTATTTGATGTATCGTTTGATGATCTTAAGTGTTGAAAATGAAAGTTACTACATTTATGAAAAAAGATCATCATCTTTTAAAAAGACATATACTCTCATAATTTGGCATCATCCCTAGTAATGACGCTAAAAATGCATGGTTTCCTATAACAACTAATGATATGTAGTAGTGTGGTCATACACTTCAACTTAAAGGATAAAATTATCCTACATTGAAAAATTGTTAATTATCATAAGAAACATTAATTTATCTACCAAGGATGTAAACTTGAGATGAGACTTGAACTATATATACAACAGGATGTTTTTTGGCATTTGTACTATGCTTTGAATACATTGATGAAATCATTAAATCTAAAAATAAACATTATTGAGCTAGAAAACAACTAGAAAGGCTAAAAAATACTATTGATACTTCTGTTACAAATTACAACTATAGTGAAATGAGAGTTTCAGTTGAAAGTCTTATACAAAGTGTTAATCAATCAGTTGCTACATATCTATCCCAATAATAATTCAATGCATTGGATAATGATTGAAATGCAACAAATTTTAATAAACTGAATTTCAAAGTAGAACCATACCTCAAGCAGGCCCTTACTTGGGTATATGCACTAGTTATGCAAAGCAATCAACTACAATCAATCATTTATGTGCAATCACTCATAGGTATGAAAAAATTGCTAGAAATTGATTACTGAATTGAAAATAAAAAATGTGTTGAATATTTGATCCCCCAATCAACTATTATCTGTAATATTTATAAACTCAACTAGGTCCTAGCTAACTTGGACTAACCACACTAAATTTACCACTCATCATTGGTAAGTAGGGAGAGGGTTATTTGTTGGAAGAACACAACTAAAAGATTAAAAACTAATCCCTAATATAACTTTTTTGACATAGCTGAAAAGATCCAATTATAAAGGTATGTGAAGATATGTATGTAATAAAACATCATTAATAATGATTGTAGTAGAAGATTTTATAATCCTATAACCATTCATTGGTAGTAGGAGTCGTATATAGATACTCAATGGATAACTCACCAATCATTTGCATGTTATTGCAAGCTCGTGTTTCGCTTGGCTACTGTTGCACTTTCTAAGGCTACAAGAATGTCTGACTCATCATATTCTTACTCCTTTTTACTACAAACAAAAGTTAGATCTTCTTGAAAATATTTACTCATCATACCACTTCATCATGTTTTAACCAATAAACATATAGATATGCAAATATTTATCATATCTTTGATAATTATGTTCAGTTCTTTATATATATCATAATCCTAGAAAAGAATCATGAAGTTGGTATGAAAGTTCAACAATTTCTAAGGAATAACAAGATAAACAATGACAATTAAAAGACAATTGAAGGGCTCATCAATACCATGCTTTTCTCTACACCTTCTATCAAGGAGTGTAGAATAACTCATTATTTTCTTTATGACAACAAACAAGATTGTGGATAGAAAATCAAGAGAGAAAAGTCTAAGGTCTTCTAAATTGATATCAAAGATCAAGATTAAACTTTCATTTTTAAATGTCTCTCATTCAAAATACAATCCATTTTGAATGCATATATCAAGCTCCCTTTTTTTGGATGAAGGATTGAGAAATAATTCTAAATTTTTGTGTATGATAGACTCAATCAAAACTTATTAGGAGAGAAAGGGAAGTGACTCTCTTCTATAGGTAAGTTGGTTATCCTGAAAGTACTCTTTTAAAATGTCGCTATTTATAAATTCTCCCTCCTATTGGTTTCAAAATCCACAATCTCTAGAATCATAAGCATAATGTGGGACTTCATGTGGAAAGGAAAACAAGATTACTTCAAATACCCTCTCATTTCATGGAAGGAAATTTATAAAGACAAGAGAAAGGTTTGCTTAGGTGTTTAACCATGCTCTTCTAGTTAAGTTGTTTGGAGACACATTTCTAACAAAGAATCCTCTTGGATCAAACTTCTAAGAGATAGATGCATTTGTAGAGAGAATTTTATATTCTTCAGTAGGAAGGAGGATCTTCGCAAGCTTTACAATATGGGTTTTAATGAAAAGGTAAAAACATGTGATAAACAAGTAGTGTTTCTCTATCATTCAAGGGTGAAGCAATATTTATTTTGGTATGACAATTGGATTTATAAAATAAAAATTAAGAAAACATTGAATTCCCCTCCTTTTTTGGATTTCCTTGAAGGGTCTTGTGGATCTAAAGTTTAGAACTACTAGGAAGAGAGAATGGAACCAAAACAACCCACTATAAGTTAAGAAAATGTCTCTCAATTAAGGGAGGTATTGGATGTTTATATAAGGGAAACAATTGGGTTCCTCCAAAGATTTAGAACTAGCTAGAATATAGAGGTGGAGCTCTTAGGTTGGAACCTAGTAGGGATATATATATATATATATATATATATAACACCTTGGTATGCGAAAAATTCAAACTCCAATTGGAATAAGATTTGGTATTCAAAGGCATGACTTAAAATAAATATCTTCTCTTTTGTTAGCTTTCTACTTGAGGATGCTTACTTAGGGCCAATTGTAGAAAAAGGGGTTCCTTGGTCTAAGAAAGTGTCTTCTTTATATGATTTGTAATGAATATGGAGACCATACCAGTCTTCATTGTCCCTTCACGAATGATATTTTGGATAAAGTCATGTATAGTTTCTATTTGAAATGGTCTTTTCATTCCACTCTCAAATATTCTTTAAGTTCATATTGGAAGAAACTAGTGACACTAAATTTTCTAAAATTCTGTGGGATATGATTCCTAATGTCATTGTTTGAAAATCTTAGTTGGAAATAAATAATAAAATATTCAACATCAAGAAAAAAACAATAATTTGGTAGCAAATCTAAAAATTATGCATCCAAAGTCAAACACATCTCTCCTTAGAAAAGTCAAAATCTAACACATCTCTCTTTAGAAAAGCAAGCTTTTATACTCTTCCAAACCCAAGTCAACAAACCAAGACAAAAAATCCATCTAGTGTCCTTCACCAAGTGGTTGGTTCAAATAAAATTTTGTATGGAGCCTCAAAAATAACCCAAGTTATCTAGTGCTAGAGATTTTATACATGATTTAAAGGGAAGAATGAGTGTGTTTTAGGCCCTATTTATAGTTTTTAACACCAACATTTCTTAGGAAAAAAGCCTTTTGTTGGGAGTTTGTTTGGGCTTCTAAAATTTAATTCGAGAGGGATACTCTAAGATGGTTATTAAAGGTATATCCAAGAAGGAAAATCATTCATTGGTATATTGGTACTCATCTTAAGGGACCAATAAATACAATCAATTTATTATAAATTTCCAAATACCATACGTCAAAAGAGAAGGGAAAAAGGTAGCCATTTTGCTGACCAACCTAAGTTTGCATGCTCATTTTTTATTCTCTCAAATAAACAAAATTGCATTATTAGATAGAAATTTTGATCCTCTTCAAGATACTATTAATATAAACAAAAAAAATCTTTCTTTACCTAGAAATTATAATATGAATCATAGTTTTTCCCATTGGGATGTTTTAACAAGGTCATCACTTTTTTTTTCAAGTATCCTTATTGCTCGTTAGAGTCCCTTATATAGAAATGATTTTTTTTCTTTTTAAAATGAAGATAAAAATTATTTCTTGATTCTATCATCTATTGTACGTATGAGCCTTGTGGCCTTTTGGAGTTTTGTATTGTTTCCTCCTTCTCTTTCCTATGTTAGCCTGTTCATTTCTACCTTCTAGATGGGTTTCCTTTTTGTGTAGATATTTCCGCTTTATAGGGATCATGGTTTATTAGAAACAACTTAAAGTTTTTTTGTCTAGGTCCCTCTATTTGACATGTCACTCTTGGTTGACTATAGATTTCAAAAACTACTATTTTAGAGCTACAACATTTTTGTGGTATTTTCTTAGTCCTCTATGTCTCTCTTGGTTGGATAATAAAAAAATTTCTAACACAAGTTCCTCTCCTCTTTTTTTTCCCCAAGTTCCTCTCCTCTTTTTTTTTCCCAATATGTGTTTGATTCTTGTTGATATATAATATATGTTTGTTCACATTTCCCTATGGGTTTTAGGATAACTTATTGGTTCCTTCCTAGTTCTTTGTTGTGGTTTTGCTTGTTGTTTGGTGTTCTTTTGGCTATGTGTAGGAACTTATGGAATTTAATTAGGTTCCTTACTCTCTTGCTATGCATCTTTTTTTTTGGTTCAAGGAACTTTATTACGTGTCGACAATTCTTTATCCTCTCTCAAACCTTATTTGAAGGTATTGAGATCTGACATATTGTACTGGGTGTGATTGGAAATATATCTCCACTATATATGTTCTCGAGTAATGGAGATCCAACGTTTCCTTCAAGTTCTTTGTAGCCTCATCTAAATAATGACGAGTGGTATAATTATGTTTGTTCATCAAATTTTGATGGAAGGGACTAGCAATAACATAGGAGATTCTCCAAACATTTAAAGGATGAAAAATCATTGAGCAACCTTCCACCCCCAATAAGAAAAGAGGAACTTTGAAGGAGGTCGACTTGAGGAGTGCTACTACCTAAGTGTACTTTTACTTAAATATCCTTTTTGTATTTATATATTCAGCTTTAGATTGATAAAATTCTCAAGTCCCTTATCACTTTGGTTTCATATTTTTAAAATTTTATTTCCATTGTAAATAGATTTGTGTAAGAAACTCATGTGGGGATTTTGCACCTTTAGGATATCACCTTATCCATCTAATACTTAATGGTTAAAAATAAAATTTTATTTCTAATACTCATGTGAAGATTCTTAACATCACCATATGGTTATTGATTGGAGGCTCATAATATTAATGTAACTATTAGCCAAGAGAAAGAGATTGACAATGAGACCTAATGCTTTTATATCATCTCCACTCTTGTGTGTTCCTATATTCCTATTTCTTTATATTGGACCCAAGGCCTTTTATTTTTTCAATAACTTTTGAACTTTATTTTACAAAAAAATAACTTAAAAGAAAAATAAAGATATATTAAGTGAATAAAAATAGTTACACACACACACACACACACACACACACACACACACACACACACACACACACACACACAAAGATTTGTAGTCTTGAGGTTGTTATGCATCGTAAGGTAAATATTTAATAGGAACCTTGAAATATATATCGTCTCTTAAATAAATGTATTTAAGACATCTACATAACGTGTGTATTTGCACGCGCATATACATATACATATACATAAACAAACACACACACACACACATGCATATATGTGTGTGTGTGTATGTGTATATGTGTATATATGTATATATGTATATATGTTATATACATATAACATATGTGTATATGTGTATATGTGTATATATGTTATATACATATGTTGTGTATATGTGTATATATGTTATATACATATAACACACACACACATATGTATATACACATATATGTGTATATATACATATATGTGTATATGTATACATATATATATACACACACACATGTATATATGTATACATATATATACACATACATACACACACACACACAGTGTGTGTGTGTGTATATATATGTGTATATGTATATGTATATGTATATGTATATATATATATATATATATATATATATATATATATATATACATGCATATATATATATATATGTATGTATGTATGTATGTATGTATATATATGTATGTATGTGTGTATATATATGTATGTATATGTATGTATATATATGTATATGTATGCATATATATGTACATAAACACACACACACACACATACACATACACACACATACATACATATACATATATATACACATACATATACATACATATACGTATACATATACATATACATACATATATATATGTATATATACACACATATATATGTATATATACACACACACATATATGTATATATATACACATATGTATATATGTGTGTGTGTGTGTGTACATATATATATATATATACATATATGTACATATATATATATATATATATATATATATATATATATATATATATACACATATATGTATATATATGTACATATATATATATCTATATATGTACATATATGTATATATATATATATCTATATATATCTATATATATATATGTACATATATGTATATATATATATGTACACACACACACACACACACACACACACACACATACATACATGTATATGTATGTGTATGTGTGTGTGTGTGTGTGTGTAGCATCCTAAATTGTACTCCCTTACAACTTAGTCCACATTTTGGGTCCTCACCTTAGTGTTCATCTCCCTGTGAGATTTTGCCAAGATCAAGGGCACAATGAAAAGTATAAAATAGAGACAAAAGAATGACAAGAACAAACTGTATTCTCATCAATATGCAAATGATCAACTAGATTAACCAATACAATGAATATAGGTCTGCTTATATAGGCAAGGCCATATGGATGTACGAGCACACAATCATGACATGTGGTTCAATGAGAAATAAGGGTGGGTAGGAGAAATAATATAATATTCCACAAGAGGTGGATGACCCACCGAATGTGGAGTGTAACAGCAAAATAAGACCACAAAAGGTGGAATTTGTCCTACAAGCTCTATCCCTAAGTGGACACTTCCCTAAGTGTCTCAAATCCAAACTATGAAGAGATGCGTTATCCTAAGTTAACTTAAGTAAAGTGTAATAATATCCATAATGAATATTTATTTACACCAACACTCCCAATGCTTAATAAAGACCTAATTATGCTTACATCATGCAAATATAAATATAAATATATATACACACACACACACACATACATATACATATGTGTATGTGTATATATGTATGTATATATACATACATATATATGTATGTATGTATTGTGATGGTGAAAAATCAGGGTTTCCACCACAAGAAGGATGAAACCCGCTAATTTTTACTTAGGGACCTATTAAATTCAAATTGAATCTAATAGATTTAGTCATAAACCAACAAAGATAAGGGTTGAAAGTACTGATTGGATTCAAGGGATGAATTTGTTTGCCCTCTTTTGTAATTTGAATTGTTGAAATTAGGGTAAAGTGCTAAAAATGAAGGTAACAACATAAAAACAACAAGCTACACTCATTGGATTGAGGCACACACCTAGATCTAAGAAATATAAGTAGATTCAGACTTGGTCCCCGAAAGAGCTCCAAAAATGTTGAGACCACAATGAAATTTGCCCTAGTCCTCTGAACTTTTTCGCACACCAAAAGGGGTCGATTCGTCTCTATAAAGAATGGAAGATCACAATGCCGTACCTATTTCTTGCATACAGAAAGAAAGGGAAATAGGTTGGGAATAGGGGCTTGCCCAAGTCAAACCCCAGTTTAAGAATTAACCTTGATTGAAATATTGCAAATATTGAAAGAAATAATGGAAGGATATACCTCAGATCTGTAATGACTGATAATGATGCTTTGCTTCTTGAATGTAATCACATAGATTGTATGAAATAACATGCACATGACAAAACCCTAATCACACACAGAGAGAGAGAGTCCCCTCACAAATATATCTAAATACCCTCTTTAAACAAGTATAGTGCTCTCTACTAAGGATAGACATAAACCTGTTAAGGATTCCCATTACCTAGCAAATATCTAGTCTAGTACAAACCATTACATGCATCAAGATACCAATAGAACTAACATAAGACACCTTATTCATATCCTCAAAACCATCATCCAACTTAGAAGACATTAAATGAAATCTCAGTGCCAATAGAAAAAGGAATATTAATTCATTTACAATAATGAATAACAAAATGTTATAAACCAATGTCAACATACTTACTTGATTGAGCCAAAGATTTATGTGAGCTCAATCCTTATTGATTTTCATTCCAAAAATAGATTTTTTTTGCCACTAAATCCTTCATGTTAAATGCAATACTTGAAGCTATGTTATGAACTCCTTGAACAACACCTTGTTAAAATAATTGATATTAGTTCCAATCACCATATGATATTGCTATCAGGGTTCAACTGTGTAGTTTTTGAGTCAAACTCATTGACCCATGTTTCACGAGTAGTGGTTCACAAGAACCCATCTCTCATGAGAATGAATGATCCACTTAGCACTCAATGCATCTAGGTGATGCTCATAGGGGTGAAGCATTGGGACTTCTCGGGAGGTCACCCATCCCAATACTATTCCAACTCAAGCAGGTTTTACCACGGAGTTCCCTCCAAGGTTAAACCCACTTAGCTTGCAACCCCATTTGCAAAACCTTGAGCAAGTGTTGTGCCTTATGAACCATTCATTATAGATCCCCTTTAGCTCATCAATTGATAAATTGTAGGAGGTATTTTCCACAATAGGTCAAACTATGATATTGCTATCAGGGTTCAACTGTGTAGTTTTTGAGTCAAACTCATTGACCCATGTTTCACGAGTAGTGATTCACAAGAACCCATCTCTCATGAGAATGAATGGTCCACTTAGCACTTAATGCATCTAGGTGATGCTCATAGGAGTGAAGCATTGAGACTTCCTGGGAGGTCACCCATGCCAGTACTACTCCAACTCAAGCGCGTTTACACACACACACACACACACACACACACACACACACACACACACACACACACATATGCATACACGTACATGTACATGTACATATATCTAGGTTATACATTTACATACATATTGAGTGCTAAGTGTACCATTCATTCTCATGAGAGATGGGTTCTTGCGAACCACTACTCGTGAAACATGGGTCAATGAGTTTGACTCAAAAACTACACAGTTGAATCCTGATAGCAATATCATAGTTTGACTTGCTGTGGAAAATACCTTGCACTTTCCAATCACCATGTCAATAGGTTAGAAAGCTCATTGTATGGTTTTAAATAATCACCTTGGATGTGGTTTCAATATTATTATGGAATTCCATTGAATCTTCTTTTTGTTCGAAGTGAAGAGTCCATCACCATGTTTATATCAAATATGTTGATGATAAAATTATAGTCGTTATAAATTTTCTGGGTTGATGTGCAAGATTTACACACTAGATGATCTTGCTCACTTTCAAGATGAGATAATGATTGAAATCTAATTATCAATGCATTGTACTATAAAAATAGTGATCCTCTTAAATTCCAACATAGAACCCAAATCAATACAAAGGTATCAAACTCTTGATAATACATTTTATTTTACGTCAATGATTATAAATTGTCCACTAAAAAAATAAAAATTATTTTACGTGTACTTAGGAGTGACATAATCATTATATTTAATTTCAACATATTTGAGATCTAAATAATATACCTATTTTTGTGGTTGATGTTGGAGCTCCATGAAGGTGCACTTTATAATTTAATGTCATTGATAGTATTTTATCATGGACTAATGAGATGTGAATTATCATATTTATCTAAAGAAATGCCTATTTTACTTGAGTGCCACATATTTAAATCTCACACCAACTAATAATCTCACTTATGAGATTATTGGTCCTGGGGAGGTTCATGTTTAAGGTTGAATTAAATTTTAAAGCATTCATCTTGTTACACTCATTATAAGAGGGATGATTTGCATGTTTCAAATTAAGGAGATCTAAGGTAAAATTATTCAATATCAAATCCACAATTCTTATCATACATGCGTAGTTCAAAGTTCTACAATTTTAATCAACGTTTATGTACTTTATCCTTGTTGCTTTAAAACATCACAAATTCCACATTGAAAAGAGCTAATGCAAGTATAATCATTTAAGTTGAGTAGTTATAATCAAGAGAACACAAGATTAGAGAGCATCACACAACATATGAGCTCAAAATATATTGTTTTGAGAAATTATACATATTGTTTGTGCTTGTACTTCAATGTAATTCAACATTGGAGTCTTATTTGTATTGTAATTTCTTATAAAAAAAATCTATTGATGTAATTTAAATTATAATTCATTAAAATTATTAGTCTACATATTTCTTGTGTGTTTAAATAATTAAATGTGAAACATATGAGTATTTTATGTTAGGGTTGCATGATTAAATAGTTCTCAATTGAATCCTTCATTTATATTACATCATTTAGTACTATCTATCAAATTTAAGTCTTAAAAAAGAGTGAAAGTATCTTCCAATATTATGTGTTTGGTAGAAAGTATCAATAAAACCTACGTGTGAATAACTCAACAAACTTGAGGTTGTTTTATCAAATCAAAAGTCAACACACTTTCACAAGAGTGTATATAGGTCTAGGTATTGTTAACACTATGAGAAGAATAAGGGAAATATTTATGATAGCGAGAATTGTCTATATCTATTTAAATGTTTTTATGAAGATAAAATAAGATTTCATGATGAAAATGGTGAAAGAAGAATGCACAAGTTGTCAAATTAGTTACACTATAAGAAGATTAAGATCAAGTGGAGATATTGAAGGTTATTTTAAGTATTTGTAAGAGACCAATATTAATATTGGTGATTATTTTGGTAGTTTGAATCTTAAAAAATTGATAAATTGGTTGAATGATGTAAAAACACACTTTTAAAATGATAAATTTCAAATCTTAAAAGACTAAAGTTTACAAAGACAAAATTGAATGTGCACACCATAGCATGGCTGAAAGAAGTATAATTTGAAAAAAATGTGAAAGGGAAAGAAACTATAAAAAATGGGATATGATGGTGTGAAGATTGTAATCTAATTTTTCCTATATACTATTAGTTAGATTTGATAACGTTGTAAAATTTGAGATTTATGAATAAGAATGCAATTGATTACTTTGCAAGGTTCTATAAGTTGATATTTAGGACTAGTCACCATGAAGTTGACTAAGAAAAGGTGAAGAGACAAATAAATAGTTTAATATTTAATCCATATAAGAGGAATTGAGTATAGTAAGGTTGCAAATAGTTGGAGAAGCATATTGGGGAGAATCCTTGGTGTCATGATGCATTAGTAGCATAATGCAATAAGTGGCCCCACACTTAGTTTCTTTAAGGATATTTTCCATAAGGTCTTTTGACAATATGTTGCGTGGTGTTCTCTATAGGAAAGTACTAAGAGGCTTCTAATTTATCAAATCATCTTAGATTTGATAGGCCATAATGAATGAAGCTAAATTTCCAACTAAAAATAAGATTCAAAAATAGTTGTTAGGTCATTTGGCATGTGACAAACTATTCCATCTTGGCCTAACAAGATCTAATTCAATAATGATTAGAAACTCAACTCTCCCATCTTGGTCTAACACGATCTAATTAGAGTTGAGTTTCTAATCATTATTGAATTTTAAAATTGCCAATGTTACATGCATGACATGTCAATCTTCAACCACTCCTTTAGGTCTAATTCTAGATAAGACATGCAACCACTCTTACAAAACATGCAACAAACCTTTGAATCTCGATAGTTATGTGCATAGAGTGGGATGCATTTTCAATAAAAAATAAAGTGGGGTGCTCCAACAATCGATAAAGCATTGGTGACCATTGTATTTTTCAATCCCAACCTTTTGTCACACGAAATTTAATGGGAATTCTCATTGTTGACTTAGATGTTTGAATTTCAAATATTTTTGAGGGAAATTATATTGAATTTGTGGGTTCTTCTATAAATAAAGGGCCTTGGGTCAAATTATAATTAAATTTATTTTGTATAAATGATATCTATAAATCTTCCAAGTATTTTTTCTTGGTTTCCTTCTTAATAAGGTTCCTAGAGGCATCTATTTGTTCACTATATAGAGTTGTAAAAATATATATTGAAGTACTTATTATAAGAAATCAATTTCTATTGAGAATGGTTAAATTTTATGATGGGTCATATGATCATAATTAGATTCATCTTTTGCTGATTGTTACTTGGCATGTTTAATAACTCAATGAGAGGTTAGCAAAGGAATTTTTATTTTAGCAAATCACTTTTAAATATTTTAGTAATTTGTGTTGTGGCTTGTAAACATACACCCTTTTTTCTTGGTAAATTAAGGATCCCTTTCTTTTATTTTTGTTATTTGTTACTTTCTTGATTTCATTTGACGGCTTGATTTTGGTTTTGTCTTTGCCCTATGCTTTATTTTAAGAGTTTTATCTCTTATTAGACTTTCAAAGTTTGTTATCTTGATAAATTAGTAAGGGAACCTCTAAAATGCTAGTGTTTCTAGTAGACTAGGGTTGTTAGGGTTTTCATGCATCACCCACATTGAATTTTTAGAGTCAGTCATCTTGACATTGATTGTAAAAGAATCTTTGAACTCTAACACTTGGCATGGGATTCGACCTCAACTTGAGCTACCATTTGTCTAAGCATTGATGATAATTTTCTCATTCATGCATTTTGGATTTTATGCTTATTTGGGTTATCTTTTCTATCACTTTGGCTTTGTATTTTTTTGCATCCTTTAGATTTGACAAATTTCTCTCCTTTCTTGTCTCCTTGTGAATAATTTGCTCGTATTGATGAGGAAAGAAATGTGCTTGATACTATAGATGCCAAACAACACCATGTTTTAGAGCATCTTCAATGCTATCAATGCCTTTCTACACATGAATTTTATTAGACCTTAAACCGAAGATCTATCAACCTTTAATACTCCTTTTCTAGAGAACTACTACATTCATCTTCATCCTCCTTTTCATATGTCTTATTGACCATCCTCAATGCTTGATCATAGATATTTCTTCCTCACTTTCTCATAGAGAATTTTCCCATTAACAAGAAAACAATAGAAATCACAGTATGAATACACAGAAATGAGAGTATAAATATTTTAAATATGAAGGCATATAAAACAACAATTGAGCTAGCATAGGGGAAACTTCCCTTGTGCAACTACAGGTACCCAATAAGGACATACAAATTTACAAGCACTAACAAAGGAATAACATAAAATGTAAATACATTAGCCTGGATCACAAACCCAACATCTCTTATTTCAATTTATTTTGAATTTCCCTTCAAATTTTTTATGATGCTACATCAATGGTCTGATCATATGGTGTGGAGTTTCTCCTTATTTCAGCTTCATAAAATTCAAGTGAAGAATTATCATATGCAAAAAAATAATGAAACTTCAAAAGTCATCCAAATCACTGATTGAAAGCACTGCAATCTTTTCTTATTTCACCTTCATTCCCTGTTTTAACTCCGACTCTTCCCAGCTTTGTCATGGCATTAATGAAAGCAGAATCAAATGAACTTGTGCTAGATGCAAAATTATTCACTGTACTTGATGAACGAGAATCAGTGAAAAGAACTTCATCAGATTTGAATAACCCTTTTCCATTTTGTAGATTTTGGTAGTACACATTATCAAATGTCCTCGGAGTTACTGGGTCCATATTTATGGCAATACTAGGATCCACATTCTGGGGACACATTTGTTGCAATTGAGTAACATAGGAAGGATCAATACTAGAATCCACTGAATTACCATAAATTCTATTTGCAAATTGGTTACAGTGAGAAAATCCCACTGTATGAGCACCTGCACAAATCAGAATTGTATTCTTAAATAATACTAACAATATAAACTTTACACATAAAAAAAATTAGAAAAATGAAATTAAAGACATAATTTTACAAGTAAAATGTGTTACAGTATTCTAAAAAGACATAGTTTTACCTGAAAGAGCAACCATGTCAGTTTGAGACAAGCCCTTTGAAGCAAACAAGCTATTTAGCTGATCAAGGTTGAATTCTGCCTTTGGTAGATTTCCAGGCACTCTGGATGCCCTAGAAACCAGTCCATCTCTACGACCCAACTCTACACTATAAGAGGGACCCCCAGCCTACAAAAATGTGAAAAAGAAACAAAGATTACATTTAATCCCTTTCATCAAATTTCAGTTTAGTTTGCTGGTCCTCCCAATGGGCCAATGCATAAACAGAGTCAGAAATTCTTCTGGATTCAAAATGTAATGTTATATACATAAATTGATTCCATAAAGAACACTTTTGCATTGCTTTTATTTGTAGAATTTATCATCTTTTTCAATCAAAATAATTGGAGTCCCAATATTAATAAGTTAAAAAAATTCTAGATAGGAAAAAAGAAAAGAAAAAATACCAATCCAACAACATCTCTTGTAGCCAAGGCAAGGATGTCAGCACAAGACACCAAATTTGGACACACTTTTTCCACAGCCTGTTTCGCCTTGACCACTGTATCAAATCCATCCCCAGCCAGAGATAAGTTGTCTGAATCATCTTTCTCAGCTGTATTGCTCCCACTGGATTGAATTAGAACAGAGGCATCACAGCCCTGTTACAAAAATAAAATCAACAATAAAATTGTCACTTTTATGTACAAAGAAATCCTAAAGGGAAGATTCTAACAAATTAACTTAATCCAAAGAGATCAAAATGTTCAACAATTATTAAATGTTGTTTATAATTTCTGGTTTTGATTGTGTGATTTCATATTTTCCATTTTCTTCTCTTCTCTAATTCTCTTAATGAAGATTCATGAAATTTTATTAGAAACGTCAAAGAAAAAACTCATGCACAATAGTATAGACTGTAGAAACCATATGTCTGCATTTGGCCCAAAAAGTAATTAGCTGATAACTCTTCCTACCAAGAACAATTTCAGCAATTTCTTACCTCAACAAAACAATCGTGAAAGAATAGCCTGAGAGTTGCAGGAATTGTAACAAAAGTCTGCTGAAATTTAGCCTGGACTGCTTGTTTAACTGTTGATTCCAAACTGGTGCACTCGGCACCATAAAAATTCTCACTAAGTTGGGCTGCCCCAAAGCCAACACAGAACCCCACAATCACATATACAAGAACAAGTGATCTCGACATTTTTAGTTAACAGGCTCAAAATTATCTGGGCTGCTGAGATCCCGAGGATCGAATCCGGGTCTTATACTGTTGAACGACTTGATAAATGAACTGGTCATGGCGGCAAGGGACATTTTTTTTTTTCCCTATAACACTGAGGAATTGGTCATAGCGGCGACTTGTACAAACAATACAATATTTCCAAATTGCAACGTCATGAGATGTGAACATTTTGGACGCTTTGATGGATTTCATTTAAATGATCTTATGTTCTTGCTTTTAATTAGCATTTTTGTACCTAATTAGCTAGAAGAAAATGATTCCGCGTCTCAAATATTTTAACTTTTGAGCTATTCGTGGAATTTGCCAGGTTTTTTCTAGCATGTGTCGGGTTGAAAACAGGCTGGCAAAGAAATGGAAGATTCACCCCCAGTTCACCTGTCATGTTAGTAGGTGAAGATACTTCCTTCAAGTCAAATATGTGAACTCATTTTACCATTGAAAATTCTTCATATTTAGGTAAAGAGTGCACTTTACAGCATTTTGTGTAGGTGTTCTAGGTTTATATTCTTTAAAAATGTTCTTTTTGAATTGGTACTTTTATTGATTTTTTTAGATTATGTTTATCATAATTTATAAATATTATTTGATTTGATTTGTGTTGAATTTAATTTTAGTTTTCATATTAATTGTTTTGTCTAATTCAATAGTAGTGTAATCTTGATCCTCAAAGCTACACATATAATCTTGACTTTCTCAACTCATTCAAATTTTAATTATGATTTTAGATAGACTTAATCTAATGTTATTGTTTTTTATCCATTCACACACCAAAAAGTTCAAACTATGCACCAAGGACATGTATAAAAAGGCAACACCCATTGCTCATCTCAATCATCATAAAGAGCTCACCTATTGTCATGTATTCTTTTTGGGATCTCTCACCCTTCTATTATAGCTCTAATTTGTATTAGTCATCCTGCTCACATTAGCTCGTATCAACAAATATATTAATCTCTAATTTAGATTGCACTCGGTCTACTACTTTAACATTCATTGCATCAAGTCCCAAGCTCTCGTTAATATTTTATATTGTATCATTCTTAGCTACTTAAACACACTCATTTCATACATTTCTCGATGTGTTTTCCAACTTATTAAAATGTTATTGAATTTTTCAATAGAGTTTGACTACAATTGAGGAAGTCCCATCGATTACCCTTTGTTAGAGCAAGTCTTAGTGATTCATTTTCACACCACCAAGTTCCTATTTGTAGGTAGAAACTGGAACCTTTGTTTGTCAAAGGCCAAGGTTGTTATTTATGGATTGGAACAGTATAGAGGTTTCTAGGGTCACATATCTTAGAACTAATGATACCTATGTGATCTCAACCTTACATAAAATCTAATGATGACACAAATCACATTTCATCATTTTGCTTCCAATGCATCCAATTTTGAGAAATTCTAGGCCATGCTTATAGATTAACGAATAAAACTATGGATAATTGAAATTTAAACATTAGGGATGCCTAGAATAGTCAACGATACCCAAAAGGGGTCAAGATCACCCTTAGAAGGGTCAAGACTACATGTGTGGCCTTGGTCAAAGTTACTACATAATTCTATATTTCACAAATTGTATTTATGATAACATGCTCATCCTAGATCTAATATTGAGCAAATTATAGGCATCAAATCTTTGTCATAGGCAAAATGGTCCCCCTCTCTTTAAGTCCAAGATACACATTTATTTATATATTAGTTCTAGATTTATTAGATCTGCTTGTGCATGTTTATACTCAAACCATTATCTAGGTTAATTTTATTATCAATCAATTTATTGTACATTGATTAGTCTAGATATTTAATGTAAGGGTTTTTTTATTATTCCATGTTAAATTGGTAAACCTACAACTTGCATTCTTAGTCCTAGGGCGTATTTTTCTCTATTTTAGATTTGTATTAGATTTGTTTATTCCTTATGTTTATAGTGTTTCGCCTAGAGTTTGACCCTTAGTGAATTATCAACTTTCAAATCCACCCTATCTTGATTTTTTCTTCATTAATAGAACTCCTTTAATATTTCCCTTCTTGATGATTGCGCATGATTTACCTATCAATAATTATTTCTTATTATGTGTGCCCCATCATGATTAATTTGCAATTAATGATTGCATATCCATGTTGTTTTGTCTTTTGATATCTTGTCTTCCTCCCTTTTGTTTTCTTTTTATGTTGTACATTAACTAGGATAATTTTGATGATGTTTATGCATGGATGTGCTTTTAGAGGCTTATTTTAATTGCATGCATATGACGTTAGATCAAAGATTAATTTATTTTTTATATCTTTGATATTATATATCTTACAATGCTATAACATGTTTCTAGATGCTTACTCTTCATTATATAATTGTATTTAACCTAGACGATATTTGTTGTGTGCTTTATATATCCCATCCTCTAGGACCCATGCCCCCATGATGGATATTCCCATGTTTTTGCATGATACAAATTACCAATAATGCCCAATGTATCTATCCTCTTACATTATATGATAATAATATAATCCATGACATCCATGATGCATTCAATGCTTTAGCACTCACTTCTATTTAATAAAATTCAAGAGATACTTATACTATGACTATTATGTTGACATTTTACTTGAAATTTATTGCTTGATGTTATATATGATGATAATTCTTCTTATCGAATAAATTATTCTAGTGATACACATGTTGAAAATATTTCTCTCTTATGACATTTCTGAACTTATTCTTTATAGTACTCACATTATTAGATACTTGTTAACTAATGCACTTATTGGTTATAGAAATGACTATAATAAAGGTATATATTTATGTATTATAACTTTCTCTTCATATATTATGCATATGTTCATGATAATATATTTCAAATGATTGAAGGGCCAAATGGGTACCAAAGGGCCACTAGTGTCCTCTTATAAGCCAAATGGGGCCTTTTTTTTTTTTCAATTTTGCATAAATTTTTCCATTAGTTTTAGACAAATGAATAGTTGACAATAAGAACTTTCCATCCATTAATGTTTTGATTAAAAAGTTTTCCCTTTTTTGCTAAGTATTGGAGGTTAAATTTGTTTGTTGCATTTTTCTTCAACATGCCATAAATTTTTGTCCATAGCTCTATTTTTTGGAAATTAATAGGTGTTGGAAATCTATTGACTATTAATATGCAACTGTAGAGGTATTTTGTCTATATTTTGTATCAAAAGTTGCATTTTTTATCATTTTAGGCTTTGAGAGTATTGAAATTCTAGTAAAAGCCTTGTAAACACATTAATCACAATGTTCCAACATTGTAATTTTTGGGGGGTTGATTTTTGATACTGATGAAAATGGGGGTGTCTCTTGGTGTTTTTGGATTCTCGTTTCATGCACACTAACAAACAATCTTATTTTCTGCTTAAAATGGATCAAGTAACAATTCCTATGCTAACACCCTACAACTATTTTGATTAGAAAGTAAAATTTCTATCTACTTAAAAAATATTATGATTGTAAAGGGTAGTAATGGGACTAGAAACTAAATAAACACTTGAAGCAAAAATAAATAAAATGGTTTAATAAGAGGGATGAAGTATTTGGAATCTTGTGTATGTCTATATCCACATATTTTTCTCTTTCATATTGAATTTATGTTTACACCAAATGAAGTATGATCCACATTGGAAAAAATATTTGATAAGCAAGATGAATTGAGAGGTCATCAATTGGAGAATGCAATCATAGGGTTAAGTCTTTCCAAACTATAGGCCATAAGATTATAGCTGAAATATTGTGGAATTGAGAAAGATGATGAATAATTGCTCTTAAGTATTCTTTATAAACTTGGTCCAAACTATTCAATGCTTGTTTCTAGATTCTATGCTGCTAAAAGTGCTCACTACATAATTCCTTTTCTTGATGTGTTTGTAAATGAACTTGCAAAGTATTAGGATAAGTTGGTTCAAATGGACACACAATCAAACCTTCTAATTCTCATGCCTTCACTTCAAATCAAAACACAAAAGATTAGAAAAGTAATGACAAACAAAATATAGAAATAAAAGAATCGAGGATAGAAGAAATGGGATCACATAAAAAGCTATCTCAAGTTTTAAATTCTCTTCCTCGAAAGATAACAAGTCTAAGAAGGAAAAGGTCAGGTGTACCTTTTTAAATAAAAAATTTCACGATGAGTATAAGTGTTTGAAAAAGCAACTAGTTCATCTCACCCATCTTTTTTAGATGAACAACGTCGAAATACTAGATTCAACAAAGAAGGATTCATCAGGAGAATCTTCAAAGGTCATAGATTTTTGTAAGGGGAAATGAAAGGTTAAGGCCCTTGTTGTACTTATTTCACAACTAGATACATGGATATTTGACTTAGGTGTTTTTCACCACATGGCCAATTCATAAGAATGTTCTTCAGATACTTAGAGCCTTGTTCAATGATAGATGTTCTTATGGGTAATAACTCACCATCATTAATATACCCACCTGAGCTACACTTAAGAAGGATCTTAGTGTATTCTTTTATATCTTAGTGGATTATTTATTTTCCCCGATTTTGATTTTTTCTTACACTTTTATTAAGCTTATATTATAAAGTAATTTTAATAAATTAATAACTAGTCTAGATGAGTTGTTAATGTGTCACCATCCTAAAAGGGAGGAGAATTCACTATTTTCAGATCACTTGGTGATCACTCCCTATTGGTTGGATTTGCCACCTCCATCATCTTCCAAGTTCTATATAAAATCACTACCTAGCACACATTTTTGTATATTTTAATTTATACTTTGGAATACATATATATTGATGCATGAAATCATTTTTCTGCAGTTTCTCTTTGAGCTCCTAATGCAATATTCTCATTTTGACATTTGTAAATCTCTTGGAAGCATGAGTATAATTTTGTCATCTAATTTATATTTTTATCTTATTTCTCTCATAGAAAGATCTTGGTTACCCATCTATTTTGGATTTATAATAAGTGTTAATAGGACCTAATAAGAACTAATTAGGTGATATAGCTTTTCTGCACCAACACCTCCCTTATATTTTAGTAGGTATTGGTTAAGTGATGATTAGGCACTAGAAATGGTAAGTTCCTCCCTCTTTCGCTTATTTATTTTTTGGCTTTTTTTTTGTAGACAATAAATTAGGCTTAGGAATCCTTGTTGTAGATTGGCTTAGAAACCTTGGATTGACTTTGCCAATTTTATCTTCTTCCTTTGATTCTAAATTGTACCAATATGTCGAGTTTATTGGCTCCATGTTCCCCTCATGCTACCAACCAAAGATATTTTCTTCATATATGGAGGTGAATTCTTAGAAGTAGTTGTGACTAGATGGGGGAATGACTCAACGCTAGAGGGTGAGGTGTTATTACAACCATACCAACTTGTGGTCACCTCAAAGAATAAGGGGAGGAGGAAGGGGGATTGGGATTTGGTTTTAGGATCCACTTATTCACCCATCTCTCATTCCTTTTATATTACAAAATAGCGTGGGAGTAGTTTCTACAGTTGGGGCATCAAACCGCCTCTTCTTTAATTCCAACCATTTGGTCTAGTAGTCCATGTCCAAGTCTATGATTACTAATTTTAGGATTTCCACTTTGGTGATAACAAAAAATTGGATATGTATCCTAGAATCACTCTATAGGATCTCTTCATCAACTTTAGTGAATCGACCAAGACCATTTCCAATATGTGAGAGCCTACCTTTTATCTAGTACTCTTTTGGTAAATTGTATAGTCATATCCAAACAATGACATTAGGAATATATAGGACAAATAGATTAAACTTTTCTTACCATTTTTTAATGTACAAACATGTGTCATCTATCCACCAAGGCTCATGTTCAAGGATTGTGTCTATATTAGCTTCATGGGCAAAAATGGTAACAAAAGACTCTTTTGGGAGGGATTTGGTTTATTCTTAGTCCTTCCAATTCTCATCAACCTTGCAATGGATTTGTGCACAAGTAGACCAAAGACTAAAACAATTACCAATTTAGGCTTTAGTTGAGAGATCTTCTCTTTTCCCTTCAATATCTTTGTTAGGAAATTTGATCTTCATTATGATGTCATTAGGAATACAAATACACATCTTGTTTGTTTTGGTTGGGGCTGAACTCACCCCCCCCCCACACCCCTCCCCACCATTTCAAAAATTTGTTTACACATGAAATTTATATATGTGTGCATGTGTGGTATATATACATTTATTTTTATTCATATTTCCATGTATTGTTTTAAATATATATATTTAATTCTTTCTTTTTATGTCAATTTCATTTTATTTAAACCAATTATTATATTGTTGAGTTTATTTTATTCACTATATGTTTCTTTTCTTGTCTGTTCTTATTTTATTTGAATTCTTGTGGTCTATTATATTCCATGTCACCTTACCCCCTTGTTTATTTGATGGGTTATAGTTTACAAACAATCATCTTTACATTCTCTCCTCTTCATTTCCACATCTTGATGATGGACCATGAAGTGTGATCCAAAATATTGATGACAAAAATTCTTACACAGTTAAATCCAAAAACACTCATTGACAATTAATAAAGATATTCTATTTTGATTCATGAATTGCATGTCCCATGTTTAATGTACTCAACTTCTTTGATTAAGATATTAATAATTTACTAACATTTTACAATTTTTATAATACTAATTCCTTATATTATTCCTTCTTATTTAATTAAGTTTATTAACCATTTTTCTTAATTTATTATAAATACTTTTAAAAATCTCTTTTTAACAAATACCACCTCTTTTAATCATTAATTTATAACTATATATTTACATCCTTATCTTATTAACACACATAAATCTAAAGAAATGTTTTTTTCCTCTTTACACCACCCTAAAAGAGTTATCATTATTAAATCTCCTCCCTATTTGATATCATTATGATGTTAGTTGATGGGCAAGTCTCTCGAAGTCGACTTTTCAACTGTTCATGACGAGTTTCCCACTTGTATTTAACAATACGACCCTCACTTAGACAATTTCTAATTGTTTTTTTGAAGCAGGGAAAATGGGGCAAGAAGAATAGTATGCATAGCCTTTATAGAGAGACCTATTCACAAGGAAGCACGCGCGGAGTTGGTAATCAAATCGATAATGATGGGCCAACTTAAATTAAAAGACTAAAAACAATTGCGCGTTTATATGAGGGTGGACCCTCGTTAGGAGGCATGCATTTAGCCATTAGTTTGGCTTTTCTATTACACCTTCTATTTGTTTGCTAGGATTAGGTTATTAATCTTTTTGGATCAACAAAATAGAAAAAAAAATTAAGCTACCATGCAACTCTTCATTATATGCATTTGACGAGTCTTGAAAATATGAGAGAGGTTATTGTAGAGGGGTCTCATGTGATCCTGTGGGTTAAACAATATGTTCACATGTGCCATAGGTTCCAAGAAACAACCCATCAAAGTTTGATGTTTTTTTGAACTTAGGACACTTAAAAGAAAGCACTGCTAGGGTATGACCCAGAACGTTCAAGCAAGTCAGGAAGAAAAATAAGAGTGTTCCTAGCATAACCCTGTGCACTCGGATATGTTGGAATTGATGGTTCGTGCCCATGGTGAAAAAAATTGTTCCTAGCATAAACTTGTGCACTCGAAAATGTTGGAATTGATGGTTCATGTCCATGGTGAAAAAATTAAGTTATGCAACATTATAACTTTTCATTGAATAAAATTGACACTTTTTGCAACATTTAAAAACTTATTGTTGCGGTCAACTAGATTGGAATCTTCAAAAATTAAGAGGGGTTATTGGAGGGGGACCTCATGTGACCCTGTAGGTTCCAATTTTTTTTTTCTAGGTTCCACTAATTCTGTGTAACTTGTCAAAGTTCGATAATTTTTTGAACTTAGGGTACTTAAGAGAAAGAGTCGCTAGTGTATGGCCTTGAATGTTCAGACGAGTTGGGAAGTGAAATGGGAGCATGCCTAGCAGAAAACCACAACTGAATGTGTTGTCATTGATGATTTGTTCCTACAACAATAAGAATGAAAGTTATGCAACATTGCAACTTTTCATTGAACAAAATTGACACTTTTTGCAACATTTGAGAATTTGTCACTACATTCAACTGGATTGGAGTCTTCAAAAACTAATAGAGGTTATTATAGGGGGAGATCATGTGACTCTGGGTACAAAAAAACATTCCTAGGTTCCATTGATTATGAGAAATAATACATAGGGCAAGAGAAGACATAGCTCACTTTAAAGATGTCCATATGACATGCATGTTTAATTAACAGTGACATATAGTTGTGAATCTTGACCTGTAGAACTATGTAAATTGTGAAAATAAGCATAAAAGAATCATGAACATAGTTGAGGGCAACCTTCAAAAGTAAGTGAGAGGGATAACCAAGAGAGCTAGTTGTTTTACATAGTTGAGATGTGAATGATTACATAATGACATTATAAAACATCAAAACATAATGCAAGATATGATGAAAATACAATAAAACATTGCAATGACATATAGATAACAAAACCTTTGTATAGTATGATAATCCTCTCAACTTTAGAACCCAATATCATTGGCAACAAAGGGTAGAAAAAGAATGCAAAGATGGAGAAAGAGAGAATATGTGGTCCACGAAGGGAAGACGCATAAGGTAGTTCTTGAAGAAATTATGTCCAATATGAGAGGAACAAGGTAGTGAGATGAAGGAGACGAAAACAATTACACAACATAATCAACTTAGGACAATTGTAATGAGCCAAGGACAATCATAATCAACCTAAGACAACCCTAAAGAAGATAGGATGATTCTAATGAACCTAAAAAAATCATAATGAATATAGGATATTACAAATGAGCTTAGGACAACACACAAAGAACTAATTAAAAAAAGACTAAAAAGTGTTAATAGGCAACAATGATACTCCAATTTTGAGAATAATATATTTGAAACAAAAATTGAAGATAAATCAAGAAGAAAAAATCAAAGTGTGTTGGGGTGATCACAGACTTAGTAAGTAATCTATTTAGTCATAGGCTTATTGAGTAATTTGTTTGATAACATAATGAAAGTTTATGAAGAACAAAGACATTAGAAAATGAATTGAATCCAATTTTAATTACTTATTATCCATCATTACTAAACATCCATGTTATGATTGATAACATTAAAAAAATGGTCATAAATTTGGTGAAATTTCCCAAGGCAACCAAACTTAATAATAAATATAGATGGATTATTGTAAGAATTTGTCAAATATAGCCAAGACTTAGAGCAGATGGATTATTGTAAGAATTTTTCAAATATAGCCAAGACTTAGAGCACAATGAATAGCACAAGAGAGAGACAAAATATTTGATGAGAATAAACTATATTCTAATCAAGAGCAAAATAAGGTCAATTAGATCATTAAAAAATACATACAATGTAGATGAGCCTGCTTATAAAGGCAAGGCCATATGGATATGTGAGCACATAATCATGACATGTGGCTTAATGAGAAATAAGGTAGGTAGGGGTAGGTAGGAGAAATAATAAAATATTCCACAAGAGGTGCATCACCCATCGAAGGTGGAATGTAACATCAATATAAGATCACAAAAGGTGGAATTTCTCCTACATACATCATCCCTATGTGCACACTTCTCTAAGTGTCTCATATCCAAACTACTATGAAATGCATTACCCTAAGTCAACTTAAGTTAAGTGTAATTATGAGACATAGTTTACACCAACAATTATCAATTGCAATTCACAAGTTTTATTAAAGTACAATATCATTAATCTATAACATGTTATTGTTCATAACTTTTAAGCATTCCAAACTAATTATACATTCAACTTTTGAGTTTCAAAGTAAGAGAACATGCACATAAGGAACACGTTAGATCAAATATCAACTTTTATACATGAAACTGTAGCAAAATTATGTATGTACATATACAAAATTGGTATATATACCAGCTCAAAACAAGTTACAAAATGTGGCATATGCCATCTCATAATATATATATATATATATATATATATAGATATATATATATATATATATAGATATATATATATATATATATATAGATATATATATATATATATATATATATAGATCTATATATATATATATATATATATCTATATATCTATATATATATATATCTATATATATATATATCTATATATATATCTATATATATATATATCTATATATATATCTATATATATATATATATATATATATATATATCTATATATATATATATATATATATATATATATATATATATATATATATATATATATCGAATAACTATTTATCAATCCCTATATGTCTATAAGTGATCCTAGATGTCTCTATCAACAAATTAGATTATTTATGTCAATTATGATTTACAATTGTCAAATTAACATCAAAATCACTATATTGAAATATAATTTCTCTAAAATTGAATTTTTGATTACCTCGTCTTTGTTTTTTTGTAGAAAGTAATTTTGGAAATGATGGCCCCCTTTGATTATTAGGAGTCCTACCATATTGTTGAGGTAGAGGATTCGTGACATTGGCAAATTGTGAATAGGACTATACCAGGTAGAATAAAAATTGATACAAGTTAATATATGATTTTTGACAAAGAAACATAAACTAAACATATATCTACTTCTATCTAAACATGTATCTACAATATAAAATAAACATATGCCTCTTGTGATGCTTGTTTAGTTGTCCTAGGAGGAGTCATTATGGATGTAACAATTATGGTAGTTTTCTGTATAAAAAATGTCAAGATTGTAATACAATGAATGCACGCATATGAATGTAATCATAATATAAATAATATTTAAAAAAAACCTTTTGCATATCTTCTTCCAATGTTCCAGGTGCAATAATCATGGATGAAACAACTATGATAGTTTCCTATATAAAAAATGACAAGATTGTAATACAATGAATGTACATGTGCATATAATCATAATATTGAGAATATAAAAAAAAAACATATACCTCTTGCCTCAC
This sequence comes from Cryptomeria japonica, assembly GCF_030272615.1. Classification (NCBI taxonomy): domain Eukaryota; kingdom Viridiplantae; phylum Streptophyta; class Pinopsida; order Cupressales; family Cupressaceae; genus Cryptomeria; species Cryptomeria japonica. The sequence continues at coordinate 717,295,628 of NC_081405.1, read as the reverse complement.
TTCTTCCAATGTTCTAGATGCAACCATCAAGGCTGTAAACCTCATTGGTGTTGTATAAAGAAGACAAGAATGTAATACTGTCAATATATGTATAATCACAATACATTTGAAAAATTAACATCTAAATCATGCTACTATAAATCATATAAGTTCTCTAAACTATTATTTTAATTAAAATTATTTTTAATTACCTTTCCTCGGTTAGGTGTTCTCGAGTAAGACAACGGAAAAGGTTCCATCTTAGTTACACTTGGCATACCCTACAAGAGTAAGATAACATCAATATATAATATTAGAATATGATTTAATTAATCACAATTAAAATTACATGCATATTCAATAAAAATTATAAATATGAATGTGCAAAAAAGAATACCATATAACTTTCTAGGTCAAATGAAATGGTCATAAGGGTTGCATCCTGGACCTATAAGATGTGATCTGCTATCATCACATGTTAAGCCCCACATAAATATACATTAGTCAGTTAATATATGTTTAAATCTTAATTTAAGATGCAATGCCCACTTATGAATTTCAACATGTGTATTAGGTGGTGATTCAATGTCGACCTATTGACTAAAAGGCTGTATTTTAACATATTCAATAATATTGAATACAAAACATTATTCTATTTTGACATATTATACAAAATTTACCTATGATATAGATGCAAGTGTACAAGTTGTTGCAGGAATGGTCAATGATGTACCACCTTGTGGTGCTATATCTCGAAATATGTAAGGTTTGCATCAATTTTTAATTATAAAATAATCAAAAAATCTATTTACAATTATAAATTTTATGTATTTACCAAATAAAAATTATAAATTCATACAAATGTACATGTGTTTCAACACCACAATACACTTGATCCAACAAGTGATTTGTCAATGCCACATCATCAGTTGCACCACCTTGATGACCCATGCTACTCCCATAACATCTACATTGAGAACCAGTACACACATGGGAGGTCTAACCATCTACAACTTCTACATCGCTATCTCTCCCAAAACATATATGTTAACAATTTGTTCACATGCAAGAGCTAGGGGCACTAGAGCTAGATGGTCGAGTTGCTACAACATCGTTTGAGGAAAGAGGCAGCGATAATGGTGTACCATACTGGATGATGGTGTCAGTCAACCTGGCAATTGCATGCAGAGTATGTATGACTATAGTCTTCTTGAGAGTTGGAACCATCACATGATGAACAAGTTTGTTGTTAGCGGTCTTCTATTTTAACAATTATCTACCCTCCAAGCTCTTGGTCTATGTAGGGAAAAGCTTCCACCTCTGCCCTAAAACTCCCTCATATCAAAATAGTTGGGAATTTGATTGAGGATCAACCCATAATATAGTTTCCTAAGGAATAGAGAAACACTTCATAATTATTACTGAAGAGGGGAAAATAGATTTGAAAGGTAAACTGATCAAAACATAACGAAATAAACATGCAGAATGCTAAAATATCATTAAAAGACCATTTCACCTTGCTATTTTACCTTCTCCTTCGGATTGAGCTTGATGAAGTGAAGGCGCCCCTTGATAATGCTCCATGATGTGCTCCTTTGATTGTTGGATGTGGATGACTCTCCAATATTGTGCACAAATGATTAGGATGAATGATAAGGATGAGATGATCAAGTTGCCAAGATGATTTCCTGGGCTCAAAAGGGCAACATAAGCTTACTGGATTTCAAGATGTTTTGAATGAAGGGATGGAAGCCTATTTTATAGGAAGAGGAGAGGAAAATGAATGGCTAGGATGAATTCAAGATGAAGGGCTAAGATTTACTTGTGAGCTCACACAAGCGCCAAGAGAGGGTGTGGAGACCAAGAAATATGACTTAAAGGCATTTCGTATCTCCACACTCTACAAGATGCATTGGAGGAATTAAAAATTCTCCAAAAACGGATATTATGGGGATTAGAAGAATAAAAAGGAATTAAAAATTCCTTGGGAGAGGGAAATGCCTAGAGGAATGTGAGATTTCGAAAATCTTATATTCATCTAGAAAAAGAGCATTTAAAGCTAGTGGCTGGATGAAAGGACAAAGAGTTGACTTTGTGGCTAATCATGATGATTAGCCATTAACGACTCATTAGGAGAGGGATTAGAGGAAATGTTAGGTGGGATTTATATTTGTAGGAGAATTTGACTAGGAGAGAGAATGAGTGGAGGGAATAAAAAATTAGAAGAATAATGTTAAGTGAGTTTAGAGAGTTTCTAGAAGAATTTATTAGGTTAATGATGAATTAAGAAGATGATTTGTAGGAATCATGTAGATTAACTAATTAATTGAAATTAATTAGCTAAGAGGAAGATTTGTGAGGATTTGATTTTTTTAGAAGAATAAAGAAAGGGATTGATTTATTAAATAAATCATATGCTATAGTGACAATATTAATTATATTTAATTAATATTGAGAAGAATTTTAATTAACATAATTAATTAATTAATTATGTGAGGAATTAAAAATAATTAAAATAATTATTTTTAAGTGTCTACATTTTGCCCCTCTTTGAAGCGAGGTGTGATGACACATTGATTCAAAGAATAATCTTGTTTTGATGCTGATATTGGTTTGATAGGATGCCCTAGCTCTTGATTTATAGATTACGGTATGGTGATGCCCCCTCGGGAGATCAATTGAGGTATTTGATCTTTGAATTTTTGTGAAATTGACATCCCGATAGATTTGATTTGATTCGATTGATAAGATCTATATTCAGTCTAGTTTCAAGAAGAATTCATCCTGTATAAGACAAAGATGATCAAAGTGTCTGGTTTCAGGAAGGATTCATCCTGTATAAGACATGATAAGAGCGTATGGTTTCAGGAAGGATTCATCCTGTATAAGACATGATTGATCACAACGTCTGGTTTCAGGAAGGATTCATCCTATATAAGACATGATAAGAGCATCTGGTTTCAGGAAGGATTCATCCTGTATAAGACATGATCGATCACAACGTCTGGTTTCAGGAAGGATTCATCTTGTATAAGACATGATCAGATCGTCTAGTTTCAGGAAGGATTCATCCTGTATAAGACATGATCAGAGCGTCTGGTTTCAGGAAGGATTCATCTTGTATAAGACATGATCAGATCGTCTGGTTTTAGGAAGGATTCATCCTGTATAAGACATGATCAGATCGTCTGGTTTTAGGAAGGATTCATCCTGTATAAGACATGATCAAATCACAACATTTGGTTTCAGGAAGGATTCATCCTGTATAAGACATGATCATATCACAATGTTTGGTTTCAGAAGGATTCATCCTGTATAAGACATGAATTAGAATCAGAATTGATTATGTGAGGGAAAAAAAAAGAAAAATAGAGGAAGAAAAATTAGGGTGGAAGGGATAAATGAGGAAGATATATGAAGTAGTCATGAGGTATTTGGAAAGAAGAATAAGAGATGCGAGACCGCGAAGGAAAATGGGGGCAATTGAGAACTCCATGGGATTATTGAGTTTAGGATTTGATGGAATGATGGTGAGATTTTGTGCACAATAAATGTGGAGAGCCAACCTAGTTTGATGTTGCCCTGAGTGACTTGCACCACTGATTATAGAAATCAGGATGCCATGAGAAACCCAGGGTGTGGACTGACTCTGTAGACAAACGGGAATTTCTTGCACACAACAATGCAAGTGTTAAGAAACACTAATACAAAGTTGTGAGTTCGTGCAAGGAAACCCTCAAACACACCGATACCTCTTGTACACGAGAAGGTAAGTGTTAATAAACACTAGTACCAGGTCGCCGATTTATACAAGAAGGATCCAAAACATGCCATACTATGAAATATGCCCCAGTATGCACTTATCATAACATACCTGGATATGGAAGAACCCAGGAAGTCGTAAATAGTGGCAGTCGTAGGGCAAAAGATGCAAGCCTATACGAAAAGATCTAACAAAATCTAACAAGTCTCTTCCTTGCGACCAAATGATACCTCTTGCCAAGAGTAGAACTAGGATGGACTTGGGATTGTTTCTCAAGACTTCTTGAAGCTTATACAGAGGCATAAAAGCTCAGTTTCACTGGGACATTTCTTGTTCATGACTTAGGCGAAGACTCATCATCACACACATGTTTTATTGGGAGGTGGAAAAGAAGGAATGTTGTGCATGGGTGGGCTAGATGGCAAATGATTTGTAGTATCGACATGATAGACAGTGGATCCGGTTATTTACCTTGGCGCCTGCACAGAGGTTTTCACCAAGATACTTGCCCATAGCGCCACAAATTGTTTTTCTTTCTTTTTCTGATTTTTTTCTTCTTAATTTTTTTGTATCATAAGGTTCCTGTTTGCTAGGTTTGCACCAAAGTGACAATTTTTTCAGGATCTTTTTTTTTTTTTTTTTTTCATTTTTTCATTTTTTTGACAATTTAAGACTTTCTGAGGACTAAGCATAAAACCTTTTGAGGTGCATGATATTCATCGGATCATCCAAAGGATCACCTTCAGGAGTAGCCAATTGATAAGCTCTTGATCCATATTTCACTGTGATTACATATGGTCCAAGCCAATTAGGCTCGAACTTGCCTTTCTTTTCTCTTTCTTGTAGATTTTTCTGATTCTCCATGAGGACAAGATCACCAACTTGGAATTTTTGGGTTCTGAATTTTTTATGATAACTCATGCGCAGACGGTTTTGATATACCTGAAGATGATTCAAGGCCTTGAGGCGCCTTTCATCTAACAATTCTAGCTCTTGTAAGCAGACAATTTTGTATTCTTCCTCTGGTAGGATGTTTTGCAACGATACCCTTAGAGAGGGAATCTCGATCTCAAGGGGAAGGATAGCTTCGGAACCAAATACTAGGGAATAAGGAGTGGCACCTGTGGGGGTGCAGATGGAGGTGTGGTAGGCCCACAATGCAGGATGGATTTGGAGGTGCCAATCACGACCCGCTTCATTGACTGTCTTTTTGAGGATTTTTATTAGAGTTTTATTAGAAGCCTTAGCTTGGCCATTGCCTTGGGGATAATATGGAGTGGAGAAGCGGTGTTGGATGTTGAATTTTTGGCAGAGTTCTTTGACATCCTGGTTTTTAAATTGTTTACCATTATCTATGATGATAACTTTTGGGATGCCATATTGGCAAATTAGGTAGTTCAAGATGAATTTGGATATTTGTTTGCCGGTGGTGAAAGTAAGAGGGATAGCCTCTACCCACTTGGTGAAGTATTCGGTGGTGGTGATAATGAATTTATGTCCATTGGAAGATGAAGGGTGGATTTTCCCAATGAGATCGAGCCCCCACTGCGAGAAGGGCCATGGTGTAATGAATGGTTGCAATTCTTGTGACGGTGCATGAATCTTGTCGCCATGTTGCTAGCAAGGGATGCATTTCTTCACATAGTTGTATGCATCTTCTTCCATTTTAGGCCAATAGTATCCTGTTCTCAAAAGTTTTTTAGCCAATGTGAGTCCACTTGAGTGTGCCCCATAGATACCCTCGTGTACTTCACGTAATGCCCATTCTGCTTCTTGTTTATCTAAACACCTTAGGAGGGAACCATCAAAATGCCTTCTGAACAAGGTGTCTGCAAGGATGGTGTAACGGGCACATCGGCGGATGAAGGTTTGCTGTTGGGTTTTGGTGAGGTGTGGGGGACTGGTGTTGTCTTTGAGGAAAGCGAAGGTTTCTTGGTACCAAGGGGACTCGGGACCAACGAGAACACACACCATTTCAGACTCTGCTAGGTTGTATGTCGGTATAAACAATTTCTCGACCAAGAACTCACACTTCTGACTGTGTGCTGGCATTTGAAGGAGGGGGCCAATGGTGGCCATTGCATCTGCAACCCTGTTGTTTGTTCGTGGGATTTGATCAAACTTGATTGCCATGAAATGTTGCTTAAGATCTTCAACCATGGTACGATAGGGAAGGAGTTTATCATCTTTTGTCTGGTATTCATCATTGACTTGTTTTATGACGAGCTGGGAATCACCATAGACTTGTAATTCCTTTATTTTCTTGTGGATAGCCAAGCATAAACCTGTGATGAGGGCCTCATATTCTGCTATGTTGTTGGTACATGCAAAGGCTATCTTGTATGATTTGGGGATGCCATCTCCTTGAGGTGTGACCAATAATATTCCTGCCCCCGATCCATTTTGAGTGTAGGAGCCATCAAAATACAATTTCCATGTGGAGGATGTGGCAACAATCATAATGAACTCATCTGGTAATTCTGTGAGAAGAGGATGGTTGCCTGGAAGTGGAGCTTCAGCCAATTGATCTGCAATAACTTGTCCCTTGATTGCCTTTCTGTCCACATATTCGATGTCAAACTCACTTAGAAGCATGACCCATTTAGCCGTTCTGCCAGTGAGAGCAGCTTTGGACAAGAGATATTTAAGTGGATCAATTTTAGCAATTAATTTTGTCTTATTATTTAGCATACAGTGTCGTAGTTTCTGTGTGTTGAACACTAATGCCAAACATGCCCTTTCAATGGGGGTGTAATTGAGTTCATATCCTACCAATGTCCGACTGATGTAGTAAATGGCGTGTTCCTTCCCTTGATCATCTGTTTGCGCTAGTAATGCCCCCAATGCCACTGTAGTAGCACATATGTACAAAATGAGGGGTTTTCCAGGGGTAGGTGGCATCAAAATTGGAGGTGATGCTAGATATTCTTTTAATTTTTCAAAGGCCTTTTGACAGAGGCAATCCCATTTGAATTTTGTGTCTTTACGTAACAGGTGTGCAAATGGATGGCACTTGTCGGCTAGCTGTGAAATGAAACGCCTGACAAACTGGAGTTTTCCCTGGAGACTGCGTAGTTGTCTGAGAGTTTTTGGTGGAGGCATTTCCATAATAGCTTTTACCTTTGCAGGATCAACCTCGATGCCTCTGCGGGAAACAATGAATCCTAATAGTTTTCCCGATGTGACTCCAAACACACACTTTTTTGGATTCAACCGTAGTTTATATTTTTCCAATCTTTCGAAGATCTGTTTTAGGATAGGGATGTGCTCTTGTCTTGTCTTGGATTTGCCTAGCAAATCATCCACGTAGTCCTCCATAATTTTGTGCAAGAGGTCATGAAAAATTGTTGTCATTACTCGTTGATATGTAGCTCCAGCATTTTTAAGGCCAAAAGGCATGACCCGGTAATAGAAAGTACCCCATGGTGTTGTGAATGCGGTTTTATGCTGATCCTCATCTGCTATCCTGATTTGGTTGTATCCAGAAAACCCATCCATTAGCGATAGCATTTCATGTCCTGCTGTAAGATCCACAATCATATCTATGTTTGGGAGTGGGAAATCGTCTTTAGGAAAAGCTATATTTAGATCTCGGAAATCTGTGTAGATGCGGATGCCCCCAGCAGGTTTGCCGACAAGTACAATGTTGGAGACCCATTCAGCGTAGTCTATGGGTTTGATAAATTCTGCATCTAACAACTTTTGAAGTTCTGCCTTGACCAAGAGAGCAATATGCGGGTGCATTTTGCGGAGTTTTTGTTTTACAAGTTTTGCATCTGGGCGGACGACGAGATTGTGAACCACCAAGGTAGGATCCAACCCTGGCATATCGGAATAGGACCATGCAAAATTGATTTTAACCTCTGTAAGGAAGTTGATGAAGTCTTGTTTCTCGATTTCGGTGAGGGATTTGGCAATGAGCACATTTTTCGGAATGACTTCGGTGCCCATGTTGATGCTGTCTGTTTCTTCTATCAAAAAATTTGATTTGTCCTATGGAAGGTAATCAATGGTAGGGAGGTCAAATCCCTCATCATCAAGTGCCTTTTCCAGGTTTTCACTTTTAGATACGCCCTTTGTTTTTATTTCTTGTTCATCCAAAGGCGCCTCAGGGAGGTTTTCACCTAGGAAATCATATCTTTTTCTTTTATTATCTTTTTTGTGGATAAGGGCATTGACTTGACTACCAAAGTATCCCTTTTCGTGTAGTTGAATACCCTCAATTCTATTACAATCTTCCATATTTTGCGCTGTTAGGAGAGCAATGAGAGCACTATCATCGGCGTAGATATCTAAAGTGGGTTTGTCTCGTTGGCCCTAGTCGATGAGTTCAGGATGGACAAGATGTAGCTCATGTGAAGTGGGAGGGGTTACGGGGGTGATGGTATTGATGTAAGCGTCGAAGAAGGTATCTTTCTTGTATTCATAAGGCATTTCATGGAATTCCTCTTCGTCGGCGCTTTCGATATCCGAAGAAGGACTAGAAGGGGCACCGACGATAGTAATCTTAGGCACCGGGGTGTACCCCAAGCCTCTGTTGTATCTGTAGGAGATAGGATTTATGGGTGCTTTTCTTCCTTTCTCCTCTGGTCCCAGACCGTGTCCTTTGTAACCCATTTTTTCAACTATGGCAAATGCTTTTGGGTACATTTCTTTGGATATTCTTGTTGGATCATCATCCTCTTCTCGGTACAACCATGAAGAGATATCTGCTTTGAGGTTCTCATTATCAAGTGGGCCCCATTGCTGGAAGGTGGTGTTTTGGCATTGCATGACTAGTTTCGGGTCCTTTTTTAGCTCTTTTGGTTTGCCAAATGACTTAGGAGAGAGAGGGAGGTTGCCTATTAATAAGACGTCCTCCAATTTGTATTCTCCACAACCATTGTCCAAGATCTTGATTTGATTATTTGGTTGGGATGATGTGGAGGCAACATTTGATGTGTCAGATGGAGGCGTTGGCGAAGGTCTATTTAGTGGGCAATGATACAGATGCTTCCCTTCTAATAGTTTGCAATATTGAAAAGGTTGGGGATCACTTTTGATAGTGATCACTTTTCCATTATAGGGGAATTTGATGCATTGGTGATAGGTGGAGGGTACGGCCTGCAAGGAATGAATCCATGGCCTCCCGAGGAGAATGTTGTAGGGGAGATCAAGATCGAGTACTTGGCCAGGGGTTTCAATTGTAATAGGGCCCACTTGAAGAGGTAAGGTGATCATGCCCTTTGAAATTCTTTCTGCATCATCATATGCCTTTATTGTGATCCTTTCTGATGTGTCTATCAGATCCTCAGAAAGTCCCAATTATTTTATCAATTTGTATGTACACAGATTAATCCCGGATCCATCGTCTATCAGGATACGTTTGACCTTGTGCTTGTGGATGAGAGCTTCAATGTGCAAAGGTTTGTTATGGTCCTTATCCGCGGGAGCATCTTTGGAGTTAAATACAATGTGCTGCTGGGCAGCAAGGTTTCCAATGAGGATTTGAAATTGGGTGGCATTGATGTTATCAGGCACGCATGATTGGAGAACGACTTGTTCCAAAATTTATTTATGGACCAGAGAAGTCTTGAGAAGTTCCAAAATGGAGATCTGCACGGGTGTCTTCCCAAGTTGATCAAGGAGGTCATATCGGCGGGTGGAAGACATGGGTGGGGGGTTTGGTGGGGGAGGAACTCCTTGGATGGTGACTCTTCCTCGACGTGTAGTTGCATTACAGTCATTCTGGAAATGGGAGGTGGAAGGCGTGGCACCTTGAATGACTATTCTAGCCGGATTTGGTCTGCTTTGGGAAGAAGGAGGATTAACTCCTTGGATGGTTATGACATTGACATGATTGTCTGCAGGTTCAATGCGACTTACTAAAAAATCAAAACCGGTTACGTGATTAGCGTAGCCATAATCTATTGCGTTAGATGATGAGCCTTTTCCTTTATCATGCTTTGGGAAGGGTTCTTGGTACATTTTGAGTTTTTCATTGTTATTACCAGGTTTTGCATTTGCTACCTCAATCTCACCTCTATCAATGAGATCTTGTATGTAGATCTTTAGTTTCATACACTTTCGTGTATCATGTCCCTTGATACGATGGTATTCACAATACTCATTTTCATTATACCATCTTGGTTTAGGTTGATTGGGATCAAACGAGCGAGTGATTGGAAAAACCACTATACCTGCTTGGACAAGTTTTTGAAACACCACTTCAATAGGCTTAGCAAGAGGAGTGAAATCTCTTGGAGTCTTGTTATTCGATCGGGGTGGTCGTCCTTGGATTGAGACATTGTTGTGAGGTTTTTGAGATTGATTTGAATTATTTTGATTGTTGAATTGATGAATATTGGTGGTGGATTTTGGGGGAGCGGCCACGGTTTGGACCCGCTTTGCATCAGTTACACTATCATTGACCACATTTTTATTTTTAGCCCAGAATTTTGGCTTGTCGTTATGATAAGAGGAAGAACTTTGTGATGACTTCTGGTAATGTTTCAAGGTTCCTTCCTCCAACAAGACACGTTCGAGGGTGAGGCCCTTATCGGTCAATTTTTGGAAGGATTTGATACATTGAGATATTAAAGGTCTTCAAAGTTCAGGCACCAAGTTCTTTTGAAATAGTTCAATTTGATGTTGTTCTGGCATGTCCCATTGAAATTTTTTGATAAGATGTCGCCATCTTTGTAGGAAATTGGCGAAGGTTTCTCCAGGCCTTTGTTTTGTATTACAGAGATCCATCATAGAAACATCATTACCCATGTTGTATGCATTGTGGGCCACAAATTTTTCTGCCAAGTCTGGAAAAGAGACAATGGAACCTCGTGGTAAAGATGTGAACCATGCCAAGGTGTCTCCCGTGAGACTCTTGGGAAAGAGTCTGCAAAGATAAAGGTCACTATAGGAGACTTCTTGGCATAAGATGTGGAATTCTCGGACATGGTCGCGGGGGTCTCCTTTGCCTTCATACTTGGTGAATTTAAGGATCTCAAATCCCAGGGGATATGGTGCAACTTATATAGATGGGTCGTAAGGACAAGGGCAAAACTCTTCGAATGAGTAAGCTTTCCTTTTATTAGTCTTTTCTTTCATGTTTTTGATGATATTCTTCATGTCTTGAATTTCCTTGATGAGGTCTTGTTGTGGACTTTGATATTGATGGATTGTGTTTGCCCCAAGAATTGGATGAACTAAAGAAGGTGCACCACCACCAATATATTGATATGATGAGGAGGTGGGAACGTGGGATGTGATGACCGATGTTGCTAGGGTTTGTGTGATAGTTGGTTGCGGTCCGCCAACTATTGTGATGAGATTGAATGCGGTCTGGATAAAATTTGCAACGTTGTTGGGAGAAAGGGAAGTTTGTGGAATATAAATATGTGGTTGAATAGAAGGATGCGGTATAGAAGTTTGTTGGAGAATGGATGAGATTGGATTTGATAGTGGTATGGATGGTAAGGAGGAAGAAGGCGGGATGGAGACCGTGGTGGGAGGTGTCGCTGGTGGCATTGATTGGGCTTGGATGATTGATGGGGCTGCAATTGATTGAGTTTGAATAGTAGGTGCAACACTTTGTGTGGGAGCGAGGTCTCCTTGTGGTTGTTGGACGAGAGCGGATCTATTAAATTCAGGTGGAAGTTGAGCTCCATGTTCAAGAAGAGTTTTCAGAAGTGCAGTAGGATTGTGTTTAATAAACTTTTCTATCATCTCTTGGTTATAAGAATTCGCTAGGAAAGTTTGCACTTCCGGACAAAGTTCATCTTGGTTAACCATGTCAAGATTTTGGCTTTGATCTTGATTGCTTGGTTGCCCACTTTGTGTATGATCTTGCATGGGATCTTCATATAGGACACCAATGTCTGGCATGCCATATTGTTGATCAACCATCTTTTTCTTTTGGGATCGAGTTGCAACCATACACGATATTTGTGATGAAAAGACTTAGGAAAATTGTGATGAAATGACTTAGAAAATTTGTGATGGAAGGATTTTAGAAATTTGTGATAAAAGGACTTACGAAATTTGAGGATGAAAGGATTTAAGAAATTTGAGGATGAAAGGATTTAAGAAATTTGAGGATGAAAAGACTTAAAAAATTTGAGGATGAAAGGACTTCAGAAATTTGTGATGAAAGGACTTAAGAAATTTGAGGATGGAAGGACTTAAGAAATTTGTGATGAAAGGACTTAAAAAATTTGAGGATGAAAGGACTTAAGAAATTTGTGATGAAAGGACTTAAGAAATTTGAGGATGGAAGGACTTAAGAAATTTGTGATGAAAGGACTTAAGAAATTCGAGGATGATTGATGAAGAAGGTATGGTAGTGATGGTTTAGAAGAAAACTTGATGACTTGGTTGTCTTTGGCATGAACATGAAGGATCTATTTAAATGGCAAGTTGTATGAAGGGATATGACCACCTTGATTTGGATGATAGTAGGTGTTTCAAAGGACAAACTTGAATGTTGACGTAGAGGATAAACTGTTAGCTTCTCTCTTAGGCTTATGAAAAATGGGACGGACGAAGTTTTGACGCAATTTTGGACTTGGTGTGGGTAATGACTTGGACAATTTGTTTGTGTCTTGACAAATATTTTTGCAAAGTGTTTGGGGATAGTGATGTGTTTTTAGTCTACTCTTGGCAAGTATGTATCAAACAAAGCAAACACAATGATTAAATGCATATTATCTCAAAAACACTCATGCTCATATACAACATTCTTAAGGCTGGCAAGGACAATAGTCATTGAATCCCAATTGGTTTCCCATTTACGCTTACCCAGAGTGGACACTTCGATGCTTGACCCCAATGGCTCCCCTCCACGACACTCACTTCTCGGGGCAGCCGAGCATCAATTCCCATGAAAACTCCTCATGGCGAACTTTGTGTCTCTACTAAGGGCCGCTAGAATATGGGCCGCTTCAGAGGTTCGACCTCCTGCACCAATGACTAGAAGATTTTTGACCACTATGAACAAGGTGTTTAGTAAGTCTTCCTGTTAGGATCTACCCTTCGAAGTTGCACAAGCGCAATTGAGGCTTATAGCCTAACGAAGCACCAAGAACTTAGTAGTCACGCAAGCATGATTGAGATCTCTAGGATCCTACTAAGCACCCAATGTGAGAGTGAACTCTCATATAGCCCCAACCATTAACCCTTTCGTAGTCAATGACCTATTTATTATAGTGAGTTGGGAACCCCAGGTCCGGGTGTACTCACTTGGGTCGTTCCCCTCTTACCTTCTAAAAGAGCAAGTTGGGAGGGTAGGCCCGCTAGAGGTAAACACACAATCAAACAAGAAAAGGTTGGAGGGTCTGGATTTCTGATCGTCTAGTAAGACGAGAGCATACTTTCCTACCTTTACGCTTTTCTTAAAGACACATAAGACAATGGTTCATTCCATTTTAATTAATATCTAGGTGCCTAATTTAAATAAATGCACAATATTTGGTTGAATCAGCTAGGCAACCTGCAAAACCACTTGATTAGTATTTTCAAAAATAGAGTCTTAAAAAAAAAAACGTCCTACAAAACAACTTGATTAGTAGTTTGAAAAATAGAGTCTTCAAAAAGCGTCCTACAAAACAACTTGATTAGTAGTTTGAAAAATAGAGTCTTCAACAAGCGTCCTGCAAAAATCAACAAAATGACAAAAATATTAATTTTTTTTATTTTTTGGGAATGAATAGAAAAACATGAATAAAAACTTTTTTACTAATGACAAATGTGGCTTTGAAGAAAGCTTTGATGGGTAAATGGGGTTTGACTAGGTTTTTACCACTTCCCAAGGGATAGGCAAGCGAAAAATGGGGATTTTGGAGGAGAGATGAAGGAATGGGAAAATTTGTCCAAGAGGGACAAAGAAGCAAAAGTTGAAGATGGATAATATGGGAAAAATTTGGAGGTGATTTGATGAAAAGGGAAGAAGTTATGGCAAACCCTAAAAATAGAGAAATATGGGATTTGGGCGTCAAAAAGTGAATTTTTGAGATAAGGCCTCCAAGGAAGAAAATGTGGAAAATGACAATGTGGAGAATCTGGTGAAGTTTGAAAGGAAATGGAGTCAAGATAAAGAAGATATGGCAAAATATATATATATATTTTTAAATTAACCCTAGATTTAACGGAACAGAAACCCTAAATTTAACAGAACAAAAATCCTAAATTTAACAGAACAGAAACCCTAAATTTAACAGAGCAGACAGAAACCCTAGATTTAACAGAGCAAATTGTCGCACTAAACAGAATAAAATAAAAATGTCAAAGGTCCGGATTTCTGATTGTCTAGATAGACAAGAGCATACTCTCCTACTTTCACACTTTCCTGCGGGCGAACAGATTATATTTAAACAGAGCAGATAATAGGAAATAAATAAATTAAATGCAGACTACAGTTAGCGCCTAAAATTTTCAGATAGATTAACAGAGCAGATAGTAGCACTACATAGATAGAAAAGTGTCAAAGGTCCGGATTTCTGATTGTCTAGATAGACAAGAGCATACTCTCCTATTTTCACACTTTCCTATGGTCAGAGCATACAGTTGTGCTAAACAGAATAGAAAAGTGAAAAGTCTGGATTTCTGATTGTCTATATAGACAAGAGCATACTTTCCTACTTTCACACAGATTACACTAAAATAGAGTAGACAACAAATCAAATAACAAATCAGATAACAGAGTTATCGTGCTGCAACAGAAACAAAAACATAAAAAAAAAACAGAAAAAAATAGAATAAGGAGGAGCTGTCGCGCAGAAATGCAGAGCCACGATTCTGGAACCTGCGAAAAAGATATATATATATATATATATATATTTTCTGCAGTCGCGCTATTTTGGAACCTGCGTCTCACAACTCACAAAAAACCTAAAAAAAAAAATATTAGTTCTCAGGGACGTGAGTCCCACTGGGCGTGCCAAAATGAAGAGGGGAAAACAGATTTGAAAGGTAAACTGATCAAAACATAACAAAATAAACATGCAGAATGCTAAAATATCATTAAAAGACCATTTCACCTTGCTATTTTACCTTTTCCTTTGGATTGAGCTTGATGAAGTGAAGGTGCCCCTTGATAATGCTCCACTTGATGTGCTCCTTTGATTGCTGGATGTGGATGACTCTCCAATATTGTGCACAAATGATTAGGATGAATGATAAGGATGAGATGATCAAGTTGCCAAGATGATTTCCTAGGCTCAAAAGGGCAGCATAAGCTTACTGGATTTCAAGATGTTTTGAATGAAGGGATGGAAGCCTATTTTATAGGAAGAGGAGAGGAAAATGGATGGCTAGGATGAATTCAAGATGAAGGGCTAAGATTTACTTGTGAGCTCACACAAGCTCCAAGAGAGGGTGTGAAGACCAAGAAATATGTCTTAAAGGCATTTCATATCTCCACACTCTACAAGATGCATTGGAGGAATTAAAAATTCTCCAAAAGTGGATATTATGGGAATTAGAAGAATAAAAATGAATTAAAAATTCCTTGGGAGAGGGAAATGCCTAGAAGAATGTGAGATTTCAAAAATCTTATATTCATCTAGAAAAAGAGCATTTAAAGCTAGTGGTTGGATGAAAGGACAAAGAGTTGACTTTGTGGCTAATCATGATGATTAGCCATTAACGACTCATTAGGAGGGGGATTAGAGGAAATGTTAGGTGAGATTTATATTTGTAGAAGAATTTGACTAGGAGAGAGAATGAGTGGAGGGAATAAAAAATTAGAAGAATAATGTTAAGTGAGTTTAGAGAGTTTCTAGAAGAATTTATTAGGTTAATGATGAATTAAGAAGATGATTTGTAGGAATCATGTAGGTTAGCTAAGAAGAAGATTTGTGAGGATTTGATTTTTTTAGAAGAATAAAGAAAGGGATTGATTTATTAAATAAATCATATGTTATAGTGACAATATTAATTATATTTAATTAATATTGAGAAGAATTTTAATTAACATAATTAATTAATTAATTATGTGAGGAATTAAAAATAATTAAAATAATTATTTTTGTGTCTACAATTACAAGGAGTTTGGTCAAAGACCATCCACCATCTATGCTAAAAATTATTTCTTATAGCATCATGGTTACACCAATGTATTGGAAACCTCTTTGAATTTGCAAAAGGAGGTTTTTTGGTTCTAGGATCAATAAAAAGAGCACATATTTGTTCTTTTTTTATCTCTTTACTTTTCACAACATGATATGGCAATCCCATTGCAAAGTATATTGATGGCACAAATCTCTATAAGTTTTCCATTGAGTTATTTGATTGGTAACTATGTCAATATTCCTTACCATTGCTTCCAATATTGTGGGAAGGGATACATGATGCCAACTTGATGTTGAAGCCCTCAATCTTTCCACTAACTCAAAAGTTTTAGCTTTGTTTTCTTCTAAATTCTCTAATGGATCATCTGTTGAAATGTGACGACTGATCAACAAAATACTATACACTCAACACGTATCCTCGCTGGGGTCCGGGGCCGGGCTGGGCCGGGCCGGCAGCCCCCGAGAAAAGCAGGGGTTCAGGGGCGGGAGCCTCCGAGAATTTTTTTTTTGCTGTTTTTCGTTGATGAAAACTGACATTGTAATAAAACCCTAAAAAGGCCGACTTTGTTTGTTGCCCTAAAAACGCATGTTATAAGCGGCTGGGATGCTTAAGGCATTGTAAGGTTGATGTACTGTTTTTGCTGGATAATAAGAAAGATTGGACGACTGTGTATGGTGGACGTAACCCATTCTGGGTGAACCACGTTAAATCTCTGTGTTATCTGTGTCCTATTTTATTTCTTTATCTTTTGTATTTAAATTTGCATATAATTGTTAGTTCATATTTGCTTCGGATCTGCTTGAAACCCTAACAATTGGTATCAGAGCTAGGTTTTCTGTAAATTGGCAGGACTTTCAGATTTGAGTGGGAGCAATGGAGGATTCCAAATTCAAGGTCAAAAAGTTTAACGGCTAGAATTATCAGTTATGGAAAATGCAGATGGAGGATTACCTATATCAAAAGGATTTGTAGCGGCCATTGGAAGGAAAGGCAAAGAAAGCGACCACAATGTCAGATGAAGAGTGGGACATTTTAGATAGAAAGGCATTGGGATCCATTCGATTGTGCCTTGCATTGTCTGTAGCATTCAATATAACAGAAGCAAAAACGACTGTAGATTTGATGGCGACATTGGCTAAGTTGTATGAGAAACCCTCAGCTTCGAATAAGGTATTTCTTATAAAGCGTCTGTTTAATTTGAAAATGAGTGAGGGAGGATCTGTAGCGGAGCACTTAAATGAATTTAATACAATTACAAGTCAATTGTCTTCGGTAAAAAATACTTTTGCAGAAGAGGTTAGGGCTCTCTTGATTTTATGTTCTTTGCCAGAAAGCTGGAATAGATTGGTTATGGCTGTAAGTAACTCTGTCTCTGGTAAAAATACTTTGGTATTTGATGATATTGTTGGTGTTATCCTAAGTGAGGAAATGCAAAGGAAAAGCACAGGTGAGACTCCAACATCATCGGGTAGTGTTTTGAATGTGGAGAACAGAGGAAGATCAAAGGAAAGAGAAAAAGGCCCTGGGAATGAGAAGTCACGAGGGAAGTCAAAGAAAGGACGCTCTCAATCTAGAGGAAAGAAAGATTGCTGGTACTGTGGAAAGCCTGGTCATCTAAAGAAAGACTGTTGGTCTCAGAAAAACAAAGAAGGAGACAAAAATGAAAATGACAGTAAGGAAGCTAATATTGCAAGTAATACTTTACAAGATGCTTTAATCTTATGTTTGGATAATGTTAATGATTCCTGGGTAATAGATTCTAGGGCTTCATTTCATGCTACACCCCATAGAAAATATTTTCTAGATTATGTTCAAGGTGATTTTGGACAGGTATATTTGGGTGATGATGAGCCCTGTCAAATTGTTGGAAAAGGAAAGATAAAGATCAAGTTGCAGAATGGAAATGACTGGTTTCTGCAGGAGGTAAGACATGTTCCTAATTTAAGAAGAAATTTAATTTCTATAGGGCAACTAGGTAGTGAAGGTTGCATAGTTACCCTCTCAGATAGTATGTGGAAGGTCGCTAAAGGGTCATTAGTAATAGCTAAAGGTGCGAAGGTAGGCACATTATATTTGTGTACATGTAACACTTACTCTACCCTAGCTGCTACAGATAAAGTTACTGCAGGGACAACAACAATAAATGTTGCAAGAACATATTCGATAATGTGGCACCATACGCCTGGGCACATGAGTGAGAAAGGGATGAAAACCCTTCACTCTAAAAATCTATTGCCAGGACTAAAGAAGATTGATTTAGAGTTATGTGAAAACTGTGTTTATGGTAAACATAAAAGAGTCAAATTTCTCAAGGTTGGGAAAGAGAAGAAGAGTGAGAAGTTAGAGCTCGTACATTCAGATGTATGGGGACCGACTCAGGTATCATCTCTTGGTGGCTCTTGTTATTATGTTATTTTTATTGATGACTCAACCATAAAAACATGGGTATATTTCCTAAAACAAAAATCAGATGTTTTTGAAACTTTTAAGAAATGGAAAGCTTTGGTTGAGAATGAGACAGGAAACAAGTTGAAGTGTCTTAGATCGGATAATGGAGGTGAGTATTACAGAAAAACATTTGAAGATAACTGCTTCTTAAATGGGATTCAAAAGTAGAAGACAGTTCTAGGAACTCTACAGGAAAATGGTGTGTCAGAGAAAATGAATAGGACTATCATGGAACACGCGAGGAGCATGAGATTGCATGCTGGATTGCCCTTACATTTTTGGGCAGATGCTGTACATACTGCTGTCTATTTGATAAATAGAGGACCTTCAACCCTTTTGGATGGTGGTATTCCAAAGGAGGCATGGAATAGTAAAAAGGTAAATTATTCTTTTCTAAAAACTTTTGGTTGTGAAGTTTTTGTCCATGTTGATAAAGAAAACAGAACCAAGCTTGATGCTAAATCTTAGAAATGTACCTTCATTGGATATGGGATAGATGAATATGGCTATCGGTTATGGGATTTTGAAAATAAGAAAATAATTAGAAGTAGAGATGTTATAATCAATGAGAAGGTTATGTATAAAGAACAGATGCAGGAAAAGAAGCATGAACATGACAAACAAGAATATGTGATGTTGGATGAGATTCCTGAAAATGAAATGCCACAGGTACTTGATGCTCAGCAACAACAGATTGTCCCACAAACTCCTACAAGTGTTAGACGTTCTACGAGGACAAGTAGACCCCCTGAAATATTTTCTCCTTTTTTGTATTCTATTTTATTAATGGATTCTGGTGAACCAGAAGAATATGAAGAAGCAATGCAGGTAGATGCCAAACAACAATGGGAGCTAGGCATGAAAGAGGAGATGGACTCCTTGATGAAAAATAAGACTTGGGACTTAGTCCCTTTACCTACAGAAAAAAGAGCCTTGCCTAACAAATGGGTTTATCGGCTGAAGGAGGAGGAAGGAGGTCAGAAAAGATACAAGGCTAGACTTGTGGTAAAAGGTTTTGCATAGAAAAAGGGTATAGATTATGATGAAATATTTTCTCTAGTTGTAAAAATGACTTCAATTAGAATTGTGCTTAGTCTTGTGGCTGCAGATGATTTACATCTTGAACAATTAGATGTCAAAATAGCTTTTCTCCATGGAGATTTGGAGGAGGAAATTTACATGTTGCAACCACAGGGATATGAGGTCAAAGGTAAGGAGAACCTGGTGTGCAGGTTGCAGAAAAGTCTGTATGGCCTAAAGCAAGCACCCTGACAATGGTATTTAAAATTTGATAGTTTCATGGCTGAACACGGTTATCATAGATGTCATTCTGATCATTGTGTATATTTTAAGAGATTTGATAATGGCAGTTATATTATCTTGTTGCTTTATGTTGATGACATGCTTGTTGCTGGGTCTAACATGCAACATATAAATGATCTTAAACAGAAATTAGCCAAGTCATTTGCTATGAAAGATTTGGGTGCAGCTAAGCAAATTCTCGATATGAGGATTACATGGGACAGGAAAAATAGAACCTTGAATTTGTCCCAAAGTGAGTATATAAAGAAGGTGTTGAAAAGATTTAACATGCAAGATGCAAAAGCAGTTAGTACACCTTTGTCTAGTCATTTCAAATTGACTAAGGAGATGTGCCCAAAGGCACAGGAAGAGGTTAATAAAATGTCTAACATCCCGTATTCATCAGCTGTTGGTAGTCTGATGTATGCAATGGTATGCACAAGGCCAGATATTGCACATGCAGTGGGAGTTGTGAGCAGGTTTATGAGTAATCCAGGTATGGAACATTGGAATGCTGTGAAATGGATTCTTCGGTATTTGAAAGGAACTACTACGAAGGCATTATGTTTCAAAGGATCTAATGCTGCTTTGAGTGGATTTGTTGACTCTGATTTGGCGGGTGATATTGATTCACAGAGGAGTACTATAGAGTATGTTTTTACTATAGGGGAACTGCAGTCAGTTGGATTTCTAGGCTACAAAAGGTTGTTGTACTTTCAACCACTGAAGCTGAGTATGTTGCTGCTACAGAAGCCAGCAAGGAGATGATTTGGTTGCAATGTTTTCTGGAGGAATTGGGTCAGACACAAGAGGATAGCCCATTGTATACTGATAGCCAGAGTGCCATTCATCTTGCGAAGAACTTTGCTTTTCATTCAAGGACAAAGCACATTCAGCTTAGGTACCACTTCATTCAGACTGTTTTGGAGGAGGGTCAGTTACGGCTTGAGAAGATTCACACAAGTGAGAATCCTGCCGATATGTTCATGAAGGCAGTTCCACAGGAGAAGCTGATTTCTTCATCAGTTTTTGTTGTCTTCTTGATTGATAATTGTGGAATTTATACCAGTTGAGTCCTAGTGTTTTATCTAGCGGATGCTGCATGTATAGTGGTGTCATGTAGTATCAATCTCCAAGTGGGAGATTGTTCGGTGTGGAGCCTAATCAGTCTCCAAGTGGGAGATTGTTGAAATGTGACAACTGATCAGCAAAGTACTGTACACTTAGCACGTATCCTCGCCGGGGTCCGGGGTTGGCAGCCCCCGAGAAAAGCGGGGGTTTGGGGGCGGGAGCCCCTGAGAAATTTTTTTTGCTGTTTTTCGTTGGTGAAAATCGACATTGTAATATAACCCTAAAAAGGTCGACTTTGTTTGTTGCCCTAAAAATGCATGTTATAAGCGGCTGGGATGCTTAAGACATTGTAAGGTTGATGTACTATTTTTGCTAGATAATAAGAAAGATTGGATGACTGTGTATGGTGGACGTAACCCATTCTAGGTGAACCACGTTAAATCTCTGTGTTATCTGTGTCCTGTTTTATTTCTTTATATTTTGTATTTAAATCTGCATATAATTGTTAGTTCATATTTGCTTCGGATCTGCTTGAAACCCTAACATAATCTTGGCTAGCTTGTTTAGGGTTTCTAGGAGGGGTTGGAAAGTGAACCATCCTAGGGTTTTCCTTGGGCATATCTTCATTCAAATTTTGTTGAGGAGAAGGGTTTACATGATCTGCTTACAATTTTTTTTTTTTAAATATGAAATCGATTAAAAAATAATAATTTTTTTTTTAAAATCCAAAAAAAATTTGAATCTAATGGACAAAAATTGCCCCTTACCTCATTTGTGGCATGGCATATTGGCGGAGCAGTGAGATATCCTTGGAACATGATCATATTTTTGAGTGTTTTGGGTGAGCAAAACTCATTGAAAATCATAGTCTACATGTGAAAAAGATAATCTTTTGTTTTATACAACTTTAAATGAGAATAACATGATCGTATTATTCTTATTGAAGAAAACATGATCGTGTTTTCTTTAATAAAAATAATATGTTATATTATTTAATCATGTATGCGTTAAGGCTCAAATTTTCCAAGCCTTAAAATCTACATGGTTTTTAAACTTTACTAAAACCATGTACGTGTTTCACTCGTTTTAGGCATTTTATGGGTGAGTGGCTTCTAAATCGTAAAGCATATTGGTGCACTTACCTATAAACTACCTAATAAATGCCTCTAGGCTCATGAATATTATAGAAGATCACAATGTTGATACACTTGTTGCAAGGAGAATATAGAAGAACCTCTAAAATATAATTTAAATTAATTTTATAGTACAAAATCTTTGTTCTGGTTTTAGAAAATTAGAATAATATGCAAGCATAGTTTATAAAGCATTAAAAATACATAGAACTTGAAGAAGCTTGTAAAGGAAAATAAAAATCAGGTATTGACCTAATATCCTATTTCTTACTTATCTTATGACGCGATTAACACTTATTAAGGCCTAGTTAAACATGGTTAGGTTGGAAGTATATTGTATTTTGTGTATTGATCCTAGATGAAAATTGTTAGTTAAAAGATGATCATATTTATTGAAGAACAAAATCACACCAATAGAGAAAGGATAAAAAGTAGAAATAATTATAGAATCATGGTGAATGCATAATATGTTATGTATATTTAATCTTGGGATGATTAATCTTGTAGAGACCTTATATGTGGTGACATGTGAAAGACTAATCAATGTTGTGTTTATGTTCTAATTATGTGAAGCAGGGAATTTGACTTGGAGTGGGGTATAACTAAAATATGATGTTCATGACATTCATGTATGTACCAATAAATAGTTATGATTATAGTATGATTGATGATGTATTGGTGTATAATTTAGTAAAATATAAGTGTGTGACTCAATCTTTAGGTATATATAGTTATTTATGAAGTTTTCCTAGTAGAAAATTTTGCTCAATCTCTTGTCAACCATTCATTTTTAAAAGAGGTTCCTCTAGAATAATTAATAAATATGGAATCCTTAGAACCTTTTATCCTTGAGGAACATCATGTAAGTTTGTAGGTGCGAGTTATTAAGAGTTAGTGATGATGTTATGTTGTATTAAGTTGGTGTGTGTCACACACATAGTGGTGATCTAGAGATGAAGGATTAGAAGTAATGAGGACTTAATCCACCTTTGGATACAACCTCTTTTGAGGAAATAATTAATCATAAATGATAGCTAAGATTAAATTCCATTTAGAACTAGAAGAAAACATCATGGTACTTATGCTACCAAAGAAGCATAACCTTGTTACAAGTGCAGTTGTCGTTGCACCAAAAGATCGACCTGTTAATACCCGATACAACCACTAGACTTAAAGAATCCACATGAGGCGGTTAAGCCATGTCACAAACCCAAGCATTGCACTACACAAAACAAGGAGACCAAGGGTGAACACCTTGCAACAATCCCCCCCAGCACAAGCGAGGGTTTTGAACTTGTGACCAAGTTCTGATGCCACTTTTTACAAGTGCGATTGTTGTTGCACCAAAAGATCGACTTGTTAATGCCTGATACAACCTCTAGAATTATAAAATCTATAGGAGGTGATTAAGCCATGTCATAAACTTGAGGGTTGTGCTGCACAACACAAGGAGACCAAGGGTGCACACCTTGCAACAAATCCTTGATACCATAGTTAGAAAAAATGTATTTAAGGGCTATTACATTAGAAGTGTTTGTCAAACCCAAATGCTTGATTTTGTTTGAATATTAAGAGAAAACCTACTTACTCCCTATCAAGGCACCCTTAGTAGTGAGGTTAGTTAGAACTAGTTGTTCTACTCTTCTGTAAGAATCATGTATTCATGCATAGTGGATGTAGTAGGAGCCTGCCCATCTCGTTGGAAAATTTTCAATCTATTATGTGTTAATAATCTTCTTGGTTTTCAGTAACATGGAATTACTGGTGAAAACATAAAAGAAAATAATTAAAGTTATTATAATTTTTTCCTAAGTGTAACAAGCTTTCTAAAGGAGACTATTCAAGTTGTTAGTAAAAGTACCTAGTAGAGGAGATGTGGGAAAATTATTTTCTTGAGGATCATGGAGGGCTATTCAATAACCAGCAAGGTCAATGGTGATCAAATTTTTTAGACCATTTTTCCAATCAGAGAAGAACATTCAGTGTTGGTAGTTTTAAGGCATGTCGTAGTGTTAGAACTCAATCAATTCAATGGTCATATAAGTTCATGTATCCTTTTGGGGGTTATATGTAGTTTTAGCTAAGGAGTAGTCTCCAGTTAGTCAATTTACTAAAATATCAAAGCTTTTGGTGGATGTTGTTGGAATCTTATTTTCTCTTCCTTGAGGACTTCTAAGAGTAAGTTCAATCATAGGGGGAGGATGTAAACCATCGAAACTATTTTATGGCTACACTTCTAAAATATTTTGGCCCCAAACTAGTAAACAAACTAACCATGAACTTTATTATTTGATACTAAAACCATCCTTGTTGGCACAAGGGAAAGAATTCCTTTTAATACTTGTTGAGCAAGAAATCTTCTGTCAAATTGGTAACTTCTCATTTTAGACCTATAACACAAGCAAGAGAAAATATAAAAGATCAAACTAGGGTTTGAATAAAAAAGAGATTTAAACATCAAACATAAATTATAAGTAAATTCAAATAAGAAACTCTCACAAACCTCCTCTCTAAACCCTTGCCAAATGCATAATTTTTATCATTCTTCTTCCTCCTACCAAATCTTTAATATGCAAATAAGATGAAAATAAGGAATATATATATATATATATATATATATATATATATATATATATATATGGTTGTTGTAGGTTGCCCTAGATCCAAGGGCTCACATTTGTCATCATCTAATGGTGAAAAATTGGTGCACAAACCATTAGTGGTTAATTTTAATTTTATATGTCTAAAATTAGTTTGTTTAATTGAGTGGGCCTAATCTATGGAGAGGTCCCATGTGACTAGGGACCCTCACTTAAATTGTTTTTAAAATAATTTTGTTTTAATACTTTTTCTTAATTATAAGTGATGCCATTGAATATGTAAATTTTCTATTCTCATTAAACCAAGTAAATAATAGTGATGTACAATTATTAAATAAAGTTGTAATGCCTGCTAAAATACCCTAGAGAAAATAACTAAACTAACTAACAAATAGAGCTATTTAAAAAACAAATCATCTATCAATGCAACATAGTAAACCATCATAAATCCAAAACATAGATTATCTCCATAAGATTGCATATAACATCATGATCAAATCAAATTAACATATAACACACACAAAATTGACATCTTAACCATAAACATATATCCATTCATTCTTTCCCTAGGGTATCTTAACGTCACTACTTACTAACAACATTTCAATATCATATCTACATCATAAAATCATTAACAACATCACCGCTAAAATTTCTATCCATCATTTCCTTATAATGAGATTATAAATTTCCAATGCATAACTCCATGATCCATCAAATGTCCAAGTTCATTTAAGTATCAAATCAAATACTTCTAATCCACTTAATATTACATCATGAAGCTATCTACATCTTTCTCCTACAAATGGAATTAGATTATTTCCTCAAGATTATCCTCTACACAATACATCAAATTACTAACCATACACATGTGCAAGATTATAAGAACAAGTACTAATTCACTTCCAAATAAGATATCATGCTATAACACCAATTAAGAATCATATGCTATTAAAAAAATGCACTAAGTCTAAACATGCAATTCTCTAACCATCATAAGATCTCATTCCTATACATAATGAACATATCCACAAAATGAATCATATGATAATGCATCATTTTATTTCTTTTCAAGATCATAGTCTTTATATTAATATCATACCCTATTACATAAGTGTACATGATACAAGTACATAGTCTTCTTTACATTTACAATGCCATCATAAATACACATTACAATCTTTATAAATATAAAACAGCCGCATGCTCATTCACACAAAGGAGAGTCATACAATCCATGGTCACACACACTAGCATCAATGAAGAACATCCCAATGGAAGAAGGCATCATGTTGGAAAAAATGGTGTCTCAACCTTGCATTTACATGAGGTTACTATTTATAGTAAGTTTTCATTTGAGAATGAAATGGTGCGAAATTATCCTTGAAGCTTATAGTTGGCTAGATAAGCATTCCGGTAAAGTTACGTCGCAAGATCACATCTAGTTTTGAAGATATTAAATTTTCCATTTTGAAGGGGTGCAATGAAAGGTTGAAATTTACTTTTGACGACTTTAGAGGCCCTGAAACACCTTGAAAAGTGGGGGTAGATAACATACTAGTTTGCAAGGCAATAGAGAACTTCACGAGCTTTTCGGTGCTTCAAACGGTTCGTCAATAAGACACATGGTTCTCAAGTTATAGCCTTCCAAAGTTTGTACTCCTGAAATAGGAAATATAAAATGTATTAGACACATAAATGAGTTGTAAAAGGGAGGGACATGTGCTGATATGTGTTTTAACACGTCATAGGGCATCTAGAAGGGAGATAAGGTTGGCTACACCTTATTGGATGGTTTTAGCCCATGGTTGTGTAATACAGTTTGACGGTTGCTTGTATTGTATCTCCTATATATGAGGTGCGTGAGATAGAGGTTGTGTGTAAGAGCCTTATGGCGATTGAGTTACCTCTCAATCTCTGATTAGTGGTACTCCTGTGAAGATCTTTCTCTACAAGTATATTGTAATATGTTATTGATTGCTGAATAATATATTGAGATGCTTTTGGAGTGTGGGGTTTTTCTCCCAAAAGGGTTTTCCCCACATAAATCACTGTGTTATGGTATGCATGTTATTGTGTGTATTTTTGTTAAGTTTCTGTAACGATTTGTAAAAGTTTTTGCATTATGCTCCTCTCAAGGTTAGTGTAGGAAGTTGTTTCACTACTTAACTTCCTTAAAAGTGGTATTAGAGCCTGATCACCTTTGGTTTCAGTTGTGGGTTGTTGGGTTTTCATATGACTTCCAAGAAAGATTGGTTTTCTGAATATGAAGAATTTAATGGAGGCAAGGTATACTTGGGTGATGATTCACATTTAGACATTGTTGGTCGAGGTAAAGTTAGGATTAAGTTTCTTGATGGTCGAATAAAAAGGATTAGTGGTGTGCTATGCATAGCCCTGGTTTAAAATAAAATTTATTATCTGTGAGCAAACTGATAGATGCTGGTGTGTAGGTAGTCTTTTCTGATGTAAGATGTAAGATGATTAAGGGTTCTATGGTGATTTCTAGAGGTCTCAAGTTCAACACTTTGTATAAGCTAGAAGCATACATTGTTGAGTGTAATAGCACTTCTGTAAAATGTAAATTTGTGGATACTTCGTTGGAAGATTTGAGGGTTTCACCTTCAGCGGATGGACATGGCTTTTGAGTACCTAAGGGTGCTCTTTCTTCTGAAGCAAAGTTACCTGAAGAGAAGACTATGTTATGGCACCAGAGACTTGGGCACATTGGAGAAAAGGGTTTGAGGACCTTGAAAAATAAAAACCTTGTTGAAGGTTTGAATGATTGTAATCTTGACTTTGATTTCTATGTGCATTGTATTTATGAAAAACAAAACCACGTTCAGTTTTACTCGAGTTCTTATAAATCTTGTGGTATTTTGGATCTTATTCATTCTGATGTGTTTGGTCTTGTAGATGTTCCTTCGATTGGAAAATCCACATATTATGTTTCATTTATTGATGATTTTAGAAGGACATCGATATAATTTTTAAAGAGTAAATATGAAGTTTTTAGTTGTTTTCAAGAATTTAAGGCAATGGTTGAGTCGCAGACTGGAAATAAAATTAAATGTTTGAGGATTGATAATGGCGGTGAATTTTGCTCTAATAATTTTTATAGATTATGTAAAGACTATGGTATTAACTGACAGAAGGCGACTTTGTATTCTCCACAATAGAATGAAGTTGTAGAAAGAATGAACATGACACCGATGGAGAAGGCTAGGAGTATGTTGAGTGGTGTTGGTCTAGAACAAAATTTTTGGGCTAAAGTTGTTGCTACTGATTCCTTGTAGTTCCCCTCTCCGATCAAACTCCGGTTAACCTAGTTTGACCATGGTTGACCTTATTAATAACCTACATGGATGGTTGAAACACTACGTTAAGATGCCTTGATTTATTATGACGGACTATGTAAGATGGTTAAATGAGTGAATGATAACCCCTTGATGATAATTAGACGTAATTTGCTTATGTATCATATATCTGTTTGGGGGTTGGGGTCCTATCCTGAACCCACCATAAGGGTATCTTTCATTTCTATTATGGACTTATCTTCCAAGATAGAACCTTGATACATCGTAGTCATGAGACCTTTGGACATATGATCTTAATGAAACTAGTGGATAAGATGTATTCCACATTACGATTGATTTCAGTACTTAGATTTATGTAGTGATTCATTTATGCATGCCTTATGGATGTTTGCCTTATATTATTTCTATGATGATGCAATTGAGAAATTGGCTATTTATGGAGTTGCTAGGGAAGAGTAATTGAGTTCTAATTATGTTGAGCTTTGAACTTGATTAAATTGTGAGATGTTGTGAATTGAGTAAGATGTGTCTAAATTGTATTGCCTTTCATAGATTTATATATGTGTGTGGTTTTGGACTACTAATGTTTGAAACAATATGTGCAGTAAATTAATCCATGTGACCATGGACATTATACGAAGAACTAAGACCAAACTTATGTGAAATAGTAAAGCCAAGGTTTGTCTATTTGGAGAGACAATACCTCGTATGTGTTGTATTTAATTTCGTAATAGTGATGCTTGAGTGTAAATTCATAAATTGTAATTGTTATTGTTAATATTCCCAAAAGGACATGCCAAGTGTAATTTAGTAATGTGTATTTTATGGTGTCACTTGACACTTGTGATGCGTGTGAGTTGGCAATGACATGTCCTTTGGAGGGAATTTGTTGAACCCAATGCATTTTTAAAATATCATGTTGTGGTCCCAAAAGATAATTTGGTTAGAGAGCCATTAGTGTGGTCAAATCAAGTTTTTGGGGGATCAAACTTTAGGTGGGTTTTTGGGGGGTGAAACTAACTCCTAGAGTTGAGTTTAGGTCAATTTTGAGGACCCATATGATATACCTTTGGGTAAGGGTCATTTTTAGACTTGTGACCACTCACATGTGATTGTGGAGTCACTTCAAAAGTGGGTTTTTGAAGATAGACGAAAATTGAACTTTTTGAAGATTGACTCTTGGGTAGAAAACCTTCCATTTTAGTGATAGTTGCTCTTCCCCACTTTCTTTTACCTTTTTCAGTTTCCATTTTTAGAAAACCATGTAAGAGGATGGAAGACCAACCTATGGATCTCTCATCCTTTCCAAGGAAGTTGGAAAGTGTGAGGAGAGCCTACTTAGGGAAGCGATTCAAACTTGAGACTTTGATCACCCAATCTTCAATCTTGGAGACAAAATTTGGAGTATTGAATTTACAGTTTTAGAATAGAATTTGGTCAAATTAAAGGATTTTAAGGGAATTAGGCAGCTCTTCTACAAGATACTTTCCATAGCAGGAGTAAAGATTGGTGTTATTCCTTCCTTAGCATTAGTTGCATTCATGTTGTTGTATGTAAAACCTAATTTTAGTTTATGAGTTGAATATAAATCTATGTCTTTGAACTATGTTTTTTTTTAAAATGTGTTTTAGTTGATTTCTTTTGGATTTTCCATGTTTGTATATTCATGGGAGTCAAGACTAAACTCACCCTAGGGAGGGAAGAGTAGTCTTGGGGTGAAGTGATTAGAGACAATCCTTTGGTGTAGAGTCCCTCTTCTAGGAAGAGAGGGATAAACAAGGATTTGGGATCCTTGTTACTATTTTTGTTTGTATAAAATTTGGGGGTCATAAGGGGAGTTTTGACTTAAAGCCTTTGGGGGTCATAAGGAATGTTTCTAGTCATGTGAGAGACCAAGTAGATGGATTCTTTAGCCTTGTGAAGGCATTTGGTTATCAATGGTTTTATTGCAGTTTCTCCCTTTGGATACTTGGTCCACTTTCACCCCAATATTTTGAGTCACTTGGTGACTATGTGCAAGCCTTGGGTCGGGAGTTCATTGTTGAATGCTTTTCTTGTAAAATCTGCATTTTGTAAGTGTGTGTTTGAGCATGTGTGTATCTTGTTTGGTCCTTGGTTCTCCTAGCTTGGGGGTGGCCTCTTGTAGGCCTAGGTTGGGAGGTGAGCCTCCATGGTCACAACCAAACATTTCTTCTACTTGCAGGTCTGCGAATTGCTCTAGAAGATGAAGAAAACACAAGTTTCCTAAGTGGCTGTTAAGAAGTATTTTCAAGAGCTCCTACATGTTTACTTACAGAATTTGATTCTTCTTATGTGAAAATATGGAAAGAAATTTTAATGAAGGGAATCTATGTATTTGAGTGTTCAAAAGCTATGAGAAAAATATTGTGATATTCTATTAAGTTATTGCTTAAAAGCAAGGAAATGAGTTATGATTAAATTTTGAATTTGCTATATTCATTATTAGCAAATGCATGTAAGCTAGAAAGAAAAGAAAGAAAAAGATTTTAAAGTTAGTATCTCTATTATGTTGTTGTATAAGGAAACGTATCTATTTCTTAGTTGTTATTTAAAAGCTTGAAATAAAAGGAATTAAGTTGAAAAGTTATATTTTAGTTGATGTCTAAATCTAGTTAGCAATTAATCTATTCATGCAGTTCTAAATGGAGATGTTTGAACTCATTTATAGATTTGTTAGTAGCAAGAAATTTAAATCAGAATGTAGTTACAGAAAAGAGCTTCATATGGTTTCATGTGTTATTCATTTATTTGTATGAATATAAATTTCAATGCTACTAAAATAAACTAGTTTAAAAAAAAAATATAGTCAGAATATATTTTTGAGTATACAAGTATTTTGACATATATATATATATATATATATATATATATATATATATATATATATATATTACATGTAGTTTATTTCAATGCTTCTATACCATGTAAATCTAAAAATACGTAGTGTAAACACAATAGAAAATAAATGCCCGATATTGTCAAAAATACAGTCATATTGTTTCCATCGTTTCTAAGAAACCCAGATACCAATTTTGCTAAATGTTTCATAGAAATTTGAAAAGGAAGAAACAAAAAAACTCAGAAAATCTCGTGAAAATCCAGTTCATGGATTTAGAGAACCCTTCACCAGTCCGAAAGGGTACAAATAAGGAGCATTAATATGGAAAAATGTATATATATATATATATATATATATTATTATCGCATTTTATATATTTGCGGTTGAATTGAAATGATAGTAAAAAAAAATAAAAATACTAGAGGTTTATATATATATATATATATATATATATTTCACCGTTTTGCGAGGCTAAAGCAAATGCCAACCACGCAGTCTGCGAAACAACAAAGGCGCATAACACGCTATGTTAGTCGCATTTTTTCATTTCACGAGGCTAAAGGAAATGTCGGGCATACAGACCAGGAAATAACGAAGGCGCATAACACACAATTTTAGTCGCATTCGCCGTTTTGTGAGGCCAAAGAAAATGCCGGCCATGAAGTTCACAAAACAACGAAGGTACACAACACGCAATCAGAGAGTTTTTTAGTGGTGAATCTTCGCCAATTGGTGAATTCCATGCGAATAGTTGAGGGCAAAATCGTGTTCAAATCGCCCGAAATTTTGGGGTTAACGATGCACTGTAGAATCTAGCTTCGCCATTGACCACACACCGTTGACGTGCATGCCCGTAATATTCACCTGGAATCACTCGGACGTGGGTATTAGATCACCTTCGTTATTTTCCAGCAATAGTAAAACGACCACGTACCCAAGACCTAATTCGGCAATGGTAAATTACATGTTCATTGCATGCGTCGGCCAAATTCGCCAATATCAAATAAAACATTATAAGCATTCGAGGACCCATTTCACCCCGCTTAAATTAAATGTTCATTGCACGCCCGTGAAATTCGCCAAAAATGCAATTAAATTAAATGTTTATTGGCAATTGTGAGGCCCGGGCCCCGCACAATTCGCCAAAAATGCAATCATGGATTGCTATAAATACACTATTTCTTACACTCTTTCTTACAATTTGATCGTGTTTGATTAGTAAATTGGGAGCTCTCAGAGTCTCGATTCTCTATTTGCATTCCGTAAATTGAGTTGGAAAGTCGAAGTTCATTGTAGGACGAAGGGCCAGAGAGATGGGATGAGGTATGGGATAGACTAGCCTAGTCTATGCTCTTGGATCCTTTCCTTGGATCACCTAGTGTTCACTTCACACCCTAGGGTCTCTAGGAATTCCCTTTCTTGAGGAATCCCCTGACCTTTCCCAATCCACCCACCAATGAGTTGCAATGTTGCTCCTAAGGTCTCACCTACTCATGAGACTCAAAATCCCTTACTATGGCTGATAAGGCCTAGGCTTGTTCCACACCTTCCAAGGTCTTAGCAAGGTTAGGTCAAGTCAATTTCATGCTTTTTCCACCCATTCATGTGCACCCAAGAGGTTTCAAGATTCCAACCCCTTACTGATTTCACTATTTTGTGTTTATGCCTTCAAATAGGGCTACAAGGATTAGGACCAATTAGGCCTCCTACCCGGTCCTTTAGGGCTCCCTCTCAAAAATGATGCACAAACTACCTAAACTCCCAAAATGGACTACCATTCGTTTGGCAAGGGATCAAGGATTTCTCTAGTTTTGGGCCTCTAAGTGGCCGTACAGAGCCTAGGGCGAATTTTGGGGTTTTTAAGGGTTTTGTGAGGGTTTCATGGTCTGCCTGGGTCACAGTGAATGTTTTGAGTTTTAGCCACCTTGTCTAGATTGGTGGAGGATCCTCCTTCACACCAATGATGCTTCACTCACTCCTCTACACCCCCTCCAAAGGGTGCACTCTCCTCTGACCAATCTTGCTCTCCAAGACCTCTGCAACTTGACCTTTCCTAGCTGGGCACTGTTCAGTCTCACCTAGTAGTGGGTCTTTATATGGCCTCCCTGCATTTTGAAGGGCCCTGCTTGCATTGAAATATGGTACAAGGTCTTCACTCTCATTCCCCATGGTTTCATGGTGGTTGCACAATGGGGAATGGAGTTATGATCCCATTTGCACAAACCAGTCCAAAACTGGACAGAGAAAAGACAGTTTACAAAGTATTTACAAACACACACAACCTACAAATAAAAACCTAATCTAATTGCCCACAATGAAATTATTTACACCATAGGAAACATTCCACATAGTTTTGCATGCAAATCAATCCATTAACTTGCTCGGTTGTTTCATTCAAACTGACTGGTAACCAATTTGCAGTCTCAATCGAGTCACTTTGCTTGGGTCGTACAATGTTTGACATCCAACCCATTAACTTAGGGTTTGGAAACACTTATACTACCCTCTCCTCGGTCTATGTGCCCATATTAGGGTTGTCCATGCCAAACTAAAGTTTTTGACCTTATGGTGGAAAGGTTGCTTGACAACTTTTAAAAGTTGTCATGCAACTTTTGCAACTTTTGAGCAACTTTCCCAATGTTGCTTTTCTTGACTCCTAGACCCACATTGGGCCAACCTAAGGACACCATCATGCTATGAAGGACCCCTAAACTCTTCAAAAACACACATACCCTCTATTTCCAAGAAATCCTCAATCTTGACTTAAGACCCTAAGAACTCAACTAGGACCTTAACTATGACCAATGAACACATGGCTCTTTATTTTATGTACAATGGCTTCAAAATAAGCATAACAACAACAAAACAAAGAAAGAGGAAGAGTTTGGAAGGGTTCTCCTGCACCATACTCCCCCTCTACACACAACTAAGAAATAGAAGAAGAGATGAGAGCCGGGTCTATTTCAAGTGTCTTGAACTTGCTCTCCTCCAGCCAAGTTGCTTTAGATATAGGTTGGCTTGCCCATTTTACCAAGTGCTCCATGTATACCTGGTGTCTAGTGGACTTCTTCACCTTGGATTCTAAGATCTCCTCTGCTATAGGCTTCTTCACCTGTGGTAAGACATTAATACCTAGGTCCTACAGTACCTTGGCTTGGTTCTCAGTCTGCCCTTCTATCTCACCCTTGTACATGACCAGATCAACAACATTAAAGACTGGTGATATAGCCAAATCTGAAGGCAGGTCAACCTTGTAA
Source organism: Cryptomeria japonica (assembly GCF_030272615.1). Taxonomy (NCBI): domain Eukaryota; kingdom Viridiplantae; phylum Streptophyta; class Pinopsida; order Cupressales; family Cupressaceae; genus Cryptomeria; species Cryptomeria japonica. Next base: position 717,261,853 of record NC_081405.1, on the reverse strand, counting down.
GCATTCTCACCATGTTTTGACAGGATTCTACAAGGTCCTACCCTCTTCATTTGTAGTTTGGTAGGCTTACCACTTTGCATCCTAGATTTGCTCAAATGGACCATCACATAGTCACCCACCTTGAACTGAACCTCTCTCCTTTTCTCATCCATTTTTGCTTTCAATTTTTGAGTGGATTCAAGGATGGCTTTCTTGACTTGCTCTTGGATTTCCTTGATGGTTTGAGTGAAGTCCTCTGCTTGCCCGCTCTTCATCTCTAAAGTACCAAGGTCTCTCAACTCACATACTCCCCTTGGATGTCTGCCATACACAACCTCAAAAGGACTTCTACCCGTGGTCCTATTCACAATGTCATTATATGCATACTCTGCTTAAGGAATGATTAGGTCCCATGTCTGCCCATATTCCTTAGTTAAACACTTCAACAAGTTGCCTAACACCCTGTTGATAACTTCAGTTTGACCATCTGTTTGTGGATGGTAAGCTGAGCTAAATGACAAGTTAGTTCCTAGTCTCGTCCATAATGTTTACTAAAAATGGCCCATGAACTTGCTGTCCCTGTCTGAAACAATGCTTAAAGGGAGTCCATGAATCCTAACAATCTCCTTAAAGAAGAGATGTGAAACATAGCTTGCATCATGTGTAGTCCTACATGGAATGAAATGGCTCATCTTGGAAAATATATCTACTACCACATAGATGTTGTCCATACCTATCTTTGTCTTGGGAAGTCCTACTACAAAGTCCATGCTTATACATTCCCAAGGCCTATTTGGGACCGACAATGGTTGATAGAGACCAGCATTGCTTGATCCTCCCTTTGCTCTTTGACACACACCACATTGCTCCACATACCTCTTCACATCTCTTGGTAACTTTGGCCAATAGTAGTACCTCTGTACTTAATCCAAGGTTTTTTTGACTCCAAAGTGTCCACTCAAACTACCATTGTGTTTCTCTTGGATGAGGTTTTCCCTCATGGATCCTCTTGGTACACACAACTGATTACCCTTGAACAAGAGACCATTTTGGAGAGTGTAATCTGCATACTCACCATGGAAATGGTTCTCAAACTCCTTGCAAACCTTGTAAGTTGATGAGAAGTCTTCATCTCCTTCATAGAGGTCCTTGAAACCTTCTATTCCCATGCTCTGCAATTGTAGTTCTTGAATTGTCAACAACTTCCTACTCAAGGCATCTGCCACCATGTTAAGTTGCCCCTTCTTATGCTTGATGGTGAAGGTGAAGGATTGGAGGTATTCCATCCATTTCGGATGTCTATTGCTAAGCTTCTCTTGAGTGTTAATGTAACTCAATGCTTGGTTGTCTGTGAACACCACAAATTCCTTTGGAAGTAGGTAATGCCTCCATTTCTTTAGAGACTGCACTAATGCATACAACTCTAGGTCATAGGCTGAGTACTTCTTCTTTGCTTCATTAAGTTTCTCACTGAAAAATGCCACAGGTCTTCCCTCTTGACTCAATATACCCCCTACTGCAATTCCACTTGCATCACACTCCAAAGTGAATAGCTTATCAAACATAGGTAGGAGAAGGATAGGTTTTGTGGCTACTTCTTGCTTCAACAATTGAAATGCTTTGTTAGCCTGCTCAGTCCATTTAAACTTAGTTTTAAGGCCTCCTTTTATGGTGTCAAGGACTGGTGCACATATGCCATTGAAGTTCCTCACAAACTTTCTAAAGAATTGGGCTAAACCATGGAAACTTCTAACTTTAGTCCCTGTTCTAGGTGCAGGCCAATTCAAGATTGCCTCCACTTTGCTTGGATCCATCTTCAAGGTTCCCTTAGACACCACAAATCCTAAGTAGACCAGCTCTTGCTTCAAGAAGTCACACTTCTCTAGGTTGATGGATAACTTCTCCTCATGCAACCTCTCCAAGACTAACCTCAAATGCTCAAGGTGCTCCTCTTTAGTTCTGCTATAGATGAGAATGTCATCTAGGTACACCACCACAAATCTGCCTGTGAAATCCTTTAACACCTCATTCATCAACCTCATGAAGGTGCTTGGGGCATTGGTGAGTCCAAATGGCATCACAAGCCATTCATACAATCCTTCTGTGGTCTTGAAAGTAGTCTTCCACTCATCACCCTCCTTGATTCTAATTTGGTGATAAGCACTTTTAAGGTCCAACTTCGTAGAATACATAGCACCTCCTAAACAGTCCATCAAATCCTCTATTCTAGGAATAGGAAACCTATACCTTATGGTGATCCTATTTATTGCCCTTGAGTCAGTGCAAAGTCTCCACTTGCCTCCCTTCTTTGATGCTAGCACTACCGGGACTGCACATGGGTTGATGCTCTTCTTAATCAGTCCTTGTTCCAATAACTCTTGCACTTGCCTTGCTACTTCCTTATTCTGATCAGGTGTGAGCTTATATGCTGCCTTGTTAGGTAGGGATGCTCTAGGAACAAAGTCTATTTGATGACTTATAGACCTTCTTGGTGGGAGTGTTGTAGGTGTTCCATCACTCACTATATCCTTATACTCTTGCAACATTTGCTTCACCTCCTTGGGTACTTCTACCTACAACTTGTCTTCTTCCTCCTTTGGTTTCACAAAGATGGCACACTTCACTATCTCCTCCTCATGTAGAAAGTTTAAGAATTCCTTACCAGTAGCCAATAAGACACTAGGTGTTCTTGAAGTTCCCTCTTCATTCTCTGTCAAAGATTGAATCTTGAAGGTCTTGCTGTCCTTCTTGAATGAAATGGAGTTCTCCTCTCCATCATAGATCACCTTCCTATCAAATTACTAGGGTCTACCTAGTAATAGGTGATAGGCATCCATAGGTAACACATCACAAAGGATCTTATCCTTGTATCCTCCAATAAAAAACTCTACCCAAGTCTGTTCATTGACTAGCACACTCTGCTCATGGTTCAACCATGTCACCTTGTATGGGTTAGTGTGGGGTATCCTTGTAAGTTTCAACTTCCTAACTGCCTCTTCTGATATTATGTTATTAGTTAAGCCCGAATCAACTATCACCTTGCACACTTTACCAAGGATCTTGCATCTCACCCTAAACAATGCTCTCCTATGCTTAAGTTCATTCTTGACTGGCTGTCTTATCAAGACCCTATTGAACATTAGATTTTCTCCAGTCTCTGATTCATTACGGTCCACTTCAGGTGTCTTTCTGCTTGAAGAGTTTTCATGTGCATAAGGAACCCTCTCTCCACTCTTTGATGATGTAGGCTTGTCAGGGCATCTATATGCTGGGTGTCCCAATTGTGCACAATTGTAACACTTCATAGTTGCAAAGTAGGAGTTACCTCTGCCGGTACCTCTACCCCTACTTGGACCACCTTATACACCTCTTCCTCTAGAATGGCCCCCTCTAAGATTGGTTTCACTGCCATGTTCCATCAACTTGGCTTCTCCTTGGTTCCTCTGCTCATTTGCCTTACTTTGGTAACCACCTCGGTGATTCACTTATTCTCTACCTTTGCCTCTACCCCTGTTATTGGAGTCTCCTTTCCTTTTGTTCCTCTCTTCCACCTTGATAGCAAGCTGATGACATTTTTGAATAGTAGTAGGAGTCCATAGGCTTATCTCCTCTTGAATGTTCCACTTTAGGCCACTTAGATACCTAGCCACCTTAATAGATTCATCTTCTTGGACTTTGGATCTAAGACAAAGTTTTTGAAATTCTTTGGTGTAGGAGGTCACATCAAGGTCTTTTTGCTTCAAACCCTATCTCTTCTTATGAAGTTGAACTTCATAATCCTTTGGTAAGTAGTTCTCTTTGATCTTACTCACCATGGCCTTCCAATTGGCAATAGGTAGCTTCCCCATGCTAACTCTTTCTTCTTGTAGGTACATCCACCATGTCAAAGCTACTCCCCTTAATCTTGATTTGGCAACTTTAACCTTTTGAGCCTTTGTCACTCCTTCACACTCAAAGTGGTTTTCCATGCCCTCAATCCATTCCATGACAGTGTCAATGTCCATCCTTCCACTGAAATGTGGTAATCCTTGAAAAGCTTTGGTGTTCAAAGCCTTGATAGCTTTTACAAATGGTTCTTCATTAAACAAGGGATCTGGTTCAGGTATAATGTCATCTATGTCAATGGTTTTCTTTCCTTTGTCTTTGGTGTCTTCTCCCCAAGGTCCTTGTGTCCTCTGATCCACCACTTCCTGTAGTTTATCCCTTATCTCACTCATAGCTTCCTCAAGGAGTCTATTCTTCTCCTTCTGCTCTTCTACCTCCCTAGCCAGCTCTGCATTAGTGACCATTCTGCTCTCCCCCACTGATTCACCAGTATATAGAGACATACACAGTCCAACAAATCTTTAACTAGGCTCTGATACCAATTTGATGGGATGGGGTATGGGATAGACTAGCCTAGTCTATGCTCTTGGATCCTTCCCTTGGATCACTTGGTGTTCACTTCACACCCTAGGGTCTCTAGGACTTCCCTTGCTTGAGGAATCCCCTGACCTTGCCCAATCCACCCACCAATGAGTTGCAATGCTGCTCCTAAGGTCTCACCTACTCATGAGACTCAAAATTCCTTACTATGGCTAATAAGGGCTAGGCTTGTTCCACACCTTCCAAGGTCTTAGCAAGGTTAGGTCAGGTCAATTTCATGGTTTTTCCACCCATTAATGTTCCCCCAAGAGGTTTCAAGATTCCAACCCCTTACCGATTTCACTATTTTGTGTTTTTGCCTTCAAATAGGGCTACAAGGATTAGGACTAATTAGGCCTCCTACCCGGTCCTTTAGGGCTCCCTCTCACAAACGATGCTCAAACTACCCAAACTCCCAAATTGGACTACCATTCATTTGGCAAGGGCTCAAGGATTTCTCTAGTTTTGGGCCTCCAAGTGGCCGTATAGAGCCTAGGGCGAATTTTGGGGTTTTTAAGGTATTTGTGAGGGTTTCATGGTCTGCCTGGGTCACAGTGAATGTTTTGAGTTTTAACCACCTTGTCTGGATTGGTGGAGGCTCCTCCTTCACAAAAATGATGATTCACTCACTCCTCTACACCCCCTCCAAAGGGTGCACTCTCCTCTGACCAACCTTGCTCTCCAAGACCTCTGCAACTTGACCTTTCCTAGCTGGGCACTGTTCAGTCTCGCCTAGGAGTGGGTCTTTATATGGCCTCCCTGCATTTTCAAGGGCCCTGCTTGCATTGAACTATGGTACAAGGTTTTCACTCTCATTCCCCATGGTTTCATGGTGGTTCCACAATGGGGAATGGAGTTATGATCCCATTTGCACAAACCAGTCCAAAACTAGACAAAGAAAAGATAGTTTACAAAGTATTTACAAACACACACAACTTGCAAATAAAAACCTAATCTAATTGCTCACAATGAAATTATTTACACCATAGGAAACATTCCACATAGTTTTGCATGTAAATCAATCCATTAACTTGCTCGGTTGTTTCATTCAAACTGACTGGTAACCAATTTGCAGTCTCAGTTAGGTCACTTTGCTTGGGTCGTACAATGTCTGACATCCAACCCATTAAATTAGGGTTTGGAAACACTTATACTACCCTCTCCTCAATATTTGTTCCCATATTAGGGTTGTCCATTCCAAACTAAAGGTTTTGACCTCATGGTGGAAAAGTTGCTTGACAACTTTTAAAAGTTGTCATGCAACTTTTGCAACTTTTGAGCAACTTTCCCAATGTTGCTTTTCTTGACTCCTAGACCCACATTGGGCCAACCTAAGGACACCATCATGCTATGAAGGACCCCTAAACTCCTCAAAAGCACACATACCCTCTATTTCCAAGAAATCCTCAATCTTGACTTAAGACCCTAAGAACTCAACTAGGACCTTAACTATGACCAATGAGCACATGGCTCTTTATTTTATGTACAATGGCTTCAAAATAAACATAACAACAACAAAACAAAGAAAGAGGAAGAGTTTGGAAGGGTGCTCCTGCACCACAAAGTTACAATCCTGCAACACAGGCCCAGGCATTCATTCCTAATTCCTGATTCAAATAATTGAGAAGGCATAAAGGTGAGTAATCATTTCTTCATACTTGATATTATTAGTTTTAACTTTTAATTCATAGTGAGAGGTCAAGACTCAAGATGTCATACTCAGACATGGGTGAGACTCCTTAGGGTGGTGAAGGGATTGGGATGTCAGACAAGGGTAAGAGTCCTCACGGTAGTGAAACTGAAGGGATTGGGAGGCCATCAAAACGCCCAAAACTTAAACTTAAAGATAGTACCATAAAGTCTTTTTTTGGAATTGGCAAAGTTTCTGGTCCATCAACCTCTGCAGTTGCAGAACCCATTCACAGTAGCTCACCACCACCAGTACCACAAGGTGGGATTGTCATTGAGTTAAATGCATCAAATGAGGATGACAATACCAACACGGCAGAAGATGTTCTAAAGGATACACACAATGAGATACCATTGGCGAATGCAAATGCTAGTACTGAAGATGATGTTGGTAGGAAGAAAAGAAAAAGGAAAGTAAAACTAGGGCGAGAGTGGGAGATGACAAGGAGTTTTAAGATTGATTGGGTAGAAAAGTACCCATTCATTGAACCGGTCCCAAACAATGATGAACAACCAACAAAATGCAGGTGTAAGATTTGTAGCTGGAAAACTAAAAGAGAGAAAAAGATGCAGCTAAAGCTTGACACCATAGAAAAACGTATTGGTAAGGTTTATGAAAAACAGATCATAGGCAGAAAGGAAACACGAGTAGTAAGATGGAAATCAAAGGAAGAATGTCTTCATGTTAAGTATGCCGCGGAATATCAAGAGCATAACCACAAAACGACACTGATTCGTAATAGTGGATTTGGAAATACAATCAAGGCTGGGCTTGAACATGCAGCGAAAGATGCAAACCTAGCAAAGACTATTCAGATGAGTGTTGTTTTTCATATTATGTCGAGAGGGTGTCCTATGAAAGATTTCCTAGAATTTAGTAATTTATTATCTTTTTTGAATGTTCCTCAATATCCTATGTCACATTGGTCAATAAACACTAGATGGGAAATGACAAATTGTCTCGCTGATGTGGAAAAGGAAAATTTACAAGAGAGTGTAAAAGAGTCAAATTTCATTTCATTATCCATAGATGAAGTTACTGCGGTAGATAACACTGCTTGGGTTTGTATGCATGTGTATACCATAAAAGAACATGTCCGCCGAGCTCATCTACTCTGTGTTTGTAAAATGAGGGGCAATTCAACAACAGAAAATTTATATTTGGAAGTTAAGAAAGCTTTGAATGAAATTGCTGGTATGGATGACTTGACAATTGCCAAGAAGTTGGTGTGTGTTGGATCTGATGGAGCTACAGTAATGCAAGGTCAAAGGACTGGCCGTTGCGCAAGATTACAAACTAGTATTGCACCATACATGGTTGGCATTCACTGCATGGCCCATCGAATGAATTTAGCATATAGAATTGTAAGCAATTTCCCTACAGTGTCAAAAGTTGAAGATCTGGTCCACGAGCTCCACTCATACTTCTGCCTAAGTCCTAAACATTTTGCAGAATTTCAGATTTTTGCTAAGGGAGTAACAGGAGGAAACAAGCTTCTCAGGGATGTTGAGACCAGATGGATCTCCTTGCATGGACCAGCGGAATGAGTTCTAATAGAATATCAATCCTTGATCAGACTAATATATGAGCAATGCCTCCCAGTAGACAAAGCTCCTGATCTCTTACATAAGTTAAGTGATATAGAGACTTTGTTAACTTTAGCTAGTCTTCTCACCATGTTGGATTCAATGAACAAACTTGTTAAGAAAGCCCAAGACAGAACTATGTATATCAATGAGTATAGCACTCTACGTAAAATGACATGCTTGAGCCTGGATGGTCTATATTAAGATCTAATAGGGCGAAGCCCAAATTGTTTTTGGTGGCAGATAATTACAGATTTGAATCATGCTGAAATTTTTTTACATTTCAATACAAAAAATGAGTTATGTGTCTTTGTAAAAGGATTTCAGATACCAATGCACCAATCTAAGATGGGCAAGCGAGGTAGAGCACTACCAGTTAAAAAGGAAGATTTTGACAGGATTGTTAAATCTGTTAGTGATAATTTGAAGTTTATTGCATATGAACTTTCAACTGAGATTTGAGAAAGATTCCCTCGAGAAGAAATGCTTGAAGCCATGGGTTGTGTGTATCCTCAATTTCGGCATTCAATTGGAGATAATCCAAATGATGCAAAGATGTATCATAAAATACTAGAGGAATTGATATTGACATTTTCAAAAGATGCATATTTCAATGGATAGCCAATAGAAGGAATTTTAAATTCAGATCATCTTTGAAAACAATGTAAACAGTTTGCATTGGTTATGAAACAACAGTTGGTTAACTTGGAGAATCCATTTGAACTTGGATCAATCACAAGGCTTTGGAAAAGGATAGATCAAAGTGAAGCATTGCGTATTGCAATACTAGAATATTTGAAACTCGTTGATTAATGTCAAACAATGATATTGGGGTCGGTGGAAGATGAGAGAGTTTTCAGTGCATTAGGGCTTTTGAAATCAAAGATCTAGAAAAAAATTAGACAAGAATTTGGAAACTTGCTTGAGGTTGTTTGTAACCTAGTATAATGTTAGAGATTTTCCATATGATAGGGCGCTGGCAATCTGGAATTCCATGCGTGATAGACGAGGGATGTGCAACACTTTAAAAGCTGGTGGTGCTATTGCTAGTGCTAGTGCTGAGACAAATGAATATGATGGATCGCAGACTCAGAGTCAGCATGAAGACGAAGACATTTTTGAATACCCGACTCAGAATGAAGATGAACTTGTTAGTACTAGTCAGTTTCCGGATCTTGAGTCCATTTGGGATATAGAAGCCTCAGACAGTCGGACTGAATCACTGAAGTGAATTAGTAGTCAGTTTATAGGTATTTATAATTATACTACAATTCTTGAGTCATATTACAATTTCAATTTGCAAAATTGCAATACTATAGTTGTCATTGATGATTTTTGATATTGTATTCCTTGAATTTGTCAATCAGAAGTAGAACGGATACTTATTTCATATTTTTAATTGTGAATTTGAATTATTACTAAACAATTGAATTATTAGTAAATTGGTATTTGGTTCCACATTATGTAACATGTTGAACATGAAATGCAACAAATTTATGTCACAAGATCCATAAAATTATTCATATTGCATAACTGTTACTGCTAGAACCTTTGTTACCTTTCTACTGTTCTACATTAAATGCTTAAAATGATGTTCATGGAGATTACGGTTTTGTGTTTGTTTTTTGTCTTATTTGGCTAGTAAGCCAAAGTTGTCGTGCGTTGAAAATCTAAGTTGTCCTCTATTTATTTGTCCATGTCAATGTCAAATGTGGTCAAACGGTTGGTCAGACATGTTTAATGGTTATCGCTAGCTCGTAGGTCCTTTATCATCAAGTCAGTTTAAGTCGCGAGCTTGCGACTACTGGGAGATTTTAGTTGTCGCTAGCTCGCAAGATGTTTTGCACTTGACCATTTTATGTTGCGAGGTTGCGACTGGGTGTGATTTTATGTTGTCGCACGGTCGCGAGGTGTTCGTGGTTAAGTCATTTTAATTTGTGATCATGCGATGTAGTTGGTATCGCAACTTAGTTGGTTTCGCCGCTTGCTCGCAGGTTTCGAAGTTGTTTAGCATTTTAAGTTGCGATCTGACGACAGGTAAGTTTTGGTCTGATTTTGTGGTTATCGCATGCTCGTGGGTTTGTAAGTCTTAAGTCAAAAAGTGTTGCGAGCATGCGATGGCGGTTAAGTGCCTTGTTATCATGAGATCGCAAGGGTTTGAGTCAAGTTAAGTTTCGAGTTGCGAGCTTGCAATGAAATAAGTTATTTTGTTAGATCAACGACTGTCGCTCACTCGCGAGATTCTATGAGGATTCATAAAAGGGGTTTCGAGCTTGCAATTAAGCGAATTTGGTAGCATTCTCGCTAACTCGCTGATTCCTTTCCTGATTGTTATAACCGATTGAGAGTGTGCGATTAAAGATGGGGATTGACACGTGGACTTGTTTGTCGGGTTCTGTAAAAGTTTTGACACGATCGAGCTGAGATTTTGACATTTGTACAATTGCATTAATGCATTCTATCAGTTTAATTGAATTAATGCCACACTAGCTAGTTCATGCAAGTGTGGCAGTCAATGAGACTTGGTCACTTGAGAGAAGTGATGGCGCCCAAATACCATTTTATGTTGCGAGGTTGCGACTGGGTGTGATTTTATGTTATCGCAATGTCACGAAGTGTTCGCGGTTAAGTCATTTTAATTTGCGATCATGCAATGCGGTTAAGTCGTTTGCTTGTAGGTTTTGAAGTTGTTTAGCATTTTAGGTTGCGATCTGGCGACATGTAAGTTTTGGTCTGATTTTGTGGTCATCGCATGCTTGCGGGTTTGTAAGTCTTAAGTCAAAAAGTGTTGCAAGCATGCGAAGGCGGTTAAGTGTCTTGTTGTCATGGGATCGCAAGGGTTTAAGTCAAGTTAAGTTTCTAGTTGCGAGCTTGCGATGAAATAAGTTGTTTTGTTAGATCAACGGCTGTCGCTCACTCGCGAGATTATTTGAGGATTCATAAAAGGGGTTGCGAGCTTGCGATTAAGAGGATTTGGTAGCATTGTCGCTAACTCGCTAACATGTGGACTTGTTTGCCGAGTTCTGTAAAAGTTTTGAATGCCAATCGCCAATCAAATAGAAGGGCATGAATTCAAATTTCGCTCGAGTACTTCAGTTTGAAGTTTGAATTAATGTCATTATGCCACAGTAGCTACTAGCTAGTTCATGCAAGTGTGGCAATTAATGAGACTTGAGACTTGAGAGAAGTGACTACGCCCAAAATTCAAATCGTAAATATCATAAATTGCATGATCGAGCTGAGGTTTTGTATAATTGCATTAATGCATTCTATCTTCGAGGTAATCCAGTGAATTGAGCTCTGCAACAACAGAGAATTCAGAGTGTTGGGTGTGAGAAAATTTTAGAAAATTGGTTAAGTTTTTCTCCTGCAGCTAAAATGAGCCAGGCGACGAGTGGTGCTGGAGGTTCCAAGCCCAAGCCCAAGGCCACGACAAGTGGAGCAGGTGGACCTGGAGGTTCCAAGGCCAGTGCCAGTGCCACTGAGGAAATGATGGTTAAGAAATAAAAAGATGAATTTGTAGATTTGATGCCAGGGACTTCCGTTGCTTTGAATACAAATCATTTGGCATGGAGAGATTTATGGAGCCAATGCAGAAACCCTACCATGCTTAATATGACTGGTTCTACTTTGTTTCATTATTTCTGGAAAAATAGGGTTAAGGGTGTCCCGATGTCAAACCCTTGGGATTTAAATATGGCAAAGTTAATTGTGCCAGATGTGTATGTTGATGTGGATTTGATCAAAGAGTTGGGCAAACACTATTTCCTAGTATCTGGGGTAATCAGAAGAAAGAACCAGTCTGCCCTAGTTTCAATTAACAGAGCTAGCTTTGTTGAAGCTTTCTAGATTACTGATGCTGCATGTACAGATATAGATTTGGAGCGGATTGCAGAGGATTATGACAAATACAAAGGTGTTATCAAGAAGCATGCAATGCCCAGATACATGCCTAGGGTGAATAAGAAGCTGGTTATAATTCCATAGAGTATCGAACCACCATTTGACATCACACCTTTCCACCATTATATGCATTGTACAATCTATGGATTATGCAGAGTGTTGGGTTTTGATGGAGATTCAATAGTGTTACTTGAATTACTGATGATGGCTATGGACATTCAACACCCAGATGTTAACAAAGATTATGATTATGTGGGCTATATCGTTGAACACATTCATAATGCTCTAGTTGAAATTCAAAGTGGTGCACCCAGCCCTACATTCAAGCATTATTCATTGCTGATGCATTTAATCTTGTTCTATAATGTTCAGTTCATGGATAAAGAATTGGAGCTTTTCAAAGAAGAATTTGGTGTCTTAGTACCAATACAAAGATGGACCCAGGTTTGGGACAGTAGTTCTCCCCATTCTTCTTTCCTTTTCTTTGAAAATTGGATTGTTTCACCAATTATGGAAATGCTAGGAATAAATAGGGAACAATTGTCAATTAATGTTAGGAGAGTTTTGAGACCTTACCAGTATGTTCCAAACTAGCCTATTTCACATAACTGGGGGGACTTTTATTTTTTTGATAACTTTACTGTGATGAGAGTCTATGGGTGTCCTCAGCCTCCCCATATTTTACCAAAATTTGTTCCAATTAGGATTTATTTTATGGAGTTTATCTGGCAATTGACCCTAGTTGAAAAATAATACCTTGATAAACACAGGAAGGGTACTTTTCTTCCTAGGCTTTGGGTTGCATCTGATTTTACCATTGGTAGGAGTTCCTTTGATGAAGTAAACAATTTCCTTAAACAGTATAGGTTGGTTAATGTTGTGTCTAGATTCTGTGATCCAGAACAATTTATTAAAGTTGCAATGCCAAAAATGACACCTTGGGCCACAATAAAGGACCATGAACCATTGGATGATGAAGACGTGGTTAGAAATTTGCTGAGAAAAGATGAAGTACAAGAAAGGAGAAGAAAATGGAAAAATTTGATGAGAGTTGAAGCAGAATTGTTGGCTGCTGACCCTAGTTTCTCAGGTTTTTGCCCTGATAGCCCGTACTTGGAGAGGATTAACAAAATGCTGAGTTTATATGAAACTCTGATGGAACAAATGCCTCAAATTCCAAAAGTGACTGCTCAGCAACAAGACCCCCAAGATGGACATTCTTCACATGGCAAGAGGCCACTTAGTGTGTCTGCTGATGATGTAGAGAGTGGGGATGAAGTTCAATCTACTTGAGTGCCAGCTGCAAAGAAACAAAAAACCACTGAGGTCGGTACAATTATGAGGAGAGACCTTGCTAGAGCAATTGTTACAGAACAAGGACACTACTTTCATCAAATAAGGACACATCCTAGAGAAGCAGGGCAAACTGAAGAACATGGAGAAACAAACGAAGCCCTTGCTCAAGGCTTTGATGAGCGTGTGATGTTGTCAAATGAGTTCATGAAAGATGATGACTTTATTAAGTCAAATGAATTTAAAAGTTTTTTGACAAGGTTGAAACAAAATCAATTAAAACAAAATCTGATCATAGAGGAAGCAAATGAAGAAAAGAAAGAGGAGATCATCAAGGCACCGCAGGAATATGATCCTGATAGGAAGGAAATATCTATGGAACATGCAAGACAATTGATAAAGAGTAATGGTATGATTATGATGCCTGACTGGGATATCCAGTCTATTTTTATTATTGATCAGATTAGGAAGCAAGAGGACCCAATGTTTAGAACTGAATTTGAAATTGGAGATGTAATAAGAGGATTAGGATTTAATCCTAAGTCAAAGACACTTGCTGCTTAGTCTTTGGACCCTTCCACTCAAAAGCCCCACCTTCTAAATATCCAAGTAGAAAAGAAAGCTGATAGAATGATTTGGAACTTGTAGAACACAATTGACACAGAGATTGCCTCATTTTTGACTCAAGTTTCTTTCATGAATTTATCAAAAATAGAGGATTTGTTAAGAAGATACACAGAAACATATACCCAATTGATTGCATTGTCTAAAAAATATGAAGAGACACTGATGAAGAAGGGTGCTTTGGAGGAAGAGTTAGTGGAGTTGAAAGAAAAATTACAAATGAGCCCCCTCCAATACAGATTACAGAACAAGTAAAAGAAATACCAGCTAATGTGACAACAAAAATGGAGGAATACACAGGGAAAATTGAAAAGCTTGAAAAGGAACAAAATGTCAAGGCTATCTCTGTTGTGTCGGGAATTCTGAAACACAGGATTATTGTATTGAAAGACAATCTGATGGTTGTGCATGATATGCACATTTCTTTGAAAGAGGCAAGCAAAACATCCTCTGAGGCTGTCGCTTTTCTTGGACCTTTGTTCAATGTTTGGTCAGGAAGAAGCTGATTAATGGATAAGCTAGATACTGCAATGATGTATAGTGATGAGTTCCCTCCCAAGATCAGTGACACTAAAGACATGGTGGAGGTAATGAATGCAGCTTATGCATTTTTCACAGGGAAGGATGTGCTTATAAATGAAAAATTGTAGACATTTGGGGAAGGTTATAATAAATTGGTGCCTTCAATTTATGGTAGTAATGGAGATTTGAAATCAGTTTTTGATTGGACCAGCGAATTTGATTTGATTCTAGAGCAAGAAGAAATAATTAAGCATGTAAATGAACAGGTTAATGCTGATTTCCTTAACGATCTGCTTGATTCATTGTTCAAGGTTGAGGTTGACCATGCAAAGTTTATTGTTGAGTCCAGGGCAGTTACAGATGCCAGATGGGTAGATTTAGTTGCAAAGTTGGAAGAGGTAAAGGCATTCAGTTGGCCAATAGACAAAGAGGTGGACAGGTGGCAAGCCATGCTAAAGCGAAAGAAGAAATCTCAGGTTGAGGTTGCTACCCAAGATTCCTCACAGTAATCCTAAGCTTGTTGAATCCTCAGGTTGAGGTTGCCACTTTTATTGATCAATGATGTTGAACTTGAAAACTCTTATATTAATATAGTTATAATAGCTCAACTGTTCAAGAATTTGATAAGTGCATAGTTGAATCACATTGTGAATTTACTTTCTGATATCATTATGAATATAATATCACTATCATTTGCAGTTTGAGCAATGCGATCTTCACATAATTGTCTTTGTGTTGAATTTATGTTTTCACTGTGAATTGAATGGTCAAGGGTTTTTCAGTTTACATATGAATCTGGGTTGTGTAACTGTATGTAATGGCATTATTCATAATTTCATTCCTATTTATCTGCAAATGAATCATATTGAAGTTTATTATTAGGTTGTCTTGAATTGTAAGTGACTCTATGCCCTAGGATAAGGCACTGGTTTGTTGTCTTGATGTTTTACTAATTATGTTGTATAATTGTATTCCTATCTAATAGTCTATTGTGGTGTTTAATACTTTCATTCTTAATACTCTTATGATTTTATATGCTATTGATGTTTATGTAATATATATGGAGGTGTTCTATGACTGTCTATGACTCTATAATCCGCCCACCAATTACAATGAGGTGAATCCTTAATTATTTAATATGATTCCAGACTAACATAAATTTTGCATTCCTGAGCATAATAGGATTAGGAAGCATTAAATGAAAAATTACATACACCATAACAATGCAACAAATGAAAAAAATTAAATCTCATGATTCTGATCATTTGAAAGAGATAGAATTATACACAAAATAAATTTATATATAGACAAAGCTTGACACTAAATGCTTTTCATTTGCTCTGTAAATGACTATACAGTATACAACTTGCTCCCTTCACCTAGAGTCTAGAATCACTACTGGAACCAGAAAAGGAACCCCAATGACTATACAACTTGCAAGACTGCTTGAGCCATGCCATTATCACCTTGATGCCTTCATTTCAGATGGAATGTGAGATGTTACGTTCTGTCCAAGTCCAACAGATCATTTCCAAATTGAGGAGGAAACCTTCATGCCCAGGAACAGAGAAAATGGAAAGAGGAACTTGAGCCTTCATGCCCACGATCAGGGAAAGTGGAAACAAGAGCTTTAGGGTAAATGTAATCTGTTGGGGAGGGGTCGCAGCTTCCATGTCGTCACAAAGATGACTGGCTGCCACTCCCCACCCAAACATGAAAGGAAATACAAGAGAAAGGAAAGGAAAATAAAATCCAAGAAAGTTTATGATGAAGTAATTGTTACCAAGAGAAAAGCAAAAACCTTGGAGCATCACCCAAATGTGAAGAAGGAGGCAAAAGAACTTTTGAAAGGGGAAAAGCAAAGAAAAACCCCTTGTGATATTATGAATGAGGCAATGCCTAAAATGAGAGAGAGAGAGAGAGCAAGAAGCTCTTTACAATATTGTCATTAAGAAGAAATGAGAGAGGAGACATCTCTTAAATAGAGATGAGGAGAGGAGTTACAAAGTAACTCCCAAATCTATGAATGCCACCATTCATAAAATGTGTGTGCCATGTGTCCACATCCTCTTATGGAGGAAATCTAATATTCCTTAATAAAGGAAAATAAAAGAAATGACTTGTCCTCACACATGTACTAGAGGACAAATTACATGTAGGAACTCCAAAGGAATATCCTAAACTAAATACAAATAAACCTAAGCTAAGTAAAGATTAAATATTCTAACACCCCCCCTTAAGCTTTACTTGGGGAGCTTACATCAAACCCTTCAATGGGTTGTAATCCAAGATTTTTACAATGAAATTGGAACTTTTCTTTACAAAGTGGCTTGGTCAAAATATCTGCAACTTGGTCTTCCCCCTTGCAATAGAGGAGTGAAACTTGCTTGTCTTCAATTTGTTCTCTAATAAAGTGGTGTTGGAGAGCAATGTGTTTTGTACTTGCATGGAAAACTGGATTTTTAGCCAAGGCAATGGCACTTTGGTTGTCACAATACAATTGAGTTGGTTCGTGTTGAGGTAGACCCAAATCTTCAAGTAGTCTTCTAAGCCACAAGACTTCTTTGGAAGCATTAGTGCATCCTTTGTACTCAGCTTCAGTGGATCCAAGAGAGGTAGATTGTTGCTTTTTACTATTCCAAGAAATTTCTCCTAAACCAACAAAAAAACAATAACCACAAGTAGATTTCCCATCATTGGGATCTCCACCTAGATCGGAATCAGTAAAACCTTTTAAAGTAAAGTCAGAATTTGCATCATAAAACAAACCTACATTAATAGTTCCTTTAATATATCTTAAAATTCTTTTAGCAACTTTAAAGTGTGTTTGTTGAGGTTTAGACATGAATCTTGAAACCAAACCAACACTATAAGCAATATCTGGCCTAGTAAGAGTTAAATAATTTAAACTTCCAACTAATTGTCTATACAAAGTAGGATCAACAAGAGGAGTTTGCATATCAAGCATTAACTTAGTGCCTAATTCAATGGGAATTGAAACATGATGAGCATCATTCATTTTAAACTTATCTATGAGATCTTGAGCATATTTACTTTGAGATAAGAAAATTCCTTTAGAGGTTTGCCAAATTTGCATTCCTAAGAAATAATGTAGAAGACCTAGATCAGTCATTTGAAATTTTTGATTAAGTTGAAACTTAATATCAGAAATCAAAGTATTGGAACTTGAAGTAAGAATCAAATCATCTACATACAAGATAATAATTATAATATCATCTTCACTATGTTTAATATACAAGTTAGGATCATTTTTACTTCTAATAAAGCCTTGAGAAAGAAAGAATTCATTAATCTTTGAATACCACTCCCTAGGAGATTGCTTTAATCCATAAATTGATTTCTTTAATTTACAAACTAAGTGTGCATTACCTTCTTTAATAAAACCAGGAGGTTGAGACATGTAAATTTCCTCATGTAAATCACCATTAAGAAAAGCACTTTTAACATCCATTTGGTGAATAGGCCAATTCATTCGAGAAGCTAAATCAAGCACAAGTTTAATTGTAGGCATTTTAGCAACAGGAGCAAAAGTTTCTGTATAATCTAAGCCTTCAATTTGAGAGAAACCTCTAGCAACTAATCTAGCTTTAAATTTACTAACTTGATTATTAGCATTCAATTTAGTTTTATAAAGCCACTTGCAAGAAACAAGATTTTTACCATGAGGCAAGGGAACTAAATCCCAAGTTTGGTTAGAAGTTAAAGTATCATATTCTGCCTTCATTGCTTTTTGCCAATGTGGTTGATTTTTAGCTTGATCAAATGTTTTAGGATCATTAGAATTCATAATAGTAGTCATTAAAGCATAATTACAATAATTAACTCTTCTAGCTTGAAGTTTATCCATTCTAGCTAAGTATTCATCACTATCTTGAATTAAAGATTTAAACCATTTAGGTCTTCTTTTAGAAGTAATGGATTCATCACTAGAAGAAGAGTCATGAGGAGTAGAGTTATTATTATCATCATCACTATCACTAGAAGGAATAGAAAGAGATGCATTAGGAGTAGGGTTAAGAGAAGGAGGTTGGTCCTCCACAAGCACAACTTTGGTTTGACCAAGTTCATCATCCTCCACTTTAGAACAATCATGAATGCCTTTTTCTGCAATACAAACATCTCTTGCAACTTTTACCTTGTTAGTAATAGGATTGTAAACTCTATAACCTTTAGTATTTTCATCATAACCAACAAAAATAAAAGGAGAAGATTTAGCATCTAATTTTTTTCTTTTCTCCTTAGGTTTGTGAACATAAGCTATGGAACCAAAAATTCTTAAATTCTGCAAATTAGGCTTTCTACCAGACCAAGCTTCTTCAGGAGTTTTATCCTTTAAGGCTTTGGTAGGTGTTCTATTAATTAAATATGTTGCACAAGCCATAGCTTCAGCCCAAAACTTGTAATCCATATTTTTAGCATGCATTAAACATCTAGCCATTTCAACAATTGTCCTATGCTTCCATTCTGCCACACCATTTTGTTGTGGTGTATAAGGAACGGTAAGCTCATGTTTAATTCCAAAAGATTTCAAATAAGCATTAAATGCATTATTGACATATTCTCTGCCATTGTCAGTACGAAGAATCTTAATTTTAGAACCAGATTGCCTTTCTACAAACATATGAAATTCAATAAACACATCAAGCACTTGATCCTTACTATGAAGGAAATATATCCGTGTTCTCCTTGAAAAATCATCAACAAAGGTAAGTGCATACCTTGAACCTTGGATGGAGGGATTCTCCATGGGACCCAAGAGATCACTATGAACTAGATGCAATTTAGTATATGCCCTCCAAGATTGACCATGAGGAAAGGGTTCCCTATGCATCTTACCACTCATGCAACCATTGCAAACAATTTGAGAAGGAACAATACTAGGCAATCCATCAACCATATTTGCTTTTTGCATCAATGAAATATAATCAGAATTGAGATGGCCAAGTCTTTCATGCCATATAGTAAAATCGACAGTAGTAAGCAAAGAATACTTTGGAGGAGCAAATTCATAGAACTTGAATAAGTTATCACTATCCATTTTAGCAGTAGCAATAACATGATTAGTGTTTGGATCAATGATATAACATATGCCCCTATAAAAGTTAATCTTATAATGTTGACAAAGTTTAGGAACTGAAATCAAATTTGATTTTAATTCAGGAACATAAAGAACATCATGTAATTTCCCATTAGGAACATTCACATCACCAATAGCTTCAACTTTACAACTATGATTATTAGCTAATTGAATAGGAATATTAGAAGTATCGGGATGCAAAGATTCAAAACATTCTTTATGAGAAGTAACATGTTGAGATGCACCAGAATCAATAATCCACTCAAGTGGTTGAGAAACATTATAAGTACATGTAAATGCATGACGAGATGAATTACCATTATTATTACCTTTCTTATAATGAGGTTTATGTTGATTATTTTGATTATTTTGATTCATGGGCTTTTTACCATTTTGTTTCTTAAAACAATTATTAGTAATATGTCCATCTTTCCCACAATATGTGCAATGGGGTCTTGTTTGAGAATTATTCCTTTGATTATTGTACGTATTATTATGATTATTATTATGAGAATTGTTATGATAGGATTTAGAATGAGATTGATAATTAGAAGATTTGTGATTATTATTATGATTATTATTATGATTATGGTTATGTTTATTATTATTGGATCTAAAATTATTATTATGATTTTGATTTTTAGACATAAAAGCATGTTCACTACTTTTAAGAGTACCAAATTGAATTAATTTAGCTTCCTCTTGACGCAATAAATTACGAAAAATATCATATGTTAATTGAGTAGCTAAGCTAGGAATAGCAAGTTGAGCATGAATATTCGTAATAAATTGTTGAAATTGACGAGGAAGACATTTTTTAAGAATAAGATGAATTAAACGTAAATCAGCTAGAGTAACTCCTAAACCAGTTAATTGACTATTAACAGAATCAAACTTTAATAAGAATTCATCCATAGTTTTAAAATCCGTATACCTTAGATCTTCAAGTTGATCTTGAAGTTGAATTTTTCGGGATTCATTTGAGCTATCATAAGTTGTTTTAAAAATTTCCCAAGCTTCATGCGCTTTTGTACAATTTCCAATTAAAACATACAAATCAGGAACCATTGAAATACCAATTAAACCAAGTGCTTCCTCATTTTGAGCCTTCCATCTATCTAGGTCGGCTTGAGGAGCAGTTGTAGCGGGTTCAAAGGTTTTATCAGTCGCAACATCCAAAAGGTGTTTGAAATGAAAAATAAACGAGATATGTGTTTTCCATGAATGATAATTGGAACTATTTAATTTAATTTCCGGAATTAATGTAGACATGATAGCAAAAGAATAGTTAGTAAAAAAAAATTACCCCTTTGATTAAAAAACAAAAAAAATATCCTCCTTGATTTCAAAATAAACCAGATTTGAGTAATAACTATAACAAAATTTATAAAAAAAAAATGTTATATTCAACTCTTAAATAACAAATTTAAATTTTTTTAAAACAAACTTGTATTTGAAAAGAACTTTAAATCTTTATTAATAATAAAATAAAATAATTTATATTAACAAAACTTTATATATTTAAAACTTTTTTTTTAAAAGAAACTTTATAAACTTTTTTTAAGTCTGAATATAAACTTAACTTTATTATGCATGAATACTTTAAACTTTTTTTTATATGTAAAAAACTTATAACTCTTTTAAACTTTAGAATACACGTGAAAGATAAAGAAAGGTTTTAAACTGAAATTTTTTTATGAATGAATTTAAAACGTAAGAGAATTAATAATAGAAGCCTAAGAATGGACTGTTACCAATGCAAGGATATTTCAGATATGAATAAACAAGTAACAATGCTGCAAAATTTGAGGTAGGTGTAAGATGACAGAAATGTTATTTTTCTTTTTCTTTTTGTTAGCAGAGGCGTTAAAAAACAGTGAGGGCGGGAAAGTTAGGCAATGCAGGTACAAGCAGAAATGATATAGAGCAGGAAATAACGGAAGAGGGAGCACACAACAGAGCCATTATGCTCAGATAAATAAATAATGAATCAGCCTTATTCCTATTGGTAAATGAACCAGAAATGATATTTAAAGTTCTTAGTAAAACGAATGTATTAAAGTTTTTTTTTTTTTTTTTAAAAATTAAAACTTAAAGGAACGTGAATGAAACGGAAAAGAGAATATATGCAGACAAAGAGAAATGTCAAAAACTAAGGGCAGGGAGGGACAGAATGAGAGGAAAACAGACTGCAAACAGAGGCGACGTTACACAAAGGCTACGTTACAAATACAATGATATAGATGGCAATCTTAGTAACTGACGGATATAGCAAATATATTATTACATGAAAGTTATTGAAACTGATACTGCAAACTGAAGAAGAGGCAGGAAGATACTTTGCACAGGTGACGTTACTGCAAACTCAACGGGTGCTACTGGAGAATCTAGGTTGGTTTACAGAAAATAAGTTAGGGCGGCGGTCTGAGAGAGCAACTTTATAACATTACCAACAATACAGAACAACATTTCTGTGAAGATACGCTCATTATAATAAAAGGCAGAACGGATTCTTAATACTACAAAAAAAATGTGAATTAATAGCCAGATGCTTATTGAATTAAAATCTGCAGCTTTATGTCATAAATACGATTTGAAGGACTCACGATCGCGACTGTCCTTAAAAATATGCATTCAAGAAGAAGATAGCAGTTGCTCAAGGGATTTCAGTGTCATAGTATGCTACCAATGTACAACAAATACAATTACAATAACCGATTCTATACTAAACGCTCAAAGACACTGCAGACAACAGAGGGTTTTTTGATATCATTGCATACAAGCTTTTCTGTGAAACACCTTTTGGTACTAGGCTTGATAACCCATTTGAGAATCTCTGAAAAGGGTAAGGAAAAAGATATTTTCAAGAAAGCAATCAAAGATAACTACAATGAGAAGAACAAATATAAATAGAAAGTTACAGATTAGATTTGAAATATAAACAGAAGAAGCAAAGTATAATAGAGATATAAGAATACACAGATATCAAAGCTAAAGATGATGGTTATTTTGATAAGAACAACTATTAAAAACTTAAATTTTTCCTCTCGAAGAAACAAATTATGAGAACTAATGCAATGTAATAATAAATCAGATTTGGCGGCAAGCCGACCAAATAGATTAAGGAGACTGAGTTTGGCGGTAAACCTTCCAAACTATGCACACTAAAAAAACTAGAAACTTTGGCGGCAAGTCTTCCAAAGACACAAATTTAAACTAGAAAGAAGGAACTTTGGCGGCAAGCCTTCCAAAGCCCTTTTTTTAATAAAAAAAACTAGAATAGAAGATTAAACCTGCAGGCAAACTTGTTAACAAGTTTGAAAAAAAAGTTAAAATTTGACACCAAAACCTGCACAATAGAAAATATTAGAAAAAGAACTTCTTCTCCTCTCAAGAATGCCTCCAACAAGGTGAACTCCACAGAATGGTAACCTTCATCAATGTCAACTTAAAACAAGGATTAGAAACCTGCTCTGATACCATGAAAGGAAATACAAGAGCAAGGAAAGGAAAATAAAATCCAAAAAAGTTTATGATGAAGTAATTGTTACCAAGAGAAAAGCAAAAACCTTGGAGCATCACCCAAATGTGAAGAAGGAGGCACAAGAACTTTTGAAAGGGGAAAAGCAAAGAAAAACCCCTTGTGATATTATGAATGAGGCAATGCCTAAAATGAGAGAGAGAGAGAGAGAGAGAGAGAGAGAGAGAGAGAGAGAGAGAGAGAGAGAGAGAGAGAGAGCAAGAAGCTCTTTACAATATTGTCATTAAGAAAAAATGAGAGAGGAGACATCTCTTAAATAGAGATGAGGAGAGGAGTTACAAAGTAACTCCCAAATCTATGAATGCCACCATTCATAAAATGTGTGTGCCATGTGTCCACATCCTCTTATGGAGGAAATGTAATATTCCTTAATAAAGGAAAATAAAAGAAATGACTTGTCCTCACACATGTACTAGAGGACAAATTACATGTAGGAATTCCAAAGGAATATCCTAAACTAAATACAAATAAACCTAAGCTAAGTAAAGATTAAATATTCTAACAAAACAAATCCTTCTTTCATTCCTCTATGAGCTCCTTCTTCAAACCCCTTGCCATCCTATGGCAGAGTAAAAGCAGAGGATGTGCCATGCTTGGCCCTTCTTGACAAGAAAAGGCTTTCACACCCCCTCTGGCAATCCTTCTCACTTTCACAACCCCTCTGACAATAAACAAACTCACATAGAAGAAAACAAAAAGCACCCATCCGGTATCACAGAGCACACAACAACTCCATGCACGATCTTGCTCAAACATCATCTTCTTTTCTGAGGAAAAAGCCACTCTCAGAAAATGAAAAAGGTTTCTTTTCTGATTTTCTCTTCTACCAATTAAGTCACCACTCTATTGTATTTATAATATTTTCACACTTCATTTGGTGATGCTCATTCACGTGAAAAATCATCATTTTGGTGTTTTTCAACATGACTGTAGACTCTAGAAGTCATACCTATCAAATCAACTGCATCCTGCTAAGGCTCATCTATTGTGAACGATTTTGTTCTGATTTTATTCCTCCTTGATTGGACAAATTCTGCTTCAGAATCCCTGACAACAAGCAACCTGAGCTCTTATTTCTCAGAGAAATCCATGATCTCCCATCTCTAACTCAGAAGCTATCAAATCCTTTTATGCCTCTGAAACTGTCGTCCTTGCTTGTCTAATCAACCTTGACTCAAGAGAAACCTTCAAACTAGTCCCTTAGGAATGAGTCAACATCCAAGCCTTAAAATTTTTAGGTTGCGAGCTAGCGACCAGATAGTTTGTGGTTAAGTTTTATGGTTATCGCCAGCTGGCGAGGTAAAATGTCTGAAGACGTGATCAAGCTGCGAGCTGGCGACAAGTTGGTTTGGGTTTACATCGCGAGGTCTTTAGCTTTTTGGGTGTTAGCGTTTTATGTTACCGAGCTGAAGATTGTTAGTGAAATTGCTTTGGTCGCGAGGTCTCGAGTTGGTCAGATGTCATACATTATAGCCGCAAGAGTTAGTGAGTAACTCATTTCATACAGTTGTCGCTAGCTCTCATGTTTGTTTAATGTTAGCATTTTTAGGTCACGAGCTAGGTGACTAGATAGTTTGTGGTTAGGTTTAATGGTTATCGCCAGCTCGCGAAGTTAAATGTCTAAAGACCTGATCAAGCAGCGAGCTTGCGAGTGAAGTGCTAGCGGTTAAAAGATAATTTTTTTTATGTTGGCGAGTACACGACAAGGGTTAAAGTTACCACTATCTCCAAGTCGCTATGGTGATGAGGACTTAACATTTGTGGTCGAGAATTGGTGAGTGCCAGTTCAGTTTCCCTTAGTCGCTAGATCTCGAGGTTACGAAGCCTTACCATTTTCGGCTTGTGAGTTGGAGATAGAGAGATTCGTAAGGGCTTGTCGCTAGGTCACGAGATTTTCTAATGGGTAGTCTTCTAGGCACAGAGTTGACGACTGTGTGCCACGTGTTTTAATTACTTAAAGTTAATATCTTGAAATCGCCAATATTTTTTTTTTATGGTTTGAAAATAGCTTGAAATCACCAATATTTTATTTTTATGGTTTGAAAATAGCTTGAAATCGCCAATATTTTTTTTAATGGTTTGAAAATAGCTTGAAATTGCCAATATTTTATTTTTATGATTTGAAAATAGGTTGAAATCGCCAATGCAAATATTTTTCTAGTTTTAAAAACATTACAATTCGCCCATGCAATTATTTTTTGGGTTTTAAAAACAGTACAATTCGCTAGGATTTTTCACAAACTTTGAGCGATCACGGCTAATTCGCCAATGGAGATTATTATTTTTCTCCATAAACCGCAAAAATTCACCAATAAAATTAAAATTTTCTTCGGAATTATACAACTTTCACCAGGTTTTTACACCTTGTCCAAGGGAGGGTTTTCTTAAAGTTTTCCCTGCATGCAATGTTAGTCGCATTTGCCGTTTTGCAAGGCCAAAGAAAATGCCGGCCACACAGTCCGCGAAATAGCGAAGACGTATAACATGCAAATATATACATATTTAGAAGTTTACTTTAAAAAAAAAAAAATTGTATATGTAATTAAACATATATAAATAATGATTTATTTGATTATGGAAACCTTTCTAATAAAGTATAGGGATGTATGTCTTTGATCTCGTTAGGTAACGATATATATATTTTTGAATGACATATATCAATAGATGCCTTGGGTTAATAAAATAAAATCACTATTCGGGAATCGTTGTAATTCTAATTAAAGTGTAATGAACCTTTTGGTTAATAGATAACCATGACCATTAAATTAATATTAATATAAAAAGTTTATATTAATAATAATATATTAAGTGGAAAATTTTGCAATGAATAATATATCATTATTAAGGATGGGATGGTATTTATTGAGTTTATATAACTAACTCTATAAAAAAAATGGGCTTGATTATAATTCCTAGAAAATTGTAATTTAAATCCCTAGGAAAGTATATTTATTCTAAAACAAATGGAACTACTCAAGTTCTTAGTTGCGTATTTAATTTAACTAACCAACTAATAATAATATCGACTACTCTAAGGATAGTCTCTGAAATTAAATGCTAGTGAGCTATTCCCTATGAGGGAAAATTAACGATGGGACTTAGGGGTTGAATTTACCCCACTTAGTTAATCTTACACTCTTTTTACCCCTCTAGAATTTGAATCAATATGACACCTTAACGTTCGCATTAAAGACCTTATTAAATTGACACTTAAACTATCGAATTTGTGAAATTATTTGATCAACCACTCCTTCACATAACGTAGATCGCAAGTAATTTAATGTTATTTAAAAAAAATTGTTGCTGCGTTTTTGCCCAAAAGATTGGGCATACATTGCTACCTGATTAATAGGTCTCCTACATTAGCTCTTGTTGATAAAACTCTGATGGAAGCATGGTCAGGTCACAAGCCTTCATTGAGACATCTTAAATTTTTTGGTTGCGAGGTATATGCACATGTGCCAAAGGAGAAGCGAACAAAGTTGGAGAACAAGGTTGTGCAATGTATCTTTATTGGTTATAGTTATGGTGTGAAAGGATACAAGCTTTGGGACCTTGTTGCACAAAAGGTAATTCACAATAGAAGTGTTATTTTTAGAGAAATTAAGTCTCTTTCTGTTACATTGCAACCCAAACAGACTAAACAAAAAGATGTGATTCAATTCCCTTCTATGCTTGAAAGAGTTGAATCGATACCACTTGATAGGTAAGAAGTTGAGGAGAGCTTATCTAGCTCTGAATATTCAGAAGAGGAGGAAGAACCTCCAACTCAGCTTGTTCGAAGGCCTACAAGACAGACAACCACCTGAAAGGTATTCACCTGATGATTGGAGATGTATTTTTTCTTTGAATACTAATATGGATGAACCTAGATAAATGTAGAAGAGGCATTGGGTACGAATGATGCAGAATCCTGGAAGATTGTTATGGAAGAAGAAATGGTAGCTTTGAAAAAGAATGATACATGGGATCTTGTACCATTGCCTGAAGGACAAAATCCTATTGGTTGCAAATGGGTGTTCAAGAGAAAGACTGGTTCAGATGGAAGCATTGAGAAGTATAAAGCAAGGTTGGTTGCAAAAGGCTACTCTTAAGTTGAGGGTATTTATTATGGTGAGATATTTTCTCCTATTGCAAAAAAGACATCCATTAGATTTTTGCTTTCTATTACCGCTGCTTATGATTTAGAGGTTGAACAAATGGATGTGAAAACTGCTTTCCTTCACGATGATTTGGAGGAGGAAATTTATATGACACAATCTGAGCACTATGTGGTGAAAGGTAAAAGTAATTTGGTGTGTAATTTAAAGAAATCTTTGTATGGCCTCAAACAGTGTCCTAGGATGTGGTACCATAAATTTGATACATATGTATTAAGTTTGAGATTTGAGCATTTTAAATCAGATCATTGTGTTTATTATAAATCCGATGGTGATCATTTTCTATACATTACATTGTATGTTGATGATATGTTATTTATTGGAAAAGGGAAAGGTATGATTTAAGAACTAAAGTCTTAGCTTGCTGCTAAATTTGAAATGAAAGATCTTGGTGCAGCGAAACACATTCTTGGGATGAAAATTAGAAGAGATAGAGTGAACATAAAGCTATGGCTAGGCCAAAGTAAATATGTGAATTTAGTATTACAGAGGTTCAACATACATGATTGTAGACCATTGTGTGTTCCTTTTGTAGTTGGAGCAAAATTATGTACTTCAGATTGTCCTACATCCCCATCAGAGATCGAAGACATGAGCAGAGTACCTTACCAGAGTGCAGTTGCAAGTTTGATGTTTGCTATGGTCTATACTAGACCAGATATTGCCCAAGCAGTGGGAGTTCTTTCCAGATATATGTCTAATACTAGTAGATTTCATTGGGATGCAGTCAAAAGAGTCTTCAAATATTTGAAGGGTACCTCAGAGTATTCTTTGTGTTATCATGGTAATTTGGTTGGAGACATGAATTGCCTTAATATTCATGGTTATGTGGATTCAGTCTAGGTAGGTGATATTGATAGCAGAAGATCCACCAGTGCTTTTGTGTTTACTTTATTTGGTGGTGCAATTAGTTGGATGAGTAAGCAACAGGTTGTGGTTGCTTTGTTCACTATTGAAGCAAAGTATATGGCAACTACTCATGCTTGTAAATAAGTCATTTGGCTTAAGAGACTATATTCAGATATTGGAATAAAACAAGGTACAATGATAGTTTATTGTGAGAGTCAGAGTGTGATATGCCTAGCTAAGAACCCAACATTTCATGCCCGAACCAAACATATTGATGTTCAGTATCATTTTGTCAAAGATATGGTCAAAGGTGGAAGGGTGAAGTTAGTTAAGGTAGAAACTTTGATGAATGTTGCAGATGCTTTAACTAAGGCTATGAGCACAAAGAAGGCCAGATGGTGTTCAGAGTCTATGGGCCTCATGGCCCCTAGCAATTAATTTACTGTGTTGATACTCCCTTTTCTCTTACAAGGTGTTCGACAAGTGGGAGAATGTTGGGAAAAATGGTGTCTCAACCTTGGAATTACATATGGTTATTATTTATAGTAAGTTTTCATTTGAGCACAAAATGGTGCAAAATTCTCTCTGAAGCTTTTGGTTGGCTAGATAAACATTTCGATAAAGTTTTGGATTGAGGCAAAAATAGGTTTTGAAGGGGCCCTGAAACCCTTTACAAAAAGGATTCTAAAAGATTTGGAATCAAAGCATTAAAAAAAAATCCAAAACAAGACAGGATGCGAAGTATAGAACATTACAAACAACAACCAAAAAGACAACAAAAGTCGAGACGGGCAACAGAAAGCCAACAAAAAGACCAAACCCACAAAAAAATAGAACCAACAACCCAACTACATGAGGCTCTTGAGGGTTTCATCCACCTCCTCCTCCAAGGTACTCATGTTTTTAGCTACAACCTTAATTTCTTTGTAGTCCACATTTTGAGTGCCCGCTTTCTTCTCCATATTTCCTCGAGTCCTCTTATTGGGTCCTTCATCAGCTTGGATCCTATCAGTATCATCTCCAATGGTAACAATAGATCTATCCTATTGTATTCTATCAAAGTTGTTTACCATTGCATTCATGTCATCAACAATTTTCTTGACAATCTTATGGCTGCTAGACATAATAGTCTTGAGGGTAGCCTGGATTTTCTCATAGCCAACTTCCACATTGGAGATTCTATCCTCAAACCCTTTTTTCATTTGGTCAATACCTTCTCCAGCCCTTTGAATGTACTCCAACACCGATTTTTTCTCCTCCTCCAACCACTAGCCAACCTCTTTTTGATTGCCTTGAATATTACCCACAGGAATGGCCTCCATCTTGCCTCCCAGTGCCCTCTGATTAAGCCTAACCTCTTTCAACTCATGAAACAACCACTTGAACATACTTAAAGTATCAATGGCATGTTCCCTTGCCATACCTAGCACATCGTCATAGTCATCCTTCTTATCACTAAGCTCAACACATTTAGGATGAAGATCCTCATGAACCGTAACACCAATATTAGCAGTAGTAGTGCTAGGGGTTGGCGGAGGGGGATACTGAAGGTTTTGGCTACCCAAAACCATGCTACCCTCCTTCTCACCCACAAAAATCTCAAGGTTAGCTTTAGGGCTGCTGGAAACATGGGTATCCTTGGCCGCCAAAGTAGAAGAAGAAGAAATCACAACTTTCTTCTGCCCTTTTCTACCTTTTCCCATAAGAGACTTGGCCATTGGGATCTTTTCAAACTTAGATTTTTTAAGAGGGGGAGGAGACTCGGCTTCAGAATTGGAGTTAGAGTCCTCACAACCCGATTCTCTAGCACTAGTATCATCCTTAGAGGAGGCTTGAATAGAAACATTCAGGGCAGGAAGGGCTCAAAAGTTATGTTGCAAGATCACAACTGGTTTTGAAGATATTAAATTTTTTATTTTGGAGGGGTGCAATGAAAGGTTTAAATTTAATTTTGAGGACTTCAAAGGCCCCAAAATTCCCTAAAAAGTGGGGGTAAAAGACACAGTGGTTTATGAGGCAATAGAGAACTTCGCGATCTTTTCGACGCTTCAAATAGTTTGTCACTAGGATACACGGTTCTCAAGTTATGGCCTTCGGAAGTTTGTACTCCTAAAATAGGAAATATAAAATGTATCAGACATATAAGTGAGTTGTAAAAAGGAGGGACACATGTTGATATGTTTTAGAAGGGAGATAAGGTCGTCTACACCTTATTGGGTGGTTTTAGCCCATGGTTTTGTATACTGTTTAACGGTTTTTTGTATTGTATCTCCTATATTTGACATGTGTGAGATAGAGGTTGTGTGTAAGAGTCTGATGGAAATTGAGTTACCTCTGAGTCTTTGATTAGTTGTACTCTTGTGAAGAGCTTGCTTTGCAAGTATATTGTAATTTGTTATTGATTGTTGAATAATATATTGAGTTGCTTTTGGAGTGTGGGGTTTTTCTCCCGAAAGGGTTTTCCCCCGTATAATTCACCGTGTTATGGTATGCATGTTATTGTGTCTTTTTTTGTTAAGTTTCTATAACTACTGTAATGATTTGTAAAAGTTTTTGCATTATCCTTCTCTCAAGGTTAGTGTAGGAAGTTGTTCTTCTACTTAACTTCCTTACACATCAAATCACCCGACCATGTGGAACCAAATAAGAACCACCCCCCATGCTAGGAGATGACATGGGGTTCCAACTCACACTTGGGACCTAGACTAACACCTAACAACCAATAGGGGCTTCACTGGCTAGGCAATATTATATCACGTTTATTCATATTGGGGGGTTTAATGTCTCAAAAACTAATCTCAATATATTACCTATTTGGTGAAAATAAGGGGTTTTTAAATTTGGGCTATGAAAAAATGCTATATATGGTCAAAATAGGGGGGTTTTTAAATTGGGTTGTGTATTGGGAGGGGGTGACAAAAAAGGATTTTAGGGCAATATTTTTTGAAAATAGGGGGATTATTTAGTATGCCATGAACACACGTGCTATAACCCAGGTTCACTAAGTGAAGTCCCTGTGTAACAACCAAGGGACTCAACATGAAAACCACAAGATATCATGAAGAAACAAAGATCAAATCACATCACATGGCTAAATCAAACAATAAACTCCCAGGGGCATAAACAACTAATCAAGGTATAAGGATAATGGACATATTTAGGGAAGAGTGTCATCACATGCTAGCCTCATGTGGAATCCACCTCAACCTTGGAGCCAAACAAGGGAGGTCGGTCTAACGAATCAACAGTCTTCCCAATTCTAGATCCCAAAACCTCCTCCCTGGGATTCATTGGGGCCTAAAATCAATTTCATTATCTTGATTAAGTGAATCCTATTTACCCAACCCATTAATTAATTGTTATGGTTATCACTTGCAATTAAACATAAACTCTTCATGTGGTTCCATAGGTCTAGACTCCCTCCTAGAGATCTATTGCTCATGACCTAGGTCCTACACATGCAAGAGCCCACTCTCCCAACCATGGAACATAATCTTAGGGTGAGAACACACATCAAAATAACATCACATCAACAACATGAAGGCTCAAAAGTAACATAAATACAATCACATCACCATTGAGAACAAATTTGAAATATAACATAAAGCATACACCCTTAGGCAAGCAAGAGCCTTCACAAGAATCAATCCAATAATGCACCAAGAATAAACATGAAATCAAGAGATAATACAAAGCATGTCCAACCCTCAATAGTGAGGCAAAATCAACCTATTGGAGCTATGATAAACTTTCCTCAACAACAAGTAAATTCTCTATCTTGCTGGAGCAATACAACATGCATGTAACCTCCTCAACGGTAAAGCATAAAACCTCTTACCGGAGCACTAATCATCATAAATTATCAATATTAATCCATACAAAACTTTGGGGAACTCAAAAAAATCATACCAAGCCTTTGGAAGGACCCCGAAATCAAACCAACCAAACCTAGAACACAAAAACCCCAAAACTGCAAACTGCAAGCAAAATTGCACGTCCAAAACCCAGATAGCGCATTCAAAACACATAATTGTGCATATGAGTTTATTTTTAGTTCATATGACACCTCTTTTAGTGCATATGACTCAGAGTACAAAAATGACATAAAACAGACACAAAACTTGACGAAAATGCCTAGTTTGGTTCCTAGGCTTGCAAATTGACTGAATATCACTCCCAAAAGGTGTGGGAGGGTGAAATAAAAATCTGGAAACACATAATTGAAACATTATGAACATATAAGGGGATATTGACATCAATCTCTTATCTCAACCATACCCAGAAACACATAGAACTACATCCAAATTTGCTCAATGACTTGAGAGATACAATATTGCAATAATAGGTTGCATACAACATTTAAAAGGCTACCCAAAGTTAAAACACAAACTTATTCATACACAAATAGGATCATGACAAAATGCAACATGCACATAAGACTTCTCGGAAACAACTCCCGACAAAGCCATATTTAGTCCAATTTGCAAATAAACATAGAATCGTGGAAAGATGCAAAAAATGCATAAAGGATAATCATATAGAAATCCAAGAACTCTTTAAACTCTAGAAAGATCTCAGGGGAAAAATAAAAAATAAAGATTCAATAGGGAAAATGCGGAATATGCATTCCTGACGACACACTTCATTCCTAGATTTACACCATAATCATAATATATTATCATTACTTATTGTATACACCTAAAAATGGTTTGAAGATAATTAATTAAATAAGAAATTATTTAATTAATCCCCCTCCCCAATTTAATTGAATTCATTAGCAATTTGATTAAATTCTTCCACTCATCTACTTATTAATAAATCTAAGGATTTATTTAATAGGTTCATTTCACCAGTCCCCTTTGATTAATTAATTCAAATTAATTAATCCCTCCCCATTTAAATTCATTTCTTCTAATCTTCTAATTAATTAAAACAAATCAATTTCTGAGTTGTTGAAAGTTAATTAGTCTTTTCCTATTATTTGAATATTTAAATTGAAATTACCCACATGCCTCCTAACTTCTAACCACCTAACCTAACCACTTCTAAACCTAACGCATTCCATCTAACCCTGGGTTTAAGTAAACCTAGCTTAGCTTGCACATCCTAACCTCCTTATCCTAACCTCCTATGGTGTGGATACTCTCCCCTTGAGACACATGACATTCTTGGGCCACATGTCCCCTCTCTTGGAAGCCCCTTGACACTTTTCACCATAGAGATGACAAATGTCCCCTTTCCTCCAACCTCTTTTCCAACCTCCTCCAATTTCACCATTGATATCTTCAGATTCAATCTTGACCGTTGATTCCTGCCACCTCACCCCTGGCCTTGGAAATCCTATAAATATCCCCCATTTTGGAGCAATGAGGATCCCATCTCATTTGCATTTTAGGCATTGTTACTATAGGCATAATATCTCTTAGCATATCATTTGAGCATTGTTATTATAGGCAATTGCATCTTAGATCTAGCTTAATTTGATCATTTTCTAGCATAATTGTTGAATCATGTAGCTTAATCACTCTCTTTTCTAGCTTAATTGCATCATTATCATTTCAAATCCTCCATCTAGGTGTAGTCAAGTCACTGAAATTTACTTATCTAGATCTGAGAGAAAATCCACACTCGCATCTCTTAGGAGGCGATAGATCGCTTTGCCATGGTTTTATCTTTCTTTGTTTTAAATTTGCTAACCATGCTTGTAATGATCTATTGAGTGTTTGTGTTGCAGCTATAGGTATCACACTTCACAGGCACGACACTTATAAATTTTTCCCAAACCAAAATGAAATCTTAAACATTAATCTCCAAGCCCCAAACAATCATTCAACAATCACAACGTATACAATCTTTTCCAAATAGAAATGCAGAGAATGGAGTTTGAAGCTCCGACATGGAAGGTCGCAGTAATGGCAAAAAGGAAATTTGAAGAAGAGCAATCAATCCAACAATTTCAATTCAAATATTCAAATGAAAACATCCTAGCAATCCAATCCAAAAACTCAATTGAAAATCCAAAAGATCTGATTCAAAATTGTAGAGAAGCCAACTCGACAACGCACGACAAAACTCTCATAAATAAAAATTAAACTTGAAGCTATAGAAAAATCTCGACCAATCATAAAATTCGATAAAACAATGTATTATACCTATCATGCATGATTTCGAGGTAAATATTATTTAATAATATTATTTGTAGTCACACAAATCTGTCCAGCTTAATTAAATAAATATTCGCTATTTATTTGATTAAAAATCCACCAGCCACTAGTTAATTAAATTAATATTTAATTAATTCAGCCCCAAACATTCTTCTATTAATTAAATAAATTATTCAATTTATTTTAATTAATTCATTAAATCAAATTCACAATCAATTAAATAAATAAAATCTATTTACTTAATTAAATCCCCTTTTTCCTCTTTTAAATAAATTAAATAAAACATTTATTTAAATCATTATCCCCACCCCACTTGCATTTTCCTACAAATGCAACTTGCCCTCATTTATTGAAATAAACTAATTTTATTTTAATAAAAATCCTATTTTCTCTCACCCACCCAATCCACTTGCAAAATTTAATCCCCTTCTAGATTCTTCTAACCCCTTCCTAATTAGCCTAATCCATCCCCTAATTATTGTCACATTCCTAAGCAAAATGAAGTCACTTCTCAAAGACTCCAAAGTCTTTGAAAAACATTTAATGCTTTGTGTGTTCAACAAATTAACCTCCAAAGTCTTCCAAGACCACTAATGGCTCTTACATGACCATTTATGGCTCTTACATGACCATTTATGGTTATTTCAAACTTGTCCCCCCAAACATTTATTGTTTTGACCATATTCATCCATTTCACATTTGCACAAGAATTTATCCATTGGATAAAAGCTTTACTCTTTGAATAAAGAGTTTATTCATTCAACCAACTTTGACTTTAACTCCCAAGGTCATATCAAGCATTTAATGCTTATTCCCTCCCCTCTCAACCTATCTCACATTGACACTTGTCATCCTGGGATTGGGTTGAAAGCCTTCACATGGATTTGAAATCATTCAATCCCGACCCTTGTTGAGATTGCTCAATCTCAACCATCCATTGCTCCATTTTTCCTATAAATAGAGCCCATTTCTTCATAATTCAGATCCTGAAAACTTGTATGCATTTAACCTATAGGCATTTTAGAGAACATTTAGCATAGCAAACTCATGTATTGTCATTTTAGTTAAAATAAATCATTTTAGCATCAATAGCTTAATATTAGCTTCTTTATTAACATTTAGAGCAATATTTCAATCTCAATCCTCCATAAGCATCCATAGTACAAAAAGCTGCTGAGAGCTACACTATTTTGGAACTTGGAGAGGAGAGAGACAAGGGAGAAGGAGCTAAGAACATGCTAAGAGGCATTTGAAGATGCCTCATTATCTTTGTTTCATTAGTTAGAGATATTAGCATGATTTTAGTGTCTCTCTTGATATGCCTGTTTAGATTAGTTTTTTATTGAATAACACTAACGGTTTTTTCTGTGTTTTGTGTTGTTTCTCTTAGACTAACCTTGTCCATTTTGCAGGGCATCATTTGGTGAACCCGACGTGAATCCAAGCACCAAAAATATCATTTTTTTAAAAAAACTAACATGTTTGAATGTTGACAATGTCACACAGGTTGCGTTTTGGCGCTATTGAACTCGTTCTAGCGCTATCGACACTTATGCTTTTAGCGCTATTGTTCTTACAATAGCGTTATTGTCTCAAGTTCAGTGCTTTTGGTACCGTTTTGGCGCGTTTGACATTATTTTAGCGCTATTAACCCTGTTTCAACGCTTTTGCCTCTCTGTCTTTCCCTTTCTTTTAGCGCTTTTGAGTTAAATAGCGCTTCTGTTTAAACACAAACTAGTGCTATTGTAACAGAATGTCGTAAAAATCACCTTGTAACCAAAAAAATTGAAAATTTTAGGCTTGTGGAAGCCCCCCCTTGGACATAGATTTTACTAACAATTTGTTGTTTGTACAGGTTTAAAACTCACCATTAAAAAATAAAAAATAAAAAAAAATCACAAACTTGTCTTTTTGGTGCTTTTAAAACTTGAACAAAAACAAATCTTCCTTGTTTTCTAGTTAGGGTCATTCGTCTTTTGGTGCATTAAAAATTGAACAAAAGAAACATTTGCTTTCATTGCAAGTTAGAACTCATTTTCTTTTGGGGCTTAAAATCAACAATTTGATTTCCTTGCATCAAACTAAAGAATTTACAAGCCACACTTCAAATTTTGGTGCAATTAAAAACTTACAATCCACTTGTTTCAATTCTTGCAAGCGATTTACTTCAAGCAAAACATGCTTTTTGTTAAGTTGACCAGGACTTCCCATTTCTAGATTACAACATATTGCCTTTGAAGTTAAAAAGAACATCATGATTGTTGGAGCAACATCTCCAAATAGTTAGAACACTTTGCAATGACAAGTTGAAAAGAACAAGTGTTTTCGTGCTTGGCACACTTGTGCAAAAAGTTGGTCGAGTGGTCCTACTTCTAACACACACTATCCTCTCCCTTGGCTTTCGTGGTCCTAGGTGCAAGAGAAAAGTGTTAGTAACACTCAAAATTTATCTTTTTAAGAGAGGCCTGCCAAGGGATCGATACTCTTGGGAACGACCTCGAGCGGTAAATCCTTCGAGCCGCTATAGAAATCAGGTGAGAGCGAAAGCTGTAGCCTTGGGTATAGCTGTTCCTACAGTGTAACTGGCCGAAAGGACAAATGGGCCCCACCACCAGTTACAAGGCTCTTAAGTGAGTCACTGCAGAATGAACTTATGTCCAAAAACATCGAACATGACTAAACACCTTTAAGTAGTAGCCCACCCGTTCTATTGATTGAGGATATTTGCGATATAATTTAGTGCAAGAGCATAGATGGTTTTGCTCCCAAGATACTCACCATACATATTTCCTTGAGTAGAAACATAGCTTTTTGAAAAGTCACTTGTGGCTTGATAAAAGTGGTGACTCCCCCATCATAGGGATCATCTATTTGTTATGCTCGTGCAAGACTTAGTATATCACATCCTTACCTGCCACGGTGGGATTCATAAGGTATGTCATACCAAAGTCAAAGAAATATCAAGATGTGGGCTAAATTTGTCACAACTGGCCATTTGACCTTAGGGATAAAAAGTGTTTGAAGTGTGTTCGTTTTAAAGACCAAGTGCAAATTGAGCCGACTTCAGGCTTTGGAAATACACCTTAAAATACATCTAAAGGAAGGGTCATATACAAGTCCAAGGATTTGGTTGATCTAGACCCATACTCATTTGTGCCTTTGAGGCTACATTCTTGTGTTTGTGTGCTTGCTTTGTTTTCTTGTCAAAGAAACATCAAATCAGAAAATCACTTCCAAAAAAAACAATGTATTCATCCAACCAAACATTTTTCAAAACAACCAAACACATCAAAAACAAAGAGCAAAACAACAAAAGTATCAAAACTGTATGACCATTCTTCACATCTTGCAAAAGAAGAAGCGTCATTAGAATATCAACTTGGAAAGAAGACCATTAAGCTCAAAGGTTTTGATCAAAAGGAGGAAATTCTTCTATATAAATAGACAAATCCTTGTCTCACATAGAGTCCTTTTGCGTCATATGCGTCTCTACCTTCAAGGCAAAACAAATGAATTTGATTCAGAATCATTGAACCGCAGAGATTTTATGCAATATAGAGCTCTAAGTTATCACAAAAACCAAGGAGGTAAGATTAATCCCAACTTTTTCCCAAACATCTGTATCACATACAACACAGCTCAAGAAGGAGCCAAACTCCCCTCTGACTTTGATCTTGCCCAATTAAGACAAGCATCAGAAAGACAAAGTCGCCATGAAGAGGAAAGAGGTAGAGATCTCATCAGATATAACATTCCTCGAGGTAACCCACCACCTCCTCCAACTGAAATGGAGATGTTGCGGCAACAAGTCGAGAATCTCGCCCAACAACTTCATAGTGGTGTCAAAACTAACGAATTCTCACTCAATGACATTTGTCCCTATCCTTTTGATAGGAATCTTTATATGCCACCCATTCCACGAGGATTCGAAACACCCAAATTTGAAAAATATAGAGGAAAGGGAGATCCCCGTGATCATGTCAGAGAATTTCATTCCGCTTGTCTCGAAGTGGCATATGAAGACACCTACCTAATGCGCCTTTTTCCCCAAAACTTGGGAGGAACAACCACATCATGGTTTTCCCGACTACCAGGTGGCATTAGAACATTTGAGGAACTCATCCAGAAGTTCCTAGCTCATTACTCTCATAACATTGAACGCGACATTACCATGGCTGATCTGTGCAACACTAAACAAAAACCAGGTGAACTATTCTCAGTATTCCTGCAACAATGGCGTCAAATGTCTAGCAAACATTCTCTTCAACTACCTGAATGAGAACTAGTGGAAATATTCATTTCCAACTTAAACGAAGAAATGGAATTTCACCTAGATGTCAAAGACATAGACTCTTTTCATGATATGATCACCAAAGGTTTGAAATGTGAAAGGGCACTTATCAAGAAAGGACTCATCAAAATCTTTAATGAACCAAAAGATGGTCCTCGCCCACGCTTCAATAGTGATAAACCAAACTTCTGGAATAAAAACAAGAATATCGTCAACGATGGGGTTGTGGATGCCTGGACTATCCAAAATGTACAACCTGTGGTTCAGTTTGCAGGACAGAATCCTCCACCTTAGAATAACACAAATGTTCCTTCCAATCAAGGTCGCATCACATCTCATGATGAACCTAGACCTCATCAGCAAAAACAAAAACGCACATACACTCCCTTAGGGGAACCCATTGAAACAGTATTGCGACAATGCATTTCTCAAAATTTGGTCACTCTACCTAAACTATCAAACTATGAGCCTCAGGTCAAACCGACATGGTGGAGAGATACTGAACACTGTGAATTCCATCAAGGAAGAGGACACAAGACAAGTAATTGTCACCGATTAAAAGATCTTATTCAGGATGTTATTGACCGAGGAGAAATTGAAATTGAAAGACATGACCCAAAAACAACAAATAATGATCATCTAATGTTCAAAAATCCACTTCCATCACAAGATCAAAGGGGTCCTTCCACTTCCAGGCGAGGCACTGATACCATAGATTATATGCAGGCTGCGTATAATTACACTATAAATCATCTGTATGATGCCAGTGAACAAGTTGCAACCATAACCTTCAAAAATCCCAACTCAAATTGCAATGTTGTTACACGTCGCGGTAAGGTTACCATAAAGGCAGCTCCACAAGGCACCACCTCCATCCCAAAGCAGTACAATCTTGTGGAACAATTAGACAGAACACCTGCGCTTATATCCATTTTAGAACTATTGCGCCTATCGCCCTCTCATAAAACTATCTTGGATCAAGCACTCCAAGAGTCGTCAGTCCTTGCAAACTTAAATACAAACCAATTTCAAGCCATGGTTGGAAGTCTAAAGTCATCACCTTGTCTCACTTTTTCCGAAAGTGACAACTCTTCCTTCCAACAACCTCATAACACTTCACTACACATCGAAAGATTTATTAACCAACATAGGATCAAGTGAGTCTTGATCGATAATGGAGCAGGCCTGAATATTTGTACACTACAGTTGGTCATAGCATTGGGATATGCAATAGAATTAGTGGATCCTTGTAAGAAGATCACAATCAAAGCCTATGACGATGCAAAGGGTTCATCCAAAGGAGCTGTGGTACTACCAATCCGAGTAGGCCCCATGGTAAAGCACATCATCTGTCAGGTTCTGGACCTTCCTTTGCCATACAATCTATTGTTAGGAAGACCTTTGATACATGCCATGCAAACCGTTCCATCTACCTACCATCAATGTATCAAGTTCCCACATAATGGTGTAGAGATCACAATTCTGGGCGATGCAAATCCCTTTGCGTACTGTCACAATATCAGCCATCAACCAGAGATTACTGTTCCTAATAATAGAGAAGCCATTTCCTCCACATCATATATAAGTCCCGCCTCTCTTGCCAGTTCAAACACCACTATACCAAAGCAAGAAAATCTTAAGATGAAGATAGCAGAGGAAGGTCCTGGGGAATACAACTTGAGTCAACTCTTTTGTGTGGGACAAATGCCCACTTCTACTAGAACACATGGTAAACCACAATAGTTACTCCAGCAACCACTAATCACACCAGCATGTGCTTTGATGCCTTTCATCCTCGGAAAGAGTCAAGAAGAAGAAACCCACGATGAGGACTTAGCGGACTGTATCTATAAAGATCCCATCACCACTGATATACCGAAAGTTAAACTTCCTACGGATCAGTATGGCAAAGGCCTCCTCATTATGCAAAGAATGGGATATGATGGTCAGAGTGCTTTGGGATATTGCAAACAAGGACGACATGAACCTTTGCTGTTGGAATTAAAGCCCAAAGGTCATACAGGCCTAGGCTTTGAAAAAGAGATATTTCCTAAGCTCAAATTCAAAGGAAAACCTAGCAAACCATTATGTCAGCCTACTACAAAAAGGACACCTTTCATTATCAAAGTAGCATCAAGCACCATCTCAATTGCCCCACCAAGGCTCAAAACCCCAACACAACCATCACCGATGCCACTCATTCCACTAAGCAAACCTGTAATCCCATCAGCAGCACCATTAGCAGCAGCAACTGTATCAGAACCCGTAGCAGCATCTATAGCACCAGCAGTTCCAGCAGAAGCAACTGAGTCAACACTACCTATACTCCCCGTACCAGATCCTTTAATCCCCATCGACCTTCCTGCAGCACCGATCACTACAAAGGTACATCAACCAATCACACATGCAGTATTTAACTCAAAAGACATCCCAGTATGGTATAGTAATCGGATGCCGGAAAGTGACTCAGAGACCTACTCACATGAGTGGGAATTTGATTCTGTATAGCTTAACACTTCAGATGAGGAAGACACATCACCACCTCCACCATGCAAAGACATCCCTATTTATGGAGAAGCACATATAAAGACCACATGGGTTCATGAACTGGAAACATTTCCACAGACCCTATGTCTCATCCTACGCCTGATTCTGACAGCGAGAGTACCATCAACGACCTTCACCATAACGTCTTAACCCTCACTGATACATCTAACGCACTTAACCTAATCGATGAAGTAATGCCCATTATCCACCCTGAACTCATCGAATGGAACCAACCAAATCACCCATGTCTTGACTTCTTCCAAAACGATGAGGCCATCATTGACTTTTTGGAATTAAGGGATAACCTACCAAGCGGGGATCACAAAGCTGGATTCGCCATAGAACTTAATAGCGCAACATACTTCGGGGCGGATGCCAAACCTTTCAGCTGCAAAAATATAACAATAAAACATGGATCTTCCAATGAAAACCACACTGTGGCACTGTTTGATCCAACAAAAGTAAAAAGAAAGAGCGTATCCAATGGTGAAAACCTCTCTGAGGCGCCTGAGGATGAAGGGTTTGACATTCTCCTTGCTAATGCACAACAGGAACGATCAACGATTCTCATTGAGGAAACCAAAGAATACAATGTGGGGACTCCTGAAAATCCTCATCTCCTACATCTGGCGTCTCTTCTCACTCCAGAGGAGCAACCTAAATTTATAGAATTCTTCCAGAAGCGCCAGATCAACTTTGCATGGTCATATGCAGACATGCCTGGGCTTGATCCCGATTTAGTCATGCATCACCTCACTGTCGCAGAAGGAGCCAAACCTGTCAAGCAAAAACTTCGTAAGATGCATCCTCAAATTGCAGTACTAGTCAAAACAGAACTCAAGAAACTCCTAGATGTTGGTTTCATTAGACCAATTGATTATGCAGAATGGATCTCCAATATTGTGCCTGTCGGCAAACCAAAAGGGGGCATCCGCATTTGTACTCACTTCAGAGATCTGAATAAGGCCTGTCCTAAGGATGACTTCCCCCTACCAAATATTGACATCATAGTGGATCTGACAGCGGAACATGCCATGCTTTCACTTATGGATGGCTTTTCAGGATACAATCAGATAAAGATCGCACTAGAAGATCAACATAAGACAACCTTCACCTGTCCATAGGGCACATATTGCTGGAATGTAATGCCTTTCGGTCTCAAGAATGCAGGAGCAACCTATCAAAGAGCAATGACCACCATCTTCCATGACATGATGCATACTATGATGGAAGATTATGTTGATGACTTACTAGCAAAATCACTCACCAGAGAAGGGCATCTCCACGTCTTAGATAAAATCTTTGATAGACTGGAACAATACCATGTTCGACTCAACCCAAAGAAATGTGTCTTTGGAGTAACCTCCGAGAAACTTCTAGGATACATTGTCTCAAGCAAAGGCATTGAGGTCGATCCAGCAAAGGTTAAGGCAATCATGGACATGCCACCACCAAAGAATATCAGTCAGCTAAGGACATTACAAGGGCGACTTCAATCCATTCAAAGATTCATTGCACAATTGGTTGATAAGTGCCACCCATTTACACATCTGCTACACAAGAACATCTGCTTTCAGTGGGATGTCAGATGCCTGCAAGCATTTCAGACACTTAAAGACTATCTCATGAATCCACCATTGCTGATGCCACCAGATCCAAGTAGACCGTTGTTACTCTATATCTCAGCAACAAGTACAACATTGGATGTACTACTGGCACAACATAATGCAGAAGGAAAAGAGTGTGTTGTATACTACATCTCTCGCACACTGGTGGGCTATGAACTCAATTACACGCCTATTGAGCGAGCTTGCCTAGCAGTAATCCTGGCAGCCACTAAACTGAGGCACTATCTGTTAACCCACAAAGTACAACTCATTGCAAAGATTGATCCACTCAAGTATTTACTCAGCAAAGCAGCATTGACAGGCCGCTTGGCCAAATGGGTGATGATTCTAAGTGAATTTGACATCGAGTATGTAGACCGTAAAGCTATCAAAGGGCAGGTTATTGCAGATCAGTTGGCTGATGCACCTCTCATAGGTGATCATCCTCTCATTTCCAATTTTCCAGACGAAGAGATATTCATGATCACAACAACACAACCATGGAAACTTTACTTTGATGGTTCATACACTAGACATGGCTCGGGGGCAGGCATCCTATTTATCACAACCCAAGGTGACAGCATCCCGAAGTCTTACAGGCTCACATTTCCATGCACCAACAACATCGCAGAGTATGAGGCCTTGATCACAGGACTCAGGTTAGTCGTACAATGGAAATTACAAGAACTACAAGTATATGGTGACTCCCAACTGGTCATTTGACAAGCAACTGATGAATATCAGACCGAGGATGATAAACTCATGCCATACAAGCAAATGGTGGACACTCTAAAGACATCATTTACTACTATCACTTTTGAGCAGATACCAAGAGATCAGAATTGAGCTGCTGACGCTATGGCTACCATCGCATCTCTCCTAGATCTTCCACATAATTCAACACGCTACGAGTTCTTGGTAGAATAGCTTTGGATTCCCGCTTATGATATCCCTGAATCCGAAATGATATATTGTCTTATCGGTTCTAAATCCCCATGGTATGGTGAATTCTACACCTATCTCCATGATCACACCCTTCC
Organism: Cryptomeria japonica; assembly: GCF_030272615.1. Lineage (NCBI taxonomy): Eukaryota > Viridiplantae > Streptophyta > Pinopsida > Cupressales > Cupressaceae > Cryptomeria > Cryptomeria japonica. The sequence continues at coordinate 717,218,555 of NC_081405.1, read as the reverse complement.
TCCCAACCAATCGAATAACCAACGTAAAACCTTCATTCGCCAAACTACTCAATATACCATTATTGCCAAAACCCTATACCGCCGTGGTCTTGATGGTACTCTCCTTCGATGTCTGGAACAAGGTGAGATAACAAAGGCTTTGGAAGAAGTCCATGAAGGAATTTGCGGGACTCACTCAAGTGGTCCGTCACTAGCCAAGAAGATCATGCGAGTTGGATACTATTGGCCATCTATGGAAAAAGATTCCTACTACTTTGTTAGAAAATGCAAGAAATGTCAAGTTCATGGCGACCTGATACATGCACCAGCATAGGAACTACAACCAATCACAACACCATGGCATTTTTGTCAATGGGGTCTTGACCTTGTGGGTAAAATCCATCCATCTTCATCCAATGGCCATAAATTCATTATTTCCGCCACTGAATATTTCACAAAGTGGATCAAAGCTATTCCACTTACCCAAGTCACCGACAAGCAGATCGCCTCATTCATCCTCAACTACATCATCTGCCGGTATGGTGTACCCATGTCCATCATCACAGATAACGGTCTTCCTTTCAAAAATCAGGATGTCCGTGAACTTTGTGAAAAATTTCATATCCAACACCGCTTTTCCACTCCCTACTACCCACAAGGCAATGGTCAGGCCGAAGCATCAAATAAAAACATATTAAGAATCCTCAAGAAGATAGTCAATGATGTCGACCGTGATTGCAATGTTCAATTGAATCCAGCACTATGGGCATATCGAACTAGCATTCGAACCCCTACAGGTGCAACTCCCTACTCATTGGTCTATGGTGTAGAAGCTATCTTGCCTATTGAGGTTGAGATACCATCACTACGGGTTTCCTTGCACAATCTCATCGATAATGAAGCATACAGAGTCTCACACCTCCAAGACTTAGAATTACTTGATGAGAAGCAACAAGCTGCATACAATCACCTCAAAGTCTATCAGCAACGCATGAGCATAAGCTATCATCACCGAGTTAGATCTTGTACATTTGAGGTAGGTGATCTTGTTCTCCGAGAGAATCCTCGCAACCAACCAAACAGAGAACATCAGGGCAAGTTTGAATCAAATTGGCTGGGCCCATATGTTATCACTACTATATTTGGGTCCGGAGCATATCAGTTGGCTACATCAGAAGGAGAATTGCTCGCAGATCCAATCAACAGCATGCACCTCAAACGGTTTTATACCTAAGCTGTACAGAGCATCAGGCTCCCATATATACTGGCAAAAATACCAAAAACATCTAGATAAATGACCTGAAGAAACTACAAAAACATTAAAAAAAGTAAAGAAAAATCATGCATCCAAATGGTGAACAACCACTCCAGTGGCACCTTGGGTAAGTACGATGGTGAAAACCTGGCAAACAGGTGCCACTCGTAAAGGCTATGGCTCCATTGTCTTTCAGACTTGTTGCGATCACATCTACTTCATAAATACATCCATCCATCCAAAACCATGGCTTGTTATTCATCTGCAATTATGATAGTACTCCATGCGTCTTGCATCCCACTTTTTCATAGTCATGTCTAAACTGGGGGCAATGCCCTTAACCTGTTGATGGAAGTGGATTCTACATTGTCTTATGATTCATTAAGTTCTTCATTCAAACAATCATCAAAATACCAAAAACATTGGAAAATGTCTCAACAAAATACCAAAAACATTCAAAACCATACAAAATCCAAAAACATCAGAAAACATCGAAAATCACACAAAAACATGGCAACACTTTGTACATACTCATCCATGCAGATACCAAAACAAACATTGACATAATACTCACATAATGACCATTTACCAATCGACCAACACAATCGACATCAACAATCAAACTGTCTTTAAACAAGGATGCATCCTTCCTTGCCAAAACAAAGACAAAAGTGACATTTTCTTTGACAAGAAAATTATGTTAAGCTATCAAATACTTGGTTGGTTTGTGAGTACAATCATTTGTTTATCTATATCGGGATCTTTCAGCATTGTTTTGTATTGTTTGCGCATTATTTCCGATGAAGTTCTGGGGCATGTACTAATGGTGTCTACGTGGGAAGTTCACCAAGCTACGTGATCTTATGCCAAATGCAGTCATAGATCATTACGGCTTGCTGACTACAGTGTATACCTCGACCATATGGACATGAACCATTACCAAGGATCCTTATTCTTTATGTATATATTGTTTGTTTGCAGGTACCATGCTCATTCATTGGTTCCTCCTCATCCAATTTGGATAAAGGTTTTATCTCTTAGTACGGTATGCACTTGTCTCAGGATATGATCAGCCTAAGATCAAGGAGGACGATCCAAGTCATGCATGAAAAGAGATAATCCTTGTCTGTTCCGCAAGCAATACTCTGGTCGACTTGATCCATTATATCAAGTTGCTTGTATTAACTTGCTATATATAAAATCCATGAAAGAAATACTCAGGTTATCTTGAATCATTATGTCAAGATGCTTGTATTCTCTTCCAACATTTTAAAGCTCAATGATGAAAATAGAGCACTATGGATCGTCATTTCATCTCATCTATTTATATCTTGCATTCCGTTGCATATCACCCATTCATTCATTCATATGTAGGTTTTATATGCAAAAGTGACTATTAAAACTGGTTTTGGATACAATCACGACCGAGTACTCTGATACATCATCAATGCATCATGCAAAGTCTTAAAAACCTTGCATTCCTCATGGTCATATCATCATCGCATTTAGTTGCATCTCGCATTAAGAACATTCATGTCATTTTTTAACATTGCATATAGTTCATTTTTTGACATTAGTTTTTCATTAAATCATTTGCATCATTGCATCAATCATAAATAATTAGATTCATTCGTGGGATCAAATTGTCTTTGATTGTTTTAAAATCATTTACTAGGCATTCATATAGTGTCGATTATCCATCATCATTTTATCATCCTTTATCATTTATTATTGCATACATTCATTTATAGTTAAAAGGTGCATTCATTCATTACTAAGTATCTTATTATGCTCATTTTAGGGTTCATTCACATTGCATTCATTATCCCCTTTTTTAATTGCCTTAAGGTGCAGTTATTAAAACCATAAGTTATATTATCATCACATTATCATTTATCCTTAAATCATATTTAAGTATTTAGAATCATAAATCCATTTGTTTCAAAACATTGGTTCATAACATTTTATATCCATTATACATATGCATTCATTTAAACATTATCATATAAACATTTGTACTTTACATTTTGTTTATCCATATTACATTCATCTAAAAAAATCTAGATGCATATCCATACACAACATTATAAATCATCATAAGCATACATCATCATCATGGCATCACATACATAAAGCATTACATCAAAAATCAAACAAATCATACATATATAAACCTGCATTCATATGTCAGTATCCCACATCATAAATCATCATAAAAACATGCATATAAGAAACATCTCATCAAATGCATACATATACACATATCCATCTAAGCCATAACTCGTCATCCTGCATAAACATCCATACATAATCAACTGCATATCATCAAAATATGGGATCTCCATATATATCTCATCTCATATATCAAAGTGCAATGAAGTCTACAAAATCGGCTACCAAGAGCCATCCAAGATACAGTCCAAAAAATAGACAATGATACAATTCAAAATATGCAAAAAAAAAAAAAAAAATGCTCTCTCAAATGCCACTCTGGTCAGATGTTGTACCACCACCACCATCGCCCCCTACTCTCCCACTGGTGCCTGCACCACTTGCTCCATCCCTCCATGGAGGCCTCATCGAACCACCACTCCCTCCTGCATCCCCTGATCTCTCCCTCCGCAGCGGACCCATCACACCCCCACTGCTCTGCACCCTCTGTGATCGCTCTGATCTGGCCTGCCGCATCTGCGAATAGCTAAGAGCTCGCTGACTAACTGGCACCACCTACTCATATAAACCCCGCCAGTAGTCTATCTCTGCCTGTGCTCGCCGCATCTCCCTCATCACCTCCCCTGTAGGCCTCTGTGCTCCTACTCCAACCCGCACTCTCTCCTGCAGCTCTGCCAATCTCTCCACTGCACTATCCCTCTCCCGCAGCACCACCGCCAGCTCTGACTCCCGTGCAAATACCTGCACATCTCTAGCTGCCACCTCTACCTCCAAATCCTCTATCCGAGTCTGCAAACGTACTATCATATGATCTCACAGATCTCCAGTGGCTCCCTCCCCGGTATCCATAGCCGCCTCACCTGCACCACCCTCTCCAGTAGTCCCCTCCCCTCTATCCATCGGGATCTCCCTCTCCATCCCCCTCCCACTCAGCTGAACTCCTCCCTGTATCAATGGTCCCTGTGATATCTGTAGAGGCAGTCCACCTCTCCCTCTCCGCTGACTCCGCATCCCCAACCCTCCTCCTCCTCCTCCTCCTCCTCCTCCACCTGCCCTCGGTCCTCGACCTCCTGCCCTCCTCCGTCTCTGTCCCCTCTCATCCTCAAAAGCTGGGATCGGCTCTGCTGGATCAGAGATCCGTAAGATCGGGTGCGCTGCCCAGTACTGCGTGTACTCATATGTAACACTTGCATCCACGACCCTCGGTCGTATGTCCCACGGTCTCGCCTGCAGTGTTCGAAACTCTGCTAGTGCCTGATCATATGGTAGCACTGGCCCCCATGCGTACCTCTCCCGAATAACTCGAGCATACTCTCTTGATCCACTGGGCAGTCCTTGCTGCCGCCCAAACTGTCTCAGTACTCTCCCAGGCACCTGTCTCTCCACATGGTATGCGGTCCTCCCAATGAGGAATCGGGTCATAAAAACGTAAGGCAGTGCCTCTGCATCATCATCCCATGGCTCACACTCCAAGTATGGCCGCCATATAACTGCATCCAGATCATCTAATGCCCGCCGCCACCACTCTAACTTCCTCAGGTGGGGCTGACTCATCATACCGCTATACATGAACATATACGGCTGATCTACTACCTGGAATCTCAGACTCACCGGTCGAGTCACTGGTAGGTGCTCCCAAGCCCAAATATGCAACAACGTCATGCCCACTGCTAAGGAAACCCTCCCCTGGTAAACCACCTCATGGAGCTCCTGGTACAGGTGCGCCAACACGCACGGCCCCCACACAAATCGGGTCCCCTCGGTCATCATCATCTTGATAACCTGTCCCCATCCGACGGCCAAACCATGTGATCGCTTGTCTGGACAAAGAAGACCTCCCACGATACCTGATAAAACTGCTGGAAGAGGCTCATATAACACCGCTATCTCCTCTCAGGCAATAGAACCATTGTCAATGAAAACGTCCTCATCAAAAATCCTGTGCACTGCAAGAGTCCCCCAGGATCTGTCATATGTGACCAGCTCCCCCCGAATCGGAATCCGTAGGATGCGCCACACATCCTTTAGGGTCACTGTCATCTCCCCCTGTGCCAGATGGAAGGTGCACGTCTCGCTGTGCCACTGCTCTGCTAACGCTGTGATCAATCCGTGATTCATACGAATCACGGGCATGTGCATCACCTCATATAGTCCTGTCGCGGCAATACAATCTATCTCTGCCCGTGTCAATCGATCCCGCAACCCCTGTGTCACAGGATGTCGCTTACATAACTGCAACACGCGCAGCTCCTCCTGCACATGGACATTCATCAATCACTATTAGTTGTTTTGTTTTCAAACTTTCTTAAGTTTAAACCTAGACTATCAACAGATACTTTGATCAAGTATCTTCGGGTCTCAACAGGTAAGTAATCATGGCTACCTAGACTTCAACGGACATTTATCCTAACAAATGACCTAAGTCTCATGAGGCTGCTATGGTTCAAAACAACTCCCACTTCATATTGCCAACCATCCATCATTGACATCGAGAGATTAGTCTTCATCCACATTGGGGCATCTCTTTATCCTAAGGCAAAAGTGCTATTTTACCAACAAAAACGCTAGTTTCTCAACAATAGCGTTACAACCCTAACAAAAGCGCTCAATCAACTATCCAACAATGCTCAAACTACAAATGCACTCAAACAACTACACATTAGCACTACTTAAAATCAATAGCGCTCAATCAAGTCCTCAATAGCGCTTCTTAATCAATAGCGCCCAAACTTGCATACAATAGCGCTACAACAAAACAAAAGCGCTCAAATAATGGGGCAATAGCACCATTGCGGCGTAGTAGCGCTAGTTCATGGAGCAAAAGCGCCAAAACCGTAGTTATAGCGCTCTTGCTCTGACTTGACTTGGACTCAACTAAAAACCTATAAAAAATGCATAAAAAATAACTTTTCGAATTTGTGTACCGTTGGTCCATAGTCGTCTGGGCGCTTGAACCGTCGAACTCGCTCAAATCTGTGCTTGGTAATCGGTATCGGCATCCTGATTGCTACTCGCTTTTCCAAAATGTCCCTATCAGAGCTCTGATTTCCAACTGGTCGCGGTCACAAATGATCCTGTTTTCATCCCTTTCACCCCATTTATACCCTTCGTCGTCACCGTAACTTCTCCCCGCTCACCGCCGTGGTCCCCGTGAACTTCCCGAGCCCCCCATTTCTCCATTTTTCCCCCATTTTCTTCTATTTTTCACCCGTATGGCTAACTTCTTCTCTTCTACCACCCTGCCAATTTTCATTCTTTTTCAAGAGATTGCCCGATTTTTTTTTGAAATTTTTCGGCCCATCTCTCGAGGGGGCATACCACCCATTAAATTTACATTTTATGGGGCATTTTCTTCACATCCGTTTTTCTTTCTTTGAAACGACGCGATAAACTGCACCGTCTCAAAGAGGGGCAAATGTAGTCACACAAATCTGTCCAGCTTAATTAAATAAATATTCGCTATTTATTTGATTAAAAATCCACTAGCCACTAGTTAATTAAATTAATATTTAATTAATTCATCCCCAAACATTCTTCTATTAATTAAATAAATCATTCAATTTATTTTAATTAATTCATTAAATCAAATTCACAATCAATTAAATAAATAAAATCTATTTACTTAATTAAATCCCCTTTTTCCTCTTTTAAATAAATTAAATAAAACATTTATTTAAATCATTATCCCCACCCCACTTGCATTTTCCTACAAATGCAACTTGCCCTCATTTATTGAACTAAACTAATTTTATTTTAATAAAAATCATATTTTCTCTCACCCACCAAATCCACTTGCAAAATCTAATCCCCTTCTAGATTCTTCTAACCCCTTCCTAATTAGCCTAATCCATCCCCTAATTATTGTCACATTCCTAAGCAAAATGAAGTCACTTCTCAAAGACTCCAAAGTCTTTGAAAAACATTTAATGCTTTGTGTGTTCAACAAATTAACCTCCAAAGTCTTCCAAGACCACTAATGGCTCTTACATGACCATTTATGGCTCTTACATAACCATTTATGGTTATTTCAAACTTGCCCCCCCAAACATTTATTGTTTTGACCATATTCATCCATTTCACATTTGCACAAGAATTTATCCATTGGATAAAAGCTTTATTCTTTGAATAAAGAGTTTATTCATTCAACCAACCTTGACTTTAACTCTCAAGGTCATATCAAACATTTAATGCTTATTCCCTCCCCTCTCAACCTATCTCACATTGACACTTGTCATCCTGGGATTGAGTTGAAAGCCTTCACATGGATTTGAAATCATTCAATCCTGACCCTTGTTGAGATTGCTCAATCTCAACCATCCATTGCTCCATTTTTCCTATAAATAGAGCCTATTTCTTCATAATCCAGATCCTGAAAACTTGTATGCATTTAACCTATAGACATTTTAGAGAGCATTTAGCATAGCAAACTCATGTATTGTCATTTTGGTTAAAATAAATCATTTTAGCATCAATAGCTTAATATTAGCTTCTTTATTAACATTTAGAGCAATATTTCAATCTCAATCCTCCATAAGCATCCATAGTGCAAAAAGCTGCTGAGAGCTACACTATTTTGGAACTTGGAGAGGAGAGGAACAAGGGAGAAGGAGCTAAGAACATGCTACGAAGCATTTGGAGATGCCTCATTATCTTTGTTTCATTAGTTAGAGATATTAGCATGATTTTAGTGTCTCTCTTGATATGCCTGTTTAGATTAGTTTTTGATTGAATAACACTAACAGTTTCTTGTGTGTTTTGTGTTGTTTCTCTTAGACTAACCTTGTCCATTTTGCAGGGCATCATTATTTACTTACCCATTCAAAATCAACCAATAGAAATAAGGGGTAGGTAAATATATATTATATTCTATTATCTATAGTAACAAAATAATATTAGTAAAAACACAAGTAAGCAATTAATAAATCATACCCAATAACAATTAAATAAATGAGTTAAATGGGTAAAAGCCATATAAATAGAATTTTGTAATAAAATATAAGATCAAATCATGAATAAAATATAAACAATAAATAAAAATAAATAATCAAATTAAATGATAAATAAATAAATAATGAAACAATAAATAGTTAATACAAATCAATTAAACATTAAATCAAATAAATTAATCTCAACAATAGATTAATTATCAAATAATCAATAAATCAAACTTAATAACATTAATGAAGTCTCAATAAATAATCCAAATAATTAAATACCCATATTATATAATAATTTAAATAAATTAAATAAATTAATATAAACATTAGTAAATCACATTAATCCAATTACTAATTAAATAATAAACATACACTCGCATAACCTCAAACAACTCGACAAAAGGGTCAACAACTGACTCAAGGCTCTAACCATCAACTTACACCAGAACACAACTGACAAGGTGAACAACTAAGCCTAGAGTATGAGAGGGAAACACATGCCATCTCTAACAACTTGCCATTGGGATAGGACACGCTCAGACCTGTAAGACCAGGTGGAGTTGATGTCCGGTACCTACAATCTTGCAACCACCACCAAAACACAATACGACACACACACACACACACACATATCATTATAAATAGGGAAGTGAAAAGAGAATCATAACACCATATCATGCTCGCAATGAGTGATAAGGCATCATCCCTTTCACGAAGACAATTACATAATAACAACATCAATGCATCACACGAAATCATAATCATGAAATAGGGGTTAGAACTATCACAACACCATGAATCATATAATCCACATAGGAACATCAAGTGCTTATAATCCATCCACCAAATAATCTAGAATGTATCATCGATCGTATAAATCATCCAACATCATGAGTCATATCAAATATCCATCATCATCAATAAGCATCTAGAGACTAAATAAGATAATAAGTGTCGATCAAATATCCTCAAAATATCAACCATGAGTCTAAATAGGTCAATCAAAGCATAAATCAATTTATGTGAGTCTAGGAGGGACACTACAAAAGCACTTAGGTAGAATATTACTCAATAGACAATATACATTTAATTTGCATGAATAAATGTTAGATATCGTGTTATAGAGAATTTATAAATGTACTATTTTTAAAATTTGATGAGTTCAATCAAATAAAAGTTAATCGTGTTTAAGTAATTATTTAGTATCTTTTAAATTTGAATTAGTGACTTGTGATAGACGCATGACTAATTAGTAATCTTTGTAATTATTTAACTATCAATGTGATTAATTAAATATTTTTCACCATGGTCTCATCCCATTGATCCTTACTTGCCATTTAGTTAAAACATTAGAATAATTGTAGAACACATAATACTATTTAGGTGGCTTCTTGGACACCTAGCTTTAGTAGTTGTCCTCATCATTTGGGTGTGTAGAGAGGAATCCTTATACCCAAAATGGTGTTATTCTCTTTTTCGCCTTCTCGGTGGCGTGTCATTGATGAAACTCTTTGTATTGTCACTAGGTATACATATAATAATGGCGGTGATTTTATATTATTAAAAAGGGGGTTATATCGTCGTTCACTAGTGTAAAAAGTGGGCATCACATTTACTCTCAACATGATAACTTTGCACTGATAGAAGTGAACTCATATTTTGTATACTTAGTTTTACATGCCAATGATAGCTTGAAAAATTCTAACACCTCAAGATAAATGGACCTCTAACATTTGGATAGAGAGATAACAAATAGACATACCTTTTATTTTATTCAATTTCTGCATTTATTCAAACAATTCATTTTCAACAATTTTAATTATCAATTCTAATTTATTATCTAAATTATTATTTTTATTTAATACTTTATCTATTTAATTAACTAAATATTAATGAAAGTACTATATTTTTTATTATAATTATAAAAAAATTATTATTATTTCACACTCAAAAGGTGTAAAAATTTATTAATCTTAAATCAAAATGACAAAGCAAGAATGTCCAATAGCCTTGCAAATTGCCCATTCCTATCCTCCACAACTAATTGCTCTAACATATGAGATAAATTCAAAGGCAAATGTCCCCTATTTGCAATATTGCCCATTTTGCTAGACAATCAGCTACTCTATTCCACTTTCTAGAAATATTCACACTCACAATTATTTATTTTTAAAAACAAATAAATATTGATTTATTTAGATATTAATCCATTAAAAAATTAGATATCATAAAGAATCTTTAAGAATATTATTAGATTTCTTATATTCATTATTACTATTTTCACTATAAATTTTTTATTATCTTTAATTAAAATTTTAAAAGGATCCTAAACTCAAAAGAATAAAACAAACATGAAAAAAATACCCAAAAAGAACAAGTATAAGCTAGAGAACTTAATTTTTTTTTTAACACATCTAACAACCATCAAGACACTTTGAATTGCATGGAGTAAACTAGTTCTACATTTGGACATTAAGCATGCTTGCTGCTACGAAGTTCTGTCATACCCCTCTTATTCTTAATTTGTTTCGACTCGCTTTAAACTCTGAGATTTATGGCTTCTTAATGGCTTGGAGCTTCTCCCATGAAATCACTGATTGAATGCACTGCAATCTCTTCTAATCTCTCCATTATTCCCTGTTTTCACTTTCACTCTTCCAAGTTTTGTAATGGCAGTGATAAAAGCAGATTCAAAGATGCTTGTGTTAGATGCAAAACTATTTACTGTACTTGTTGAACGAGAATCGGTGAAAAGAACTTCATCTGATGTGAACAGTCCTTTCCCAGATAGTAGATTTTGGTAGTAAACATTATCAAATATCCTTGGAGTTATGGGATCCATGTTTATGGCAACACTAGGATCCACATTCTGGGGACACATTTGTTGCAGCTGGGTAGCATATGAAGCATTAAGAGTAGGATCTATTGGATTACTGTATGTTCTGTTTGCAAATTGATTGCAGTGAGAAAATCCCACTGTATGGGCACCTGCAAATATAAAATCAAATTCTTATATTCCTATCTAATAAGGAAAATAAATATATATAGACAGACCAATGTAATGTAAGCTGGAGATTGTAATAGAGAATTAATGTTCCCAACATTTAAGATCCTGTAATTAACCAGTCGAAGTATGTATATGTCAATGTGTATATGATAATTTTTTTTGAACTATTCAATACGAGTACTTTTTTAAATACGAGTACTTTTTTAGTTAAGAATCAAAGATTTGGGAGTATCCATTCTATCAAAATTGTCATAGACACATTCCCCTCTTATATATACTACTTTGATTGCATGATGATACAAGATTTTTTACAAAATCCGAAAGAGTAACAATGATAAGTTTCATATAAGGTTCAATAATAACCTGAAAGAGCAACCATGTCTATTTGAGACAGGCTGTTTGTAGCAAACATGGTATTCAGCTGGTCAAGATTGAAATCTGCCTTTGGCAGATTGCCAGGCACTCTAGAAGCCATAGAAACTAACCCATCTCTACGACCCAGTTCTACACTATAAGAGGGACCTCCAGTCTAAAAAATGGAAAACAGTTCAAATTAGAATTATCAGATTTTCACAATTCATAATGATAAATCTATTGCTGTTTCTGAGTTTGATGATGCAAATAAAGTCACACAATCAAATCGAAAAGCAACAATAGATTTATCAGTTCAAATTACAGAATTATGTTTACTTTCATTACCAGCCCAATAACATCTCTGGTGGCGAGAGCAAGGATGTCAGCACAGGACACTATGTTTGGACAAATTGCCTCCACAGCTTGCTTAGCCTTAACCACAGTATCAAATCCGTCCCCAGCCAAGGATAAGTTATCTGAAGCATCTTTCTCTGCTGTATTGTTCCCACTGGATGCAATCAGAATTGAGCCATCACATCCCTGTTCAAAACAGACTGAACATTTAGACTGACGTCTTCACACAGATAATCTTAAATCTAAAACAATTAGGGCCTGCCAAATACTCCATCTAGAGCCCCAGCAAGCTCCTCTATATTGGCTTATATATTTTTCTAGGATTGGGATTTTTTTTCTTGTGAATCTTTTAATTTTACTTCGCATTTTATAAAAATGATTTATATGATTTTTTTATTTAAAAAAAAATTGAAGTCCATATATACAGATCAAATCAGGGCTTCTAGTTGGTTTCTGAGAAGTAGAATGAGGTAGAACAATGGAAAACAAGTAATAAAAAATAGAGGAAGTGGTTAATCTAATGGCTTCTTTAACGTGTGTAGCTCTAAACCTTGTTGGGGGATTCAAAGTCCCAACATGTTCAATTTAGAACCTTCAATGATTATTTTTTTTTTAAATGAATAATTCAGGGAGAAGATTAAGAAGAAGCCAGCCAGATCACCCACTCTTTGGAAAACCAAAAAAAAAAAAGTGATAGTTTGATCAGTTCAAATCGAAACCTTTTGATATATCTCTAATTGTTAGCTTTTGTTTCCACAACTCAACCTAACATATTAATCTATAATATTTCTTTTTTGAAATAACATCTTTTCTAATTCTATATAGGCAAAACTCATAGTGTTTAACAGTAGCTTAAAGTCTCTGCATTCAGACCAGCTTTACCGAACAAACTCTGAAACACAGTAATAATTTCTTACCTCAACAAAACAGTCATGAAAAAACAGCCTGATAGTGGCAGAGGCAGTAACAAATGTCTGCTGAAATTTACTATCAACTGCTTGTTTAACTGTAGATTCCAAATTGGGGCATGTTGAATTATAAAAATTCTGAGAGGGATTGATTCTGCCATTGCCAAAACAGAGCCCTAGAAGCACATATAAAAGAATAAGCAGTCTCCTCCACATTTTAATCAAACAGGTTAAGAGGCTAAAGAATCAACTACAAGCTCACAATCACACTGGGTCTTATACCTGTTAAAAGAATGGGTGGCTCATCTGCTACTCATTATTATTGTATTGTAGAAGGTTTTTTCTCTAAAGGGAGTATCTAGCACTGCACTCATGAAAGAACTGGTCATGGCTGCGACTTTTAGCGTGCAATATAATATTTCAAAACCAAACCAAAACGTCACACTGACATCAATATTTGGTCAGGCATTTGCAATTTTTTAAAAATATTTTATAATGGTGAAAAGTGCACATTTTATTTTATTTATGGAGTCATCTATTTTCCATACAAAATAATATCTAATAAAAAACACAAATCTGCAAATCACAGCGGATTTTTAGTTCTATCCTCTTAATCTGCCTTCTCAATGCTGTAAAAATGCAAAAGAATCTGTAGAAAAAAAATTGTATTATGTAAATTTGTTTTATAATCATATGTTGTTTTGTATGAAGAATAGCTGTGACCTTTATTTATAAATGTTATTAATTCCTGTGACAATAAGAATAGTGATGTATTCATTAGGTTTTACTAGTTTATATCAAATAAATGAGTTAGATGCTAAGATTTAAATAGTCTGGTCAAATTTTATAATATATATATTTTTTCATTTTTTTTTTTAATATAAAAATTTAAATTTTTTTAATTTTTTAATTTTGATTATAAAAAAGTGAAGTGCAAGCTTGAATTTATTTTCATGTCACTATCTATTGACTTATATGATAAATGATATTATTTTTATTTTTAAAATATTGTGGACCAATGACTATATATATTTTTAATCATATTTTACATAGTATTAATTTATTGAAAATATGAAAGAGAAAACATAAGAGACTGGATTAAAACAATTAATAATATAGATAAAATTTGATCTATTAGTTAATAATATTTTAAAAATTAACAATAAAAATAATATTTAATAAAAAATAATGAATAATTCCCATCATCCAGAAGAATGTCAACTTCCTCATGTGGTGGTTCAATGTGTACTGGTTGGCTATATACCTTTGGGACGAAGGTCTCAACATGGACATTTTGGTTAATCTAAGCAAAGCTAGTTCGTATAAAAGACTTTTATGCTTTACCGTTTTTAGATAGGAAATGACTTGTCTTTTGAAGATATGTTTATAGTATCAGATGCTCAAGATATATATTATTATAAACAGACGCTTAAGATTACTTCAATGATATGCAATACATCTTTATAGTGGCTTTCCCATATTTATACATTCGATTCTAGGCTGTAGATAATTTTCAATTTTATGCTATAGGGTGTTTTAATGAAGTATCTATCTCAGCATAAGTATACACACATAGCTGCAAGCGTGTTCATATAATGCAAGGCAGATATATAAACACACCTGCATTCCATGTGGTTATAGGTATGATGTTGTAGATACTCCTGTTAATATTTCTGATTACATTTTCACCTTCATGTATTGGGGATCATGTGGAGGGGGTACGTTGGGAACCCTCAACTCTATTGATTTTTTGGCCACGACTGTTATGTCCCTGGTTCGCTCCATATTCTTATTGTAGTAGCAGGCAATTTTGATAGAAAACCTTATTCTGAGAACATTGAGGGGCTCCGGTTTCAGGTGGAGCCGATGCAGGTGACTAACTTCCTCTCTTAGTTTTACATGGTTAAGAGGTATCCTAACTTTGAGTTTGCAAGATAGTATTGCTCTGTGTTTGCAGCATGCAGGATCCAATTCGCTCACCCCCTCTCGGTCAGCACTCGAACAACTCCTTGGTCTCCCCGCTCGCCCTTACCATATGAAGGCTTCACCTATTACTCAGATCCATTATGTAGAAGTCATGGTTAAAATGTCAACAACATGATGTATTTCTCAAATTTTTGTTGTAACCCCTTAAGAAGTCAAATTTCTGGCTAACAGGGACTTGTAAATTATTCCAGGATTTTTTCCTTGGGCAAGACCAGAGGTTTTCTTCATTCGGTTATTTCCTACTAGTGCCCATGCCGAACGGAATTTGTACATTTATGTAATTATTTTTCAATTAATAAAGTTTATGGCCTCGACCCATTATCGATAAAAAATAATAATGAATAATTATATCTTTACATCATATTTGCAACTTTAATTCTCCTTTGGTGTTGTCTTTTTTAATCAACATTTGCAGCATAGCTCTAATTTTTGTTTAATTGCATTCACATTCCAATGTAATTATTAAGTTTCATCATAATTAGAAATTTAATTCTCATTTGGCATTACCTCAAGTATCAATCTTTAAAAAATAATTCATTTTTGTTTAATTAATTTTTATTCTAACATTTAAACATCATTTGAAAGAAATTCAACAATTTTTATCTAATTAGATTTTATTATATCAATTATTCTAACAACAATACTTTTAAGTTAACTACCATATTAAAAAAGATAAACAACATTTAATAAAGGTTAATGAATAATTATATTAATCTATTTTATATCTATTTTTAATCCCTCTTGATTAGGAATACAAATGCATTTAATGCATTCAATTTCTTTTATTGATTTAGTCAATTAAGATATAAAATTAAAAAAATTGAGCAACAATCTTAGAATCTACATTTAATTTCCATTTTAAATAATTGTAAAAATTACATTTATCTTTCCTTCTATTAGCTCATGCAGAAAATAATTAGTATGAAACCCAAAACAAAAGTATCTTATTTTGTAAAGCACATGTCTAATCCAATGCATTGAATTCATTAATCAAATTTCTAGACTACTAATGATTCTAATGACTTGAGCTCTATTATATATATCATACAATTATTTTATGTGTGACAAGGTAAGTTAATATGAAAATATTTTTTTTTATCTTAATAAAATTAAGTTTAAATTTATTTTTTCTTCTTAAACAATATTTCTAGCATCACTCAATGATATTGAAATGATTTTAATATTTTTTTTGAATTGGTAATAGACTACTAAAGAGGATAAAAAATATACATAACTTGCTAGTATTAGAAGATTACCGTCGACCGACATAGGCATAGTAGCAGTTTACAAGGAGGAATGGTATACACAATAGTCATATATATACTGCCCATACTAAATACACTGATTATATATTGCAACTCCCACTACATATAAAAATTTAACAAAAGACTAACAAAATCAAAACATTTATTACATTGATTACATATTAAAAGATTTGGATTGAAGTTGTTGGATATATTTCTCTTGTTCCAACCTATAGGAGGATCAATTTCAAAAATTACATAATTGGATCTAACAAATTCAATTGTTGTATCATCACCATAGATAATTTTCTTATCCTTGAAGCCCAAGTTCTCCATCAAGGTCTCTTTAAAGTACTTTTTGTTATATCTCTTATGAAACTCCAAATATTTTCTCATGAATTCTTCATTACCCTCCCTAACAAATGGTAAATGCCTATCGTATTTGATATATACTTTGTTGAATGCAGCCTAACCTATGTCAATAAGTTCTTGATATTCTCTTTAAAAATCTCCATGGTGATAGTAACCTGCATAGAAATAATGTGAAATCTGAGTCTTCAAGAAGACTCAATAATCAATCTCTTCTTGCCTTGGAACCAATCCTCAATCCTAGAATTCCAAATAAAACAAAGAATTTTAACAAATAAAATAAGCTAAAAAATTACAAGATTTGCTCATTCCATCAATAAAAATAAAAAAGAATCTAGAACTTAGACTAATTTTTATGCATCTCCCTTACCCAACCTAGATAAGAAGAGAGACCAAACTTCTCTAGCATAAAAGAAATGAAAAAAATACACTTAATACTTTTAGGAATGAGTTGCATAGAGGACATATAATAACATTGTGATTTGAAGAAGAAATAAACATAAGCAATTTTTCAACGACAACAACCATTTGAAGCAAGATTTTTTAAGCTCAAGGACATAGACCAAAGGTGATTAACGACTTTAGACCAAAATTTAGGTATAAGGTTTAAATTTTAGTACACATTGAGATGTCTCAACACCTCTTGGGAGCTCACAAGAGAGTTGTCTATTAGTTTACTATCAATCCTATGCAACAAAATACCATCAATCCACTTGGCATTATTAATAATATTAAAATATGAAAGACCATGTACAATAAATTTTAAGAATCTACAGGCTTAGATCTAAACACATAGTGGGTTTTGCAATGAGTATGAGGGAGCTCAAATTCTATGCTTAAAGGAGACAAATATTTCAACTGATCATTTTCAAGAACATTGTTAAAGATTTTAATAGCTTTTTTGCTCCAAGATTTAGATGAACAACTCTACAATAATGCCAAGGGCAAGTGTCTTTATGAATCAAGTTCCGCCACATAGTCTAGAGAAACAAATTTTATTGCACTCTTTATTGAAGAAGTCACAACCTACAACCAAACCTTTTACAAGCTCCCGAGCTCTCCAAATACTTTTGAAAACATTAGAAGCAAAGTGGGTGATTGATATTTTTTCAAACAAGGAGTCATAGAGGTACATATATTTCTAGAATTTAGCATGTTTATGAGAGGCCAACTAAATATTATTTCGAACTAGGAAATTCCAAGGCTCATTGCCCACTAAAGCCTTAAAAAAATCACTTGATAGCTAGGGAAATACCTTGAATTATGAAGTATTTGATAACCAAACCACCTGCATTCTTTCCAAGACATCACCAAACCCACTTTATTGCACACATCTTTTCCCCTTACCTTTATCATTAGACTATAGAAAGGCTCTTTTTTTTAATAACATCAACTTGGCAACTACTTAGTAGCTAAATAGAATAATAATACATGCTATAGGAAGAGAGAATGTTTTGGTAAACTTGGAGTCTCCCATCCAAAGACAAATGTTGCCTATTCCATTTGCAATCATATTTTCAATGTTGTTCTTGATCTAGTTTTACATATCCCCAAGTGAGAGGTTAACAACCAAGGGTATGCCCAAATACTTGACTGGTTTATTATGGCCTCCCCACTAAAATTTAAGTTTACTAAACCATTAGGAGCGAACTCTTTCCAACCATGTACCAACGATTTGGCAAAATATAGTTTTTTACCTAAAAATTCACAATTGGAATCCAATTTTTGCATTAAATTGACAAAGTTATTCTCTTCTAGAAGCACAAATAATGTTGTAAATCATCTACAAATTAAATTTTATTGAGATCCTTCTAATAAAGAAAAGTCACCCCTTTGACCTTAGGTCCTAGGATAGAGTCCCTTACCAAGTAAAAAATAACATTAGATGTTATGACAAATAGGGTAGGGGAAAAGGGGCATCCTTTCTTGATAGATATTTGAAGAGAAAATGACTTAGATAAGGACAGATTCACACTAATCCAAGGAACAACATCTTGGAGAAGGATTTTGACCATTTGACATAATTTTAGAGGGAAACCGAATGCTTCAAGAACCATAAGAATGAAAGGCCATTCTATTCTATCAAATGCTTTTTCAAAATTGATAAGAAACTTGCCCACATCTCGATTTGACACTCTTGTCCAATCCATTGCTTCCCAGCTTGCTATCAAATTTTATAATTTATCTAGGTCTCCCTTTAATAAACCTTATTTGAGTATTACTGACAAAGGTGCGAAGGATATCAATTTATATCAAAGCCAAGATCTTGGCAAGAATCTTATAGGAGACATTGAGGAGGGTAATGGGTCTCTAGTTCTCAATCAAGGCCTTGTCACCCTCTTTTGGAAGGAATCTAATATTGACTCTATTGATTTGGCTTGTAAGGGATTCCTTGTTAATAACTTCACACTAGAGTTGCAACAAATCTTTATTGATCCATTGAGAATTTTTCTTATAGAATTCTATAAAAAACCCATTAGCTCCTATAGATTTATCATTCGTAAGGGTTTGAATGTTTTTTACCACTCCATCCTAGAGATGTTGATACTTAATAGCTCTTGATCTTCCTTTTTGATCTTTCTAAGAATAAGCATTTTACAACGATTCCTAGTAGCTTCGCATTCATGTCAATTCCCTACAAAAGGAAAAAGTGACTTGTAAAACAAAAGACCTCGTCTAGGTCATCTAACATAGCACCATCAGAGAAGATCCATTCCACCTTTTCTCTACAATTTATTTTCTTAATGATTCTAAAGAAAATTTAGATCCTTTATCACCATAACTAAGCCAATTCAACGTAGACCTAACTTTCAAACCTTTGATCTTTTTGTTTGAAGAGACCTAAGTCTATGCTTAACATTAATCAACTCATCATTGATTCTTTCATTACAATAGTAGATTGAAGTTTAGTCTTTAGTATATAGAGTCTATTTTGAAGCTCATTCTTAGATTTTCTTTGGTCTATGGCCTTTTTGTTACAATGGTCTAGAAAAGCACAACCTAGTGGTTCACATTAGTATTCCATCTATCAATTGCAAAATGGTCCCTCAATGTAGTTCTATTATTCTCTCTCAATGTGAAAATAACAACATTACAATCTTCATTATTTAGCAAGGAAGTATTGAGGATGAATTATTGTTATTCTTGGTTTCTCTAGCTCCATCATTAACAAGTAAATTCTAGCTTCGATGGGATGATGTTTTGAGAGGGAACTAGGATGGAGATTTACTCTATTACCATCCTGGTTGACATAAAATTTGTCAAGCCTACGATATGATGATGATATATCCTCTAAGAACCTTTTTGTGAATTGCACCAGGTAAACCATATATTCTTGTTTTCTTTTCTAAGACCATCTAGAGGATCAAAGGGCTTTTAACCACTCTTCATTTTCAACCAAAAGTATTTTTCATGATCCTTCCACCCCATGTCAAGGCCACCAATTTTTTCCTCACTGTTTTCTATTATGTTGAAGTCTCCTCCAACAATCGAAAACATAATGGGTAGTTGAAAAACCATTTCTACAATTCAATCCTTTAATTGTAGTGGTTAGGTGCATAGATTGAACCAAATCCAAATTTATGATTCTCAACCTCCAAGACAACCCATACAAGCCTTGTTATAGGGAAAGACCCCAACATCAATTAAAAATTGTGCCCATATATTACTTAAGAGAATACACGACCTCCTTTGCCTTTATCATGGCTAGTGAAGAAATGTATTGAATCCTTCCAAATAAACTTCAATTTGGTCTCAAGAGTGAAACTCACAGGTTTTACCTCATGGATAAAAGCCAAATCAAGATTCCAACATTTGATGGATGAAAAACCTTCTAATGATATATTTTCTATCAGGAGACTAAAGTCCCCCGACATTCTAGCGAATGCCATTCAACATTTCATCTTCAAAGAGAATTAAATGATTTTAATATTTGTTTTGGTTCTTTTCATATTTTTTAAATTCTAAATCTAAATTTTATGCATTATTATGTTATTTTAAAAAAAATTAATATAATCTTGATTTTATCTTATGAATAAATTTATAGATGTGATCTTCTTATCTAAGATTAAAAATTAAATTTTCATTTTTTTAGATAACAACCTTGAAATATAATAAATAATTATTGTTGTGAGACTTGATGTTAAAAGCATGTTATTTTTAGTAGTGGTGTTGAACCAAGCGTAGGATAGATGGGTTTTGGTTGTGCTTTATTATTACATTTCTTTACCTTTCTTTTTGCCCACTCCTCTCCTTTGAAGGTTACATGCTTTGGTATAAACATATAAGAAGAAATATACATATTTTAAATTCTTTTTAAAACATATAAAAATTAATTGATAAAAAAAAATAAAAAAAATTCAATTAATTAAAAAATAATTTATTTTAATTGATTACTTAAACATATTTATAATAATATTTTTTTAAGAAATATAAAATTATTTTATTAATAATAATGAAAATATTATAATTATTAATATTTTTTAAAGATTATTTGATTCATTTAAAATTGAAATGATATATAAAACATAGATTGAAAATTTCCATTTAAGTTAGGTTATATAAAAAAGAAAATGCATAAAATGTGAATACATAAATAGATAAATAGTAAAAGAAAATGTAGAGAATGTTTTATATTTTTAAGAAAAGAAATTTTAACAATAATAAAAGAATATAAAATTATAATAAAGTTTAAATTTTAAAAGCTGAAAATTAGAATACAACAAAATTTGAATATAAAAATAAATAAATAAATAGTAAAAAGTTTGTATTTTCCATGCAAGATATGTTAATAATATTTGAAAACCCTGGCCTATTAATGGGCTGCTGAGGGCTAATCTTCAGAGTAAGGGCAATTCATCCCAGGAGTGGACTCCACCTGAGAAGGGGTGGACTAAGATTAATTTTGACGGAGCATCGAGGGAGAATCCAGGACCCTCGGGTGCTGGGGTGATTGCTCGAGATGATTGGGGAAACATTTTGGCCATTGCGGCCAAGAGATTGGTGGAGGGGTCGAACAATGTTGCCGAATGTCAAGCTGCGTTGGAAGCAATCCTTATGGCTGGGAAATTGGGAGTCAAGAAACTTCATTTAGAAGGTGATTCTCAGGTTCTGGTGAATGGGATTGCGTGAGGGCGAATGGAAGTGTGGTTTCTAGATAAGGAGGTGTGTAGGATGCAATTTCTGCTGAACAATTTTGAAGATTTTAAGATAACCCATGTCCTGCGGGAAGCTAATTTGGAAGCTGACAAACTTTCTAATGTGGGAGCAAATGGTTCCTTGGAAAATTTGTTTAGTATGTTTGAGGACTTTAGAGATTGTAGTCTTCTTGAGTAAGATTTGAGTTGATGGCTTTTTGGAAAAGTGAACCCAAGTTTGAATTGTTGTGTCCACTCGCAACCTTGGCTCTGTGGGAATTTAAGTCCCTCGTGGTGTGTGTTCTTCAAATTTGTTGGAAGTGGCCTTGAGGTGTTGGTTGATGATGGAGGTGTGCGGAGTGAGTGACTGGCGATGATGTTGGGAATAATGCAAAGCGTGTGAAGCTTTCATGACAAGAGATGGAGGCGACTTTAAAGACCCTTGTGTGTTGATTCCTGGCACTTTGTGGTGAAAGCTTGGTGTTTTGATGGAGTGCTTAGGGTTGCTTTCTGTGTAGCGGAGAGTTAGGATGGAGGCGAATTTTTCGTTGGAGTCAAACAAACAATTGCCTGCTTTTCGAGGGCCAGTCTTGAGGATCAGGCTTTTGAACGTCTTTAGAGTGGATGGAGATGTCTTCTGGAGGGCAGTTAGGCTTCTGTTGGGAGAGGAATTTCTTTCTCAGGATTGGCGACCTCGAACAAATCTAGACATCTCGTCTCTGTTTACTGCTTTGGCCTTGCAGGTGGGGAAGTCGAATGAGGAAGTGCAACGGATTTCTTCCCTAGTTTTACGACCCAAATGGGCAGGAGGTTTGCAGGATGTGGTGGCCCGTTCTGTCATTGGTGTGGGGCTGAGGATGGCGGAGGGCCCAAGCAGGAGGATTGGAGTGGATGTTGGGGAGTTACAGCCTTTTGTAGTTTGGTCGGCTTCTCGGCTAGTCGCTTCGCAGGTGGAGGACGTAAGAAATGGCTGGGCTGAGATTGTGAACTTCGTTCGCCAGTTGGGGCTGACTGAACGTTTCAATATCCATGGGAAGGTGACTCCCATTCGGTTCGAGGCCCCCCTAGACGAGAATGGGAGGCCTTTGGTTCGGCATCAGCTCCCAAAGAAACCAGCGAAGGTGGTGGAGTGTGGGTTGTTCTGTGGAGGAAGGCCTGGAACGGTGCCAGGTGGTGGGAGTGAGCAGCAGGTGTCTGGTTCTAGCAGGGGCATTCCCAATTTCTCAAGAGAGGAAGCTTTGGGATGGTTTCGAAGATAAGTTGGGCTAGTTGGGGTTTGTGGTGTGGTCCTTTTTGTTTATGTAAGCGACCCCTTTTGTGGCTATGGGTCTTAGTAGGTTGATGCTTGGGTTCTTTTTTGTCGTAGGTGTGTGACCCCTTGGTATTGCAGATTGTCAATCTACCCCTTGGTTGTAATACTTTTCTTTCAAAGCAATATATTACTATATGTTATCGATAAAAAAAATATATATATCTGAAAACCCTAACTATAAAAACATAATAATATTAGAATTCAACAAAATAACAATTTTTAAAAACACATTTGTATTATAAAAATTCAAATTCTAAAAAGAATGCTTGCATTTTTAAATTTCAGCTTTGAAATTTGAATTGTAATAAACATCTGTATGTTTGAAATTTGAATTGTAACAAGTATTTGTATGTTTGAAATTTGAAATTTAAAAATGCAAGTGCACTTTTTGGAACTTGATTTTTAAGAGCATAAATGTATTTTTGGAAATTGTGTTTTGTCGCATTCTAATGTTATTGTGTTTTAAATCTTATTTTGTTTATGATTGGAGTTTTTAAAATTGCAATATGAATCTATGCAAAGTATTCCAACATAACCATTAACACAATGTTTCTTCCTTATGATGCCATTTGCTGGCCCATTGTAATTAAATTTCAGCTTTGAAATCTGAATTGTAATAAGTATTAGTATGTTGAAATTTGAAATTTACAAATGTAGGCGTGCTTTTTGGAATTAATTTAAATTGTGATTTTGTTGCATTCTAATGTTATTATATTTTTTAATCTTATTTTGTTTATGATTGAAGTTTTCATTGTACTGCAATATGGATCTATGCAAAGCATTCCAGCATAACCATTAACGCAATGTTTCTTCAGTATGATGCCTTTTGCTGGTCCATTGTGATCTTTACTAGTTTGTGAGGTATTTCTCATCAGCTACTTATATTGTCCAGTGATGTAATTCTCTTATGATAGCTGTTATTCTTTGTACTCTTATTTTGATTCACTGAAAAAAAAAATCACAATTCAAAACTTCTTACAGATCAATATACTTAAAAATTTAATCTAGACAAATATCCTTATCCTCAATAATACACAATTATAAAATAATTAATTATTTAAAAAAATCTACAATAACTACATACCCTCCTCCTCAACAAACTAAGTGAAACATTTACAAACAATAAAATAAATCAAATCATAGTTCACCTTATCAAATAGAGTTTATATCTGCAAAATTCTTCTAGTGCTTTGGAGTACCTCTTTTGCATGAGATTGTGTAAAATCCGTACTGGTAATTCCTTTCTGGATCCCTAATCTTCCTCGATTCTTTGTAACCCCAGGAAGTTGCATGTCTATTTATGATCTCCGAATGAAGGATAAAGTTTCTTTCTATATAGCACTTAAGGAAATGCTTGATTTCTTCTTTAAAAAAATTCATTTAAAAAGAACAGAAGCTTTGAGTACGTTCTTAGCGATTGTTCTCCTGACCTTCCAAAAGAAACAAGTTGGCTATGGGAGCAATTTCCCCTTTTTTTGCCATATACAGTATAGCTTTTTTTTTTTCTGATCATATGCCTGTCACAACAAAGTGCCTTGAGGAGAATAAAACAGAGGAAAACTACAAAATAATGTACAAATTAGTAGCACAAGTTGAGCGACATTTTTGACAAAACATTCAACAGAGTACAAGTGGGTAATAATCAAACAGCTTGCAAAGGCCAAACATTTCCTTACATTCATGCCTACAGACTGCACGTAACTTGAGTTGATTGAATTGATGGGAAGGAAGATAAGGATAATGACCTAAAAACTTTCTTATTTTTCCACTCATGGTAGTAATTAAATGACAAGACAGAAAGTTGAAGGAAATTATTTTAGTATTACACTTATCTTCTACAATCATGGGTATTTTGTATTTGTTTGATATAGTACTTAAAGTATATTTGCAAAAGTTCAGAAGCAAACATTTTCGCAGTTGTAAATTATTGCCTTTAGATTTTATCTGTTTGACTGCAATAATTTAAAATTGAAGTGAACAACAATTATTATAATAATATACACCATCCTAACAGTGAATCTCAGTCAGCCATATCTTGTAATCTCTTTAATAACTGTAAGACACTGAAATGAATCTATTTTCTATTTTCCAATCAATAGCCATGTCTTCTGAGTAATAAGATCTAACTAGTAAAGAAGAGAAATATATAGTTCATGCCACATGGTATTAAAAGCATAAGCCATGAAGAAGGATATTAAATAATATAATGCATACATCTCTCTGGATATGAACATTTTGTTCTTCATGAGACAATACATGAACATAAATAATAAGACTTCTGACGTAAACTAGGTTGATGGAGCATATGATCCATTCTCCGAATACAAGGCACCTGGTCACATGGAGTGAAGAATTAAGTCCTAAAATGCAATCCATCAGTCCTACAGTAGAGTACTCAAATAAGAAAACATTAGAAACAAAAAGCAGAAGAAATAACATTAATATGGTAGAGGCAACATTGTTCAGAGCAACTGAGGCTCTTCAGGTGGCCATATCAACTATCTCTGAAGTGGTTTGCTGCAAAAGCTCCTGAAGAAGAATGTCAAGATTGTAAACAGAAAAACTGGACCATTGATAGTCAGGAAATTCGTTGGTGATAGCCTTGTCATTACTATCATATTTCTCCATCTGCAGCTGCAACTGGTGATTCAGGTACAGACATTGATAATTTGTGTCTATCAGCTTCTGTAGATCAACAGTAGACAAGTCAGATGTAACAATGTCTGTATTGCATGTGGTGGGAGGAGTCATATATGGAAGACTAACATCATGGTCCTTGTAGTTGGGGTTGGATGGGGGAAGGAACTTGTTGATTATCTGATCCAACAAACCTGAATCTGCATAGGAATTGTCTGCAGTAGGCTTTTCAATGTTGGAACTCAACGGGTTTGATGGCAATGGGCTGCAAATCTCAGACGAGGGTGCAGAAGCAGGCTCTTCCAAGAACGGAAGAAGACGATGATTTTCAACTTGGTTTGGCAAAGTGGGTGTAGCAGGGTTGGTAATAGGGCTTGTATTGGTGATGGTGGTGGTGGTGAAAGAAGGCTGGTCAATAGGGCTGAAAGAGGGCTGGCCCCACATAAATGAGCATGGAATGATGAAGTCGTCAGTAGTGGTATTTTGGTAGCAGATTTCAGTATTGGGCAATTCAGGTGCACAAGGAGATGCATCAAGATTAGGACTATGACTAGGACTAGGCAGGCCACTGTTCTGCCAAGGCCTTGCAATGGCAATGTTGCTGCTGCTGATGCTGCAGCTGAGATCTCTAGGAAGAGAGACGGGGGCCTGCAAATTGCTGGAACCACCTCCTAGCAAGTGATGATTCTTCCCCATAGCATCCGTTGAAGACTGCATATAACTGCTCACAACCATGTCACCACAAGGGTTGCAGCTTCCAGTAATTGACCCAAATTGTTTCATGCTTGAATCCCTCCATGTATAATCAGACCAAGCATCCTGCAGCATCTTGGTGGACTGAGCCAAAACTGGGTCTAATTTGGAGCCAGACCCCAAAGCATGAACATTGACAACAGGCTGCTTGGAGAAGAAGCTGCATGGCTCTGAATTGATGTAGAGAAAATTGGTCCTTGCTCTGATACCTCTCATAGATCTGGCAGCCATATCATATGCATAAGCAGCCTCTTCTGCTGTATCAAAGGTTCCAAGCCATCGACGCTCCTTAGACTTGGGGTCTCTGATTTCTGCAGCATAACGACCCCATGGACGTCTCCGAACACCTCTATATCTCCCTGGCTCCCTGGAACGTTTGAACTTCTTAGGACTGAGGCTCAGGTCTTTACTTCCTCTGGTCTTTTCCCCCGGCTCTTGAGACTTGGACTGCTTCAGCAATTTCTCCATCGGCTCTTTGGCTTTCAAGGATTGAGTGGTCGGTTCCTAGATAGAACATCCAAAAGGCGAATCAGCATTCAATAAACAAATATATAAATGCTTCGAACTCTACAAGACCACTGTTGGTACACTTTAATCAAGATTTAGGCCATTTTCAAACTC
This sequence comes from Cryptomeria japonica, assembly GCF_030272615.1. Classification (NCBI taxonomy): domain Eukaryota; kingdom Viridiplantae; phylum Streptophyta; class Pinopsida; order Cupressales; family Cupressaceae; genus Cryptomeria; species Cryptomeria japonica. The sequence continues at coordinate 717,191,532 of NC_081405.1, read as the reverse complement.
AACAAGGCCATTGTTAGTATTGTTATATCAGTAAAGTAACAGGGCTTAGGCTCTGGTATTCAGAAACATCCATCGACATGCCTAAATCTAATCAAGGCCATTATGGTGTTGTTATATCAGTGCAAAATAGCGTCAATGCCATTATTGGACTTACGAACACACAAACACAGATAAAACTTAGTACGCTTGTTATGGGTATTTTTATATCAGTGTAAAACATTATTAAGGCCACCGTGGATATTCAAAAACACATACAGAGACACCTAAAACTTCGCAAGGCAATTGTTCATATCAATGTACAAACCAAGATTATTACCTTGTCTACTTGATTTGATTTCTGATACTCGACTGCAGCAGTTGAGGCTACCAGACTTCCCCACAAGGCATCCAAATACTTGGAGGACTTGTCTTTGCATTTGCCTTGGGCTTGGCCTTCCATTTTTCTTGTGCGGGTATTAATGAATTCAGACCGGTACTTGGCAGAAAAATTGATCTCTGCGCCGCCCTCTGTTGATCAGAAAGAGAAGCTCAGGACATACCTTGTCAGCTGCTAGCCAAATTTCTGGGCATCCTCCTTCCTACCTTTGAGGGAGAGAGTAGCCTTCAAAGTAGAATGGGCTTTCGTTCTGAAGCTGCACTCGGGCCAAGGGTTAGTTGGTATGGGACTAGGGCTTGCTATTATATCTTCCAGAAGGGTGCAGATGAGCCTTGGTTTGTAACAATAACAAACCATATTGGCCCTATATATTGGATTTCTCTGCCTATTTGGGCTCTACCTACATGACCTACTTATAGGATTGCTGCATTTCCTGCCACTTGAAATTCTAGCCGTGCATTGTACGTCGTGACTGTATTCTGTCTTACCTTCTCTCTCTGTTTACACAGTGCCCAAAGTACATGTCGAACATGGTACAGTGCCACCGTGGTCCAAACGCACATCATACATGGATAAACTGTGGGCTAAGGCAAAGTTCACACTATGTATCTCTTTAATTTGACACACTAATATGGTGACACTCACTAGTATTACTAATTAAATTCAATATTGGGTCTATTCACAACTGCAATCCCAATCCCCTATAAAGTATCCTTTCCAGTTCCCAGTCTGCACATTGAAAATATTTTAGTCATCATTATCTATGATTATCTCGGCGGCGCACACCAACTGCACCAATTCTTCTCTCCACAATCTTTGAGAACCTATGCCAAAATCACCGCCTATTTGATTTGCCTCTTCCCATGATGTTTGGTTAGAATCTTGCCAAAAAGGCCTCCAAATCCAACAAATCAGGTGATCATTCATGTCGGCCTTAACTCAAAAAGCGGGAAATCTTATTTTTAAAAAAACACCTACATGCTTTAGCAACCCACAGATATCTAACTAGCTAAGATACATGGTGATGGACTAAAACATTTTAACAACGTCGAATTGATCAAGTTGGTTCGAATCCAGATCAGTTAGCTTTAAAAACACTAGCTGGTTAATGTCAGTTTTAACTGTCTCGAATGATTTGCACACATCCTTATCCTCTCATGCCTGCCTGAGTCTGTTTATGTGTCAAATGGGGTCTTCCAACACGTGGATTGTGTACAGTGCCTGATACTTTGCTGACATGCAAGCCAGTTCAATATAATGGTCATGGTTTGGTAGGTACTTTTAAACCTAAACAATTTAAACCATTGTGTACGGTATTTAAAACAGTGATTAGTTAGGCCCTAGACTCTCTCAATAGTAGAAATCATTACCTAAGCTTGAGGAAAACATCAATTTGAAGTTGAAAATTCTGAAAAAGTTGATTTAGCATGATTTACTACTACAAAAGGTACCAAATGAACCAAATGATATGATAAGTGATTCTTACCTTGAATACAGGTACTACCTAGATTAGCAAGTTGAGAATAAAATAGAAGGTTAAATTCATTCTCTGGTCAAAATTTCAAGTGGGTCATAAAATCTTACAATCAATTGAGATAACAACTCGGAGTCTGGATGGTTTAAATCTCACACATTAAGTTTTGACTTCTAAACTTAAAAATGATGTTAGCTTGAATACAGGTACTACCTAGATCAGCAAGGAAATGCACAGTGGAGAACAAAATAAAAGGTTAAATTCATTCCATGGTCAAAATTTCAAGTGGGTCATAAAATCTTACAATCAATCAAGATAACAATTCCGAATCTGGACGGTTTAAATCTCACACATTAAGCTTTGACTTCTAGACTTAAAAATGTTAAACACTCAAAATTGACTAACATTCTTTAGACTTAATATCTTGCTTAATATATGTGGTTTAAGACTGACCCTCCGAATCCATAAATTTTAAAATGTGTTATTTCAAGACTGAAGTCACATGAACGGTAGGGATGCATGGACTCACTGGATCCAATTAATGCCCACCATGCCTACCACACAAGGAGTTCCATTCAAAATTGAACTATCTAGATTTGGACTCAAATTCCTATCAAGATAAGGAAGGAAAGGTTCATTCTGACTCGATAAGATCAGGTGATTGAATAAAAGAAGAATTGAATGAAAAGTAAATGGATAGTAGAAATATGAAATGGGTCGTCAGGTATTGATTGAAGACTTTTGGTTAGAGGAACAATGGAATGTTTTCTGCAAAATGTTTCTGGTTGGATTTGAAGTACATATCTCTGAAAAAATATATGATCTCCTCGTGCATTTTGTACTAAGTGACAAGTCAAGCAGCTGTAGGCAATGAATTTGCAGATCGACATTACTTAACAGGAGTCTCACTAGGAGTACACATTCAGTATTATTGCATTAGATTTCATGCAGGACTTTGCTGCCTAAATTACTATATATTTTTATTATATGTATAAAGGAGAGATGTATCACATGCCTACACTGCATGAAAAGATTGGACATTGACTAGGCCAACAACCCACATTTCTCAACTTTTCTATTCAGTTCTGTACATAGGTTAGAATTTCAATGCTCTGATTTACTGATAAAAGCCATGGAAGTACAAGTAACTGGGTCCCCGAGGATCTACAAAAGAATCCTCAGGAAAACAAAATCGTCCTCTTTGGAATGGAATTTCAAAACAACAATCGATACTAATTCCCATGCTGCCACGATCACTGGATCTGCAGTGACTGCTTCCTAACAAGTGCAACTACACATCCAATAAATAGGTGTGATTTATATATAATATTGATTGGCCTTAATTTCAGTAAGTGCCTGGTTCCTAGCATGTACAGCCATATTTTCTGTAAATGGCTTTGTTTTATACAACATATAAAATATGGCCATTGTTTCAGTCCCATGCCTCCCTCGGTTACTGTGAAAATATGCAAAAAATGCACTCATGTGGTCAGTTGAAAATCGAACTCAATATGATTGGGATGGAGAAAAAATATATTATTATCAGTATTACCTTATATATATGTATAGTTACAGTCTAAGTCACCAGGTTCGAATTCGAATTCGAAATTTGACAGCTTTGAAATTCGAATGAAGTTCGACTATAAAATTGCGTAAATGGTTTAACATTATAAAGTATAAACTATTAATTAACCTAAAAAATATTAAATAAACAACATTATTAAATAATAAACCTAAAAAAAGATTAAATAAACAACAATATTAAATAAATAATAATAAATTTATAATAAACATTATTAAATTGTTTATAAAAATATTAAACCTAAAAAAATTAAAAAAATATAAAAATATTTAATATAAAATTACAAACTATTAATATAAAATTATAAATTTTTAAACTATATAAACATTATAAAATTATAAATAAATAAAGAAATAATAAACTTAAAAAAAATGGTGTCGCGGACTGGTCGTGGCGTCGCCTACTGGTGGCGGCCCGACAGACTGGGCGACTCCCGTGGGCGTGACTGGTGCGACTCCCGTGGGCATTGGCAACTCGCATGGGCGTGACTGCAACTCCTGCGGCCATCGTATTTATAAAATCCGCGACGAAACCCTAAAACGCAAGCCAAAAAAAACTTTATCGCAAACCCTAAATTTTAATTCGAATTTAATTGAATTTAATCGAATTTTTGCATATTTTTTCAAGTTCGCCGAATTTCAAACTTCAAGGTTCAAATTCGGTCGAACCTGGTGACTTAGGTTACAGTAGTTTTGAGAAAAACACTATTTAATGCACCGACACTGTACTTGCAATACTCAGTCTCCCAACATACAAAAGCATACACTATTTGATTAGGAATATGATTAGCATATAGACTACTTTATCCACATAGTAGATTTGATATTGTACTTTTTTTTGGCGGTTGCTATCTCATCTTATCCCTGTTTTATATGATTCAAAGAATATACCATTCAATGCAAACTAAAGATTCAGAAAATTGGTGTGCCTTACATAAAACGTCCACCAGTTTGAGTTGCATGACAGAGTCCTAATAAGAATGTTGAAAGAACTTACTGAGGATTAAAGTGAGAATATTATTGGGTTTGAGATATAGTCTTTATTTGATTAAAAAAAATATCCACAGTTTTATTTCTGCAAAGTATGCTAAAGGTAGAGAGATTTAGATGAATACGTTGAAATGTATATCATGTTAAAGATATTAGTTTTCCACAATCCATATTCATGATAGTTCTTATTACTGCTTGTGGATTAGATTGTGTTCATTTACTTACATCAACGTTTCTGATCACATTCTGTGATCCATCATAGGATGAGAAAAAAGCTCAAGTAGCATAAAATAAGAGTTCATTTATTTGCATATCTTGTATTATCTTCTTTTGTTGAGTGTGTAAAAAATTATATGTATTTATGTGATAGTTGACAAAATAATTGATTTTTATTTATATATTTGACAAATGTATTTTGAAAATGACCCTGATTCAAATCTAAGGGTGCGGATTCAATCTTAGAATTTCCAAATTCAAATTTAGGACCACACAAACTGTTTTCCGACTAGTCATTATGAGCCTAATAAGAGTAAAACTATTTGAATATCATGATAGGGTGTTGTATAAAGGACAAACTCTAATTCATTATTATTAGCAAAGAACTAAAGAACCAAATGCAAGACTTTAGCTACATGTTGCATGATTCTAAGATTATGCAACATCAACAAGCTAGGTATATTACATGGTTGCTTGCTATGTCTTTGATCACTGTATCAAAATGTTGAATTGCTAATAAAATGTTTGATCAAAGGAGAATAATCAGAGCCTAATTCTATTTTATTTGTTTCTAATGTAATGATTAGTGTGTAAAACTAATATGTATTAATGTGATAGTTGACAAAATAATTTAGTTTTTTTTTCAATATTTGAGAAATGTAGATATGATATTTAATTTAATTCTTTTATATAATAATGGATTAATTATGCATTGTGAAAAGGAATTTGATTCAAATCTAAGGGCGTGGATTCAATCTTAGAACTTTCAAATTCAAAATTTAAATTGGGACCACACAAATTGTTTTCGAACTAGTCATTATGAGTCTAATAAGAGTAAAAACTATTTGAATAGCATGATAGGGTATTGTATAAAGGAAAAACCCTAATTCATTATTACTAAAAAAGAACTAAAGAAACACATAAGAGACCTTGGCTAAATGTTGCACTAGAAACATTCACAATTTAGGTATATTACATGGTTGTTTGGTGTGTCTTTGATCATCGTACCAAAATGTTGAACTGCTAATAAAAGGTTTCATCAAAAGAGAATAATCATAGCCTAATTCTAGTTTATTTGTTTCTAATTTAATGATTAGTGTAAAAATTATATGTATATATGTGATAGTTGACAAAATAATTAATTTTTATTTTTATATTTGACAAATGTATGATATTTAATTTAATTTTTTAATAACGGATTAATTTTGCATTGTGAAAATGAATATGATACAAATTTAAGGGTGTAGATTCAATCTTAGAACTTCCAAATTTAAATTTGGAACCACACTGTAAACTATTTTCCAACTAGTCATTATGAGCCTAATAAGAGTAAAACTATTTGAATAGCATGATAGGGTGTCGTATAAAGGGCAAACACTAATTCATTATTATTAGCAAAGAACTAAAGAGCAACATGAGAGACCTTGGCTACATGTTGCACTATCATAAGATAATGTAACATCAACAACCTAGGTATATTACACAATTGCTTGGTGTGTCTTTGATCATCATACCAAAATGTTGAATTACTAATAAAAGGTTTGAACAAAGGAGAATAATCATAGCCTAATTCTAGTTTATTTGTTTCTAATGTAATGATTAGTGTGTAAAATTATATGTATTTATGTGATAATTGACAATAATTTTTATTATTTAATATTTTACAAATGTAAATATGATATTTAATTTAATTCTTTTATATAATAATAGACTAATTATGCATTGTGAAAATAAATCTGATTTAAATCTAAGAGCATGGATTCAATCATAGAACTTCCAAATTCAAATCTTAAATCGAGACCACACAAACTATTTTCCAACTGGTCATTATGAGCCTAATAAGAGTAAAACTATTTGAATAACATGTTAGGGTGTTGTATAAAGGACAAACCCTACTTTATTATTATTAGCAAAGAACTAAACAACCACATAAGAGACCTTGTCTACATGTTGCACTATCATAAGATTCTATAACATTGACAATTTGGGTATATTACATGGTAGCTTGGTGTGTCTTTGATAATAATACCAAGTGTAGACATATAAAAATGACCATATTCCTAAATGAATATCTTGTGTTCATTTCTCTATTTAATTAAATCCAATTTAATTGAATTACTCACATTCCTCTATTTAATTAAGTAAATTACTCCATTTATTTAAATTAAATTCACTAGACCTCTTTTACCATTTAATAGGATAAATCATTTTATTCAATTAAATCCCCTATCCACTTTTTAATTAAATTCAAATTTAATTAAATAGTTTATCCTAAATTGAATAAATCTAATTTATTTAATTTCCCCAAGTACAACCAAATTGAATTAAATTCATTTTATTCAATTAAATCCTATTCTCCCTTCATCCACTTGCAAAATCCTACATCTCCCACTTGCTTCCTAAACCCTATTCCTAGCCCCTTCTAGACTCTTCTAATCACTTCTAAATTAACCTAACCCATCTTCTAAATATTGTCACATCCCTAAGCAAGGGGAAGTCACTTCTCAAACCCTTAAAGGCTTCAACCACTTAACTTTGGAAGTCTCCCAAACCATTAATGGTTAACTCAACCCTCTAGCATGATTAAAGAATTTCCCTAAACTCAACCTCCATGTAACTCAAGGGTCTCATCAAGCATTTATTGCTTTGACCATGGTTATCCTTAATCCTTTGCACAAGAGTTTATCCTTTGGATAAAACCTTTATCCAATGGGTAATCCTAACTTAACCATAACCCTTACCCCCTAAGATAACCATGAGGTCTTCTCAAGCATTTAATGCTTCTTACATCTCCTCTCAACCAACCCTATGTTGACATTTGTCACCATTTCATTGGTGCAAATTGCAAACATGGATTCCCAACTTTCAAACTCAACCCTTGATTACCTCTTTCAATCCTGGCTATTCATTGCCCTATTTTTTCTATAAATAGAGCTCTCCATCCTCCATTTGAATCATCCAAGTCTTTAGCATCATACTTATACTAAAATCCATCCAAGCTTTAATATATCATTTGTGCTCATCATTTAGCTTCTCTTTTCAATAGGAATTAATCTAAATATGCATGTTTAGAGTATTTTCCCTATCATTTAGCTTAATCATGGACTCGTATATCATGCTAGGATAGTCTTGCTACTAATCTTGTCATCTTATAATCTAGTTTATTGCATTTATAGGATCGTGCATAGCTTAGGATGCATTTCATCTTAAAATCAACCAAAGCATCCCTCGTTCTTGCATTTGTCATCCCTAAACCACTTTGCTCAGTGATCTGAGAGCAAAGACATTGGTTTGAGGGATCTTGTGAGATAGAGAACCATGGAACCAACCTTGGGAAGCTGAGCCATACTTCATGACTCCTTAGCTTGCACCAAGAAGTCCTGTGGGTGTGTGAGCAAGGCTCCTTAGTCTTCATTTTTCACATTTCAAGTTCTATCGACCCGCTTTTCCCGCATACATTTCTGGCGCCCACCGTGGGGCCCGACCCCATATATCAAATCAGTTTTTGAATTTAACCCCTTTTGCAGGTACGTGGGAATTAAGAATCAGCGCGTGAGAAGCATATCCTAGCGCATCTGGTTAATAGCCTAGCGCATCCCGCTTACTGTTCAGTGCATGAGGTCTTTGCTATAGTGCATCATCCCACTAATATTTTCCTGTAGGTCTCAGTGCGGGAGAAAAATAGAGCAGCACATCCGGAAATCAACTTAGCGCATTTTGAGAACAACCTGGTGCATTACTGTCATCTTGTAGCGCATCACTGCCATATTGTAGCACGTACAGTTTGTTCTGTAGCGCATCACAGACCAAGACAAAATCAAAATTTGTAACCAAAATCAAAAATGTTTCTAACAATTTGACTAACTTTTGCAGGGTTTTAACATTTTCTTGCAGGGGGAGCTTAGATTTTATTGACAAAATTGCAAAGAATTTTATTTTTTTTACTAACTTAGTTAAGTTAGTTAAAGCTTGGGATTCTTTTACTTCTGTTTGGATAAAATTGAACTCACTTTATTTTGGGCTATAAAAAGAACCACAATCAAAAAAATTCTTGCTTTCATAGGAGAAAAACTTTATTTTGGGCTATAAAAAGAACAAAACAAACTTTCCTTTTTGCAAAAGTAGCTTTAAAAAGAACCTCACCATCCTTTGGTGTATAAAAGGATTCATTTTACATTTTTGCAAGGAAAAGAACCACACTTAAAAAGTTTTTTACAATAAAAAAGGGGAGTTCTTCTCCTTTTCCAATTTCTTTTTGTGTATTTTGCTTTGTTGACCAAGTTCTTTTGCTAGATTAGATAATCATTGCTTTAAGGAAAAAAAAAAGAAAAAAGAACACCATGTTTTGTGGGGCAACATCTCCATATAGATCTTAGAAAATCATTGACTTGAAAGGTAAAAAGAACGTTGTTAGCCTTGTCTCAAAAGTGGAAGGTATATGCTCTCCCCTTAACTGGGTGACCAAAAAGCCAAACCACTCTTATGCTTTTGGTATTTCAAGTAATAAAAACCTTTAGCAGGCTTGCCTTCCCGAGGGGTTGAAATCAACTCTTAAAGCCATTCTTTGGCCGGTGTGAAGGGAACGACCTAAGTGGGAAACGACTTTGACGCCAAGTGTTCCAACCCACTATAATCAAAAGTGGAAAGTGACGAAAGTCCTTTTCAATGGTTGCGCGCATCGATTAGCCTTCCCCCAACATCCTTGAGATACGTAAAGCCTTTGTTCTAAAGGTTGGGAAGCCTCCTGAGGGAGTTTATCACTGATGACCGAACAGGAAGCCTAATTACGAACCTTAGAAGTAGAAACCTTGAGCCGAGTCAGTAACTAGACATTTGTAATATCATAGTGCAAGGGTGGGGAAGAATCCGCCCCCAAGATCACTCACCATGTATCTCCCAAGATAACTACTCAATTGTGAAGCAATTCACTTTTGGTTAATTTATGGAAAAAGGCAAAAAAATGGGCGCCCCCTAGGGGGTGACACAGCTGTTTGAGTTGGAGTATCGAGACTAGTGGGCTATGGTATTATTTATGACCTTTGAATAAAAAGTCTTTCTGAAGTGTATTATTTGTATCCAAACCCGTTAAAACATTGGGGATTTGAACACATCCTTGCAGAACATACACTTATTGTTAGATCAAGCAAAATGGTTGTCTCTTTGGTGTTGTGTTTGCATTTATTACTTCAGAAAATCATCTATCAGTACTGAAAAACTCAAAACAAATTTTAAAAATTGCAAACAACCAAACAAAAGAAAATATCAGGGCAGTCTAGCGTGTGAGAGCAACTTCTTAGCGCGTGTGATACATCTTTTAGCACATCAAACCTTCACTTTAGCGTATCCATTTTTAATAGTAGCGCTTTACCAAAATTTAGAAACAACATTAAAACAGTCAGTGCATCCGAAAAATAGTCTAGCGCGTCAAAGCATCAGCCTAGCGCGTGGGAGTCAATCTCTAGTGCATCAGGTTTATCAGTTAGCGCGTGGAAGGCCCATACTAGTGCATGATCTTTTAAGCAACAATAGAAAACAAATTTTAACAGTCTTAACCAATTAGCACGTAGACCGGGGCAACCTAGCGCGTGGGGTTTTTCCCTAGCACATCAAGCAATTTCTGTAGCACATTCGGTCTCTGTTTTAGCGCATGATCAAACCCAAAAAAATAGGGGGCAAAACAGTGGAAAATTTTGAAAATTTAGAAAGCATTTTTGGAAACATCCTTTCATGAGCTTCATTTTTGTCAAACAAGAGTATCAAAAACAGAGCTTTAAAAACTATTTCTTGAGCAAATTTCATGTCAAAACAAAAGTTGTCCAGAATCCAAAACTAATCGCACGATAAACATATCTATCCTATCAAAATCGGGAAACATCATCGCAAGTGACAAATAGGTCCTTTATTATCTCACGGATTATATCTCAAAAACACTTGTTCAAAATCTCAGGTTGTCAAATCAAGTTTCCATATCAGGAGACTTTATCCGTATCATTTGACACGCTTTGTCATGAGGGGGCATCTAAACCTTCAATTTGATAAAGTAAAACTTGAGTTTTCAAAACAAGATCAAATAAATAATCCCCATATTCTGAGAAGAAAGAATATTTATCGTAACACCACGTTGAAGAAACAACAACCAAGTTTATCCAAATTTGTCAAAAGAAATAAATTTTTATACATCAATCGTCAACTCTTCAAATCTCATCGCACATTCCTTCATCACGTCAAACTTTATATCCAGAACAAATCCAATGAATTTGACAAAAAGCCTTTGAAGACTAGGGCATATTGTCAAAAATCCGCATCCTATCTAATCATAAACTGTGGAGGAAAGATCAATCCGACATTCTTTCCCAATGAGTGCATCACTTACAACACACCCCGATTTGAACCACCAACCCCCGAGCAACATATCGAAGAGGATTTTGTCCCCTTTATCACAGAAAGCTTCTACTAAAATGCATGTTACTCGCTCTCAACAAAACAAACAAAGCGAGGCACAAGCAAAATCCAGTATGAATCGGAGGTTATCAAATCCTTTTGAAGGTCCACATCTAGAGGATACTGAAATTTCTAAAAAACTTCTTCAGGAATGCCAAGAAAGTGCTTCATTCCAAAAACTCGTAGAAAGACTCATGGAAAATGACAAGGAAAAATACTTGCTCATGCTCACAAGCAAAGGAGTTAAAATTCCTGAGGACCTTGACCCAGACATTTTTCGAACAAGATCTCAAAATTATGAATATCAAGAAAGACAAAGAGAAGAAGATGCACGTGACCCTGAGTAAGAAATTCCTGAACAACACATCCCCGAGCAAAACATACCGTTCCATACACCATTTCAACCTAGGATTAATGCAAGGGAAGAACTCTTCCCTCGACAAAACAATGTGCCTTTGGTTGCCCTTACTCAACAAATGCAAATGTTACAAAGACAAATGCAAGATATGCAACAAGGGACAACAATACGGTACTCACTAAATGAAATTTGTCCTTATCCATTTGACAAAAGATTGTACATGATCCCTTTTCCTCTGAATTCAGACGTACCTAAATTTGAAAAGTACGATGGGAAAAGTGACCCCCGCGATCACGTTAGAGAATTCTGTACCATGAGCCTTGAATTCACTCATGACGACACCTATCTGATGAGGTTATTCCCAAGAAGTTTGGGAGGACAAACAATGGAATGGTTATCCAAAATCACACCTCCTGTCAGATCATTTGACGAACTAGTCAACAAATTCATCACTCAGTATTCCTATAACATTCAACATGCTATAACCATGCTAGACGTCTGTAACACCAAATAGAAAAACAATGAAACATTCATGGTATTCCTTCAACGTTGGTGATGTATGGTTTCACGATATCCTCGAGATATTCCTGAAAAAGAGAAAATGGAAATTTTCATCGACAACTTGAATGGTGAGATGAGTTACAGGCTCAAGCTCCAATGCATACCGTCTTTCACTAAACTAATTGAAAACGACATTCAAGTAGAAGAAGCATGTGTCAAGAAAGGAACGCTCAAATTCTTCAAAGAAGGAACAGGTTCATCAAACTGCAATAACCAAAATAACACCAACTTAGACAAATCTAGATTATGGACTCGAAACAAAAACAATGGAAACGAAGGAGGCAATGAATCACATGATCCAAAATCTAAATAGCCAGTGCTCGCATTATCAGGAAATCCTCAAGCTACAAAGAACCCCAAAGGTGCTAACTCGGACGCTAACACATACACACTGAATACCAATCAAGGTCAACCCAACACAAACAACACCAACAATACTCAAAACAATACCACAAATCGGGGACCTAATAACAATTCAAGAGATGGCACCAACAATTTCCAAAAACATGTCTTCACACCACTGGGACAATCACTGGAGTCAGCATTTAGAGAACTCATGGCAAATAAGATTATCTCTTTGCTCGCAATCAAAAACTATGAACCACAAATCAAACCACCTTGGTGGAACGACTCACACTTTTGTAATTTTCATCGCAACAAAGGTCATCAAACGAACGATTGCATGAGATTGAAAAACATTATTCAAGACATGATTGATAGAGGTGATTTAACAATGGATGGTCTCAAGACAAATGGTGACCATGGAGCCTTTAAAAATCCTCTCCCAAACTACAACAAAGATGGAGCTTCAACCTCGAACGATACGCGCGGAGCTCGTATCAATCACATCTACAATAACACCATCAATCACATATCAGCTGAAGACAATCATGTAAACGTCATCACAATCCGAGACCAGCATAATCATGAATCTGTCAATGTAGCAACCAGAGCACAGAAATATGTCTTGAAGGGCCATATACCAACAACAAACACTATAACAAAAATCCAATATGATTTAGTTAGCCAACTGCGCAAAACACCTGCTCAAATATCTATACTAGAGTTGCTGAAACTTTTGCCAAAACACAAAGACATATTGGAACAAGCGCTGTTGGAAACCAATGTACCTCAAGATCTAGATGCTGACAAATTCCAAGCCATGGTCGCTCATATGACAGGGCCTCATAGTCTCACCTTCTCAGAGCATGATAATACTTCCTTAAGTCATCCGCATAACACTCCTCTCCATATTGAAGTCATCGTCTATAAACACTGAGTAAAAAGAGTATTGATAGATGGAGGAGCTGGACTTAATATATGTACCTTAAAACTTATCCGTGCATTAGGCTTCTCAGAGGAGTCTATTGATCCATGCAAAAAAAAATACTATAAAGGCATATGGTGATGAGGAAAGATCCTCTAAAGGGACAATATTGTTACTGTAGACACCTAAAATTGTCATGTCTAATTAAATAAATATTTTATTTATTTAATTATCTAAGCTTAATTCTTCTATTAATTAAATAAATCTTTATTTATTTAATTAATTCATTTATCCTCTTCTAGCCTTATTTCTCATTTAAATAAATACATTTATTTATTTAAATTATCATTTTCCTAAATTAAATAAATATTCTTATTTATTTAATTATCCTACTTCTTCTATTAATTAAATAAATCTTTATTTATTTAATTAATTCATTAGCCTTTTCTACCCATGACACATGTCATTCATCTCTTAATTCATACACTACCTACCCCTCTCATTATTTTATTATTTCTTCTACCTACCCTCTAATCATAGCCGACCTCCTTTTACACCTCTCAATCTTATCCCTCCATTTCATATAGTGTCTTCTATATAAGGAGATGCTTCCTTCATTATCAAACCCTAATCATTCTAATCATTCTAATCATTCTATGCATTCTAATCAATCATCCTAATCGACAATTTGGAGGACTTGACTACACTACGATCCTACTTGCAACCACATTCCGTTCTTTGTTGAGCTCTTGTGCATATAAAATCTGAGAGCAAATATATCAAGCAAGATCAATGGAGATAGGAAGCATGGAGATCAAAACCCTATTGGACATGTGATGGTATAATCTTTGTGATTTCATTTGATTTGCATTGTCTTAGGTAATCTTCATATGTTATGGTGGATCTTTGTTGATTGTTAGGCTAGGGTTTTGTGGTTGGATTCATTTAGCCTTTCAATATTGTTATTATTGTTATCCATTTTCACCATACACATTTTGGCACGCCCGGTGGGACACTTGTCCCTTTGCATTTAACCTCCTTGTTGCAGATCTTGTGTTTTTGAAGTTGCAGATCGGACATTTTCAGCAGCATTTTTGGTATTTTCGCGTCTGCGCACTTTCAGAACGCGTTTTTGATTTTCAGGCGCGTCTGCGACAACGGGATCCACGTCTATGTTTTGTCAATATTTCATTTTGCAGGTTCCAAGGAGGCGCGTCTGTGTTCCAGAAACGCGTCTGTGTTATTTCTACCCGCGTCTGTGTCTAAAAGGAGTGTCTATGACTTTTAAGCGCGTCTGTGAATCACAGAATCGCGTCTGTGTGCTCCAGACACGTCTGTGTTGAGGGTAACGGCATCTGTGTATTTACCGTTCCAAAATTTTGAAATTTTAGTGATTCAGTTTTCGGATTTTTGCATTTAGGGTTTCAGATCTGGTTTATTTTTGGACTAACACTTTCAGATCTAGCTAACATTAGTGCAGCTTGCCTTGGAAGCTAAATTGTTTGGTTGAAGGCCCCTATTTTCACAAAGTCTTTTGGGTTTTAAAATTTACCTAACTTGTGTGTTTGTAGGAAGGGGTGATTATTTCAAACAACCCAAACTACTAACAACTCTTTGTTGCAGGTCCTTGGCTAGGGTTTTGGATTTTTATTGTGTGCCTTGTTTTCATAGACTAGCAAACACTTCCATTGGTGCACTAAAATTGAATCATTGTCTTTTGTGTCTTGAGCAATAGGCTCTTTTTGTTTAATCTTTAGAGGGCCTGTCTTCCCGTGTGGTCATTAGGACTACTAGTGAGAAGAGAATGACCCAAGTGGTAGCGAGGAAAACCCACCTCATCCGAACCACTATAATCAAATGTATTCATGGTGAAAGCTATGAATAACGTGTGCTGATTAGTTCATACCGACACTATGTCTCCCCATAAACCCGTTTGATTAAATTTATTTAATCATTTGTAGGGCGTAACCCCTACTGGCTGGGAGCCTTCTGTATTTACAGAGCTGAAAGTGCCGCATGTATGGCCACACGAGCGGATGCCCTTACTAGCACCATTTTGTTTTAGAGGCCCAAATCCTTCTAGTTGTTGGGGCAGGAGGTCGGACCTCTGGTAGTGGCCCACACACATACGATTCTTAGTAGAGATACAAAGTTCGCCATGGGAAGTTTTCATGGGGACTGATGCTTGGCTGACCCGAGAAGTGAGTGCCGAGGGTGGAGCCAGTGAGGTCAAGCATCTAAGTATCCGCTCTGAATAGCGTAGCCTCGGGGGTAAAACCCCATGTGGGATCAACAACTATTGTCTTGGCCAACCATAAGAATTGTGCTTGACTTATGTTAAAACATTCAAACATTCAAGACCAAACAGCAAAACATTGTGTCTTTTGTGTCTTCAAGTGTATGCAAAACAACTTTACGTCAAACAACACACTTTTCTTGGAGTCATTTTGGAGTCTAAACACTTGCAAACATTGAGTCCTCATCAACATTGTGTCCTCTTGTCACGAAAAATAGTCAAACAGTCAGATTTGGTCACAACAAAAAACGACTTCACATATTGGAAAAATTGCACGAAGTTTACATAAACGCGTTTGTGTCTGTTTTAACCGCGTCTGTGAAGTGCATAATAGCATCTGTATTTATAACAATGTCTGTGTTGAATAGAAACACGTCTGGGTCAGATAATCGCGTCTGTGTAGTATACAGTCGCGTCTGTGTCCAGGATTGCAAAAAAATTTCACAGTCCAGCAAACATAAATAGGAAAAATCTCATAAGCGCGTCTGGGTCAGGAAACCGCGTCTGTGCAGTATACAAGTGCGTCTGTGTTCAAAATTGCAAGAAAAATTTCACAGTCCAGCAAACACAAGAAATCAGTTTCGGAATACTTGAGCTTCCTAGGTTGTTTCTTCATGTTTCATCTAGCAATCAACCTGTCTTTTGGGTCTCACATAGTCCATCATTGCTTCACATCTCATTTTACATTCACATTTGTCTAAACTTGAGTCAAAAGGTCACTTGCTTGTCCTCATCATACTTTGTCAACACACTACATACAACAACACTTTGCTAAGTGGTCCCTCATCAAGGTTTCTTACCTTTGGGTCTCATTTGGTTCTACTTAGAGTCAAGGTCAACTTACCTCATCAAGAGAAACTATCCTCTCTTTGGAAGTCACACCTACTCTACTACATACATACTTGGTCTTACACTTGGGACATTGCAAGTACACTTCAGACTCATTTACATTCCATTCAACTCTTGGTCTTCCATACTCTTTCCATTTTTCATCTAGTCTCACACATCTTGGTCAATACCTAGTCATGGTTGAAACACGTCTTCAAAAATATAGGAGAGAAACTAAAGAGGCTCAAGAGTCCACAAACATGAGTTCTTATGAGTATGACAATGAGATCTTTTTCAATTCTGATCATACTACATTACCTGACATGGATGTCTATAGAAATAATCCAAATGTTGAGAACATGGACACTATAAACAACAATGCTACACAAAATGACAATGTGGACAACTTTTCAGTACATTCAGTAGATGTGGAAGAATCCATTATGAATCCCCATTTCAATCGATTGGTTGAGGAAATAATGAGGAGAGATAGACAATACTTTTTACACATGATGGCACAAAGTGGAGCCAAGATACCTCATGATTTTGACATGTCTCAAATAATGGAACATAGACCTTTGCAACAACCGCACTCCAATATGGATCAAAGGAGACCTAATAGTGGAGGAAATAGAGGACCACACATGGTACCTGAATCACCATCAACTTTGCTTCAAAAACTAGAGGTCCCACATATACATGGTCAAACATATGATACGCACCTTCGCAGACCATTATGGAAGTCTTATGGAGAAAAATATGCTCAATCACATATCAATGCTAAGGATCAACCACCAAAGCAATGGGATATTCCAAGGCATGCTCAAAATTTGGACACAAGGAAACCTCATGTCAAATTTGGGGGCAACATAATGGAACATGACATGCCTGTAGAATATGGTATACATGCACAAAATAGATATGGTGTTCCTCAACATGAATCTATACCAAGTGGCCCATATATGCAACATCATTACAGACCTCCTCCATATGAACATGTGTATGATCAATATCATCCATATATGCAACATGCACCTCCTCCAATGGGTACCTCAAACATAGGATATGGTCCAAGAAGTTGATCTCCACCTAAGAGCAATTTGGAGCAACAAATCAGGGACTTACAAAAGAAAATGGAGGACATAAATACACCGAAGCCAACATACACAATGAGAGACATATGTCCTTATCCATTTGACAAGAGCATTCCAATGCCTCCTTTTCCTACACACTTTGTGACGCCTAAATTTGATAAGTATAGAGGAAAAGGGGATCCTAAGGCGCACATAAGACAGTTTTTCACAGCTTGCATTGAGGTAGCAGCAGAAGAGACATATTTGATGAGATTATTCCCACAAAGCTTAGGTGATCAAGCTATGGAATGGTTCTCCCAACTTCCACCTGGTATTAAGTCATGGGGTGACCTAGCAGAAGCATTTATTCAACATTTCTCCTACAATATAGAGACAGACATATCAGTCACTACTTTGTGCAACACCAAGCAAAAAGAGGGAGAATCTTTTGCATCATTTTTACAAAGATGGAGAAATCTAGCCAGCAGATGCTCTTGTGAGATTCCACAAAAACAAATGGTAGAAATGTTCACCCAAAACGTTAACAAGGACATTGGCTATGATCTAAGGAAAGCCTGTTTGTCCACCTTCAAGGATGTCATTGAAAAAGGCTTAGCAACAGAAAAGGTCCTAATTGAACAAGGAGTCATTAAGATATTCAAGGAAAACAAAGATGACTTTAAAGGAAAATACAAGCCAAGATTTTGGAATAAAAACAAGAACACAGTCAATGATGGTGTTGTTGATGCCAACACAGTGCAACCTAAATTCATCTTTTTAGGATCAAGTTCTACAAACAATCAAGTAAATACTCAAACAACTCCTAGATCACGAAGGAAGTACACCCCATTGGGAGAACCACTTGAGTCAATTTTCAAGAAGCTTGTGGCAAACAAGATAATCACGGTTCCAGATTTTCCTCCATATGAACCAAAGGTTAAGCCGAATTGGTGGAATGATGATGAGTATTGTGAATTTCATAAGAGCAAGGGTCATAAGACAGGAAATTGTCATCGACTGAAGAACATCGTACAGGATCTCATTGATAGAGGTGACATTGAGATTGAGAGACACTCATCCAATCAAGAACATGAGATGTTTAAGGAACCATTCCCAAAGCACGATAATGGAAAAGCTAAAGTCACAGATGATCAAGCCAACTGTACTAGAGCACCTTAGAACTATGATTCAACTATCAATCATATCTCGATGGATAATCATATCTCTACTATTACCATCAAGAACAAAAACCCTGAGAATCTTCCTCAGCGACCTAAGATTGCCCTAAGAGGTGTTGGATCTTCTTCGGAACCTACCTCTGAATGTCATGTTACAACCCGTCGAGGTAAAATTACTTTGCCAGGAGCTTCAACTAAAAACACCACTTCTTCATTAACCAAACCTGAATATGACCTTGTGGAATAGTTAGGGAAGACACCCGCGCTCATCTCCATACTTGAGCTTTTACGCATATCCCCCGCTCATAAAGCTATTCTTGACACAATCTTAAGAGACACTGCCGTTCCTACTGATCTGAACGTGGACCAGTTTCAAGCCATGGTGGGATACCTTTCCATTCCACACTCCCTTACATTCACAGAAGCTGATGATGCCTCCATAAGTCAGCCACATAATGCACCATTACGTATTGAAGCCTTCATACACAAACATCGAATAAAGCGAGTCCTGATAGATGGAGGAGCTGGTCTAAACATTTGTACATTGAGCACCATTAAACAATTGGGATATTCTGATAAAGCTGTGAATTCAACAAATCAAATCACCATCAAGGCATATGATGATGAAGAACGCTCATCCAAGGGCACAGTCACCTTACCTCTAAGAATTGGGCCAGTCACAAAGGATGTGGTTTGTCAGGTTCTAGATCTGGATCTCACTTATAATATATTGTTAGGACGTCCTTGGATTCATGAAATGAGGGCAGTCCCATCGACATATCATCAATGCATTAAGTTTCCTCACAACGGAGTCGAGGTAACAGTTAACGGTGATCCTAATCCGTTCATATATTGCAATAACTTGAGATCACATACTAAGACCATCATTCCCAGCAATCGCGAAGCTGTTCCTTCTTCGACATACATTGATCCTGAGTCATTGAAACCTTCGACATCAAAACAAGGTGAACTTCAAGGCAAATTTCAGGACAAAGGCATGGGAGAATACACTTTAAATCAGACCATGTATTTACGACAAGTCACGAGCTCTCCAAAAGAATACGGAAGACCACATCCTAACAAGCAAATATCCATCATGGCATTCAAATGGGATCCTACTACCTTTCAAAGATGGGGCGAACTGGAAGAGGAAAGTTTATACAAAATGCTCTACAAAGACATTGAAGATGATACACAAAAACAGATCAATATACCCTATGAGAAATATGGCAAAGGCTTCAAGATTCTACAAAAATTTGGGTATGATGGAAAAAGCCCTCTTGGGTTACGCAAAGAAGGCGTTATGGAGCCCTTACAACCTGAATTGACTGTAAAAAGGGAACGCTCAAAAGGACTTGGTTTTCTGACTTCCAAGATCCATACTAAAAGGACAGAAGAAGCCTTACAAATCAAAGCTGCCAAAATTCAACAAGAGAATTGCTATTCCACAGATTCCAACGAATGGGAATGGGGTTCCGACAAGTCTTCCAGTGACTACGAGCTCACCGAGACATTCAGAGAGCCAGATAAACCCACAGAAGAGGAGGAATTTTATAATAAATTCAGAGTTGGTCAAGAAACAACCCATGAGGAGTCTACATAGTCCTTGTCTCAAGGTTCTAGGTTGAAATCACATAGGATGAGAACACCTGTTCTGGAATGCGCTACTAGTGATGATAATTTGGATTCGCTCGTGATCGAGACTGATGAGGAGAGTGCCATCGATGTCCTCGATAATTACCTCGA
Source organism: Cryptomeria japonica (assembly GCF_030272615.1). NCBI lineage: Eukaryota > Viridiplantae > Streptophyta > Pinopsida > Cupressales > Cupressaceae > Cryptomeria > Cryptomeria japonica. The sequence continues at coordinate 717,171,147 of NC_081405.1, read as the reverse complement.
CATACCCGAATATAACCACATCTTCACTCTTAACCCCGCAAACTCCGAAAGCATTAAAGGCCTTCCCCTTGTTCACCACCAACTCATTGACTGGGATTATGAAGGGCCAGCACAGTTTGACACATTTCAAAATGATGAAGCTATTATTGACTATCTTGGCATACGAGATGATCTTCCCCTTGGGGACCATAAAGCAGGATACACTATAGAACTCAACAACATGGCATATTTTGGTGAGGGTGTCGGACCTTCCAGTTGCAAAAATGTGAAAATAAGAGAAAATCAAGGATCTTATGGTGAAAACCACACTGTGGCGCTATCTGATCCCAAAAAAGTAAAAAGAAAGGACGTATCTGAGGGCGAAAACCTCTCTGAGGCACCCGAAGATGGAAGGCTCGACATCCTCCCAGCTTCGTATGAGGAAAAGTCATCCATGCTGGTAGAGGAGACTATCAAGACAAACATTGGTACGGAAGAGGTTCCACACAACATATTCCTGGCTAAATCATTGATAGAGTTCGAAAGGTCACAGTTCATAAGCTTCTTTAAGGAAAGACAAATCAACTTTGCATGGTCATACGCTAACATGCCTGGATTGGATCTGGATTTGGTAATGCATCATCTGACAGTCAAACTTGGGGCAAAACCAGTAAAACAGAAATTAAGAAAAATGCATCCACAAGTGGCATTACTAGTCAAAGCAGAGCTGGAGAAGTTATTGGATGTCGGATTCATACGCCCAATTGATTATCCTGAATGGATCTCCAATTTAGTACCTGTCAGTAAACCAGATCGTAGCATCAGAATTTGCACAGATTTCAGAGACATCAACAAAGCTTGTCCAAAGGATGACTTCCCATTACCAAACATTGACTTGATTGTTGATCTTACAGCAGGTCATGAAATGCTATCATTAATGGATGGATTCTCTGGCTACAGTCAGATTAGAATCGCACTCGAGGATCAACACAAAACATCATTTACTTGTCCGTGGGGAACTTTCTGCTGGAACGTCATGCCCTTTGGGCTGAAAAATGCAGGTGCTACATATCAAAGGGCAATGACCGCTATCTTTCATGATCTCATGCACATAACGGTGGAAGATTATGTTGATGATCTCTTGGGTAAATCAGTAGACAGAAATACACATCTGGACATACTGTCAGTCGTCTTTGATCGGTTGGAAAAATACAAAGTAAAATTAAATCCCAAGAAATGTGTCTTTGGAGTAACCTCCGGGAAGCTCCTAGGATTCATTGTGTCCAAAAGAGGAATCGAAGCCGATCCAGCAAAAGTCAAGGCTATCTTGGACATGCCGCCACCCGGAAATATCAGTCAACTTCGATCCTTACAAGGAAGACTCCAGTCCATTCGAAGATTCATAGCACAACTGGCAGATAAGTGCAATCCTTTTCAACACCTACTACATAAAAATATCAAATTTCAATGGGATGATAACTGTCAACAAGCTTTTCAGACGCTCAAAGATTATCTTTTGAATCCACCAGTTTTGATGCCACCAGTTCCAGTTCAACCTTTGCTACTATACATATTTGCTACTCCAACAGCACTGGGGGCACTCTTAGCACAACAAAATGCTGACGGCAAGGAAAAAGCAGTATACTATATCAGTCGCACAATGGTGGGATATGAGCTAAACTACATGCCAATCAAGCGTGCCTGTCTCGTAGTGGTCTTTGCTTCGCAGAAATTACGACATTACATGCTTACTCATAAGACTAAGTTAGTTGCAAGGATCGATCCATTGAAATACCTCCTCAATAAAGCAACACTTACTAGGCGACTAGCCAAATGGGTAATGATACTTAGTGAATTCGACATCGAGTATGTGGACAGAAAAGCAATAAAAGGACAAGCCATCGCGGATCAATTAGCAGATGCCCCCATGATTGATGATGTTCCTCTAAATTCAGAATTTCCAGATGAATCCATTTTAATAATATCATATGCAAAGCCATGGCAACTATATTTTGACGACTCATACACACAGCATGGGGCAGGAGCTGGTATTCTCTTTATAACTCCTCAAGGCGATTCTATACCAAAATCATACCGCTTATCATTTCCTTGCACTAACAATATAGCGGAATATGAGGCATTAACAACAAGATTACGAATTGCAGTTCAGTGGAAGATCCAGGAACTTCATGTTTTCGGGGATTCCCAACTTGTCATCCGTCAAGCAACTGATGATTACCAAACAAAAGATGAAAATTTACTGCCTTACAAGAAAATGGTGGATGATTTGAGACAACACTTCACAAAGATAGATTTTGAGCAGATACCAAGAGAGCAGAATCGTGCCACAGACGCCATGGCTACAATTGCCTCACTGATTGATCTACCTCAAAATGAGACCTGCTATGAGTTCTTGGTGGATAACCTTTAGGTTCCTTCATATGAGATTACTCCTACTAAAATGATATATGTTGTTGGTCCCGAATCCCAGTTATATGGTTCCATTTTCACATACCTACATGATGATACTTTACCTCCCGATCTATCAAATAACCAACGTCGCACCTTCATTTGCCAATCCTCTCGATATGTCATTTTAGCTGATATCCTATACCGACGAGGTCTAGATGGCACTCTTCTTAGATGTTTAGAAAGCGACGAAGCTCAGATTGCGTTACGTGAAGTGCATGAAGGGATATGTGGTCCACATGCTAGTGGTCCTACCTTGGCCAAGAAACTCATTAGGACTGGATATTACTGGCCCAATATGGAAAAAGACTCATATCAGTTTGTCAAGAAATGTAAGCAATGTCAAATTCATGGAGACCTCATACATGCGCCAGCACAAGAATTACAACCACTTGTGTCTCCTTGGCCCTTTTGTCAGTGGGGACTCGATCTCATAGGCAAGATTCACCCTCCTTCTTCCAATGGTCATAAATTCATTATCACAGCCACAGAGTACTTCACAAAATGGATTGAAGCCGTACCTCTCACACAAGTCACTGGAAAACAGATTGCTACCTTCATCCTTAACTATATCATATGTCGATATGGTATTCCTGTTTCCGTTATTACTGATAACGGGCGTCCCTTCAAAAATCAGGATGTTCGTGAACTCTGTGACCGCTTCCATATTTCCCATCGTTTCTCCACACCATATTACCCCCAAGGTAATGGCCAAGCTGAGGCGTCTAATAAAACAATTCTTAAAATCCTCAAGAAGACAGTCGACGATGCTAGCCGTAATTGGCATATCCAACTCAATCCTGCACTTTGGGCCTACCGCACAAGTGTCCGCACACCTACAGGAGCTACACCCTATTCACTAGTCTATGGTTCTGAAGCCATCTTGCCCATTGAAGTCGAGTTACCTTCTTTACGGGTCTCTTTGCAAAACATCATTGCTGATGAAGACTACAGGGTCTCTAGCTTACAATAACTAGAACTGCTGGATGAACGGAGACAAACTGCTTTTAATCATCTCAAGGCTTACCAACAACGAATGAGTCACAGCTACAACCATAAGGTCAAGCCTCGCACATTTGAGGTAAGTGACTTGGTTCTCAGAGAAAACCCCAAGAATCAGCAAGACAGAGAGAGGAAGGGCAAGTTCGAACCAAACTGGCTTGGTCCTTACATCATCACAGCAGCATATGGATCTGGGGCATATCAACTCTCAACTACAGAAGGTGAACCTTTGGAGGATCCTATCAATAGCATGAACCTTTGCAGGTTCTACACATAGCTCTTCAGAGTATCCTAATTCAAAAATACAAAAAAAAATCAAAAAATTTCAAAAATACAAAAAAAAATTATAAAACAAAAAAATCGTTACTTGGTGAAAACCTGGCAAACAGGCGCCTTGTGACACAAAAAACATTGAAAAATCGAAAAAAGTAAAGAGAAATAATTTCGTCCAACGGTGAAAACCACTTCGGTGGCGCCCTGGGCAAGTACCATGGTGAAAACTGGGTCACCAGCGCCATGCGTAGAGAAATTGCTCCTCCCTCCTTCAGGATTCACTTTCATCCTTTCACTTCGCACACACTCACAACCTATTCATCCATAATAAACTTACCCAGTCCCATCATGGCTTGTTATTGATCTACCTAAGATTGGTTAGCCATTCATAATAAACCTCCCTTTTCACATCCCTTTCCATCCATAATAAATCAGATCCTATCTGTGGCTAAAGCAAAATCCTACGTCTAGTGATGGGTGTGGAACTGAGAACATCACATGTTTCAAGGAGTAAAGTTTCTTCCAGCTTTCTTCAGTCTATTCGTGCACAATCCGCAATAAAACAACATTTGCATCACAGATCCGCAATAAAGTTTCATCTTCTCCGCAATAAAGTATCAGTTTCATGGATTCAATCAGTTTCAAATGAGACACAGCAGCAACAATGGGCTTCAACAAATCAAATCTTTCAACAGACTCAGACAACATATGGTTCAGTGCTATCTATCCATTTTGTGAAAGTAAACATTGTGACCACAATCAAATAAGACTTATACAAGTGACAAGAGACACTAAATTTGAGGACTACAGTGGATGTTGGTGTCGAGCCTTGGTTTTCTTTTGATTTTATCTTTTGGTGACATGTCTTTTAGCTTTTCCAGGATGTCTTTGACTAGAGATTCTATTTCCAGGATGTCTTTGACTAGAAAGGCGAGGATGGGATATCATCACCTATTTGTATTTACTATCTGTGGATTGTCTCTTAGTAAGGCTATGACTTGTCCAAGGATATGAGGACACTGTGCGTCTAGTGTGAACTGGGGCATTCCTTGTTTGTGACTGTCTTATCTCCATGCAAACAGGTACAATGACTTTCTGGGTCGAACATATGCCTCGATTGTCATAACCTACTTGCCATAATAAAGCTCAATGATGATAACGCACAAGAAGCTCTTTCACTTTCATATCTTTTGTCTTCCATCCCCCTTTCTTGATTGACTTCCATCGTCCTTCTCGAGTCCGCATAGACTGCTATCACATGACTGAGTATAATGACACACCAAAAACATTGGCATTTCATGTAGTTGCACCTACATTACCACATATAAGCATTTAATACATACATATAGATATCACAATTGCATCACATCCTGCACACAACACCTGTTAGCACAATTTGCATTATCATATTCATCTGCATTACTTACATTCACATTTACATCATGCATACATATATAAAACATAAAAGAACAAAATAAATATTGCATTGCATCATATACATATTTGCATCCATATCATAAGCATCACATAGAAACATACATCATTAAAACATCTCATCACATAGGTACACATGCATATAGCTGCCGCAAAGATGAATCATCTCATATATATATAAAGTGTCATGATACAATGATGTCAAAAAAATCATATGGCTACAAAAACACCCGCAGGTGTCTACAATACAAAATAATGGTACAAAATTGATACAATGGGAGCCCTCTAAGGCTATGATGAACTGCCTCCCTCGGAGCCGCCTCACCTCGGTGGAATCTGAGCCCTTGAGGGACCCGCCCCAGGATCACCCTGCCTATCTCCTCTATCTGGTGGTGGTGGAGGACCCATGACCCCACCACTCGATTCCTGCCTCCTCCGACTCCCTCCCGTAGCTGTCGCTGTACGCGACGGTCTATGGAAGCTCCTCGCCCGCTGATCTGTCGGTACTGCACCATAGTAGAGGTCGCTCCAGTACCCTATCTCCTCTCCAGCCCGCAGGACATATGCGTAGCCTGCCCCTGTGTCCTCCGCCGCCTGCCTCCCTGCCCTCAGCGCTCTCTCAGCCTTTGTGTAGCGCTGAATCGCCTGGTCTCTCTCCCGCTTAGTATCCCTGAGCCTCGTCCTGAGTCGGTCTCTCTCCCGCTCCAGCTCCTGTATCTCATCTGCCTGACCCTGGCAGATCTCCCTGAGCTCAATCAGCTCATCCTCCTCTGGATCCCCACCCTCTGCCGCTGCCTGTGGCTCTCCCTGAGCGGGTGCCTACCCCTGTACCTGTGTTGGTGCCTATACATGCACCTGTCTCTGTCCCTGCACCTGTCCCTGTACCTGTCTCTGTCCCTGTCTCTGCCTGGGACCCTGTGCTGTTGGTACCTGTAGGGGTAAGCCACCGCGACCCCTCACCACCCGAGCCTGCTGTTCCTCTCCACCCTCTCTCTGAGGTGCAACCCTCCTCTCCCCAACTACTCCCCTCCACCTCCGTCGGCCTCTCCCCCCATCACCTCCGCCATCATCATCCTCATCTCCTCCTCCATCTCCCTCCACCAGCTCCCCTGGATCTGTCAGTCGTGGGAATGGATGCTCCGCCCAATATGCTGAATACTCAGCATCCATCCCAGCATCGTCGACCTCTGGTCACATGTCCTAGGGTAGGGGTACCATCTCTGCCAGCTGTGTGACCGCCTGATCATATGACAATAAAGGCCCAAACTACGCCTGATCCCTAACTGTACGAGCATACATACCCGAACCTCGTGGCATCCTCTGGATCCTGCCATACTGCCTGCATACCCTATCCACAAGCTGCCTCTCTAAAACATAGGGCGTCCGCCCAATCAGATACCTGCTCCGGAAGGTGTATGGCAGCTCCATGGCGTCATCCTCCCACTCCTCGCATCCTAGATACGGTCTCCAGATAACTGCATCAATATCATCCAACACTCGCCGCCAATGCTCCAACCTGCCAATCCGCGGCTGCGAGGTGATCATGTCGTATAAGTGAACAAAACTGCGTCCATGTCCCCTGCCTCGGAAGTGTATCGGCCTCGTCACTGGCAGATGCTTATAGGCCCAAACCTGCAGTAGTGTCACCCCGCAGCCCAATCCCACTGACCCATGGTATACAAACTGGTGAAGCTCATAGTATAGGTGGGCCAATACACATGGTCCCCAGGCATATCTGGTGTGATCTGTCATCAGTGTCTCCAGTGCTCCCCCCAGCCCACAGCCAATCCCCGTGTCGCCCTGTCTGGGCATAGAAATCCACTGATCGCTCCTCCGATCACGGCCGACAATGCTAACCCTGTGGCGGTCATAGTGTCCCATGCTACGTGTCCTGCCCTCATCTCTAGTCCGGGATCCTGGAACACCCGTCTCAATGCCTCCCTGTCTCCGTCACGATCATATGGAATCAACTCTCCATCAATCGGTATCCACAAAATCCTATAGACATCCTCAAGGGTGACTGTCATCTCACCCATCGGCAAATGGAAAGTGCATGTCTCAGAATGCCATCTCTCGGCAAGTGCAGTCAGCAAACCCATGTTTGTCCGAAACTCAGGCACATACAATATATGTCTCAAGCCCATCTCCTCGATGGCAGCTCTATCCTGAAACGATAGCTCTGGTCGCAATCTCTATGTCGATGAGAATCTCTCCCGTGACTCCAACATAGGCAAGTACTCCTGCAGTCAAGCAAATCAATCATGTCAGTCATGGTGGCATTCACTGTTTATCACAAAATGCTACTTCTTTATCTAAATGCATATGGTTATCTATCCTAGTGACACTCACTGTTCATCACAAAGTGTTGCTTCTATCCTAGTAGTGCTCCCTGTTCATCACAAAGTACTACGTGGGTGACACTCACTGTTCATCACAAAGTGTTACTCACATTTGCACTCCCTGTTCATCACAAAGTGCTGCTCATACTTTGGGTACTCCCTGTTCATCACAAAGTACTCTATCTTGGTACTCATTGTTCATCACAAAGTGCCTTGATCTATCCTAGTCTTCCTAGAGGACCTACTTGAGTGTATCCTCTCAGCAGCTTATCCAATCGACAGCGTATGTTCATCACAGAATTGCCGATTTGACCTCGAAGACCAAAACTTGCATTTTTTCAACGCAAACGCGCTTGACTGACACAAACGCGCCTACAGACTACACAAGCACGCCTGTATAGCATAGACGCGCCTGTATGACATAGATGTGCCTAAGCTGTGCACAAACGCGACTTTACTACGCAGACGCCCTTGAGCATCGCAGATGCCCTTGCGCATCACAGACGCGCCCGCATTTGACGCAAACGCGGTTCCAGACACAGACGTGCCTGGCACCGACACAGACGTGCCTGTCGGACACAGACGTGGCTGGCACCGACGCAGACGCGGTTGCACGTTTTCAAACTTTTTTGTACCCTATTCCTAAGCGCATTTATTGCTCTAACTAGCATGCATTAATGACAAAAATAAATGCGTCAAAATACGAGGAGGCTTGGTGGTACCTACCGGCTCTCCTGCCTCTGCTGGCCTCTGAAATCGTCGAACGCGGTCGAATCTATGTACGGAAGCCATCACTGCTGACTGCTGCTGCTCTTTTCTTGCTCTGCACTTTGATCTCGTGAAGGTGTAGATGACAATGAGGATGTCTTTTGCCCGTGGTCTATCTTATAGCCTACCCTAGCCTTAGCCTTCGTTTCCCGAGTCAGTTTTCCTCATCTCGTGACTTTGTCACTTTATTCGGTCAATCCATTCTAGCCTTTCTTTCTTATCGAGAGATTGTCTGCAATCTTTTCAGACATTTTCATCCAATCTCTCGAGGGGGCATATCATTCCCATTCTGGGGCAACTCTGTATCAGTTCATCTTATCTTCTTTGAAACAACGCGACAAGCCGCATTGTCTCAAAGAGGGGCAAAATGTAGACACCTAAAACTTTCATGTCTAATTAAATAAATATTTTATTTATTTAATTATCCAAACTTAATTCTTCTATTAATTAAATAAATCTTTATTTATTTAATTAATTCATTTATCCTCTTCTAGCCTTATTTCTCATTTAAATAAATACATTTATTTATTTAAATTATCATTTTCCTAAATTAAATAAATATTCTTATTTATTTAATTATCCTACTTCTTCTATTAATTAAATAAATCTTTATTTATTTAATTAATTCATTAGCCTTTTCTACCCATGACACATGTCATTCATCTCTTAATTCATACACTACCTACCCCTCTCATTATTTTATTATTTCTTCTACCTACCCTCTAATCATAGCCGACCTCCTTTTACACCTCTCAATCTTATCCCTCCATTTCATATAGTGTCTTCTATATAAGAAGATGCTTCCTTCATTATCAAACCCTAATCATTCTAATCAATCATCCTAATCGACAATTTGGAGGACTTGACTACACTACGATCCTACTTGCAACCACATTCCATTCTTTGTTGAGCTCTTGTGCATATAAAATCTGAGAGCAAATATATCAAGCAAGATCAATGGAGATAGGAAGCATGGAGATCAAAACCCTATTGGACATGTGATGGTATAATCTTTGTGATTTCATTTGATTTGCATTGTCTTAGGTAATCTTCATATGTTATGATGGATCTTTGTTGATTGTTAGGCTAGGGTTTTGTGGTTGGATTCATTTAGCCTTTCAATATTGTTATTATTGTTATCCATTTTCACCATACACAGTTACCAATTCAAGTTGGCCCCATAAAAAGAGATACTATGTGCTAGGTCTTAGACATAGACCTCACATACAATATTTTATTAGGTCGACCCTGGATACATGAAAGGCAAGCAGTGCCTTCTACGTATCACCAGTGTGTCAAATTTCCCTATAACGGACAAGAGGTCTCTATATCTGCTGATCACAATCCATTTCAACATTGTAATGCAATGGGCGCAGCCCAGGACAATTTGGTTCCCCATAATAGGGAAAAACAGAAATCCTCAACATCAGATCTACAGAAGGCAAAGTCTGAATCATTACCTGGAGATTTCAAGCAGAAAATGTAATCAGAGAACAAGGCATGGGGGAATACTCTTTGGAACCCATGTGTTTGGCTAACTTACCAGCATCACCCAGATCTCATGGATTACCTACAACATCAACACATCAGGTAACTCAGCCCATCACCAACACTCTAGCACATGAATCAAAGGAAAAGGACATCCTTAGCTGGTTATACAAAGATGAGGAAGAAGATAACAGAGCAGCTGCTCTGGACATAGTTCTACCAGCACACCTATATGGAAAGGGCTACTTAATCATGCAACAAATGGGATATAATGGTAAAGGACCTATTGGAAAATGCAAAGGAGGAGTCACTGAACCAATAGACCTTCCTTCACAGCTCAGTAGGGACAAAACATGATTGGGCTGTAAACTCACTTTCCTACTAAGAAAGATACCACACATGAATCCAAAACCTCAATGGAAAGAAAAGAAGAAGTACAAAGAAGAATCCTGACAAGAAGCACTATTTGAGTCAGCCGAAACAATCTGCAAGGACCGTGAATGTAAATAATAAAAACAACATCAGGAGAAACTCCTTAATCACAAGAAGGCCATATCTGCAGCAGTAGCTCATATTCAAACACCAATATCTAAAAAAGCAAAACTACCTCCTGATATCATTATTTCTCCCCAAGAAGGAACAGTATATGAGAAAATACAAAAGGTAGAAGCATGATCCGACATAAAATCAGCAAAAACTATCAAACTGGTATCAATCATCAAAGACCTATTCTCACCATACAACATACCTGTTTACAACACTGAAAAGATATGGGATGATAACTCTGAGACCGATTCCAATGAATATTAATGGGGTAGCTACTCAAATGCCACTGAAGATACCGCTGAAAATACTAGTTCCATATCCCTTTCTCAAGAAGAGCATAACGCAAAAATTAGACTACCTGAATTTGGACCACATAATATCTATGACGCTAAGGAAAGCAAGCAGAAACATTATGAACAAGTCTATATGGAGGATGATACCATCGAAAACCTCGACAAAATCCTGAACTTCTTTAGCACCCGAACCAATCACGATGAAACCTCTGTCTTGACACTTACAGTAGTAGAACTTGATCCACCAAACGATTCCTTACCACTTATCTTTCCTGACCTCATTGACTAGGATGAACCCGAAATACATGATATACCAATTTTTCCAGACGATGAATCTATTATCCACTACCTATGTATCGTTAACCCAGAAACAAACTCTACCAGTGAATGAAATAAAGATGTCTGCAACCAAGGGAGTGCCAAGTCTCTCAGTCGCAAAAATGAACCAAATAAAAGATCTGATGTTGAAAACCAATCAATGGCAGCTCTAGATCACAAAAAAGTAAAAATAAAGGATGCATCTGAGGGTGAAAACCTTTTTAAGGCACCTAAAGATGGGAGACTTGACACTCTTCCTGAACATTTTCATGAGTGATCACCCATATTGATTGAGCCCACTCAATCAATCAACATTGGTACTACAGAAGCAGCCAAAAACATACACCTGGCAGAATCTCTGACAAAGGAGAAAAGATCAGCATTTATCATTTTTTTTAAAGAAAAGAAAATTAACTTTGCTTGGTCATACGCAGATATGCCCGGAATTGATCCACACTTAATCATGCATCACTTGTCCATCTCTCTAGGAGTTAATCCAGTCAAGCAAAAACTACGAAAGATTAATCCACATGTGGCACTTGTGGTCAAAGCTGAACTGAAGAAACTATTAGATGTCGAATTCATTCGACCCATCGACTATGCCAAATGGATTTCCAACATAGTACCAGTATCAAAACCAGACGACAGTATCAGAATCTGCACTGATTTCAGAGATGTCAACAAAGCCTGTCCAAAGGACGACTTTCCTTTGCCCAGTATCGACATAATTGTAGACCTCACAGTGGGCCATGCAATGCTCTCACTAATGGACGGTTTTTCAGGCTATAATCAAATAAAAATAGCCCCAGAAGATCAAGATAGAACAACGTTTACATGTCCTTGGGGAACGTACTGTTGGAATGTTATGCCTTTTGGCTTAAAGAATGCAGGAGCTACTTATCAACGAGCAATGACAACAATCTTTCATGATATGATGCATACCTTCATGGAAGACTATGTGGATGATTTACTAGCTAAATCCTTCACTAGAGAAGAACACCTTAGCATCCTAACAAAGATTTTTGATCGATTGGAAAAATTCCAAGTCAGGCTCAACCCTAAGAAGTGTGCCTTTGGGGTTACATCAGGCAAGTTACTAGGCTACATAGTCTCAGCTAAAGGTATTGAAGTGGATCCAGCAAAGGTACAAGCCATTATGGAGATGCCACCACCAAAGAATATCAGTCAGCTCTGCTCTCTACAAGGACGACTTCAATGAATCAAGCGATTCATCGCTCAACTAGCCGATAAAAGTCTACCATTCAATCACTTGCTACATAAGAATGTACCTTTTAGATGGGAAGCCAAGTGTGTAGAATCTTTTTATCAAATCAAACAGTATCTAATAAACCCACCAGTTCTAGTACCACCAATAGCAGGAAAGCCACTCATTTAATACATTTCAACAACAGATATATCACTGGGGGCACTATTGGCACAAGAAGATCAACAAGGAAAGGAACGAGCCATATACTACATCAGCAAGACATTGAATGGCTATGAACTCAACTATACATTCATTGAGAAGGCTTGTCTAACAGTAGTCTTCGCTTCTCAAAAGTTCTGACATTATATGCTAGCACACACAATTAAGCTAGTGGCAAAAATTGATCCTCTCAAATATCTACTCAGGAAGGCAGCTCTTACAGGTCGATTGGCTAAATGGGTCATGATTCTCAGTGAATTTGATATCCACTACATAGAACAAAGAGCTATCAAAGGACAAGCAATTGCAGATCAACTAGCTGAAGCACTGCTACCAGGAAAACAAACTATGGAGATTGAATTTACGGAAAACGATGTTCTTGCTATTTCTACCAAGCAATGGACCCTATACTTTGACGGATCCTACACACAACATGGTTCAAGTGTTGGCATTCTATTTATCACTCCTGAAGGACACACTATACCAAGATCATATAGGCTGATGTTTCCATGCATAAATAATGTGGCTGAATATGAGGCATTGGTTATAAGCATCAAAATGGACATAGAATGGAAAATCACGGAGTTAATGGTCTACGGAGATTCACAACTAGTCGTCAATCAAATAAAAAATGACTATCATACAAAAGATGACAAGCTACTACCCTACAAACGAATGGTGGATGACTTCAAACAGTATTTTGTACACATCACCTTCGAGCAAATACCAAGGTTAAACAAAAAAGCAGCCGATGCAATGGCTACTATCACTTCATTACTCCAGATCCTAGAGCAACAGAGTCGTTACGAGTTTTTGGTAGAGCAACTGTTCTCCCCAGCCTATGACCACTCTAAATCCCATGTTATCTATGCCTTGACTAGTTCAGATTCTCCTTTGTATGGACCGATATATGATTATCTAAAGAACAACATCCTACCCATTCACCTATCTCGAAACCAAAAACATAATTTTATCTGACAAGCCGCTCATTATACCCTTACTGTTGATACTTTGTACCGTCGAGGTCTAGATGGTACTCTTCTTCGTTGCCTTGATCATAATGAATCTGATTCCGCTTTACACGAGCTTCACGAAGGTATTTGTGGCACACATTCTAGTGGGACTACTCTTGCTAAAAAGATTTTAAGAATGGGATATTACTGGCCGACAATGGAAAAAGATTCTTATCATTTTGCAAAAAAGTGTCCTAAATGCTAGATCCATGGCAATCTGATACATGCACCAGCACAAGAATTGCAGCCATTTACAACATCCTAGCCCTTTTGTCAGTGGGGACTCGACTTGGTCGGGAAAATTCATCCTTCATCTTCACATGGACACAAGTTCATTATAACTGCAACAAAATACTTTAACAAGTGGATAGAGGTAGTCCCCATGACCACAATGACTGGAAAACAAATTGCCTCTTTTATCCTAAATTATCTAATCTGCAGATATGGTATTCCAAGCTCTATCATCACCGATAATGGACGACCTTTCAAAAACCAAGATGTCTGAGAACTATGTGAACAATTCAAAATACAACATCAGTTCTCTACACCATACTACCCACATGGGAATGGTCAAGCAGAAGCATCCAACAAGACAGTACTGAAAATCCTAAAGAAAACAGTGAATGATGCAGGCAAAGATTGGCATGTACAACTCAATCCAGCACTTTGGGCATACAAAACTAGCATCCGCACACCTACAGGAGCAACACCTTTCTCATTGGTCTATGGATCATAAGCTATTTTACCCTTGGAGGTAGAAATTCCATCTCTCAGAGTCTCTCTAAAAGGCTTAATCCCAGATGAAGAGTATCGAGTCAACCGACTACAAGAACTGGAACTATTAGATGAAAGACGTCAGCATGCTTACACTCATCTCAAAGCATATCAGCAACGCATGTGCAGAAGCTACAATCACAAGGTCATTCCCCAAAATTTCAAAGCTGGTGACCTAGTCCTCAAGGAAAATCCAAGAAATCAGCAAGATCGAGAAAAGAAAGGGAAATTTGAACCCAATTGGTTAGGTCCCTATGTCATCATATCAGTCTATGGATCAGGTGCTTATCAGCTAACAACTTCAGAAGGAGATGTGCTCGACGAACCAACTAACAACATTCATCTGAAGAAATACTACACTTGAGTAGTCTAATGCATAGAAAAAGTCAAAAACAATAAAAAAAATCAAAAAAATCAAGGAAAAGCAAATAAAAAGGTACAATAAAAGCAACTAGTGAAAACCTGGTAACAGGCGCTTTTGTGAAAGGACATCTCCTTTATCTATATCCACATCCTTATCTCCGCAGTAAAACACTATCGGCCATCGCCCGACACTTCGCAAATATCCATTCAGGACATACTTAGCGTAGTCACTATCCTGATTTATCCATCTGTCCTTTCACCACATTTTACCATGGCTTGGTAATCACTGTATATGCCCGTGTCGAGAGGTACACTTAGCTAGAGACAATAATTGTCAAAACTTACAAGCATGTTCAAACCGTCAAGACTATTTGCAAAACTCAGAGCATCATGTCCAACAAACAAAAACTTACACAAACCCAAATCAAAACATCGATCGATAAAAGATTCACAAGAGAAATATGATGGATGATTTTCTGAAGTACCAAATGTTGCATTTTGCCTAAAGTCTTGACTATTTTTCCATTTAAACTTTTTGAATTATTGGATTCTGTAAATTTCCTCAACAATGCTTCCAAGCTAGAGAACATCGAGAAACTTCAATATTTTCTTAGTCTTCTGTCGGTGAGGCGATCATTTGTACTGTGTAGATATTTGTCTCGAGACATGATTCACAACATATCACTGAAGACACAATTCCACTTTACGCATATAAATGGTTTAATCTTGTCTGTTTATACGCAATCCGCACTCTGGTTGTCCTGGTTCAATTATACCTTGACGCTTGTGCTATCTTGCAAAATCAAACATCATGTAAATTTTTCTTAGGTTATCATGGTTCAATTATACCATTATGCTTGTATAAATTTTCAACATATCCAAAGATCAATCTATGTTCAATGATGATACATATATCGAAAGAAAATAACATGTGGTTATATCGGATGACAAATACAGAATGAGGATGCTCCAAAAACAATTAGTTGCATATCATTTTACAATTAGTTGCACATCAAATCATACATCTCATTTTCAAGATACATCTCACAACATATCAAATCATACATCTCATAAACATCATACATTTACATAATTGCATTTCACTTCATCATAACATCTATCTAAGCATTGCATCATCATAAAATAAGTACAAAGCATATAGAAAGCATGCATCCACAACACATCACATGATCAAAGAAAATGGTGTCATATATATATATATATATATATATATATATATATATATATATATATATATATAATGATCAAAATGTACAAAATCTGTCATGTTTGTGCCCCGCACAACAAAAATAATGATAAAAAATACAAACAGAGACATCGTCTCTCAAGTATGACTATCTCCTGAAGGAGACGATCTCACCGCAAAAGTCCCAGCCCTTGGATCTCCAGGTGGATCATGTCTCGATGGTCCTGTCACACCTCTACTCTCTGACCACGATCCAGTCTCTCGAGATCGACTTGATCTCGACTACATAAAACTCTACACTCGGGGCTCCCTAGGCACCACAGCCTCATAATGTCGACGATAGTACTCCACCTCCTAGGCTCTCAAAGCCATCTCTCTCAAGGTGTCCCTCATCGGACCACCTGCTGCTGCTCTCTGTACGCTCGCTGCGAGCTCCTCTACTCAACCCCGCCGCTCTATCTCAGTGTCGTGCTTGGTGGTCAGTTGTGTAATCTGACGCTGATGCACTAATAACTGTGCCTGTAGCTACTGCACTGTCACCTATAGGGTCCTAATCTGAGCGTCCTCCACATGAGTCAGAATCCGGACCCGTAGGGGCACCTGTGAAGGGGTACCCCCTATCCCTCTACTTATCCTCAGTGCTGGTGGAGGCAACACATTAGTCCTCCTCCTCTGGGCTGGCCGTCTCACCTCATCAGTCCCTCCCACTGCTGCTATCACCTCTCCTACCATCCCCTCACCCCCTGCTCCAATAGCCAAACCTCCTCTACCTCTATCCATCACAACTCATCGAACTGCTCTCTCCACCCACACCCCTCTATCACTACCTCTGTCTCCTCTCCTCCCCCAATCTCCTCTCCCTCATTGTCCTCCTCCACCACCTCCATCATCTCCCTCATCCCCATCTCCACCTCCCTCATCCTCATCATCATCAAAACTGGGCCACATCTCCACTGGATCCGATATCCTCACTACAACACAAGGTACAAACAATCGGGCAAACTTATCTGTCATCCCAGCATCCAAAATCTCTGGGGCATAGTCCTATATTTGGCCTGCTAACTGCACAAACTCCTCTACGGCCACTGCACTATCAATAGTTGGACCCCAATCTGGTATGTCCTGCCTCTAGTGCGCATACAAATAGGTCCCCTGTGGTATCCACTACTGCCGACCAAATTGCCGCAAAACTCTCGTAACCAAAAATCTCTCGATCACAAAAGGGGTCCGCCCTATCAAAAATCGGGTCATGAAGACATATGGCATCTCCAACCCATCCTCAGCCCAAACCTTGCAACTTGTGTATGGTTGCCAGACAACCGTATCAATGTCATCCAATACCCTCCTCCAATACTCTAGCTTGCCTAGGTTCCACTGGACAACTAACCCCCTGTATCCATATGCATAGGCACGTCCAACAGGCCTATCTCTATCCACCAATAGCCTAGCTATGGGAATGTGATCCCAGCACCATACCTGTAGAAGTGTCATGCCAGCTGACAAACTGCCGTAACCCAGGTAGACTACCTCATGCAAGTCCCTGTACAAATGGGCTAGCATAGCCGATCCCCATGTGAACCTGTGACCCTGTGTAACCATCTCCTCCAGCACCACTCCCCATCCCACAGATAGTCCCTTTGACCTACGGTCGGGACATAGAAAACCACCTACAAACCCTACCAGTAGCGATGGAAGAGGTGCATAGTCCAAATCCAGAAACTCCTACCACAGAATCTCGTATCCGCACACTGTATCATCGTGAAATATCTGGCGAAGTACCTCTGTTCCGCCCTCCTCTGACTGCTCATAAGGTAGTAGTGCACCTACTACAGGTATGCGCAGGATCCGGTAACAATCCTCTGGGGTCACTATCATCTCCCCTGTGGCAAAGTGGAAGGTATTCGTGTCATTGTGCCATCTCTTTGCAAGCATTGTAAGTAAACCCTGGTTCACAGTAAACTAAGGCATATCTAATAGGGAAGATAGGCCGCACCTCTCAATAATGTCTAGATCAACTTGTGTCAACCGTGGTATCAATGCCCATGGTATCGGGAACCGCTCGCATGACTAAACCACTCCCAATCGCTCATGTCAAACAACAAAACAAGTCCAATATCAGTTTCCTCATCAAAACATAGATATCAAAATCAAAATCACATCAAAAACCATATCAACTTGTAACACAACTCAAGTTTTCAAAAACCATATCAAACTTGTAACACAACTCAAGTCCCCACATCACATCAACGTGTAACACAACTCAAGTTTCCAACCCATATCAACTTGTAAAACAACTCAAGTTCCACAATCATATCAACTTGTAACACAAATCAAACTCCACATATATTAACTTGAAACAATACGAATCAAATCAAGTTTTTATCAATTCCACATCAATATCTATGAATAACTTGAAAAATCACAAATCAAACCAAGTTATATTGGCATTTATATTGGACAAAGTATCAAAACCATGACAACAAACACAGAAACGAAACATTTACACCCATCCCAACAAAACTGACCTTATCCTATCAATTTTCCTCACTCGCAAATCATCCTTTCTCACCAAAACCGACTGCATGCGCTAGCTGAATTTGGCTACGTGCTAGATTGACTCCATGCGCTAACTTGTTTTCTCTATGCGCTATCCTATCTACCCCATGCGCTAGATCGATTCTATGCGCTACCTATTTCTTCCAATGTGCCATCTAATCTTCCCTAAGCGCTAAACCTATCCCATGCACTAACCTATCCTGCGTCTGTGCTACCTATCTAACCCTATGCGCTAGGTCTAACCTACATGCTACTTATCCCTACCCATGCGACTCCCTGTGTCTCTAATGCGCTAATATACATTTATGCGCTAACCTAGAAAATTTGTGCACTAACCTAGCAAATTTATGTGCTACCCTAAGTTTTCGGATGCTACCCAAAATTGAAACCCTTATGCGCTATGAAATTTTTCGTATGCACTAACCAATGACCCCTATGCGCTAAACCGAGAAAACCACGTGCCAAAATTCAAAACATGACCAAAAATGACAAAATAAAAAATCAAAAAGGGGTCAAAAGGGTTGACTTACCGGTGGTCCATACGCGGCAGGCTTCTGATACCTTTGAACGCGCTCAAATCGATGTGTAGAATATGGGACATGCATTTTGTCTTCTCTCCAAAGTCAACAAACACAAATGAGACTAAACAATGCACTTTTCCCCTTTTATAGGGTGAAATAAAATTAGGGTTAGGGGATTGAGAATGTAATTCGCTCGTGGTCTTCCTTGTACCCTCGTACATATCCATATCGAGAGATGAATCAATTACTAGCATTCCACATAGCAAACATTTTACAATGCAAACACAATTATCAAATCAAATCAAATTTTCCAAATTTTTGATTCATCTCCCGAGGGGGCATTATCGACATCAATTATCAAAACTGGGGCATGGCATATCTCAAAAGGACATAAAATTTTTATTTGATCATAAATCACGATGACACATCATTTTCTTTGAATTAACATGTGCACACACGTCACTTCAAAGAGGGGCAAAATGTAGACGTATAAAAATGACCATATTCCTAAATGAATATCTTATGTTCATTTCTCTATTTAATTAAATCCAATTTAATTGAATTACTCACATTCCTCTATTTAATTAAGTAAATTACTCCATTTATTTAAATTAAATTCACTAGACCTCTTTTACCATTTAATAGGATAAATCATTTTATTCAATTAAATCCCCTATCCACTTTTTAATTAAATTCAAATTTAATTAAATATTTTATCCTAAATTGAATAAATCTAATTTATTTAATTTCCCCAAGTACAACCAAATTGAATTAAATTCATTTTATTCAATTAAATCCTATTATCCCTTCATCCACTTGCAAAATCCTACATCTCCCACTTGCTTCCTAAACCCTATTCCTAAACCCTTCTAGACTCTTCTAATCACTTCTAAATTAACCTAACCCATCTTCTAAATATTGTCACATCCCTAAGCAAGGGGAAGTCACTTCTCAAACCCTCAAAGTCTTTGAAAACCCTTAAAGGCTTCAACCACTTAACTTTGGAAGTCTCCCAAACCATTAATGGTTAACTCAACCCTCTAGCATGATTAAAGAATTTCCCTAAACTCAACCTCCATGTAACTCAAGGGTCTCATCAAGCATTTATTGCTTTGACCATGGTTATCCTTAATCCTTTGCACAAGAGTTTATCCTTTGGATAAAACCTTTATCCAATGGGTAATCCTAACTTAACCATAACCCTTACCCCCTAAGATAACCATGAGGTCTTCTCAAGCATTTAATGCTTCTTACATCTCCTCTCAACCAACCCTATGTTGACATTTGTCACCATTTTATTGGTGCAAATTGCAAACATGGATTCCCAACTTTCAAACTCAACCCTTGATTACCTCTTTCAATCCTTGCCATTCATTGCCCTATTTTTGCTATAAATAGAGCTCTCCATCCTCCATTTGAATCATCCAAGTCTTTAGCATCATACTTATACTAAAATCCATCCAAGCTTTAATATATCATTTGTGCTCATCATTTAGCCTCTCTTTTCAATAGGAATTAATCTAAATATGCATGTTTAGAGTATTTTCCCTATCATTTAGCTTAATCATAGACTAGTATATCATGCTAGGATAGTCTTGCTACTAATCTTGTCATCTTATAATATAGTTTATTGCATTTATAGGATCATGCATAGCTTAGGATGCATTTCATCTTAAAATCAACCAAAGCATCCCTCGTTCTTGCATTTGTCATCCCTAAACCACTTTGCTTAGTGATTTGAGAGCAAAGACATTGGTTTGAGGGACCTTGTGAGATAGAGAACCATGGAACCAACCTTGGGAAGCTGAGCCATACTTCATGACTCCTTATCTTGCACCAAGAAGTCCTATGGGTGTGTGAGCAAGGCTCCTTAGGCTTCATTTTTCACATTTCAAGTTCTATCGACCCACTTTTCCCACATACACCAAGAAGTTGATTTGGTAATAAAAAGTTTGACCAAAGTAGAACAATCATAGCCTAGCAAACTCCTTCATGATGTCAAACACTACCACTCCTTTTTAGATGCAAGTTTAGACAACACTAAGGTGACCATATCTCTAACATTAATTTAAATGCAATTCATGTTTGTGTGTAAGGTTTAAATTCGTATACAAGATTCAAATCTATAGGTACATAAAGTAATTTTAGGCATGAAAGTGAACTAAAACATTAGAAACAATTTATCAATCTATAGTAGTCATCTCACATTTCATAATTGTTTTTACCTAATGAAAAATCAAGTTGACAACATTAGATTTGAGCTAAACAACACTATTTATTTATTGAATTTTTTTGCGTAGTTAGGTTTCAACATGCTTTTGATAATAATTATATAGATATTTTTTAAATCAACATTTTAGATCATACTTCTTAATCCATGTGTATTTATTTTAGTAATTAAATCAATCTCAAGTTTTTATATTATATCACACTGTTTATGTATTGTGATTTAATTAATTATCTAGGATATTTATATAAACAACTTTTTTCCTATTTATGTATTAACACAAACTTGTTGTCCAATTAGTAGTCTTTTATTGTTAACTACATTTATAGTTTCTTCATCACAATCATATATTAAATAAAACCTTCAATATGCGTAGATATAGCTAAAAAAAAATGGTCTCCTTTACTATAATTAGATTTAATAAATATAATAATAAATTCACTTTATTTAAAGTTGTGATAAATCATGTATTTAATTTTTGAAATATGGAAATATTGGAAATGAAAGCAGTTATCTAATTTTGGCAATCAATAGATAATTATCTATTTATTAATTGAAACCCAAAAGCATCTAAAATCTAAACTAGTTTCTCTTGGAATTGGTAGATCGATTTTAAGCATCATAGATTTGATCTCAAGTTCGAATAATTTTAAATTTTATGTAGATTTGATTTGTGTTGTATGGATTTGAACTAATAGAGTGTGCTACAAAATCTTCTATTTTCCTAAACACCTTAATATCTAGGAATTGTCAAGGTGGTTTATTAGGGATATTGTTGTTTTAATTAGTGAATGTCTTCTTCTACATCAACCCCCTAAGTGGGTCAAATTAATTGTAAACAGTGATGCGATGTTAAAATAAACACATATAAACATGCAAATGACCTATATGATTAAGTTTTGATGCGATAAGTTTATTAATACCTTTTTGAAAATCATAATATGGTCTAATAATTTATCCTTATAATCTCTTATATAAATTAAATGCACATGGAATATCTTCAAATACCATGATATATCAACATATTGCATAAATATGTACCAATTCAACTCAAAATAAATAGTAGGAAGGGATAAGAAATGCAAAAAAGTGAATTTAAAAGTTTGAATACGAAATTCATTGTCATCAATTATGTGATTTGTATTGAGAAATGTGGAAATGAAGTGGGCCAACAAGATGGGAGTCGCAAGCTAGGAAGCAACTGTATGGAAGTAAGTGCAAATATGACTATGATAATAAGGAGTAAGTGGTGAATCTACAGGAGGTGATGTAAATGGGAGTAAGTAAAAATGGATATGGATTGAGGTAATTAAAAAACCTATCATGAGAGTGTCTGAATTGTTGATATATAATTACATAAAGAAATTCCTATCAAGATGAGACAAAAGCTAAATAGAAAATTGTATGGGTAATGCTAATTTCACCATTATAATTTTTTCTAGTTTGAGGTGCATGAGAATCTAATGCAATTAGCTCAAATAGTAGAACTATGCAAGTACACACTAAAATAAATGAAGAAAAATGATGCATTTATTTCATTTGAACACAATAATTACTCCAAGATACTAGACATTACAATTAAAACTGAAAGGTCTCACAAAGAATACATTAGACACCACCAATAACTCATTCCTAGTTTACACCTGAATCACAAAATAGTTCTACAATATGAACATTTAAAAAAATATTCAACCACTTGCCTACAACACAAGTAATGCATAGTTACATATTCATTTATACACCACCAAACTTATAATCCTATCCCCTTGGATTTATTGTTAAAATATTCCTTCTACCTAGATCTTTAACTCTACAACAAATTCTTGGTTCAAATTCTACCCATTTTACTTCAATGCTCATCAAATGAGTCTAAATCCTTAGTTTAGATAGGCAATTGTCAAAACAAGCCCTTAATGAAAGAAACTTATAATCCCAATGTCAAAAAGAATACTTCGTCATGTGTTTTATAATTTATTTATTTTCATTATTCTCAACTATAGAAAAGGATTCTATGTGCTAATACATAATTGTTCACTAAGGATCATTATAACCTCAAATCATAAAACTTATAGACCTATACCTCAAGAATGATTCTAGTTGGCCCATTTTTTCATTGCAAGTCATGGACACATCCTTCTTATCCTCAAAAGGAAAATTACAAAAAATCAAAATTTATTAGGGGTTGAAGAGAAAGCTTTCATGTTGAAGATAAAAAAAGAATTGACAATCTCCTATGTTTAGAAGAGATACTTACTGTGTAGTCTTATTGTAGAACATAAGAAAGCAAAGAAAGCAATTTTTAGTTTTTATCTTTACTTGGAGCCTAAGAAATATAGATTTAGATGATTTTCTTGAATATTTATGCCCAAGAAAGAGGATACCTTTGTTTGGATAGGTAGGCTGAAGCTAAAGCCACCGATGATGTGATTTTTCTAATTTTTTGCTTTGTGTAAAACGAAGATTGCTTTCTTTGGCACCTAGCTTGTAAAACTAAATATACATGGCATGTAATTGAGTATTGTATGATATGTAGATGTATTGTAAGCTACCATTATGCCATTGAAATATTTACGAGTTCTAGAAGACTCTTAAAGAGCATAAACTCTAATAAATTGTCTTTAATTATAAAGTGTGTCATGATTTGCCAAATTATAATTGTTTAAAACTGAAATTTATATGTGCACCAGTTTAATTTTTTAATTTAACAAGGGTTTGAAAGAATTTTGCAACCCTCTCTGATGTTATCTTGATGTAGGAAGTTGTTTCCAGTTACTCAACATTTCTTTTAGTTGGTATTAGAGCCTGGATAGCTTTGTTTCATTTGGTGGGTTGAAGGGTTTTTGTGCTAATATAAGTTTCAATGGGACTTTTGCAGAGAATGATTATATAACCTTATTGTAGGCAAAATATTGCAAGCACATCCAGTTCATTGAAATAAAAAAGTTTAATGGTGGCAGTTTTGAGTTGTGGAAAGTCAATATGGAAGATATTCATATAGATAAAGATCTATGGATCCAAAAATCAATATAAAAATATTAGCAACACCTCAAGAAGAATGGGATTTAGAGGATCATAAAGCCAAGGGTTTGATTAGCCTCTGTTTGGCTGATTAAGTGCTCCTGAATGTTCATGAAGAAGAGAGTGCAAAGGATCTTTAGACAAAGCTTTGAGATATTTATCAAGCAAAATATTTGGTAAACAAGTTGTTCCTAAGATATAAACTTTATTCTCTAAATATGGAAGAAGGGGGATATGTTGTGGATTAGTTGAATGATTTTTATATTATTGTTTCACAAGTGGGTTCGGTAGGTGATAAAATTGAAGATGAAGATCTATTCATACCTATGTTATGTCATTCACCAAACTCATGGGATCACTTGATGATGGCTATTGGAAGTACCACTACTAAGTTGAAAATGGATGAGGTGATTCCATCCCTTTTATTTGAAGATATGCGAAGAAAATATTCTAAGATGATCAAGGAAGCCCTTACTATTTGTGGTTGATATAAAGAGAAAGACAAGAAAAAGTACAATAAAACAAGATCTAAATATATCAGGAGATATAAGTCTCTTGAAAATTCCAAGGTGAAATTTTGGAATCATGGAAAATATGGTCATGTCCACAATGAGTGTAAGGAGGATAAGAAAAAGATAGGTAAAAAGAAACACATGCCCTCATGATGATGCATATGCTTTTATTGTACCCTTAAAAATAAATGCATTAGAAGAATTGTGTGGTTGATAGGCTCAGGGCTTCTTTCCACTTGACTCCTCATAGGGGTTGGTTCTCAATGTATGAAGATTATGATGGTGAGAAGGTGTTTTTGGCTGATGATTTTCATCTAAAAATTGTTGCCTAATGATGAGCACTTAAAAATGACATTTTTAATCTTAATTTATGCTTAAAAATTACGTATTTTGTTAATTAATGTGCCTAGCGGCAGACTATATGCATGCATGTTATTTATTTTGCTCTTATACTCTACTAATTAGAGAATATATATTAGAAATAGTATTTTGTGCTAAATGTATTACTTTTGTGACTAATCAATGAAGAAATAATCAATATTCAGGATTTTTGCTATTATATCTTGTTCTATCTTTCTTGGATATGTTTTCATATGTGTTTTGAAGTTATTTCAAGATGTGGAGTTATAAATTTCTCGTCCAGCAACATGGAACACCTGGTCACTCTTCTGATCACTCCAGTTGAATGATACATTTGTTTTCTCCACATCTACTTTCATTGGCTGTCTATTAAACATCTAGTTACATATGTTGCAATAAATTCATTGTTGTAAAGACATCAAGTCTTTTATAGTTTAAGTTAGTAGCTGCTATTCATCTATGCGGGTAACATTGCTTTTGAATTTGAATAAGGATATGTATATATATATCCCCTGGATTTCATCAAAAAGCTAGTTAGTTAGTCCATTAATTAGTCATCAGTTTCAGAGTCTTTATTTCCTTGTGATTTATAAAAACTTGTTTTACTTCCTTTTGGAAGTCAATTGCAATGCAAATTTGAAGTGATTTGAAATCTCTATGTTCATGGATCCCACCAAAGGAAGAGAAAGGTTTAATGCTTATTCAAGACAATATGGCCCTAGAAATAACTCGAATTCAAGCCAATGACGTAATGTCAATTAGTGGACCCCGTCTCATGCAATGCAACCACCTCCTACATCTTGGGGACCTCAAGAGTGGATTAGTCCTCAATGGAACCAACCACAATGGCAACCAAATCAACCATAGTGGCAACCTAATCCACCACCGTGGTAGCAAAATCAACCTCAATTTCAACCTTGGAAAAATAGAGGCCCCAAATGACCTTGGGGACAACCTCCACCCCTTACCACTAGACCTAATTCTTCTAATGAGCAAGTGAATCAACCTCAAATACTAGCACAACCAGTTCCAAACTCGAAGAACAACCATCCTCAACAAACATTTAACATCAATTCTAATCTTCCTGCTCTGAATATAATAGAAGTTGATGATATTTAATTAAGGAATCAAAATGTTCCTTCAAAATATGATGTTTGAGACAAGGAGGAGAAAATGAGGAGATTCAAGAAAAAGATCAAAGTTCTGATATTGTTAAGGAAACAACTGGTAAAGAACCCTACTTGGAATGTGGTAAAACAATCCAAGTAGCTCCTACCGCCTCTCAGCTCGATCATATTGACATGGTAGATTCTCAACTTCTTTGTGAAAAAAAAAGATCAATATAGAGATACCTTTGCTACAAGCCTTTAAGGACACACTGGAAATTAACCAATTGGTTATGTCACTTTGTATAAAAACTCTTGGAAGAAAAAGGAAATTTCCTTCTACAACCCAAGTAGGAACTAAGCTCATTGATGTATTGTTAGGGAGATTGCTTCCTTAGAAATATAGTGACCCTGGGAGTCCTATAATTAATTTAAGCATAGGAGGATTTGAGATACCTAATGTGTCGATTGATCTGGGGGGCAACTATAAATGTTATCATAGTTGATATCACTGAAATGTTAGGGATGACAAGTGTCCGACCCACAACAAGTATTCTTTACCTGGTAGATCAATGTATTGCCAAACCTGAAGGAGTTCACAAAGATGTAATAGTCACAACTAACACTTGAGATTATCCATTTGACTTTTTGGTTCTCAAAGCAAGGAAGAAGGAATTAGGATACTCGATTATACTAGGAAGACCTTGGCTAGCAACTACAACAACATTGATAGATTGCAGATCTAGTAGCATGACTATTTCCAATGGTCAAAGACAAGGAGTTGAAACTTTATCCTCTAAGTAAACCAACATTCCATTCTAACACTCAATATTTGGTTGATGAGGGAATGCAGTCAAAAGGGGATGAAGTGGTTGAATTAGCCATGGTTACTTTGTTAGAACATGTTGAGGAATATGAAGAGTATGTGAAACAAGGAGAAGAACTTAATGTCAATACCAGTGAATCCAACCAAGTAAGTGAAGAGTGTTCTGTCTTGAAGATGTTGAAGAGGGTAGTTGCAAAAAGATTTTACATCATGATAAGTTGAATCCTTTTCGTCTTAATACACTTATAGGAGATCCATTTGATGGTGAGAGTGAAACTAAAGAGATTACATTGTCTGAGAATAAGCCTCTTTCCATTAACTCATCTTTTCTTCAAAGACGAGAAGAGAAGTTGAGGCTCACTTTGGAGAAACACACAAAAGCATTTGCTTGGGAGTATAAGGATATGAGAGGAATACACCCTTCTATTTTTAAACATAAGATCTACATTGAAGATGTTAAACTTGTAAGACAGGGTCAATGGAGAGTCAATCCATCTCTAAGAGATTTTGTTAAACAATAGATAGAGTAATTACTGCAAGTAGGATTCATTTATCCAATTTTGATAGTCAATGGGTTTCTCCATTGGTTATTGTACCCAAGAAAAATGGTAAGTGGCGTGTTTGTGTGGATTATAGAGAATTGAATAAAGCCACTAAGAAGGTTTATTTTCCTTTGCCATTAATTGATTTGGTGCTTGATAACCTAGCTGACAATAGTTATTTATTTTTTCTTGATGGTTTTAGTGGTTATAATAAGATACAAGTGGCTCCTGAGGACCAAGATAAAACAACATTACATGTCCTTGGGGAGCTTATGCATATAGGGTTTTACCATTTGACCTCTGTAATGCACCAACCACTTTTCAAAGAGTTGTATTGGCTATTTTCACAGATTTAACTACTTCATGTGTTGAGGTGTATATGGATGATTTCATAGTCCATGGAAGAACGTTTGAAGAGGCATTGGAAAGTTTGAATATAGATTGTCATTGAATCATAAAAAATCTTCCCTTATGATGACATAAGGAATTGTTTTGGGACATCATATTTCTAAAGAGGGAATAAAGGTTCATCCAAAGAAAGCGGAAATTATTAAACACATTAGAACCCCAAAGACTCAAACTGATGTCAGAATCTTTTTAGGGAGTGCAACCCGTACTATAAATGATTCATTGAAGGATTTAGTAGAATTTCTAAACCATTGTTTACACTTCTCAAAAAGGATATAGAATTCTTATGGACAGATGATCGCTAGAAATCTGTCCATAATAATTCTATATCCTTAACCACCTCTCCTATCATTAAAGGACTTGTTTGGGGACAACCATTTCACATACATGTAGATGCCTCCAACTTAGCCATTGGAGTAGTTTTGGGATAAAAAGATGGAAATGGAGCAATGCATGCTATTTATTATATCAACAAAAATTTATGCCCCACAGAAAGGAACAATACAACAACTGAGAATGAATTCTTAGTTGTGGTTTGTGCAATTAATAAATTTAAACATTATATCATTGGCTATAAAGTTTTTATTCATACTGATCATGCAACCATTAGGTATTTAATGAATAAAGCTGTTGTAGGTGGTCAAATTATAAGATGGTTTTTACTATTATAGGAACTCGACATCACAATTATGGATAAACTAGGTAAAGATAATGTCGTTGTTGACTTTCTTTCAAGAATGATTTTGCAGTCTAATAACGAATCAGTGGATGACACATTTCTAGATGAACATTTTTTTTCTATATCCATTCAGTCTCCATGGTTTGCTGATATTGCTAATTATCTTGTAACAAGGAAGTGCCCGAATCATTTCAGCCCTAAACAAAAGAAGAGACTAATTCTTGAAAGTTCTAGGTTTAAATGGATAAATGTTCTTTTATTTTAGTTGTTTCCTAATCATGTTCTTTGCAAGTGTGTGCAAGAAATAGATGTTTATGTCATTATACATGCATGTCATAAACTAGAAGGAGGGCACTATTTTATGGTCAGAATAGTTCACAAGATCCTGGGAGCAAGCTAATTTTGGCCTACCATGTCAAAGGATGTTATATTTTATGTGAAACATTGTGATGAATGCCAACACATGGAATGAACTACACCAACAATGGAGATGCCGCCACAACCCCAGATAGCTCTTAAACCATTTGAAAAATGGTGAATTGATTTTGTGGGACCCGTTGGCCCACCTTCAAAAGGACATCACTATATTTTGGTCTGTATAAATTATGTCACAAAATGGGCAGAAGTGAAGGCATTACCAACAACACGAGAAGACAAGGTAGTTGATTTTCTATACAAGCATATTCTTCAGAGATTTGGTGCACCAAGAGAAATAGTTTCTGATCAAGAACCTTAGATTGTGTTTGCTATGATTGAGGCTTTTATGCATAGTTGCAGGATGACACACAAAAAGTCAACACCGTCTCATCCTTAGGCAAATGGACAAGTAAAATTTACCAACATGGAATTGGAAAATATCTTGACAAAGACTATTTCATTAAAGAAGACAGATTGGCCAGAAAGATTGGATGAATCAATGTGGGCCTACAATAAAACATGCAAGACTACTACAATATTTTCTCCATATGAGTTGGTATTTGGAAAAAATCCCATTATGCCTAAAGAATTTGAACTACAAACATTAAGGACAACATTGGAGGTTGGTATTAATTTATCATAAGCTGAAAGGATCAGAGTTTTTCAATTGAACTGACTGGATGAGATGAGAATGGAAGCTTTGCAACATACTAAAATAATTCAAAAGTAGAGGAAAGCATGGCATGATAAACATATTATTAGTAGACAATTTAAAAAAGGAGATTGGGCATTATCGTTTGACTCCAGATTTCAAGAATTCAAAGGAAAGTTCCATACAAGATGGTTAGGACCTTATGAGATTGATCAAGTTTTTGATAATGGAGCTGTGCAGTTGACACCAATAGATGGAGAAAGGAGAACTATGTTGGTCAATGGTCATCAGTTAAAATTATATCACAAACCAACATCTAGAGAAGAGTTTCTTTCAGAGTTGCAATCCAAAATTGAACATATCAACATGGAAGATATTATTTCCTTGATGGAATTCAATTATGAGTGAATCCAGTAAGAAGATAGAAATAAAGGAAGTAAACTAAAAATCAGAAATGGTGGTCTACCCCAGGGGTGAATTGAAAACCAAAAATGGCATTTCATACCTTACAGAGTAAAGTTGAAAACCAAAAATGGCAACTTTGCTAAGATCAACTTCAATTTGCTCCTGATGACTCTTGATGGCTTTCAAATTCCCAAATAAGTCTTTTGCAAGTATCAGTAAGAAAGAATATCTTTGGAATGCTCCTGATTACTCTTTTTACAGTGAAAAGGAATCTCTCGTTTTGAAGAAGACAAGATCCATATCATTTAATGCATCCTTTAGTTCATGTAGAGTGAGTCCCAAGTATCTCCTCATTATGTCAGATAGTTCATTAGCATTTGAGTTGATTCATAAGCTATGAGTGGCTCCTGATTAGTAAGCTAGTTTGTCTTCTAAGGAAAAACGGTAAATACTGCATGATAGCTCCTGATCGATACACTTGCTTCTTTTGGCAAACTAGTCAGTGCCTCATGATAGCTGCTAATAGAATATGCATTAAATGAAGAGGTATACATTTATTGCAAATATTAATTGCGAAATATTATTTTTTGATTTAGTAAGTGTAAAGTAGAATTAGTAAGCATTGTTCATATACAAATCTTTGACAACTCATTTTTCATATTATTACAAGTTTTAAGTATTAAATTAATTATGGCAGAGAGATAAGAATTTATATTTGAATGACATCATTTATCAATTCAAAATTTAAGTAATGATTACTTCGAAAAGTGCACACATGTCATGACTGCCTCCAACTTAGTGAATCAATGAGGAAGTACAAAGAAATGAGATGTAGATTTTCTGGTCCAATTCAAGATAATCAATGCAAAAACATGTGTAATAAATCATCATTTGTGCTAAAAATTTTGGTTGTTAAATAAATAAATATCCATTTCTCTTTGTAACTAAATTCATAAACATTCTTGAGTTGCAGAGTTAGAAAATGGGAAATAAAAGCAAAACAGAGCTAGAAAACTTCAATTTATACCCTCAAACAGAAAGATTGCTCGAAGAGGTAGATTGGTTAAATTTCATACACATGTATGAGGGTTATGAGCTAGATATAGTGGAGGAATTTGGTGGAAATTTTAATGTCACTAGAGTAAGATGGGAAGTAATAGAGGTGAACCCTCAGGTTATCAGTGAATTATCTGGGATTGCAACATAAGGATAACCAATAAACAAGGGTCTTTTTAATTTAGAAGAATGGGTGAATGCATTCCACGAAGGAAATGAGCGATGACTTGAGTTACAGATTCATAAAGGAAATACCAAAGGGGTAAGCAAAGCAAGTTTGGATGAGCCCTGGAAAACAACTGTAATGTGGTTGGTAAAATTTTTCACTTGTGAGGGCCACTACGAGACCATAGTAGGGTCGAGAATATGGTTATTGATTCATTTGAGGTATGGAAATACCCATCCCAAAGTCAAGATTGATCTAACAACTTTCTTATTTTCCCAAATTTATTCTATGATATCTAGGGTAAAAGATAGGGGTAGTTCAATTTGGTATCATAGTTTGATTCATTCAATCATAAAACATCATTTCTTGAAAAAAGAATCTGGGAAAGACGGGAGGTTAGAATTTATTTCTACTCCTATGAAAAAAATTCCAAAAAGGGACCCATGCCGAAAAAGGTTAAAATAGAAAAAGAGGAAACATTTGGAAAGAAGAGGAAGATATAAATTGAACAAATTAAGCCTACTAGAGTGACTTGTTGCTCTTTGAGAAGGGCAATTCAGGAGAAAATAGAAGAAAAACCTAGTCCTGTTGATACCCCTTCATTAGCTCCTAATGTTCCATCTTCTCCAACCCCAATCGTTCCTTCTTCACCAGCTCCTGAAGGAGCTCCTAAGCACACTACCAAAGTTACCCAAGAACTTGTAGTGTTCCCAACTCTTGAGAAAGAAACTCCTGCTTCTACACCCACTAAACAAACCAATGAAAAACCTCCTGAAAAGGAACAACCTCAGTTTATTACTATTGATGATGTTGAAATCTCTTTTGATAAGCCTAGAACACACAAGTGTCACAGTCTTCTTCTCAATCGGAAGATAGTACAAAGCAGGTTGAAGCTCCAAAATAATTTGAAGTTAGTCAAGACCAACCTATACCTTTTCCCCCTCATGATCAACCTCTACCACCTTCACCTCCTCAAACATTTTCCCAAAGAGAGGGAAAGGAAGTGATTGTTGAAGAAGAAATTCCATTAAAAATAGATAGGGGAAGGATTGAGGAAGAAAAATAATTAATGAGGGTTATGGCATTGTCCAAAATGGAGGCAGAACTTAGTGAAGGAAAAAAGGAAAATATGGTTACTTGAGGAGAGTTTGAAATAGAAAAATGAAGAGTTGCAAAAAGCTACTTAGAAAACAAAGCAATTAAAGAAACGGGTTGTTGAAAAAGAAATTGATTTGAAGAAACAAATGATGGAAACCGAGGATGCGCTTAAGCAAGCCAATGCTCAAGTGTTAGGTAATGTTGAGGAATTGAGGAAATTGAAGGAGGAATTAGAACATAAAGAAAGTCAATTGAAAAGACAAATTGTTCAACCTCATGATCATAATGCCTCAACTTCATCTGCTCCTCCTAGATATCTTTCTTTAACTGCCATGAAATATAAGTAGAAAAATATTGAATTAACTAAGTAGCTTGAGGAATTAGAGAAACAAAAAAATGATATTGTTAGTAGTTTCTGGATTTGATTGATGGTCAAAAAAATCTCACACAATCAATCCAGAAACTACTAACAATATTTGAATGGATTGTGGAAATCTTATAGCTTCAAAAAAATGATGCCACTCAAATATTAGAACAAGTAGCAAAATTGTCTTCAACACTTTTGGATATGAGAAAACCCTCTAGATTTTACGCTTTATTTTTAAGAATATTTTTACAATAGAAAATTAATCAATTGGTTCTTGGAAGAAAAAATGATTGTGAAGATGATAATGATTTTCTTGAAGACTTTTATAAAAGTGACCCTAATTTCCAAAATCAAATGTGTGAATACTATTTACATGGATTTCTTATGGGTCATTTTTATCAATCTTTTCTTAATATATTTGCCGGTGAGGTTCAAATCAGAGCATTTGTGTCTTTGTTGCAAAATCAGATAAAATAGGAAAACATACTAAATTAGTATAGAGAAGCATAGATTAAATTAGGCCTCCCCATGAGAGATGAGACACCAAGGTATTTGGCATTCAGGAATAAGTTCACTTCCATCTCACATCTCAACAAAGTAAAACTAGTTTACATGAATAATCTTGCAGCAAGAATCCAAGCTTTCAGAGATGTGCAAAATCAACTTCTTCATCGAGCTCTACAAGCATCCAGGGTGAGGTTTAATACTTGGTATCAGAGCCTAGAAGGTCTGGGCAGAGATTTTGTTGTGTGTGTGTTGGTTCAGGTTGAAGAGGATAACCTGAAGATTGGTTGCCAAAAGACTAGGTAGAGGAAAAGAGGAGAGACCTAGGTGAGGTAAGATGAAGCTAGAAAAAAGAGAGTTGGTGAATGCGTTGAGGGATTATTTGCGAGGTGAGGGTTCACAGAAGAAGAAACAAGGAGAGGAAGACAGAAAGAGGAAAGAAAAAGAGAGGAGGCAAAAATAGATTAGAGAGATGAGACAAGAATTAGAATAGATGAGGAAAGAGATGGAAGAATTAGAGGCAAGAATACAACAAAGTTGGCACCTGACACTTAAGAAGAAGATAGTGTGGCCTATTCAAAGGTTAAGACAAAAGAGGAGGCAAATGAAAGAGGTTGAACCTGATGCAAAGACATGAGAACCCTTGATAGAGAAGGGTGAAGAAAAAACAAAGGAGGACAAAGAGGAGGATATAGTTGCAACAATCAATGAGGAGGAACTAGATTTGTGGGCAGTATATGCAACCATTTAGGAAGAATGAAAAATCAAGGTTGAAGTGAAGAAGGTAGAGAGGATGGTAGTAGAAGAAGAGGAATGTATGCAGGATGATAGTGTGGATGAGGCTAATGGAATCCATGTTCCTGATGGAAAAGGGACAAAGAGTGATCAGTTGAATGATGAGGAATCAAGGAGAAAAAGTTGGGAAAAGCAAGAAAATTTTCTTAACACATTCATATATCCAAGCAAAAGGATAGGGAGACTGAGGGTGAAGATGAAGCTTATGGTGTTTTAAGTTCAAAGGAGGATCCATGTTTCAAGTGCCTGACTAACTGGAAGGGACAAATAGGTGAAGAAGCATTTTAAGACTTATGGATGAGGGAAGATCAGTTACAACTCCATTTCCAAGAGACTTGGAATTCTTTTCAAGGGGGTTACATGGTGCAGGAGCACCTACTCATCTAGATGCCTCATGAAGGCTTTTACATTTTTCTTTGGTTGTAATGTGTTTTCAAAACTATGTAAGGTCCTAAGAACCATTTGGAGTCAATCCAAATCACTTTGTATGGCTATTGAAGCCATTTAGGCTCATAGTGACCTATGAGGAATTGATAAGGTCAAACATGGCCAATCTTGAAAAAAAAATCCATGATGAGTAGAAATGGTTTAATTGGACTCATATTTTCCATTTTGGCATGTGTCATTCATCAAGTTTTGTGGTCACATTGACAAGTTGGTCAAAAATTGTCATCTTGAAAAAAAGTTGTCATGCAAAAAATGCAAAAAAAGTTGACAAAATGCAAAATGGGTGGTTAGAGTTAGTTGGAGTAAGTTTGGGGGTTGGTTTTGGATGTAGGTAGTATATATTTGAGTGTGAGAGATCGAATGAAGTTTGGATGGTGTGTTTTGAAGAAAGAAATCAATAAAATGTTCACATTTTCCTTAATTATCACTGTTTTTTTGAATATTGCAGTCTGATATTTCTTTAGTTTCATGGTGAAAGTTATTTGTTTTGATATGAAAGATATTGGATATGATAGGCCAGTGAGTTAAATTCATTTTAGTTTTTGTGGCATTTGATTTTATTTCTATTTGAAGGAAAAATCATAGTTTCCTTACAACTGCCAAAACCCTGACTAGGGTTACCCATTTTGGTAAAACCCTTGTAACTTTTGTTTCAGCTATTGGATCAGGATATAACTTGGAGAAAATTTATGTAACTAGGCATTCTAAGATCTTACTAGAGCTATTGTCTTAATGATTATTATTGGGAAAGTTATGAATGACTATTTTTCTACATTTCATACTGCAAATCAGACTGTCATGAACAACAAGTTGTTGATGTTTTGAAATTGTTCCAATGCAAAGAGGGTTTTGAGGGACCACTGGAAGGTAGTGGGGGTGTGGAAAAGTGTTCCAACCATACTCCAAGGAGTGGCAAGTCCAGGCAATCAAGAAACCGTGGAATGAAGTGATTGTCCTAAGGAAGGGGTTGTGACTATCACAGTATGATAGTAAATTGAGTTCCTACACTTTGCAAGGCTCGGAAAGAAGTTAGTGTTGGGTTTTTGTGTCTGAGAGGTAAGTGTAAAGGTTATCTTCAATCATTAGTAGTTCTTGGAAGACCCTTCATGAATGAATGGTTTGTATTGATGATTGTCCTCTTTGTTCCATATTGTCTCTGTCCTAATGTTCAGTCAGATCCTCTTTGCAAATGAGGTAATTGTAGAAGCCTATTCTCATTGTGAGCCAAGTGAGAAGGGTGTCAATTTTGTGCGGAGTTCATTTAAGTAAATCTCAAAGGGAGTTTGGGGCTTAGGAACCTTGGTTGTGTTGTTGTCCATCAATAAAATTCCATCTCAATGCAAGAGTGAGATTGGTGCCAAGTTTGGTTGTAGGAGTCAATGCCATGTTTGGTTTCCTTAAATTATGTGTTGTTCAATGTTTGTGTTTGTGATCTATTACAGTATAGTAACCCCTTGATATTATTTTTAAGGTTGATAAGAGTGATAGGATGGGAGGATCCCATTGTTTTAAAATATGTTTAAGGTGATTTTTGTGTGAACCCTTAGCCTCTGCATCAATACCATACCAGTCCAGTTAATGAGGAGAGAACCTATTTCTCCTCATAATATCACTTGGAGATTGACTAGGGTCAGATAAGTGATTGCAATGATTGAAGAGCAACAAGAAAACTGGATAGGTATGAGGTTCATACCACCACTGATCTGATCTTATTATCGTCACCAAGGTTGAATACACCTGCCAGTTTTGCATGAGAGATTATGAGGAATTGGACAAAAAGAGTGGAAGAATACAATGGATATGTTCCTCCTAGAGCTTATCACGGGTACAATTCTCAATGCCTTTATTTGGTCGCCTGGATTGAAGCTGCAAATAGGGGTTTTCCAAATTCACCACCATGAGGACATGGTTGATAGAAGGAGGGGGAGGATGATGAACACTTAAAAAATGGCATTTTCAATCTTAATTTATGCTTAAAAATTGTGTATTTTGTTAATTAATGTGCCTAGTGACAGACTATATGCATACATGTTTATTTATTTTTCTTCTATACTCTCCTAATTAGAGAATATCTATCATAAATAGTCTTTTGTGCTAAATGTATTACTTTTGTGACTAGTCAATGAAGAAACAACAAATATTTAGGATTTTTGCTATTATATCTTCTTTTATCTTTCCTAGATATGTTTTTAGATGTGTTTTGAAGTTATTTCATGACGTCAAGTTATAAATTTCTTGTCTAGCAACATGGAACACCTAGTCACTCCTCTGATCGCTCCAGCTAAATGATACATCCATTTTCTCCAAGTCTAGTTTCATTTGTTGCAATAAATTTATTGTTGTAAAGACATTGTCTTCTGTAGTTTAAGTTAGTAGTTGTTATTCATCTAGGTGGGTAACATTGCTTTTGAATTTGAATAAGGATATGTGTATATATATCCCTTGGCCTTCATCAGAAAGATAGCTAGTTAGTCCATAAACGAGTCATCAGTTCTAGAGTCTTATTTCCTTGTAATTTCAAAAAACTTGTTTTACTTCCTTCTGGAAGCCAATTGCAATGCAAATTTGAAGTTGATTTGAAATCTCTGTGCTCACGGATCCTGCCAAAGGAAGAGAAAGGCCCACTAAACCAAAGCGAGGTGATCCTAAGTTGGTTCTTTTCTTTTATTTAATCATTGCATGTTCATTTTAGTTACATTCTTTTCTATATGTTTATGTTCATTCCAAAAGATAAAAATGAATTCCAATCTGTAGCTTTCATTAGTAGATTGTTAAAGTAACTTTCTCAGATAGATTGATTTGTTCACATGGGTTCAAATTATTGTTTATTAGTTGTTGCATTTTAGTTTATGATTTTGTTAAGATAGATGACAATGGTGATCAAAGTAGTAATTAGACATAAGCTTTGTTGAATTTGTTCATGGGATTTAGTTTACTTTAAATGTTCTGTAAAATAGAATTTTTATTTTTTGCAAGTGTAGAATAGATTTCTTTCCTCGACAAATAGAATAGAATTTGAATTTGTATTATAGTTTAGATCTGATTTTAGAATTATATTAGATAATTCTATGAATCAATTTTAATCAAGTTCTATTTATATTGCACTAGAAGAACCAAAGTCCTTAGAAAAGATTCAACATCTTAACTTTCAATTCTGTTAGGAAAGAAGTGTCATTAAAATAGGATTTATTGCTTAGAAAGTAATCCTAAGAGCTCCTGATTGACTGAAGCACAAGTCACCATTTTCAGTGCAAAACCCCCCCAACTTAAATGAATCCTTATCACATATAGCTCTAAGACACACTTGGTTCGATAATGAGAAATTAAATGATGCGAGTTGTGACATCAATGGCCTCATACATCACTTAGGAAGAGTCAAGATTAGATTTTGTAATGGAAGAGTGAAGGGGATCGATGGTGGATTGCATATCCCAAGTTTGGCATGCAACCTAATTTCAATGAGTAAATTGAATGATTCAAGTGTGTAGGTTGGTTTCTCAAATAGAGCATTGGTGTTTTACAACTAATGAACCTAAAACCCTCTAAATCTTAGCCACTTCTTATTCCTTAGGGATTTATATAAGTTGCCAATGAACAACGTCTAACCCTAAGGCTAATAATTCTTCACTTTTTGTTCTACGAGATCAAGAGAGGTAACCCTATAACAATACCTTTTGATCCTATTAAAACAACTTATCTGGTATTGTTTAACATAAATATTTTCCTTTATTTAACCAGGAAGATGTATGATAATCTGTAACTTTGGCTTTATTCTTGGATTTGTTACTTTTTGGCTTAGAGAATTTGAAACTCTAACCTAACCAAAAAAAAGGGAATTAAATTTCAGTTTTTGAATTTTAAGAATTTAACTCTAACTTGGGAGACTTAAAGTTCCAAACCAGTACCTTAGTACAACTATAGAGTCAAATATAATTTAACATTCACAATTTCTCAACAAGAATTAAACTTGTGGGCTAATTAAATTAGTGCCTTACAATAATTTCCTTCTTTGTAAACCTTGATATGATTTTTCTTTAGATCTTTAAAATCACACTTAAACCATTATGTTAAACTTTGAACAATTTAATATTTTACTTAAAAACAAGCAGAGAATTGAACATACATCATGAATAAACCATAAATTTGAAATATAAGAAAATTGTTCATTATATTCTAAAGAGTTGCAAGTACAATGCTTTGGAGGCAATCACCCCAAAATTACTTGAAACCTTCTATATTTTTTATTCTGAAATTGTAATGGATGAAAATAGGATCGGGTAAACTAGGACCTAATCCTACTATCATTCATACATTGGAATACAAAAGAGCCTAAGGAAGTGATTCACTTTGAGTAACTCTTGTGAAAGAAAGTTAAGGAATACTTTTAGGGTTTCTATTCCTTTGCTGATATGAAAGGGAAATGAATCAAATGTAGGATGCAAATAAGCTAAGATAGTGAAAGTATGAGAATGACTAAGATAACAATAAATAACATACAAATGCAGAACTAAAACTAAGATACAAATTACAGAGCTAAAGAGGGAATTCTAATGTGCACTTGATACTGAAATCTGAGCCTGACTGAGCTGCACCAAGGCATTGGGTGCTTTGGTCCCTATCATTGTACTGAGTCAGAAACTGAGGATTTGCAAATTTAAGTGCTCTGGTGTTGAATTGCCAAAAATTGCCACAAAATGAGGTGGACTAAGGCACTGGGCACTTCGGTCCTAGAGGTCTAAGACCAAATTCTACAAATGGACCTACGATTGCTTGCTGAGACTTCCTAGAAATTGCCCTCTTTGATGAAAAACTACAAATGTACCTGCAAGATGGAAACACGTGTATGGGTGGCTATATAGGGTTTTGATTTAGTCAAAATCCTTGTTTTGGTGATTTCCACCTCCATAAATAGCCAATAATATATTGAAATGTGTGTGTTCCCTAAAATCTCATGTGTGTGTAAGATTCCTATGAGCTAAAATGCAAAACTAGAGTTCTACCCTATGTTTTTAGTAAAAACTCTAAATGAATGTAATGTAAATGCTTCAAATGACAAATGCAACATGGATCTAAAGAAATAATATAAATCTGAAAATGAAATATATGTAGATCCAAAAACTCACATAGAGATATGAAAATAACATGAAATCATACCAAATCCTAAGGAAGAGGTACAAGCCAATCAACAGTCAATGATCCCATTATTATTCTTCAATATCTCCTAAGCTTCCATGATTTATGAAAAAGGTTGATGAAGAATTGATTGATGATGAATTTTCTGATTGAAGACTTCACATAAAACTTGCACTTTCACTTCATAAGATGTCTCCTTTAATTGCTTCATTATTGGATCTATCAAATGAGGAAAGAAATGGTTATACATATGAAACTCTAACTTTAATTTTGATCATAAGCCAACCTAGAATTGATAAAATTTCACACAAAGTGAGATTTGAACATTATAATACCGCCAAATTAAGATCTCAAAATTCAGGGAGAAAAAGTCTGGACTAGTGTGGTGGTCACACCGGTCTGGTCGAATTTTTTCCAAATTTATAGGGAAGCAAAATATCATGATTAAAAAGTCAAATCTAGCTCAGTGCATCAATCCAAGGTATTTAGATGTGCAAAAATATGCTTTGAAGCTCAAAATTAAGACTTTATCAAGATTAATTAAAATGAAATAAAAGGGGCACACTTAGGAATAAGGGCCCAATTTTATAATATGTGAACTGTTGAGAGAGGACTTTAGATTTAAACAAATTAATAATTAAATGCTTAAAGGAACTTTGAAAATGCAAAATGCAATGGGACACACTAAGGTAGATGCTAACCTAAGCGTGGATTGTACAACCCTAATTAGGGGTGTACAATTTACGACACTACAAAAAATTTCTTTACAATTTGCAAAAATGAAGCTATACCTTTCTACTATAGACACCTATTAGACACCTATAAATAAAACAATATAAAATCTGATCTATCCTAAAATTTTAGAGGCTGAAGAAGAAGGTACAATTGAAATTCCCTTTTATAAGAACATGTGAGAAAACAAGATTAAATCCAATTGTACACTTGTCACACTTATATTTGACAATATCTTATAATTATGCCCAAAAGATAGCGTATAAGAAATTTGCAAAAACAAGAGCAGAAAGTTAGATAAAGAAAAAAGAGAGAATTAGGCCGCCTTGATATAGTGAAATTAAGAAAGTCTGACTTTTTCTATTTGTAAAAGATAGAAAAATATTTTTCTTTGCAAAAAACCAAGAGTTGATGTTGCTACATTGGAAGATATTAGAATCAGGTCATCATATCTATCTTCCCGAGCTTGAATGTTTTATTTGTGGGCCACTAAAACTCCTGAATTTTGACAATATTTTCATTGTGCTCTACATACTTGGAATCCATGACTGCACTTGAATCTCTTTGATAGATATCACATATAATTTCAAAGGCATACATTTCATCAAGAACCAACTTTAGCTAATCCATTCTCAAATCTCTATCAAAAAAATCCAAAGATAATGCCTTTGGACCTACAATATTGAATTCAATTTTTCATTGTTCTAGTGTATTTGCCTTTCCTTGATCATCCTTGATGCTTGGCAACACCTTTCACTCCATTTGATCACTAATTTTCAATTTCTCCTTGAGCTTCATGTGAAGCTTCATTATGTATGATACCATTTTATCTAACAACACAATATTATCAAAAACTAATTGAAGCTGAGGTGGGTTATCATTATCATAACTTGCTCTTTTAATCATATCCCTAAGAATTTGAGTTCTAGGGAGCCACCTTTCTTTGATTAGTTTCAAATTATTAGCATCTAGATCATGCTTGATCATTGCATAGGCCATATCACAGTACCCTTTATAGACATCATCTACCTTTGTGTTTATCTCAGCTAACCTATGATTAAATAGATCAATGATCATCTTGTTTACTTCTACAATTTGCTTCATTTCATTTCCTCAACTTCATCCTTCAATTCCTTAATCTCATTCAACAATGCAACTCTATTTGATGGAAATAAAGAAGTAGAAGATGAAGGAGCATCTCCAACTTGCACTAGAGTACTTTTCAAAATCTCTATCTAGGCTTCTAAGTCTCCGTTCTTTATCACCAACTACATGCATTCCTTCTTTAGTGCTCATTATCTATAATCAGTTAATCAGTTAATCAGTTGTTTCTTTACTATATAATACAATATTAATTACTAAGTTTGCAAATTTAGTGTGAGGGTTTCTGATACTCTTTTTATTGACACACTCCCTTTCAAATTTAAGTTATGAACCAAATTTGGTTTCTTTGTATTAGGTACCAATGCCCACATCACCAGAGTCCCATATTATGGACTAAAAATAGATCTAGAGAAATTATTTTCTACTTGCTCCTCTAACAAATACATATGCTTCTTTGACTTTCTCACAACATCAAATACTAAAGTCGTGCAGAGATCCCACTGTGGTAATAGGAGAATTCCACTTTCTTGAGCTAGCCTATTTCCCTCTTCTAGTGTCTTCAACCCTAAGGTTGAAACTATCCAACACTTATTTTCTAATTGTATCCCACTCTAAGGGTGGTGCCTTGTTTATTTCCTCAACAACCTTCCTAAGATAATCATACTGTTTCAATGAAATAACAAAATCTCTAAATTATCTTGTTTGCACAAAATTTTTATTAATAATAACTTAATTATAGGTCAATGTTCT
Source organism: Cryptomeria japonica (assembly GCF_030272615.1). NCBI lineage: Eukaryota > Viridiplantae > Streptophyta > Pinopsida > Cupressales > Cupressaceae > Cryptomeria > Cryptomeria japonica. The sequence continues at coordinate 717,129,074 of NC_081405.1, read as the reverse complement.
TGTTCTAATATCATTTGTATAGTCCTTTGACATTTTCAAAATTTTCCAAAGTCCCACTCTGAGGCATAACATGATCAATCACCCTTGATGTAATAGAAGGTGGGGAAGATGGTGGAGGAGGGTGAGGAATAATTGGGGAAGATGGAGCTTCCTGTTGTTTAGGATCAACAATTTGCACAACCTCAACTAAATCTACAATTTCAATACCTTTTCCTTTATCTTACTCAAGATCAATTAACTTTTTTTTAGCCAGTGGCTCTTCAACCCTTTCATCTTTCACCTCAGGAACAATAGGTTGCAGATCCTTCTTGAAAATTTTCCTTGAAATCAAGGCGTCTACATGTTATAATAGCCTTTGAATCCTTATGAATGAATTCTTCTCCTCAAGAAAGAATCCAAGAAATTTTGGATTGCCAATTCTCCTAATTTCTTCAACCCTCATGGTTGTGTTCCACCTTCTTCTCTTCTCATAAACCTCTTCAGTTGTAGCGCAATTGTTTATTACATATTCTTCAAATAACATCACATGGGCCATAATAGGCCTCTCCTTCAAGAATATGATATATAAATGAATCACTCTGGATCAAAATCTCTAGAAAATTAACACTTGGTCCTATATGATTGCAATATGCAGTATATCCTCTCTAATCCATTTTATTTGCAATAGTTAAATTTGCAAATTTCATTGAATCAAGAAAAAGGTAACCAATATTTTGTCCTTTTAGATGTATTTTATCTGCCTCATTCAGTTTCCATATTATTTCAATGAAATCAATCCTTCTTGGCACACACCTCAATAACACATGGGGTTGAACATATGACCCATAGACTCAAATAGTAGTGGTATTGGTATAGAGATACCAATCTCCCCAATTATGTGAAATACCAAGATCAAGATTAATGTCGATGGGACTAAGGATTTCCATCACTTACTTATATATTCTCACTTCATTCTCACCAAAGTAGCTCATGATTTTGCAAACAAAATGCTCCTCAAATATTACAAAGTTAGCTTTTTCAAAGTTCATGTCCCATATGTATGTCCAACACTAGATAGGGATCATATCAACTTTACCACCTCTCATTCTAACCTAAATTTTTTCATCCCATAACCCTTGTCCTCTAAACAAGAAATGACAAACAAAGAATACCACTTGAATTCAAACTTGTTTGGATATGCCTTTGCTATTACCAGTTTCTTATGCATTCTCTCATTTAGAAAAGTTGCAAAATTAAACTCCATGTTGACCATAGGGTTTTGAATGTCAACAACCATATACATAAAGGTGATGGGAATTTTTTCCTTAGCATCATGACTCAATATTTGACATAGTGTGTAATAGGTCTTTACAGTATAGAAAAAAGGTTCCTTCTCAAATTGGGAGATTGGGAGCACTATTCTTCCTGGACCCTTAATTCTGAACTTAGGGATAGTGAAACTTTTAGACACAAAATCATGTGTCTCATATTCAGTCTTGAAATGATTGAAATTAATTATCTTTGATGCTCCTAAGTTCAAATTAAAAATATTTTAAATAGTTACCACAAACAATTTCACCATCTCTACACTAGTAGCTAAAAGTACACTTCTCAATTTCACATCATATATCTTAGCTCATACTTTTATAAAATATACATCCACAAATATGTTTTCTACAACTAACTTTTCCATCTCTAAATACCATCCATTTCTAAGTGGGAATTTACAATTTCTCTTTTTGTATGCTGAAACAAATCCCACCTCATCTCAGGCAATTGAACATGACTCCAACCAATTCATCCAAGAAATTAAGGCCCTATAGACCACTAAGATAGAATGGATTTCTTTCTCCAATCATTTTTCTAAGAGTATTATCATCTAAATTCTTGGAGGCTTGAGATAGTACTACTTTATTACTCATGTTAACTATATCACTAATGCTGGGGTTTTAGCTTAGTAACTAGGGTTTTGTTCTTTAGCAAGAAAAGGCTTCAATTTTTGACCTAGATATGTTCTACTCAAAATTATGAACTTAAATATATAGGAAACATGGAATTGGCCCAACTTACAGTTTAGAATGAGTGCACACTAGTAGTCCTCTACAAACTCTAGTTTTTTCTTGTTACCCTGATTTTTCATTCATTCCTTTGAAGTGCTAATTTTACCCTACAAGCAGTCTCATCCTTAATATACTCTATTCCATAGTTCTGTAATATTTCAGAGCATAAATCTTCAACTTGCGCACATAAAAATGTGTACCATCGATCATGAATACCTCTCGCATACCTTTCACTGTTAAATCTTCTTCAACCTCTTGGATTGTCATGCCAGAATTATCAGAGTCTATCTTCAGTTTCTTGCTAGATTTACCTTCACTGGAGGGCTTATCCTTAGAGACTTTTGTAGATTTGGTGCCCTTGGTTAGCTTCACCTCTTCATCAGACTCAATTTCCTCATCATTTTTCACACTCACATATATATTTGTTCTCTTCTCTATCTTTCTCTTTTCACCCTTACCAGATGGCTTGGCTAGTGATTGAGTTGACTTGGAAGAACTGGAGGAAGGATCAACACTTCTAGTTTACCTTGGCTTAGGAACATAGGCTTCTGGACTTGAGGATTCAACCTTCATTGGCTTTCCCTATGCTTCTTGTTGAGTCCTCTTTATTGCCTCTTGGACTACTTCCTTAGTGATGCCAATACTTTCTGCATATTCTTCGATCTGCTTCCTCACCTTCTTCTGAATCTCTGGCTTCCTTAATTGTGAATGTAATTGCAATTCCTTCTCAACAAATGTGTTCAACTTCTCTTCTGATGGATCTATTGATTTTATCAAGAGATGTTGAGCATATAGATCAAGAATTTTCTCATCTTCATAACCCATGGGCATGATCCAAACAATTCTAGGTTCAACTACTTCCATTAGGTATTAGTCTATATCAACCATGAAGCAAATAGTATCCTTATACTTTTCAACTATAGATTTAGGGATTCTCTCCCTATCCTACATTGCACTCTAATTTTTTTTGAAATATCCCCATAGAGAAGCTTTCTGGGTATTCCTGTCACCAACACTATATAATTGCTCTCTGATCTGGACAATTACAGATCTGTAATAAGCCCATTGCACCTGACCTATTCTTAGAACCTCATTCATGAAATAAAAGAATAAGAACACAATTAAAGTACCATATTTTAAGGTATTCTTCTTGTCTTTCTTGATCTTTGTTGGGTTCTTCATCAACTCACTCTAGAGCAATTCACATACATCATACTTAATTCTCCCAGAACATCTCATAAGCTGCATAAATAGTTGTTCCAAATATCGATTTTTGTCGGCTGGAACTGTAGAGCTTAGACATGATAACCATGGAATAAAGTCATACATCATCCTTAATAATATCATTTATAGTCATAGCCCTTTTGCCAAATTTTGAACCGGTTCCATTCGTGACAATCTGGTTCTTCACAGATTTCAAAGTAGGCAAATCATTGGTTGAGCATAACCTTGTTACGACTCTAATGACACTCTTGGTGATTTTGAAGGGCTTTCTTAACCATATAAACTCATCGTGCATCCTATTGAGCACATACCGACCCACTCATGTTCATCGAACATTGGAAATTTTACAAACTGCATAATTTTTTTCTCTTCTAGCACTTTAAATTCGGGATTTAGCCTGAAATTCTTGTCTATCAATTTCTTATTGTAGATATTCAACAAATGAGAGCTTCCCAACTCCTCAAGGTTCGCATGGATATAAACCCTAATGTCCTTCACATGAAGAACACTATATAGAATTGACGAAAACGCACCTTGTGGGTCTACTTCGACTAAAATAAATGGATATTTCTTGAAATTGGGTCGGGCTCTTTCGATAATGTTGACAACTAGAGGGGCATCCATATTCAAAATCTTGAATTGAAAAGTTTAGCAAAAAATACTTTCTTACATGGATTAGGGTTCCACACGGGGAATCACTTCCGTGCTTTGATATCTTGGATAATCTTCTTGTAGAGCGCTCTCCTTCTGTTCTCACTTGCAAAGTGACAAATGAAGATGTAAAGTTTCCTTTTATCACTTGCCTATCTAACTTTTAGGGTGCAATAAATGCTTTTTGCCCTAATCCTTCCAGAACCTCAGCTTTCATAGACTGCTCCATAGATTTCATCTATGGATCTTCATTGTAGCTCAAATTCTTTCGGAGAACATCTCAAATCATCTACAAAACCCTAACATGGTATCTACCACCCTACCGAATTTAGGTATCATCTGCTACACGGGGTGTATAGGATTCTCATGGAAACTCCCCCTAGTCCAGAGGCCTTAATTCAATTTTCAGATGAATTTCCAACACCAAATTCAAGTGTGTATCCATTCCTTGCATCATTATCGCTCTTCTTAACCCATGTCTTTTTCATTTGATTACTGATCTCGTCCACTTTCGCTTTGCCTTTCTCATCTGCTTTCTCATTCTTGTTTTTATCTGTCGAACCATTCCTATTCATATTCTCCCTTTTGCAGAATCTTGCAATGTGATCAGATTTGTTGCAATTGTAGCACACCATATTTCCTTGTCTAGGCCAAAAATTTCCTCAATTTCCTCTTAATCTGCATTGACTAGCAATGTGCCCAAACCTAACACATGCATAGCATCTAATGTTTCTTCTATTGAAAGAGTTGTTCATCATACTTTTGCACTCATTTGACTTATGTCTGTACTTATTGCATTTGAAACATTGATCGGAGAAAGATGGACCATTATGATTCATTTTGTTTTGCACTGAATTGATTTATGACCAAAATTATTGCAAACAAAATAATTGCCATTGAACTTTTGAGCATTAGGTTGTCTTACCAGAGACCTTTTAGTTCTATTCTCCTAGTTTGTTGACTTAGGATTGCTTTGACTAGATCCGAAGCTTTCACCTTTCTCAAATCCAAGACCTTGCTTGTCATCTCCATTCTTCTGGCTTCCAAGCATTTCATCAAGCTTATTTGAGTTGATCTTGAAATTCTCCTTGTACTCATTTGCAGTAGCAAGTTAATCCCTAGGAATGATAATTTGTCTTTCAAGCTCTTGCTCATTGTTCTTGGATTGTTTTAGTTCAAGATTCATCTAAACATTCTCACAGTTAAGTCTACAACATTCATCAGATCTATCTTTCAGGGATCGAGCAACCTCATTCTTCTTCCTTTCTTCAATCTCCTTTGTCAACCTCATCATAATAGATTCCATCTCATGCTTTAAGGCTGCATTTTCTTTTGCAAACTTCACACAGTCTACTAATTTCTCCTTCAGGGCTTGATTCAGACGACCATCTTCCATGCATTTGCTTTTCTTTTCTTTCAGCTTATCACAATGTTCCTTTCTCTTTTCCCTGGACCTATTCAACTGCTATTTCAATGACCAAATGGAATTATCAGCATCCTTAAGACTTCCTTGCAATTCTTAGACTTCAACTTTGGACTGGTCATGATCATCAAGTGCAACAAGAAGTTGATGTTGAAGACTACCAGAATCCATTGAAACACCTTCCTGGATCCTTCTCAAGATGTTATCCTTCTTTCAAGGAACTAGGATCTGATACCAATTTTTGGAATCAAGGAACACTGAGAGGGGCGGGGGTGAATCAATGTTCAGCAATCTTTAACTTTAGAGAATTGTACTTTCAACCAATTAGGCATACAGACAAAAGATAGAAGCAAGAACATATACCAAATAGCCACAACACCATAATACCAAAGTTCTTGTAGTCACATAAATCTGTCCACTTAATTAAATGAATACTTAGTATTTATTTGATTATTTAACCATCAATTAATAATTAATTAAATTAATATTTAATTAATTCATCTTAACCCTCTTCTCCTATTAATTAAATAAATTATTCAATTTATTTGATTTAATTCACTTAACCAAATTCATACCATTAATTAAATAAATAAATCATATTTGTTTAATTAAATCTTCTCTCACATTTAAATAAATTAATATTTATTTAAATCCCCCAAAATCCCACCTCTCACATTTAAATAAATTAATATTTATTTAAATCCCCCAAAATCCCACCTCTCACATTTAAATAAATAAATAATTTATTTAAATCACCTTTATCCTCCACCCACTTGTATTTTCCTACAAAAGCAAGTTGCACAATTATTTTAAATAAATAATTTATTTAAATCACCTTTATCCTCCACCCACTTGTATTTTCCTACAAAAGCAAGTTGCACAACTATTTTAAATAAATTATTTATTTAAAATCCTATTTATCCTCACCCACTTGAAACCTTTAATGGTTTCCCTTAAAGTATTCAAACTTGATGGCTTTAAAGTCTTCAAACTTGATGGCTTCCTTCTATAGTCTTCTTAAGACTTTAATGGTTTTCCTTAAAGTCTTCAAGCCTTTAATGGTTCCCCTCAAAGTCTTCAAGCATTTTAATGCTTTATCTTCCTTTTTCTCATTTAAATAAATTAATATTTATTTGAATATTTATCCAAATACAACTTGCACACATTTATTGAAATAAATGAATTTTTATTTTAATAAAATCCTATTTTCCCTCACCCACCAAATCCACTTGCAAAATCTAATCCCCTTCTAGATTCTTCTAACCCCTTCCTAATTAACTTAATCCATCCCCTAATTATTGTCACATTCCTAAGCAAAATGGAGTCACTTCTCAAAGCCTAAAAGTCTTTGATAACCATTAAAGGCTTTCAACCTTCAACCACTAAATGTCTCAAAGTCTTGGATAACCTTTGAAAGCTTCCAACCTTCAACCACTAAATGGCTCAAAGTCTTTGATAACCATTGAAGGCTTTCAACCTTCAACCACTTAATCCCCAAAGTCTCCAATAACCATTAATGGTTACCTCAAACCCTCCCACATGGTTAAAACATTTGTTTTGACTCAACCTCTACCCAACCCAAGGGTCTCATCAAGCCTTTAATGCTTTGACCATGATTATCTCTTAATCATTTGCACAAAGGTTTATCCTTGCATTAACTCCTAATCGAGTGGGTAATCCTAATTTAAGCTTGACCCTTACCTTCTAGATAACCATGAGGTCTCCTCAGGCATTTAATGCCTCCAACCTCTTCTCTCAACCCAATCTTATGTTGACACTTGTCACCATTTCATTGGTGCAAATTGTGCACATGGATCCCCAACTTTCAAGCTTGACCCTTGATTAAACCTTTCAATCCTGGCCATCCATTGCTCCATTTTTCCTATAAATAGAGCCCATTCCTTCATAATCCAGATCCTGAAAATTTGTATGCATTTAGGCTATAGACATTTTTAGAGAGCATTTAGCATAGCATAACTAAAATCTTGTCTTTTTGGTAAAATCAATCATTTTAGCATCAATAGCATAGTATTTAGCTTTTCATTTCATATTTAAAGCTTAATATTAAATCTCAATCCTCCATAAGCATCCATAGTGCAAAAAGCTGCTGAGAGCTACACTCATTTGGGACTTGGAGAGGAGAGGAACAAGGGAGGAGCAACTATGAGCATCTTGATTAGCTATTTTATTCTATGTTTATATGCTTTCTATTTCATGCTTAATATCTCTCTTGATATGCCTGTTTAGGATAATCTTTTGTTGCTAACATTAACGTTTGTTTCTTGTGCTCTTGTGTGTGTTGCCATCAAACAGATTTTCTAATCCTTTTTGCAGAGCATCATTTGGTGAACCCAACGTGAATCGAAACACCAAAAAGATCAACTTGTTTTTAACCAATAACATGTTTGAATGTTGAAAATGTCACACAGGTTGCGCTTTTGACACTGTTTTGGTGCGTTTGACATTATTTTGGCGCTATTCACCCTGTTTCAGTGCTTTTTCCTTCTCTGTCTTTCCCTTTCTTTTAGTACGTTTGTGTTAAATAGTGCCTCTGTTCAAACGCAGACTAGCGCTATTGTAACAAAACGTTGTACAAATCACCTTGTAACCAAAAAAAAAAAAAAATTAGGCTTGTAGAAGCCCACCAAATAGGCCGATTTTACTAACTATTTTTCTCTTTTGTGCAGATTTCAATTAGATTAAAAAGTAGATTTATATTTTTTTACTAACTTGTCTTTTGAAGTTGGTTTTAAAAATGAATTCACTTTTTATTTTGGTTTAAAATTAACTTCACATTTCAACTTTGGGCTTTTAAAAAAAGAATCACATATTTGTTTGGGGCTCTTAAAAAGAATTTCATTGTTCCAAGGTAAAAAGAACCACAAACTTACACAAAAACAACTTTTTTTTTTTTTTTTTTGCAAGTTAGGAAACAAACTTCGTTTTGGTGCTTAAAATCAACAAGGCAAATTTTATTTCTTGCATCAAGATAAAACTCACAATCCATACTTCCATTTTTGGTGCAAATAAAATTCACAATCAACTTGTCTCATTTTTAAAGCAATTTTACTTCAGGCAAACGTGTTTTTCATTAAGTTGACCAGGATTTTCAAATTCTAGTTTACTCAAACAATTGTCTTTGAAAATTAAAAAGAACACCATGATTGTTGGAGCAACATCTCCAAATAGTTAGATCACATTGCAATGGTAGATTAAAAAGAACAAGTGTTTTTCGTGCTTGGCACACTTGTGCAAAGAGTTGGTCGAGTGGTCCTACTTCTAACACACACTATCCTCTCCCTTGGCTTTCGTGGTCCTAGGTGCAAGAGAAAAGTGTTAGTAACACTCAAAATTTTATCTTTTTAAGAGAGGCCTGCCAAGAGACACGTCACTCTTGGGAATGACCTTGAGCGGTAAATCCTTCGAGCCGCTATAGAAATCAGATGTGAGCGAAAGCTGTAGCCTTGGGTATAGTTGTTCCTATAGTGTAACTGGCCGAAAGGACAAATGGGCCCCACCACCAGTTACAAGGCTCTTAAGTGAGTCACTGCAGAATGAACTTATGTCCAAAAACATCGAACATGACTAAACACCTTTAAGTAGTAGCCCACCCGTTCTATTGATTGAGGATATTTGAGATATAATTTAGTGCAAGAGCATAGATGGTTTTGCTCCCAAGATACTCACCATACATATTTCCTTGAGTAGAAACATAGCTTTTTGAAAAGTCACTTGTGGCTTGATAAAAGTGGTGACTCCCCCATCATAGGGATCATCTATTTGTTATGCTCGTGCAAGACTTAGTATATCACATCCTTACCTGCCAAGGCAGGATTCATAAGGTATGTAGTACCAAAGTCGAAGAAATATCAAGATGTGGGCTAAATTTATCACAACTGGCCATTTGACCTTAGGGATAAAAAGTGTTTAAAGTGTGTTCATTTTAAAAACCAAGTACAAATTGAGCCGACTTCAGGCTTTGGAAATACACCTTAAAATACATCTAAAGGAAGGGTCATATACAAGTCCAAAGATTGGGTTGATCTAGACCCATACTCATTTGTGCCTTTGGGGCAACATTCTTGTGTTTGTGTGCTTGCTTTGTTTTCTTGTCAAAGAAAAATCAGAAAATCACTTCCCAAAAACAAAGTATTCATCCAACCAAACATCTGTCAAAACAACCAAAAACATCAAAAACAAGGTACAAACAACAAAGAGTCAAATTTTATGACCATTCTTCACATCTTGCAAAAAAAGAAGCGTCATCAGAATATCAACTTGAAAAGAAGACCATTGAGCTCAAAGGCTTTGATCAAAAGGAGGAAATTCTTCTATATAAATAGACAAATCTTTGTCTCACGTAGAGTCTTTCTGCGTCACATGCGTCTCTACCTTCAAGGAAAAACAAACGAATTTGATTCCGAATCATTGAACCGCAGAGCTTTTATGCAATATAGAGCTCTGAGTTATCACAAAAATCAAGGAGGAAAGATTAATCCCAACTTCTTCCCGAACATCTGTATCACCTACAACACAGCTCGAGAAGTGCCACCAACGCCTGAAAGGGAAGAGATAGAGTTTGTCCCATTTGTAACACAAAGTTTTTATTGAAGTGGAAAACATTTTCATCCATCATCTCACTCATACATCATCACTTAATCATCAATCCGTCCCAACTCTCAAAACATTAAGAGGTTCTTGTCCCAAGTTCTCTTTTAGATATTGCTTGAAATCAAACACATCACATCACTTTTTAGATTGTTTCTACATCTAGGATAAGCTCTTCCTAAGAGACACATCTACGCAGGTTAAAACTAGTTCATGAGTGAATCCTCTCATTACTAGGTAGTCAAAATCTGTAACACATCTCAGATTTCTCTACACCTTATCACATCCAAACTTATCAAACAAACAAGCAATTCAAAGAAGGAATTTCGGTTACATCTACCTTAAAGTGCTAGAGATCCCCATACAACACAAATGACCAACCATCAATCTTTCATTTCATCACCAACTCATCATCATCTTCAATCAACTTCAAACACAAACTTGCAAACAAAATGGCTCAAACCCGATCACAGTCGAGACAACGAGAAATAGAAAGAGAAGAAGAAGAAGAGGAAAATCTCAATGAATTTCAAGAAGCACTTGGAGGAAATGCAGATGACGAAAACCCAAGTACTCCCACTCCTGCAACAATAGAAAGGGCTCAGCATAACCCTCTCTTTAACAGACTTTTTGACGAAATACTCAGGAGCAATGCAGATGCTCACTTCTTAAGACTTGCTCAAGAAGGAGCCAAACTCCCCTCAGACTTTGATCGTGTTCAGATATTTTCAAAGTACTTCCAAGTATTCCCCATGTTTCTATGGTTATCCTATTGGACCTTGACATTTAGTTAGTATTCATGGACGTGTGGATTCAGATTGTGCTAGGGACATTGACACTAGAAGATCCACTAGTGAAATATTTTGTCATGATGTTTGGTGGTGTTATCAGCTTGGATGAGTAAGCAACATGTTGTAGTCACTTTGTCCACTATAGAAATAAATTACATGGAAGCCACTCATGCTTGTAAGAAAGCCATTTGGATTAAGAGATTGCTTTCTAATATTGGTTTTGATGTAGGACATATTTCTATATGTTGTGATAGTCAGAGTGTTATAAGCTTAAATAAGAATCCTTCTTTCTATGCTATAACATACCACATTGATGTTTAGTTTCATTTTGTTCATGATATGGTAGAAGATGGAAAGGTGAAGTTTGAGAAAGTTGACACTCTAATGAACATTTCAAATGCACTAATGAAGCCTATGAATATATAGAAGTTTAGATGGTGTGCCAATTCTATGGGCCATTAGGTCTTGAGCATATAATTTGATTAGACTCTTGATAGGTCCTCAACAAGTGGGAGAATGTTTGGATTAAGGTGTCTCAAACTTTTAGTCCTAACATTGATAATTAATTATTTTGGTGAATATTTATTTATCATAAACTCATTATTTCCTAAGTTTTCTATTCACAATGTGGGCCCTCTTGGAGAGGTGACATCCTACATGGTAGGTGTTGTGTTTGGAAAGTTTTCTATTGTGTAGGAAATAAAATATGATGCAATTACTATCTTTTAGGAAATGGGCACCTACTTTGGAGGTCCTATGATTTAGGGGATTGAAGATAAAGTTTTCTTGCTGAATATAAAAACATAATTGACAATCTCCTTTGTTTAGAAGAGAGACTTGTTCTATAGTTTTATTCCAAAACATAAGAAAGCAAAGAAAGTAGTTTTTCTTTTATATTTACTTGGAGCCTAAGAAATAGATTTAGATGGTTTTCTTGAAGATTTAAACTTGAGGAAGTGGATAGGTTTGTTTGGATATGTAGGTTGAATCTAGAGCCAATGATGTTCTTTTCCCGCTCTTTTTCTTTGTGCAAGATGAACATTTCTTTCTTTGGTTCCTAGCTTGTAAAGCACAAATACATGCTATGTAATTGAGTATTGTATGACATGTTGATGTATTCTAAGCTACCATTATACTAATGAAATATTCATGACATAATTCCATAGATCTCAATCTATTAATAGATCCTCCATCTTTAGCTTCCACATCTCAAAATTATTTCCTGGAAAATTTCTCCACCTCCATTCTCCTTGATGAACTTGCCATCTTAAAATTCCTGTAACAAGATCACAAAGTATTTTTTGCACAAGCTCCCACTCAATATAGATTAGTTTGAAAAGCCCAATAAACCATAATTGAAACCAAAGGTGACGAGGCTTTGATACCACTTGAGAAGAAGTTAAGGTAGCAAAACAACTTCCTACACTAACCTTGTGAGGAGGGTTATGATTTTTTTTTTAGATCTTTACAACAGTCATATAAATTTAAAAGAAAAAAACTTAAATAACATACATACCACAATACAATGATTCACATGGAAAAACCCTTTCGAGAAAAAACCCCACACTCCAAAAGACACCCAATATATTTTTTCAGAAATCAACAATAGATTACAATATACTCGCAGAGCAAGCTTCTCACCAACTCAACAACTATTAGACTCTCATAATACATCACAATACACAATTGTAATATAATGCCCTCATAAAATAAGGTTTCCTTCTAGGGAAAATAAAGCACACAAAATAACCACCATTAGATTTGTGACCTATTGATAAACAATTGAGATTTACAATGATAAATTATACATAAATGTGGCTTTATCGGCTATTGAGCAATCTAGATTCACTTTCATAACATACAAAACACACAAGTAAAAAAGCACAAGTGTCTATCCAACATTTAGAATGCACCAACATGAAAAAAAAAACATGTGTCTATGCAACATTCAAAACACACCTTATCCAACATTTAGAATGCACCAACATGAAAAAAAACATGTGTCTATCCAACATTCAAAAGACACCTTATCCAACATTTAGAATACACCAGTAACCTTTTATTGTTGCAAGGTTGAGACACCATTTTCCAAATTGTTATATATAGTATTAATCTTTGGATTAATTTATTTTGGGTACTCAAGTAGCTTGCATATCTTCATACTATCCCCAATCAAATGAGCAACTTGAGGTATTGAATAGCTACTTGGAGGGGTATTTATGTTTTTAACCTCAAACAAGTAGTCTCAATTAGTGGTTTTGCTATCATTAGTAGAATGGTTTTATAACACTCCTTCCATAGTGTTTCAAAATTATCCCTATTTATGAAATTATATGGATAGGTCAAACCTATCTATTGTATCATCATAGAATGTTGCACCAAGAGTTTAGGCTATGAAAGGTCAAATGAATTGTAGTCAAGAAGTTCCTTCATGTATTTTAAGGACATTATCCTAGTTCACCTCATATAAAAATAGATTATTTAAAGGATCTCTATGATGAATAATGATGATCAGTAAATCCTCAACAGATACTGAGAGGGGGGGAGGGTGAATCAGTATAGAAAAAACTTCTTGAAAATCACTTTGACTGCAAAGACTGCACTAACTAGTAAACATTATCACCGATCTAAATCAGGACACTACCAATAAAACACAGTGGGACTGTGAAAGACAAAAACCGGTAACACTTAGATCTTCACAAAATCTAATAACTCATTTCCATTTCACCCATATGCATAAGCAAGTAATACATCAGAAATATAAGGACCACTGGATTAACATGCTTTTACCACTTAACAGAAAACACTAATCATCACATGAAAAAGTATCACACATGACACACTTATTTTTTATGTGGAAACCCAATTGGGAAAAACCACGGTGGGGATGAATACCCACAAGTTGTTCTTTCAACTCTTCTAAACTCCGCTTTGTTAAGAGCCTAGTCGGGTTAAGGACTTTACAATAGGTTCTGCTAGGAACCGATCCTGCTAGGGATCACCCGGTTAAGGGATGGCTAAATACCCCGTTAAAGGTTAGAACCCTGTTAAAGGTTAGAACCCTGTTAAAGGTTACCTCGCAAGAGGATTTGAAGAACTCAATGAATTTGAGTCACCCTGTTAAAGGATTTACAGAAAGCCTGTTAAAGCTACCCGGTTAAGGGATTTTCCAACTGCTGAAATGGTTAGAAGTCAACAGGTAATACACTGATCTAATAACAACACTCAATGCCAATGCAGATCCACTTTATTTCCTTTGCTTCTGCAATCACACTCTACAGGTATCAACACACTTCTCCGGTCTGGCAAGAATCAAGTATCTCTTCACTTGGATACACACATAACATTTGCCAACAACTTCACAATGCAAATCATCATCAACCTTATAGACAACAGATAGGTCGGTGGCATAAACCCTAAACCCTAAACATTTAGGTTATCAATAAAGTCAATTCAATCCTAACCGTTTAACCACATTGCATAGAGTAAAACGATCTTGAACAAATCTCAAGATGTTCTCCATCGTTCATTCTTTGCCACTTCTGGAAGCTGATAACCCATCACGTGCTCTCCACTATTTACTGAGACTTCGCACATTCCTGAGGTACATAGAATGAATCTTCTTCATGCAAGATCCTCAAGGAAATCCTTCATGCGTACAAGGATGACATGGCAACACGATTTGATCTTCATTGCAATGCTAACTCATCACAGAATGTTGTCGATCAAATCACAGAGACTTGGAATGCATCAACTGGAAACCATGAAGCCGAGACTACCAACCGGTAGTCATACCAAATGAAACCCTGATACAAAATTTTTCCATATACCGGTTCACATTCCAACATACCGCTTCACTTTTTCACATATACAGGTTCACATCATCATACCGGTTCTCTTTCCAGTTTGCTTACTTCAATATATTGACATCAATGACAACATACAGTAGCATCATGTCATCACACTCTACACATATGCCAACAATCTCCCCCTTTGGCATTGATGGCAATATACAAAGATATCTCTCCGCTTCACATCTTCTGCCCTTTTGACAACAATGCCAAAGTGGAGGCACAGACATCCATGTTCCACTATGTTGCTCCCCCTGAGGAGTAGCATCCTTCAACACACCAATCCTAAAAAGATTTGACAATGCAATTTCTGACTGATGTGGAGCACATACCTTTAGTTCACCTCTTGAAGGGGAAGCACCCCTAGTTCACCTCTTAAATAGGTAAATGTAGCCTTCGGTAGAGGCTTGGTGAATCTGTCTGCTAACTGCTCCTTACTGGAAACATGTTCCAATACAACCTCTTTGTTCTGAAATTTCTCCCTCAAGAAATGAAACTTGATCTCGAAGTGCTTGGTTCTAGCATGCAATACCGGATTCTTGGAAATATTAATTGCACTTGTTTTATCACAAAATATGCTCACTGGTTCAGATAGAGGGACTTTGAAACCACTTACTACATGCTTCATCCAAATTGTCTGAGTGTAGTTCATAAATACTACTACATATTCTGCTTCTATTGTAGACTGAGAGATACAACTCTACTTCTTACTCATCCATGAGACTTGTCTACCACCGAGAAAGAATGCACCACAGGTTGTGCTCTTCTAGTCATCCACATTACTAGCCCAATCGGCATCTGTAAACACTTTGAGGTTGAAATCATTACTATAAGGATACCACAATCCATAATCTATAGTTCCCTTTAGATATCTAAGAATCCGCTTGACTGCTACCAAGTGGGATTCTCTTGGACTTTTCTGGAAACGTGCAACAATGCTCACTGCATGTGCAATGTCCGGTCTGCTATGTACTACATAGTGCAGCTTACCAATCATTGATTGGTATTCCTTCTCATTCACCAACGCTGAGTTATCTTCTTTTGACAATTTACAACTAGTCACCATCAGTGTACCAACCGGTTTGTTGTCTTCCATGCCAAAAGTCTTCAACACCTCTTTGACATACTTGGACTGAGTTATAAAGATACCATCTTTCATTTGTTGTATCTGTAGTCCAATGAAGAACTTAATCTCTTCGATTAGTGACATCGCAAATTCCTTCTTCATTTCATTTGCAAATACATGGCTCATCTTGTCATCTCCACCAAAAATTATGTCATTAACAAATACTTCACAGATCAGAATCTGATCTCCTTCTGACTTCAGATAGATATTGCTATCTTCACTTGTTCTTTCAAATCCAATCTTCACAAGATGGGAGTGTAAACGTTCATACCATGGTCTAGGTGCCTGCTTCAATCCATATAAGGCTTTATGTAGCCTACACACCATATCACTGTCTTCTGATAGGGCAAACCCATCTGGTTGCTCTATATACACTTCCTCTTCAAGTATTCCATTCAAGAATGTAGATTTTACATCCATATGATACACTTTGAATCCCTTAAAGGTGGCATATGCAAGAAGCATTCGAACTCCTTCCAATCTAGCTACTGCAGAAAAAGTTTCTCCATAGTCTTCTCCTTCTTCTTGAGCATATCCCTTACATACCAGTCTAGCTTTGTTTCTTACCATTGTGCCATCTTCATTTAGCTTGTTTCTAAAAACCCATTTGGTGCCAATAACATTTTTATTCTCAGGTCTGGGTACCAAAGACCATGTACCATTCTTTTCTATCTAGTCAAGTTCCTCTTCCATAGCCTTGATCCAATCTTCATCTTTATGTGCCTCTTTAAATGTTTGAGGCTCAAATTCAGAGATCATGCAAGAATTTTCTCTGACCTTTCTTCTTGTAAGAATTCTTGCATCCTTATCTCCTATGATCTACTTTGGATCATGATTCGGCTTTACATACCTAGGAATGATCTTAACTATTTCCTCTTGCTTTTCCTATTCATCCTCATCTTCATCAGCATCAACATCTACCAGTGTAGGAGCACTATTACTGGTACTAGGCTGTTTTGCAACCGGTTCATCTACCACTTGCTCACTATTGATTTCCTCAGGTTTCTCAGAGGTTTCATCAACTCTAACATTGATACTTTCAACAATTCTTTGAGTCCTATTGTTAAAACACTTGAGAGCTTTGCTCTTGGTGGAATATCCTAGGAATATTCCCTCATCACATTTTGCATCAAACTTGCTCTGGTGTTCACTCCTCTCAATATAAAATTTGCTACCAAACACTCAAAAGTAGCTTACTATGGGAGTCTTACCGGTCCAATACTCATAAGGAGTTTTATCTTTACCTTTCTTGATGAGTACCTGGTGTAGACTGCAGTGCTCACCGCTTCTCTCCAAAAAGTGTGAGCAACCTTCCCTTGAATCGACATTGTTCTGGCTGCTTCAACTATAGTCCGGTTGTTTCTTTTTGCTAGGCCATTCTATTGTGGAGTCTGAGGGGTAGACAATTGCCTCTTGATGCCATTTTCTTCACAGTACATATTGAACTCACTAGAAGTGAACTCACCTCCTTGGTCAGTTCTAAGGCATTTGATTCTCTTACCACTTTCTTTTTCAACAAGTGCTCTGAAGGCTTTAAACTTTCCAAAAGCTTCAGATTTGTCTTTCAAGAATGTGACCCACATCATTCTTGAGCAATCATCAGTAAGAATCATAAAGTACCTATCTCCCTGAACACTCCTAGTTTTCATAGGACCACACAAATCAGTATGCACAAGATCAAGTAAATTATCTGCTGTGAAAGATTTACCTTTGAAGGTTGAGGAAGACATTTTACCTAGTTGACATTCTGTGCACAAAGGATTCTCTGGTTTGTTCAGCACAAGAAATCCCCTAACTGCCTTGATCTTACCAGCCTTCACAATGTTATCAAAATTTACATGGCAGAGTCTCCTATGCCATATCTAACTGTCATCATACTAAGCCATTAGACATTGACTGATGTTTGCATTTAATTGAAATAAGTTACCTTTGGTTTGCATATCGGTCGCCATTAGTTCACCACTCTTTCCTTTTATTTTGCATACTCCATCTTTGAATTCCAGAGTGAGTCCATTATCATTCAGCTGAGCAACACTCAAAAGGTAATGCCTAAGACCTTCTACCCAATACACACTATCAGCACTGCTTTTTCCATTTAGAGAGATGGACCCTTTGCCTTTTACCATACAAGGTGCATCATTACCAAATTGAACTACACCTCCATCATATTCTTCCAGAGACATAAACTTTCTCCAGTCACCAATCATGTGGTGAGAACAACCACTATCAATAATCCACTCATTTGAATTATCAAAGTGGGAGACAAGAGCCTTCTTGTCTGACACATCTTCCTTAACAACTACAAATACTATGTCTTCGCTTTCTTCATCTTCTGATTCTTCATCAGTGACACCTTCATCAACTGCAACAAGACAATTTCTCCTATTTCCTCCTTTGAACTTTTTGAACCTTTCCGGTTTGTCCTTATTATCACCATTAGGATAGTTTACAACAATATGTCCTATCCTATTGCAAGAAAAGCATTTTAAAGGGATCTTACCTCTGTATTTTCCAATTCCCTTAGGATGTCTCTTGGCCAAAAGAGCTTCAAATTCCATCAGGATCTCCTTATCATCCATATCTCTGCTTTGTCTAGGTTCACAGCTAGTACTAGCTTCTTTACCCTTTCTGGATAGTGCAACATATGCTTTAAAGGCTGAATCAGTCTTCTGAACACTGCCATCATAACTATTTAGCTCATATGCGATTAACTTAGCAATGATAGAATCAAGGGACACATTTGTCTTGTAAATAGATCTCAACTCCTGAATAGCAGCAACCCTTATTGCATAGACCGGTAATAAGGTTCTCAAAACTTTTCTAACAATGGTAGAGCTATCCATTGTACCTCCTGCACTCTTGATGTCTCCAACAACCGTTTTAATCCTTATCCCATATTATTGAATGGTCTCTCCTTCAAGCATATGCATGTCTTCAAACTTTCCTCTAAGGCTTTCTTCCTTAGATTGCTTCACATGCTCATCACCGCCATAGATAGACTCCAGAGTATCCCATACATCTTTGGGATTGTCTTTTTCCTGAACATCTATAAACTCAACATCAGATAGGTTGTTGATAAGAGCTTCCATTACTTGCCCATTCTCCTGAATTTCTCTTCTTTGATCATCGGTGAGAGTACCGATAGAGACAACATAAGTATTCTCAACATAACTCCAATGTTGAGCACCTATGCTTTTAATGTATATTTTCATTCTATCCTTCCATATCTTAAAGTTATCTCTGTTGAACTTAGGACCTTCCCTCTTCATCATTAGAATAGGATCTTTTCCTCAAGCGGTTAAGCTTACAACACAGAGGACTTGGAGGACGCTCTGATACCAATTGATGAATAATGATGATCAGTAAATGCTCAAAAGATACTGAGAAGGGGGGGGGGGTGAATCAGTATAGACAAAAACTTCCTGAAAACCACTTTGACTGCACTAACTGATAAACAGTATCACCCATCTAAATCAGGAAACTACCGGTAAAACACTGTGGGATTGTGAAAGACATAAACTGGTAACATTTAGATCTTCACAAAATCTAATAACTCATTTCCATTTCACCCATATGCATAAGCAATTAATACATCAGAAATATAAGGACCACTGGATCAACATGCTTTTACCACTTAATAGAAAACACTAATCATCACATGAAAAAGCATCACACATGACACACTTATTTTTCACATGGAAACCCAACTGGGAAAAACCACGGTGGGGATGAATACCCACAAGTTGTTCTTTGAACTCTTTTGAAGTCCGCTCTGTTAAGAGCCTAGTTCGGTTAAGGACTTTACTATAGGTTCTGCTACGAACCGATCCTGCTAGGGATCGCCCGGTTAAGGGATGGCTAAATACCCAATTAAAGGTTAGAACCTTGTTAAAGGTTACCTCACTAGAGGATTTGAAGGACTCAATGAATTTGAGTCACCCTGTTAAAGGATTTACAGAAAGCCTATTAAAGCTACTTGGTTAAGGGATTTTCCAACTACTGAATGGTTAGAAGTCAACAGGTAATACATTGATATGATAACAACACTCAATGCCAATGCAGATCCACTTTAGTTCCTTTGCTTCTGCAATCACACTCTGCAGGTATCAACACACTTCTCCGGTCTAGAAATAATCAAGTATCTCTTCACTTGGATACACACATAACATTTGCCAACAACTTCACAATGCAAATCATCATCGACCTTATAGACAACAGATAGGTCGGTGGCATAAACCCTAAACGCAAAACATTTAGGTTATCAATACAGTCGGTTCAATCCTGACCGTTTAATCACATTGCATAGAGTAAAATGATCTTGAACAAATCTCAAGACGTTATCCATCATTCATTCTTTGCCGCTTCTAGAAGTTGATAACCCATCACGCGCTCTCCACCGTTTACTGAGACTTTGCACATTCCCGAGGTAGATAGAATCAATCTTCTTCATGCAAGATCCTCAAGGAAATCCTTCACGCGCACAAGGCTGACGTGAGAACACGATCTGATCTTCATTGCAGTGCTAACTCATTACAGAATGTCATCGGTCGAATCACACAGACTTGGAATGCATCAGCCGAAAACCCTGAAGCTGAGACTACCAACTGGTAGTCATACTGGAAATGAAACCCCGATACAAAACTTTTTCATATACCGGTTCACATTCCAACATACCGCTTCACTTTTTCACATATACCAGTTCACATCATCATACTGGTTCTCTTGCTAGTTTTCTTACTTCAATATATTGACATCAATGACAACATACAGTATCATCATGTCATCACACTCTACACATATGCCAACACTCTAAGCATTTGATCATACACATCAATGTCAAATTGCATTAAATATAACGATCAACATCCATTCACAACTTTTACTCTTTCCTATTAACAAATCAACCTCAGGGCCTTACTCTTATCAAGTAAAATACACTTACCTATGTATATATCAAACCCCCAGTGATACTCTTTGTCACAACGCTAACATAAGTGGTGAATATGTTTTACAACTATAAATCTACAACAGAAAAATCATGCACAATAAGTTTTACAACTAGAAATCGACAATGGCAAAATCATGCACACAAGATGTAATCATATCAACTGGACCGAATCACAAGTATAATCCAACCATAAGCCCCCAAAATCTTAGGATTGATTTCTTATAAGTAGTGAATCAGTGAGGTCACAAATGGGAGACCTCATCCCCAATATAACTATTCAACAATTACACCCCAATGAAATTTTAACCTTGATGACAATGATGACAACACTAAAACTTAACCATCACATCATGCCGATATCAACATTTTTCTACATAATATTAAAGATACAACTTTTTCTAATACTTTCCAATTACTAATGTACATTTACTTTCCTTTCTTCTCTTTATCAATCCCCATCTTGAAACAATCAACCCAATTAGTCCCCACAAGTTGTAGAGCTGCTTCTGCTGCTGTTTTTGTGCCTTTGATAGCCAGGCAGCCTATAAGAAAGATTGCCTAATTCTTATCTATTAAGGCTCAACCAGGCCAAATACATGGCTAACAAGAAATGTTACTGTTATAACTTAGCATGGCAGAGCTCACATTACCTAAACACTGGGCTTATAAATGACCTAAGCACAAGACCTTGTAAAGAAAGCCTTCTTTTTGTTTTGGAGTTTACAGAATGGACAAGTCAGAGGGACAAAATGGGCAGGCAGGTTAAGGCAGATGACAGAAAGGGGGTTGATTACTTTGGGCAGTGTTGAGTATAAAGATAAGAGAGAGAGAGAGAGATAAAGTACATTGTTGCAGGTAATTAACAGATTGTCATTAACTAGCATGAGATGAGTTCAATCAATCTGAGCATTCATGCAGCTTTTTCTTTCCTCCTTTCTACATCAATCCATTTCTTCTGCCATCTTCCTTCCACGTTATCATTCAACTGACCTCAAAATCATCTTGTCTTCACCCAGATCAGATCTCTATACCGATCAGTAAAATTTGTTTAAATTTTTAAACAATAATATAATAGCTTGTAGCTTGTACAATTATAAGTGAATCCAGATCTTTGACTTTTATATACACATTGTTCTTTTGCACCTCCGTATTCACATTACCCAATACAATGCAATGTTATACAAGGAAAAAGATTGTTCATGTTAATTTTTCTAGTTTCTGATTTAAACTGTGTATGATATTTTTTCATTATTAACTTTCCAATTTTCAATCATACTATCACATGATTGTTATTTAACTATTTCTTTCATTCTGGTGATGGATCATATGATATGATCTGAAACATTCTGCTTCTGATTTAAACTGTGTCTGATATCTTTTCATCATTAACGTTCTGATCATACCACATGATCCATTATCTGTTTCCTAACCATTTCTTTCACCCTGATGGCGAATCCACACAGTTTAAACCAGAAGTAAAAAACTAACTAACATGATGAACTGTGAAAATTACATGATTCTGAACATTGTTCATTTTAGATTATAATATTTAGTATTATCATAGGATAAAAAATTAGATTTAGTGTTTTTATAGTGTTTGAGATTTTAATAAGAAATATTTTTTTAAGTTGTTTGAGGTCTTATTCAAATAATTCAAAATTAATTGATAAGTTTACATCTTATCTCAGTATATAATAGTAAATAGTTGTTATATTTTTATTGGTAAAGTATTATTCTAATTATTAAACTATTTAATAATTAAAAATAATCATTCAAGGAGAAAAAAAAGTATTTAAAAGAAGAAAGAGATTAAAATAATAAATATATAAATCACATCTAAAATTGGATAATTATTAAAAAATATAAGAATATTGTAAGGAATTAAACCATTTTTACATATATCTAGGCTAATCAAATCGAGCCAAACAATTAATCATAATTACACATATTACGATAAGTTAGGATTTGGTAATGTGTAATAATTGGAAATTTTAAAAATTAAATCAAGAGCGATAAAACACCAAGTTTTGAAAATTACAGTGAAGTGTGAAAGCAAAATTCAACTACCTTAATTTGTCAATGCTTGCATTTTGATTTACGCCTTTGGTTTTGCAAAGTCTTTGAAATACTTGAGTCAAATACACACCATTTGGGGTCAAATCAAGCATCGTAGGAATGATTTAACTAATGGTTGTTAAGAAAGGTGTATCAACCTTGCTCCTAGTGTTAAAAAAAGGGAAACCATGCAATTCTCTAACTATGGAAGAGAAAACTCATTTTTTAACTAAAAAGGTGGTTTTAAACCAAAATAAAAATTACAATTTGTTCAATATTGCTTCTACAATTTTTGTTGCATAAATATTTTTGAACAAATAAAAAACGCCCTAGCAACCTTCTAAATCAAAAGTTGTGGCCTTTAGAATTGGGGCCTCCTACATTGAAAATGTAAAAACGTCTAAAACATACAAAAGAGTTGTAATAGGGAGTTACACTTATTGACAAATTTATGATGCATGTAATAAAACATCATAAAACACCTTTGAATGGAAATAATAGGACTAATCTAAAATGAACAAGTTATGATTGGATTATAATGAGCTTATGGCAGGTGGGAAGAATATGTTTTTTTAGTCTATGGACACATTTTGGGATTAAGGTGAAATATTTTACGTGGTTTTAGCTCATAGTTTTGTGAAATAGAAAGATAGAATACAACTTCATACATTCACCTATATAATAGAGTTGTAGAAAGAATAAAAACAACATTGATGGAGAGGGGTGCTATTATTGCTAGTTAAGTTTTCTTGGAATCAAGATCTTAGGTAAAATTGGTCCTGCTGCATATAGAGAGCAATATGTTATCATTGATGTCAACTCATGTTATGCTCATATGCTAACCAAAGATACACTTGTATACCTAATGGAGTTTATTGCATATTTGGTATTCGTGTGTTATCTTTATGGTATAGTCCAATATTGTGGAGATGTGAAAGATAAAGATTCATCATTGTTGTATATTGTCATTCATGCCAAATGTCTGGAGATGTTCTGAGATGATTTTCAACAATGAAGTGATAGAGGAACTTGGAGTAAGTTCCATTTGTACATAGTTATACCTTATCTTTTGAAATTCATGTTCATAATGAATATCTTTTAGAGTTAGTCAATTTTGGGTGTCTCAAGTATGATGTGGAGATAGGCATGTTTGGGTATGATTTCAACATATTCATAGTGATAATTTTTTAGTTTTGTGTACTGCATTTAGTGGTATGATTTGAAAAATCAAGTCTAAGGCATAAACTAAGCATACTCTAAGGCAAATATTGTTGGCAAGAGACACCATACCAGTAGAGATAAGTGTTTGGGAGTTGTCATTGATGGCAACCCAACTCAAAGATTTCATCCAGACTGTATGGATTCATCCTACTGGAAGTCTGAAGTCCAATTTTGCTTAAGTCTGGAAAGTGGAACACAATGCTTGACAGAGTAAGAATACTTTGGGTAAATCTTCATTTTGGTTGCACATCTTGCTTTGTGGTGATACATGTAGTTGGTTGGACGTCTGGAGTAGCTCTTATTCCAGGATCTTAGCCTCTAGTGTTTTTTTTTTTCGTGTATGATTGAAGATCCGATACTTGGCATTTCATGAAGAACAATGCTATTTGGTCAACCAGTGGTATAACGTGTTATGCGGAATCATTGAGATGATTTTGGTGTTTGATTTTGTGTTCAAATATGTTGAGATGACATGTGGGAAGCATATAATCAATTTTTTTGGTCCGCATGATTGGTTTGGACCGATTTGAGCAACATGTTTCATGTTGCATGTTATGCAGTTTTTGGGCCGACATGGAATTGATCTAATTTGATGTTGTAGATATATATGACCAATTGATTTGATCATTTTTTAGGTCGATGGTGGTGTGTGAATTGTGTATGAGTGATTGTGCGTAGTTTCACATGCGCAAGGTAAAGATTTGTGCTCCAGTATGATGCAAAATATTAGAATAGAGCAGTTCTATAGAGTTGAGTAAGATACATATCATATTGTGCTTAACCGGAACTATTCTAGGAATTTGAAAATGCTATTTCATATTTCATCTTCATGTATATTACCTTTGTAACTCTTTTGTAAGACAGTGAGCTTGAACCGGGTTGTAGCCCATATTGTAAACTTTGAGCAGTGAGCTCTAGGTAGTGTGCCTGAATGCATGTGCATTCCCTTATGTAATATTTTTATACTTCTAACCGAGTATATTAATATTGTGGGTTAGAATCCCACCGTGGTTTTTCCCTTAGTCGGGTTCGCACATAAAAATCTTGGTGTTATTGTTTTGATGATCTTTGCTTTATGTTTCTGTACTCTAATTTCCTTCACATGCTTTAAGTGGTTTAAAGAACAGATTGTCAAAGTTAAAAATATTACACAATCAAATCCAGAAGCATAACATTGATTCAACCCCCTCCCCCCCTCTCAGTGTTTCTTTATTCCAACAATTGGTATTAGAGCCTAGTTCCTTAGAGGAAGCCTAACAACTTGAGGAAGATCCGAGAAGGAGAATCAATGGATTCCAATAGTCTGAAGCATCAGATTATTGTAGCACTTGAGGATCTTGATCAAGCCCAAGCTGAGGCCCAGAAAGTGAAAGTGAACCTTAAGGATGCTGAGAAATTCATTGAAGGATCGGTTGAACAAGTCAAGGGAAAAGAGAAAGGAACTTGTTGATCAACTTAAGCAGAAAGAAAGTCAAAGCATTGATGAAGAAGCCTTGAGGGAAAACACAAAAGAATGTGGCAGACTTTCTAGAGCCAATACAGTTCAGAAGAATGAAATGGAAGCTCCTGTGATGAGATTGAAAAAAGAGATTGAAGATAGGAAGAAGAATGAAGAGAAGCTTTCTCAGTCCCTAAAAGATAAATCTGAAGAATGTTGCAGACTTGAGAGTGAGAATGGACAACTGAAGCGTGACTTACAAGATGCTAGACAACATGAGGAAGATCTTGAAAGGCAAATCATTCTTATTAGACATGATCTTGATATTACAAATGAGTACAAAGAGAAATTCTGAATCAATTTAGCTAAGCTTGATGAAATGCTTTCCAATCAGAAGAACCCTAATGACACACAAGGTCTCAGATATGAGAAAAGAGAAAGCTCTGGATCTGGTCAAAGTAATCCTAAGACTCAACAATAGAAGAACAACTCAAGAAGGCCTTCGGTAAGACAACCTAATGCTCATACATTCAATGGAAACTGTTTTGTTTGCAATAAATTTGCTCATATGGCTAGTCAATGTAGAAATAAGATGATCAATAATGGTCCATCTTTTACGAGTCAATGTTTCAAATGCAAAAATTATGGTCGTCGGGTAAATGTATGCAGAACTGTGATGAATAACTTTCAGAATAGGGGAAATGTCAGATGTTATGCATGTGGTATGTTTGGACATATCGCTAATCAATGCAAATCAAGGACAAATCAAGGTAATTTCAGGCCTAATCAGAGGAACAATGTGAAATTCTATGCATGCAACAAATCTGGTCACATTGCTAGGTATTGTAGAACAAGTAATGTAAATAAGAGATCTCTGGAAGACAACAACAAGAATGCAAAATCAGATGAGAAGGGATAAGAAAAATTTGAAGAGATCAGAGATTAAATGCAAAAGACATGGGTAAGAAAGAGTGACTCAGATGTAGGAAATGGATCCGCACTAGATTCAGGCACTGCAAATTCCTTCGAAAACTAGATCGTAGCCTCTGGCTTAAGGGGAGTTTTTCATGCCAATCCAATTCTCCCTACTAGATGTTGGTGTTGCATGATCAGCAGTATGTTAGAAGCTATAATTTGATAATGCATTTTCGAAAGACTTGAGCCAAATTGATGGTCCGTAGAAGAGAATTGTTTGAATGAAGGGTATCCGGAAGAGTTAGGGATAAGAACATTTATTATACCTAAAAGTTAGGTATGTGGTGAATAAAAGGCAACTCAAACTCTCATTTATCACTTTGAATTCAAAGCGAGAGAGAAGAAGAGCGTGGCAAAGAATATTTTGTAGAGATTTCAGAGTGAAAAGAGAGATTTTGCATCCGGGTGAAGATTAAGAGGTATTTCCTTGAGTTAGAACCCTTTTTCAGTTTGAACCCTAATTTTTTTGATATGGCATCATTTGGTGTTACGAATCAACTAGTTGTAGATGTAACTAAGAGGGCAAGGCCAAATTTCAAGAAACACCCCTTCAAGTCGATGGAAGATGATCCGAAAGGGGTATTTTCTTCGGTCCCATATGGAGTTCTACACGTAGAGGACATTAGGGTTTACATCCATTGCAATATTGAGGAACTCGAGAGGGCACAAATGATGAAACTTTACATAGAGCACATGATCGATAACATGGGAATCTTGAAACCAGAAATCAAAATCGCTTGAGGAGAAGGGTTTCTTGCAGTTTACCAATTTCCCCAATTATGACGGACTCAAATGGCTCAAATATTTTTTGAGAAGGGCACATCATGAGTTCATATGGCTTGATAAGTTGCATAAGATTACAAAGTCAACAATCAAGGCGGTGACAAGTTTGAATGCAACTTGTGAGGTGCCTAGCCTAAGAAATGTAAAGAACTAGATAGTGACAGAGACAACTAGTTTGCAATTTGACAAGAGATCAATGACAATCAATGATATAGATGAATATGATGTCAGATTTGCATCGATGGTGACAAGATACAAGGTTTATCAGCCCAATAGGGAAATTTGAGTATTTGGTATGACAATCTATGTTGCCAACCATATTTTGAAGGATAATAATTAGTTGTATGATCTATGTGAGGTGCTCCGGAGTGAGCTTATGAGAAACCTAAAGAAAATCAAGAAAGATAAAAAGTATGTATTCAAATTTGGCACTTTTATTATCTGTCTCTACTTCTTTTTCATGAATAAGATTCTGGAAGTAGGAAAAGTTCAGTGGGCCTATGATAGATCAGTGGCTGTGCAGATAAAGGAAGCACTTCAGGGTCTAGGGAATGCACACACACAAAAAGGCATTATGTAAGGATACTTCAAAACATTTCAAAGCATAATACAGAGAAGGGAAAGGATTCCTAATGCCTTATGGAAGTCATTGATCCGATGACATCATGGATCATGCCCATGGGGTATGAGGTTGAGGGACATGTTCTTGAAATGTATGCTTAATATAGGAGTTGAGAAATACAACCCCATAGTAGCCTGAAGATCTTCTGCAAGCCGAATAACTTGTTACAAGGAGAAACAATGAAGCAAAATCTGAAGAACAAGAAAAACACAGGAAAAACTATTCTCCAAACAAGAGAGCTCCAATTCACTAGAAAAAAGTATTGTGAAAAGATAATACAATGAAAAGAAAAAGTAACCTCTAATAGGTCAAGAAACCCTAAAAAGGGAAAACCCTAGGTTTGCACATAATAATTAATTAAAATAATTAATTATATGCACCTAATGTTAGCTTAAGTGTAAAAAGATAATTGGAAACTTAAAGAATTAAACAAATAATGTTTAATTAATCAAGTAAAGACCCAATTACTCTAACACCCCCCTTAAGCTAGACTTAGGGAGAAGCTAAAACCTAGAACAACTACGGAAAGCATGAAAGATGGGTCCCGGCAACAAGGCCTGATCAGGAACCCAAATACAATGAAATCTCTATGAAACAGAGACAAAGGAGAAAACCCAGTGGGAAAAAAATCCTCTCCAAAAAGAGATAAAAGAACATGCTGAAAGAAGAAGAAGGAAGGAAGGCCTCATAAAGACCCCCCAAGGACAACTTCCTTCACCCCAAGCATAGAGTGCAACTGAAGATAGCGCGGCGATGCAAAAGGTTTCGTGAAGATGTTTGCAACCTGCTCAGAAGTGGGAATGTACTCCAAAATGAGAACACCATCCTGAATCAACTGACGGATGAAGTGCATGTGAAGCTCAATGTGCTTCGTCCGCTGATGCTCTATTGGGTTGCGGGAAATATGAATAGCACTCTGATTGTCACACCAAAGAACAGTGGGACTATCAGGAGGAAAACCAAACTCAGTCATCAACTGTCGAAGCCATAAGATCTCCTGACTAGCGATCATGGCAGAGCAGTACTCAGCCTCTGTAGATGATAATGCATGAGCAGTTTGCTTCTTGCAAGACCATGTGATAGGACCAGAGCCAAGATAGAAAACAAAGCCAGAAGTAGACTTCCGATCAATGACATCACCAGCCCAATCTGAGTTAGTGTAGCCAACAATGTGAGGTTTCCCTGATGTATAATGAATGCCATGAGAACTAGTGCCCTTAATGTACCTCAAAATACGTTTGGCAGCTTGCCAATGACTCTCATGAGGATCATGGGAGAATCAAGAGACAAGACCAACCGCAAAGGAAATATCAGGACGGGTGTGAGTCAGGTATAACAAACTGCCTACCAACTGCCTGTAAAGTGTAGAATCGACTGAAGGAGTGGGACAAGCTATGATCAAAACAACCCTTGACTGAAATGGTGTGGGAGCAGGCTTGTAATCAAGCATGCTGAAGCATTGAAGCATGTCAAGAGCATACTTCTGTTGGTAGAGAGAGATCCCATCAGAAGACTAAATCACCTGAAGACCACGAAAATAGTGCAAGAGACCGAGATCTGTCATCTCAAACTGATCCATCAAGGCACGCTGAATATGCTAAATCATAGAGGATGAGCTTCCT
Organism: Cryptomeria japonica; assembly: GCF_030272615.1. Lineage (NCBI taxonomy): Eukaryota > Viridiplantae > Streptophyta > Pinopsida > Cupressales > Cupressaceae > Cryptomeria > Cryptomeria japonica. The sequence continues at coordinate 717,099,697 of NC_081405.1, read as the reverse complement.
GTGATGAGAAGATCATCAACATATAGCACAAGAATCAAAATGTCACCCTCAAGAAGCTGAATGTAGACGGTGTGATCAGAATGACTACGGGAGAACCCAATGGAGAGCAAGAAAGAGTCCATCTTCTCATACCAAGCCCGAGGGGCCTGTTTGAGACCATACAATGAATGCCGAAGTCTGCAAACCAAAGAACTATCCTGCACAAATCCCTGAGGTTGTTCCATTTAGATTTCCTCCTGTAGATCCCCATGCAAGAAGGCACTCTTCACATCCATCTGAAAAACAGGCCAACTCTGAGAAGCTGCAAGAGAAAGTACAAAGCGAATGGAATTCATCTTGGCTACAGGGGCAAATTTCTTGGAGTAATTAATACCCTCAACCTATGAAAAACCCTTCACAACAAGACGTGCCTTGTACTTATCAATGGAACCATCAGCAGCATATTTAGTGCGATACAACTAGCGACACCAAACCATCTTTCTACCCTTAGGAAGAGGACAAAGATCCCATGTATGATTCCTCATCAAAGAAGAATACTCCTCCTCCATAGCACAATCCCACTCAGGGTGACCTGTCGCCTTTGAAAACTTCTGAGGATCATCTGAAATAGCATGACTCAAAAGACTAGAACCCACTGTGTGAAAACGAGTGCGACGAGTATGGGAAGGATCACCAACCAGAGGACCTACCGCTGCAATAGTAAGGCGAGCCCACTTGGGCATCTGAGGTGGAGTAGGTGGAGGTGGGGATGGTGGGGGTGGGGATGGTGGATCATCAGCACCATCATCATAATCATCCTCAAAAAGATCTTGAAGTGGTGCAGTGGCTGGAGTAGGCAGAGGAGTAGATACTGGAGTCGGGGTATCCACTATGGGAAGACGCTCATCAAACTGAACATCCCGTCGAAATAGGACCTCTCTGGAATCAGGATCAAACAACCTGTACGCCTTAACATCCTCACAGTAGCCAACAAAAATGAGTGGTCGGCTCTTCCGCTCCATGGCTTTCCTCTGAGCATCAGGAATAAAGGCCCATGCCTCACTACCAAATACCCGAAAAAAGGAAACATCAAGCTTGTCATGAGACCAAGCCTCCTCAGGAGTCATATGTTGAATAGCCTTGTGAGGCATCCGATTCTGAATATAGTTGGCACAATTGATTGCCTCAACCCAAAAAGATGAATCCATGGACCTGGACTGAATCATACAATTCGCCATCTCCCGTAAAGTTCTATTCTTGCGTTCAGTGATACCATTCTGCTGAGGGGTGTAGGGAACAGTAAACTGATGTTGCAAACCATGCTCAGTGCAAAAATCTCTGAAAGCCTGATTCACATACTCCCCCCCATTATCTGTACGTATCCGCCGAATAGAACAGCCAGACTGCTTCTCGACAAATGTCTTAAAGATTCGAAATGAATCAAAGACATCAGACTTGTACTTAAGAAACTACACCCATGTGCGTCTGGAGAAGTCATCAATAAACATGAGTACATACTTGGCCCCTGATAAAGAAGAAGTGGGAAATGACATCAGATCACTGTGAATCAACTCCAAGGGTGCCAAAGCACAAGAGGCTCTCCCCTTCAGAAAGGGATCTCTGTGATGCTTGCCAAGAACACAACCATGATAAACACCATCAATGCAGGAAATCTGTGCGAGCCCAAGAACAAGTGCCTGTGTACTCATCTGCTGAAGATATCTATAATTGACATGGCCCAATCGCTCATGCCAAAGCTTACTCACTGAATTTTCATGTGCTATGAGAGATGAACCTGTACCCAAAGAGGGCTCAAATTCGTCAAATCTGTAGAGACGAGATGCAGAATCCACACTACCAGAAGCCACAACCAAATCAGGGTCATGGAGGTCTCGAATAACCACATCATGTGGTGAGAACTCAACTGTCTTACCAGAGCCAGAGTGGCAAATCTGATAAATGGACAGGAGGTTCGTCGAGATGTCAGGGACAACCAGAACATCCTGTAGAGTACCCCCATCCAAAGAGACAGAACCTGAACCCAAGACAGAAAGCTGAACTGAGTCACCCACTGCAATCTGTGAAATACCACAAGAGGCAAGAGAAGTAACCAACTGCTGAGTGTGTGTCATATGGTGAGAAGCACTAGAATCTAAAATCCAAGTGGACCCAGAGGTCGAAGCTCTAGCAGTGAGAGCATGACCTTTCCCTATGGAAGGAGAAGATGCCTAAGGTGAGGAAATGTGATGCTGCTGCATGGCTTCCTCTAAAGCCTCTAATCATTTCCAACACCTGGAAACTAGATGTCCATCCTTTCCACAAAAAATACAAGTGTCTGATGATTTCTTCTTAGTCTTGGAGGAAGACTCACCGAACTGTGAAGATTTCCCTTGTTTGGGAGGAATTGGTTTTGAATCAGACTTAGGAGCAGGCTTGGAGGAATTTTCACTACCTGCAGAAGGCTTTTTCTGCTTCGGTTTCTACTTCTGTTTGTCCTTCTCCTTAGAGGACTGAGAAACCAATGCTTTGTTCTTGGAGCCTGAGAGCGTATCCAACTGAGAAAGATGAGACTGCTCCCGAGACAAGCGCTCACAAAAGACATCAAAGCTAGGCATGGTTAAATTAGTACCCAAACCATCCATGGTGGAGTAGAAAGCAGAGGCAAAAAATTGAAAGGGACCCTGAAGCTTCAAAAGAATCAAATAAATGCACTTTATATCAGTCTTATTCTTTCCTCATCCCTGAAGAACAAATCTGGTAGTCTTGAATTTGTTCAAAAAATCCTCAATAGTGGGAAAGGTATCAGGTAATAATGAAGTCAACTCTGCCTCAATCTGTAATGCCTAAATCTCATTGACCCTCCCGAAGAGAGAATCAAACTTCAACCACATATCCTGAGGAGTAAGCAACTCATCAAGGTGAAACAGAAGACTATCAGAGACATGCAAAGCGATCAAACCCATGGCCTCATCCATCTTGTTCTGGTACATAAGAACCTCATAAGGACGGTGAAGGTCTGGCTAAACCTCATCCAAAGTAGCCCACAACCCTCGTGACCTAAGAAGCCTTGTGATGCGGGGCTTCCAGGTGTGATAGTTGTGTGAAGTCAACAACTCAACTGAAGGATCTGCCATGAGAACAAAGAAAAAACTCTGCACCTGCACCTGCTTGTTGGTTGTTTTTATTATGTGATCTTTCAAAATAGACAGAAGATGCAGAAGGGTTTGTTTGTTTTGAGAGTTTAGGTGTTCCTGATTTCTGCTATAAATGACAGAAAGCGAGAAAAAAACACCCCCCCACAATGGAGAAACCCAAACCCTAGTACATAGTAATGAGAAGGAAGTAGTGCTTAAGAAAAAAAACTTCAAACTGATATCTCATGTACCTGGTGAAAATTCTAAGAAAAAAGATCACAAATCTGAATAGAGCATGCTGAGAGCTTTCCAACGCCTATTCGTTTTCAAAAAATGAAGTCCGTTTGCTCATTCTAAGACCCCGAAAGTGCAAAAAAGAAGCTCGACTTTGACTGGTAAAAAACATAGTCAAATAGTAGATCCAGGAAAAAAATCCACCACCACGACGTCTAGCTCGGAATCACCTTTCCAACACCTATTTTTTCACCAAATTTGACTCCGGATGCACGATCTAGGCCCAAAAAACCAACCCCCTCTCAAAAGGACTAGAGAGGAGGAGCAGGGTGGTGCTCCGGGCAGAGGTGGAGCTCGGGCCCGGTGGAGGTGGCACTCGGGCCGAGCGGAGGTGGTGCAGGGGCGGAGCGACGCAGCAGCCAGGCGGAGGTGGCACGGCCCGGCAGAGCGGAGTGCGGCCGGGCCGAGGTGGCTTGCCGGCGGGGGCCGGAGATCTTCGTCGGAGCGGGTCGGAGGTTGCTGGCGACGGGAGGTTATGGCCGGCGAGAGGCCTGCAGCGCCGGAACTAGAGCAGAAGTCGGCAGGCGATGCCAAAGTTGGAGCCGGAGGCCTATGGCGCCGGGTGGGGCTGGCCTACCAGGTCCGTACGGCGCCGGCCTGTTTGGTCCGATACCCTCAAAATTTTGGAAATTTTTTTTTTTTTTTTTGAAAGCCCTTTTTTGATTGGTTTGATTTTTTTAAAAAAATCAAAACAATTTGGCCTGCATGGCGTAAAAAGGCAAATTTTCTTTTCTCAAATTTTTTTCTCGATTTGCGTGCCAGGGTCGTACACCCTGGCTTGGAGAGAAAAAAAATCACCTAGATGCGCAGGTGTCAAAAAAAGTCAAATTTTATATGACCATAGGGGTTTTTAGGCCTTCTGAGCACGATGGTGAGGTCCGTTTAGGCCCAAAGTGCTCAGAAAAAAGGTCAAACCCTAGGTACACAAAAAAAATTCCTGAAACCCCAGATCTGCTTCCAAACCGAAAAATCTCAAAACAAGATCAAGTAGCTACAGATCTGAAGTTCTGATACCATATAGGAGTTGAGAAATACAACCCCATAGTAGCTTGAAGATCTTCTACAAGCAAAATAACCTGTTACAAGGAGAAGCAATGAAGCAAAATCTGAAGAACAAGAAAAACACAGGAAAAACTATTCTCCAAACAAGAGAGCTCCAATTCACTAGAAAAAAGTATTGTGAAAAGATAATACAATGAATAGAAAAAGTAACCTCTAATAGGTCAAGAAACCCTAAAAAGGGAAAAACCCTAGGTTTGCACATAATAATTAATTATATGCACCTAATGTTAGCTTAAGTGTAAAAAGATAATTGGAAACATAAAGAATTAAACAAATAATGTTTAATTAATCAAGTAAAGACCCAATTACTCTAACACTTAACACTTACTAATCAAACCAAAGGATCATACTGAAGGAAGGTTTGGCACATACAAGGAAAAGAGATTGAGCCTACATAGTCAGTTCAAGAAACCTGAGATATTGAAGAAAGTTAAGAATGAGGTGGAGTAGCTGGCAGAGAATATGGGGATCACCAAGGAAGTAGTCCAAAGAGCCAGAGAGAAGAAGGTCTTGAAGGAAGAATATATGGTCAAATCAAAGAATGATAAACTGGAAGCTCCTGTCCCTAAGCCAAAGCAGCCTAAGAGCTTTGCACCCTCCTCTGGTTCTCAAGAACCTACAAGCTCATCTAAGCCTCAAGATAAACCATCCGATGAGGGAAAGAGGAAGAGAGGACAAGCTAGAACATTCATGCCTGTTGATGAAGAGGAAACAAAATCAAATGAAGCTACAAAGAAGGTTAAAGAAAAAGGAATCAAAGTCACCAATATCTCAAAGGAGAAACCATCTAGTGGACCCAAATCTGGTAACAAATCTAAGAAATTTGAACTTTATGAGGCGCTAAAGAGTGGTAAAATTTAAGTCAAGCCTCCACGGTCTTTAAATGAGATTTTTAATGAAGTTGTTAAGAATGGTAATCTGAAGCTACTATTAGAGTGGTATGATAACTTTGATGAGTATGGTAAAAGGAGTCTTGAGGAAGCAACTGTTGAATACTTAAATATATATAGTAAAGCTTTAATTGAATTAATGCTAGCCATACCCAAATGCATGTATAAGATTTTAGATGCTAGAAGTCAAACAACAATTTAGGAAGATGAAAGAATGTGTATTGGTCAACTTATGTTCAGTTATCTCTAAATAGGAGATAGAGAGATTACTAAAGTTAGTGAAGAGTGAGTTTAGAAGTAAACATAGAGTTAACAAAACCACGATTGGAAAAATCGATGAAGTTGCAAAGGAAACATAAAAGATTTTGGCAAAAGTTTTGTCAAATAAATAGTGTAAATTCAATCATCCAAGTGACCCTAGTTCAGAAGCCGAGAAGAAAAGGGATGATACTTATGTTCCAGATGTTTAGACTCTTGTGTAGGAAGGAGTTGAAACTGAAGATCCAACTAACAAAGGTGGAGACAATGTAGGAAGAGATGATGAGAGTAAGGACCTGAGTGAAAACCCTCTGGTTTATACAAACAACCCTCCAGTTCAAGAATTTGATGCAGGTGAGAGAACTCAGAACCCTTCGATGGCAACTGTTAAAATAGAGAAGGAAGCAGAGAAAATAGAAAGTAGGCTTGAACAGATTCCAATGGTAAGAGACACTGAGAAATCAGTGAAGGGAAAGTAGATCATGAGCGACACAAACTTCGCCCAAGGCCCCATCAATATTGACTCTTTATCCTCTGTCCAGGTACTTAAACTGGTTGCACTTGCTCAGGCCAAGGCAAGTGAAGATTTATTAAAATCTCGCATGGAGGACAGTAAGGTGATAGTGTTGTCAACAAGTGTCCTTGAGAAAAATTTTCCATCCTTTAAACATGACTCATTCGACACTCCCTCTGAAAAGCTAAAGAGTTTTCTTGAATCAATTGATTCTCATTTTGAATCCTTGGAGAAAGCTGCTGAAATAAAAGTTCAAAGTCATTTTAATGCTAAGATATTGAGGACAGTTTTGAGAATGATTGAAGGAGATAGAGCTAGTTTGTTAACCAGTGTCAAAGGCATTCAAGAAGAATTGGATGAAGGAGGAAAAATCTACAAATCATGCCTCTTATTGCCTAAGTTCACTTTTGAGGTTGACAAGAAGATTAAAGAGTATGAAGGTTAGTTGGCTAGTCTATCTCAATCTTACAATCCTCAAACCATTCTTGCAAGTAGCGGAGAAAATCAAGTGCTATATCTCCTTGATAGAATTAAGAGTCTACGTAAAGAGAAGGACATAATTATTGGAAGAGTGGGAGAGCTAAGGAATCTAGTTACTCCTCGGTTAGACACCCTACTTAGTAATATGCAAGATGCCTAGATGACATTGAGTAAGAGTGAACCTTTAGATCTTAGGGCAGCAAAGATGCAGGCATATCTATTCAATGCTCTCATATATATTTTGGAGATTTTGTAGAAGGGATGGGATGACTACTTGCAGTCAGTGAAGACTATTTTTGTTGATATCTTCAAATTTTGGTAAGTTGTATTTGTGTATATGGATCTTTGTGGAAATTTTGACATGCGAATACCTATCTTTTCCATTGATGTCAAAGGGGGAGAGTAGAGTAGTGAAAAATATTGATCTCAGGGGTAGTCATGTATCTTTTGAAAACTGAAAGTCATATTTTTGGTTGCAGAGTGTACAATATTTTGGTTTTGATCTGATACGGTCATTTTTCACTAAGTGTTGCCATCAATGTGAAAGGGGGAGATTGTTGGAAAGAGATACCATACTGGCATAGATAAGTATTTGGGAGTTGTCATTGATGGCAACCTAGCTCAGAGATTTCATCCGGATTGTATGGATTCATCTTACCGAAAATCTGAAATCCAATTTTGCTTGTCTGGAAAGTGGAACACAATGGTTGACAGAGTAAGAATACTTTGGATAAAGCTTCGTTTTGGTTGCACATCTTTCTTTGTGGTGATACAAGTAGTTTCTTGGATGTCTGGAGTAGCCTATTCCAGGTCTTAGCCTCTAGTGTTGTTTTCGTGTATGATTAAAGATCCAGTACTTGACATTTCAAGAGGAATAACGCTATTTGGTCATCCGGTGGTATAACGTGTTATGCAAAATCATTGGGATGATTTTGGTGATTGATTTTGTGTTCAAGGATGTTGAGCCAACATGTGGGAAGCATATAATCAAAATTTATATTTAGTCTACATGATTGGTTTGGACAGATTTGAGCAACACATTTCATGTTGCGTGTTATGCAGTTTTTGGGCCGACATGGAATTGATCTAATTTGATGTTGGAGATATATATGGTTGATTGATTTGATCATTTTTGAGATCGATGGCGGTGTAAGAATTGTGTATGAGCGATTGTGCACAGTTTCATGTGCATAAGGTGAATATTTTTTCTCCTGTATGATGCAAAATATTAGAACAGTTCTACAGAGTTGAGTAAGATACAATATATTGTTCTTAACTGAAACTATTCTAGGCATTTGTAGATTCTATTTCATAGTTCATCTTCATGTATGTTAGCTTTGTAACTCTTTTGTAAGGTAGGGAGCTCTCTAGGTTATAGCCCTTATTGTAAACTTTGAGCAGTGAGCTCTAGGCAGTGTGCCTGAATGCATGTGCATTCCCTTATGTAATATTTTTATACTTCTAACCGAGTATATTAATATTGTGGGTTTGAATCCCACCGTATTTTTTCCCTTAACCGGGTTTCCACATAAAAATCTTGGTGTTATGGTGTTGATGATCTTTGCTTTATGTTTCTGCACTCTAATTTCCTTCTTATTCTTTAAGTGGTTTAAAGAATAGATTGACAAATTAAAAATTGCAAAACATTGTTTCAACGCCCCCGCCCCCCCCCCCCGGCTCTCAGTGTTCCTTTATTCCAACAAAGACAGTGTTTGGGTTTGTATTCCTCCATATAACAATATATTATATCGTGGTTCATATATTGGCGTTGTAGATTTGGAAACGACTTGTCTAAAGTTTCAAGTCAGGATCTCCTCCACAAAATAGGTTATAGATAAATGTGTACTAGACTGTGCTAAGGAAGAGTAAAGTGCCTCAAAGGGCATGTTGGGATGTTCGCATTTCATCATACTAACATATTTAATCAAGTGGTGTAGAGAACATGTTAACTATTGTCTATATAATGGTGTATTGAGGTTTTAAATGATTTGGTATACCTCAAGTTCAGTTTCCAAGGCGTCAAGACGATACAATAAACTTATATACTCTATTTTTCACCTATGCAAGTAGTTAGATGTTTGTGCCAAAATGGAATAGATTGAAGTCATTAAAGAAGTGTTTAGAGATGTTTAACAGGTCTTATAATACTCATATCATGATCTAGATGTTGACACATGTCTAAGTCTCTCCAGTGCCTGTATTAGTTAGATCAATTGGATTGAAGTGTTAAGTTCTTGAAAAGATGACTTGGCAAGCCAGAAGGGTTTGCACTATACTTTTGGACCATGTGTCAAGTGGAGTAACAAGTGCCGATTGTGTAAGATTCTTTTGGGACTAGTTAATCCTTTTGCGTGAACTATTGTGACCTCTTTTGATTGGGTTATTTGTCTTAAGGATGACTAATGTGATGTTACAAATTATCTCTATATGCCACCTTGTAGCTGACCTAAGTGATTTTTTGAAGACTTTCATATGATATAAAAGAAAGATCAAATAAATTTAAATGAGTGTGAAAGATAGAGAAGGATGTGTGATTCAACCCCTCAACCATTAGAGTGTTTTATTGATAAATATAATTACTTTTATAAAATATTATAATATTCATGGAGTAGTGAGGCTCCTTTGGTGTAGCCATAAAAAAGTAAGGATTGTATGCTTCCTTATGAGATCATCCCATAAAAATCTATTGTAATCTAGTTATCTTTTGTAAGGAAAGATTTAGATAGTAGATCCAAGCAACTCTTCTCACCATGGTTTTTCCCTTTTGGGGTTTTCCACGTAAATCTAGAGTTATGGTTATGTTTTTTTAGTTATCTATGTTCTTGTTGTTTAATCATTAATTTGGAATGAATAAGTAATCAAAAGTAAAAGAATTTTAAGTGAATATTGATTCACCTCCCTCTCAATCTTCAAGTGCGTTCAACATGTTTTTAAAGGTTGTTACTTAGTAAACAGGAGTCATACATCAATTCTTTTTGATAAAACACCTATGAACCTGTTTGATTGAGTAGAAACCCTTCATTTATACATCTTAGTGTTTTGGGTTGTGAGACATGCTCATACACTTAGGGATAACATGCCAAAGTTCGAGAACAATCTTGTAAAACATATCTTCATCAATCATGGTATTGGTGTAAAAGGGTACATGATTTGGGATCCTATGGATGGGAGAATCTTATTCAACAAAAGTATTAGTCAAGATTTATTCCACTATTTCTTAGCCAAAAAAGCATGAAAAGAAAGTAGTGGTTTTTTATAAATTTGAACTAAAAGTCCATGAAGGACCTCAAGAGGAGGAGAGATAAAATAGCTTAGAGTATTTCAAAAAACAAATATAAGCTCCTCCTCAATCATCGAAGAAATCCACCTAGCAAAGAAAACAACCATATAGGTATACTTCTAATTGAAAATAATTATGTTCTTTAATTACTAGAATTGATAAGCCTATGACTATAAAGGGATCTCCGGGTATGAATGATGTAAAATGGCCATGAATGATGACATATTTGTGTTGAATACAAGACACATGGGACCAAGTACCTTTTACTTATGAACATAAACCCATTGAATTCGAATGGGTGTTCATAAAGAAAATTAGATTAGATGGCAATCTTGAGAAGTACAAAAAAGGATTAGTTACAATTGAACATTTTTAGGTTAAGGTATTGATTATGGTGAGATTTTCTACCCAGTTGATGACCTAATATTTATTCAGTTAATGTGAAGATAGCTTCCCTTCATGATAATATAGAGGAAGAGATCTATATTTCATGGCTAGAGCACTACATTTAAAAAGGTAAGTAACTTTTTTTTATAAATTCAACAAATATTTGTATGGTCTAAGGAAATATCCTAGGATATTGATCAAAATTTTGCTACATTTATGTTTAGATTAGGATTTTTGAGGTGTAAATCAGATCATTTCATCTATTATAAGATGGATGATTTTTACTTACTTATTATTGCATTATATATTGATGATATATGTTAGTTTTAAATAATTAGAAGGGTATGATTTGTGAATTGAAGTCCTATCTTTCAACATAGTTTGAGATGAACAACTTATGAGTAGCCAAGTTTATCTTAGAGAGGGAAATTAAAAGAGAGAGAGATAATATATTAAAAAAAAATTGGCCAAGGAAAGTAGGTGAATTTAATAATAGATATGGATTTAATATATCAACTTGAAGACCACTGTGTGTTGTTGTTTTGGTGGGAACTAAGTTATCAATTGAATAGTGTTTGAGTTCTCCTACTAAGATGAAGATTATGACTAGATTAACTTATGCTAGTGTAATTGGTATCTTAATGTGTATTATGATATATTTAATAATAAATATTTCTTATAGTTGGAGTTCTTATTTTTTTCATAGCTAATCATGGATGAGTCTGCTAGGATGTAGTGAAGAGGTTCTTCTCGAGGTGTTTATGGGGTGCCTCTAATTACTTTATTTTTCCTATATGTATAGCCACTCTATTTTTTTTATAGTAGTCCACCAATTTTTAGCTTCCTTAGTTAACCAATAAACTCCCCTTATTGCTTTAACTATTGTAATGGTGGTAAAATTAGGGTCTCAACAATTAAGATGATAAAACCACTAATATTACCTAAGGGACCATTACATTAATAAGGGGGATGATTCCAATAGATATAGCTACAATTCAATTAGGAAAAGAGTTGAAATATTGATTAGATTCACTTGTTTGGTTTGTCTCCTCTTTTTGAGTTGAAATTAGATGTAGATTGTGAAATTGGGATAAAACAAAGAACAATTGAAGTGAAAAAATAATAACAGACTATTACATATATTAGACAGGGCCACATACATCGATTTGGGTAGAAGAATAAGTTTGGAATTTGTTCCTAAAAGTTCAAGAAAAATTGTTAGGATCAAGATGGTAGGTTGCCTTGGTCCTATAACTCTAAGACAAGGAAGTAAGATCTTTTCCAGATCAGGGAGACGCATTGGATCCACTTTCGAAAGCTCGAGCAAAATTTTCAGGACTGAGATGGTAGGTTTCCCTAGTCCTCCACTTTTAACTCTGTCAAAATATGAACCTATTCGTCATCATCAACTTTATCAGAATCTTTAGCCACAACTCCTAAGTCAATTCTCTGCACACAGAAAGAGAGGAAATGGGGTTGTGGATAGGGGTTTGCCTTTGGTCAAACCTCAGTTAAGGAATTAACCTTTAATGTAATAATGTAAATATTGAAGTAAATGTTAGGAGATATACATCATATCTGTAATGGTTGATAAGAAGATTGATGATGATGCAATTCTCTTTAGATGTGATCACAAATGTTGGATGTAACAACATGACAAACACATGAACATAAATGACCTGATCAACCATGCATGCTTGCATGAGGATTGCTGTGACTTTGCTCTAGGATGCTTGATGGATATGGTGGGATGAAATGTTGCCTTGAATGCTTGAGAATGCTCGATGACAAATGGTTGACAAATGCATGGATTATGGGGTATGTGTGTGGTTTCTCAAATGCATGGATGATGGGGTATGTGTGTGGTTCCTTGGGTAAATTACTAATTAGGCCAACCTTCAACGGTCAAGTTGAACCATGGCAGCCAAAATTCATTGAGGAGGGGGAGAGCCCACCCAAATTTGAATAGGGTCATGTTTAAGGTGGACCAGGGCGTTGGGGCGCCCTAGTTTGGACTAGGGTGCCACCATGCCCCCCTCCAAAAATAGGACCAGGAAATCAACAAATGGGGGAGGACAACTCCAGGATGGGGCACACTTAGCAGTGTCAATAGATGACATTAGAGTCAGAGAAAAATCGAGCCAAAACATGCTTAGGGAGAATGGAGATAGGACATGCTAAAGAGGGAGCACAAATATGAGGTTTGAATTGTACTAGTTACAATTTACAACACTATATTTAGCCCGCACTTTAATGCGAGTATGAGCCTATGCAAATACTTGCAGTAAATTACAAAGATGATATATATATATATATATAGAGAGAGAGAGAGAGAGCAACTAGGAGTGAGATCATAAGGAGATAAGACATCACTAATTTTGAGGAACCACACCCCACACCCCCAATCTTAGAATCTTCTTACATGATAACATGTAAGGACACACAAAACAAGACAAATACAAAAAAGAAAACAAAGGGAAAACCAAGACGAAACACACATAACACAAGGGGTTGGTACTAAAAACAAAAATCTCCAATTCAACTAGTTGAAGAGACCTTGGTAGTCAAATGTCTCAACTACTAATCTCATTCTCAAAATTCTATTACAAGAACTCAAGTTGTCACATGAAAAGAGAAAGAGAATGGATCAAGTGATGAACCATGATCCAACAAATAACAAAGTTATGAGCTCATGGGAAGGAGAAAGGACAGAAGATGGACGCCACAGGCTAGAAAGTTGTGTTATGATGGATGATCCATGCGAAGAAAAGCAAGAGAGACAATAGAATCCATAGGCTAGCAAGTTGTATTATGCTAGGCGATCCACGGGAAGAAAAGAAAGAGAAACCATGGAATCCACAGGCCAACAAGTTGTATTATGCTAGGTGATCCATGGGAACCTGAACACTAATGGGACAACAAGTTGTATTATGTTGTGTTATTTATGTAGAGAAGGAGAGTCATAATAGTCTAGCAAGTTACGTTATGCTAGTTCCACTCATCTCTAAAATGTTGCACAAGGAGAGTTGAATGGTCTAGCAAGATGTGTTATGCTAGTCAACCTACCTTAAAGAAGTTAAAAAATGAAGAGCTAAAAGGTCTAGCAAGTTACGTTATGCTAGTCAACTCACCTTGTTGCATATGTCATCATCTAGTTTTAGGAGTTAAGCATCTCATCTAAGAATTTAGTTTTGGTTTCAAGCATGCAACATCTTGTATAAGACATGCAATTGAAAAGCAATATGTCTGGTTTTGGGAATAAAAATATCTCATCTAAGACTTAAGTTTTGTTTCAAGCATGTACACCCCATATAAGACATAAAAATAATTGTGTTTGGTTTTAGGAATGAAGCATCTTGTCTAAGAGTTAGGGCCAGTTTCAAGCATGCAACATCCCATATAAGACATACAAAAGGACAACCAAGCAAAGCAATCCATAATTTGAATAAAAAATCTGGTACAGTTAGGGTGTGATGTATCCCCGCCCCTTAACATGCCAACATAGTGGTATGTTGATGTCTTGAGGAAGCTAGAAACTAAACACTTTCATAACCGAGGAGATATCTTTTAGGCAACAATTTTACTTAAATCCAAGCTAAAGAGGCATGACTCTTATAAGTAAAAAAAATATAGTTGTAAAAGATGTATCTTGCAACAAGAGTAAAGGGAATGTGTTGGAGGAGGAGGAGGAAGAGATCTTTGCTCAAAGACATCTACCTCCAAGAGGAGATTTTGAACAAAAACAACTTCATTGACCAAAATAAAGGAAGGAGAACAAGAATTCATACCTTCCCCGTATTGGTAGGTAAAGGGATTCTTGATGAAGGATAACACACTTTTGACCCTAAGTGTCAAGTTTGTTTATAATAGGCATACATCATCAAGTGAAGAAGAGGTTGTACTTAAGGATTCACACCTTTTGCATAAGAGAGAATCCTTGAGAAAACAAACAACTTCACACAAGGAATAACATCGTATCATAAGAAAACATCACCCATCCTTGGAAAAATGGATCCTTAGAAAGGATAGGAGATATAAGATAAAATCAATGCCACCCAAGCATAGGGACAAAGAGAAGGATTGTGCTCCTTCCAAATAGAAAACATAGATAAAATATGTACCACTTCAACTAAATGATAGGTCCTAACCAAGGAACACACATGTACTCATATGAAAGACAATTCAATACAAGAAAGTACATCAAGTTATAAAAAATACAACTGAAAAGAAGAGGCAATCTACAAAAAGGAGAAAGAATTGAATGTATTATCCTTGCCCCCCAAGAAAGGAGACAAGGAAGAATGATGTTGTTGTCCATGTATAATTAGAATTGAAGATGCATCACCACACATGAGAAAAAGCCCCCACTAAATTTAAACTACTAATGTCATAGGGTAAGGAGCAATATAATAAGGTGAATGGAGTACTAAGGCACTACCTCTAAACCAAGAAAAATTAAAAGATCAGTTTTAAGAGTTCTATGAGATCGCTCATATTTTTCTTGAACAAATTCTTTAAAATATTTACAATTTCCAAGAGAATGAGAATAACAACAATGAAAATACAATGCGCATCACCTTCTTTGTTCTTGTTATTATATTTTATGAAAGAAAATACAAAGTGCTTATCATACTTCAATCTCTAAAATATTTTTGTAGATAATTTATTTTTGTTGTCAACATGGCTAGATCTTGTCTCATGAGGTTGAAGACAAGATGTGCTAGTGGAAGGAGAAAGATTGTTTTCTTGAGGCAAAAGAATTGGTAAAGGAGGAGGATTACTTCATGTAGAAGCATGTTTGGATGGGAAATAGTTTCTATGTCTTGCAAAATATTATTTTTAAGAATTTGAACCATACAAGCATCCTTCATAGATATTTGAGAATTGTGATATCCTAGGCCTTCTTTAGTAAATTGTGTGGGAGGGTATACAAGAATCTTAATTCCTTGTTCATGTTTTCTAAGTCTTTGTCCTCTATAGCCTTATTTTGAAAAAAAGTCATATCCAACTTCATAAGATGTTATCAATTGTGAAGGAGAAGGTTTTTAATTATGAATTTATTCAAAAAAAATTAGAGTAAAGACACATAGAAGGGTCAAAGGGAGAATTATATCAAGAAGGAATATCCTTTGTAGGGAAACACTCCTTTCTATCATCATTATCCATGTCGTCTTTGGTTGGTTGGGAAGAATGGTCCTTATCATCTAAGGCTTCATCTTTGCTTAATGTTATGTGAGGATATAGATCATGAATAAAATGCATAACATCATCTTGCCTACAAAAATATTTATGATTAACATAAGCTTTAGGAGAATAAGGAGGATCTCATCTTGGTGTTGATATACCTAGGATTAAAATGCATATGGTTGACTCCACCATCCCTAGCATCAATTATTCTACCATTCCACTGGGTTACGTTGGTGTAAAGCAGAAAATCGCGATCGAACCCTAAGTGTTCCCCCCACCACTCCGACGAGAGGGGAAGGAGGTCACTAGGGTTGACGGTTTTCACTTAGGGGAAACTTTACATTCAAAAGAGGGGTTGAAACCCACAAGATCCAATCCCACACAATGCAAGATTGGATTCTAAATGAGTTTCAAGGGTTGTGACAGCAAGGCTACCCTCTTTTGTAAAGAATGTAGATAGAAGGATTAAGCTAGGAATGCATGAAAAGTGAGAAAGATTCACTTATAAACAAAGATAGGAATATGGGATGAAGCTGCGGACCTAGAATTAGCAGTAAAATGTCGAGACGACACTGCCCTACAAATTTGAGCGAAATTTGATGGGACGATGGCGCCCGGCGTGCACACGGTCCTCCGAAAAATCCCCGAAACGAAGGGGGATCTGTTCGTCTTTGCACAAGGATTCCAGATCTTCAATTACAGCCACGTACCTGCAACCTACACACAGAAAAGTG
The DNA here is from genome assembly GCF_030272615.1 of Cryptomeria japonica. Lineage (NCBI taxonomy): Eukaryota > Viridiplantae > Streptophyta > Pinopsida > Cupressales > Cupressaceae > Cryptomeria > Cryptomeria japonica. The sequence goes on along the minus strand of NC_081405.1, from coordinate 717,083,498 downwards.
AAGACGATTGGGGGGTTAGGGATTAGGGGTTTTCCCTTGGGTCAAACCCCGGTTTTGGAATTAACTAAGAAATGAGAATGCTGTAAATGTAAATGTTTGTAATGTAATAAAGTACTGATACCTTGTTGTAAGAATGTTTGTATTTTTACATGCGAAGGCGTAATGTTGTTGTATGTGATATGTGATCTCCTCTTCAATGGTTGAATCCTTGTCTTGAATGCAACACTTAGCCTTGAATGGAGACTTAGAATGATCAATTGCTTGAAGGAATGCTTGAATGCTTGAATGCTTGAATGTTTGAATGTTTTGAATATTGTTTCCGCGTCTTGCACACATATATCCTTCCTCCTTTCATCTACCCAAAATGGGAGAGGAAATGTAGTTTATATACTTGTCAATTAGGGTTAAAAGACTGATTTTTCCGACCTTAGGCCGACCAGGAAAGATTATTTTCCAATTTGCAAACATAAAGACCCGAAGCCCCAAAAGAGACCGGGCCCAAAAATAGGGCCAGGGACCAGGGCACTGGGCGCCATGGTCCTCGGGGACCAGGGCGTTGGGTGCCATGGTCCTGGGGGACCAAGGCACTGGGCGCCCTAGTCCTGAAGGACCAGGGCGCTGGGTGCTCTGGTCCCACCTCCAGGGACAGCAGGGTGCAAGGAGGATCAGGCCAGGGTGCTAAAAAATGCAGTTTTTGATGTCATGAACAAGTTTTGGGGTCTCCATTCAGGTTCAGTGTTGCGTCACCATCATGAAGACCCAAATGTGGTCGAAATTGCAAGTGTCGCAATTTTAGGACGCTACATTTAGCCCCCACTTTAGCGGGAGTATAAGCGTATGCTCATACTTCCAGTAAAGTACAAGGAAACAACATTGAAAGACTTTCACCACGTCAAGGAGGCAAGATACACCAAGCCCCCAGTGGACTAAGGATCTTACGACTTCGATTGACAAAGAAAAAGGGAAGATCACGAGGGAGAACCATGACTGTCAGTAGTAAGGTTCCCTCACTATGAGTCATGCAAGAAAAATACCAAAAATTTTCAAGGCACAGCTAAGTTCGCCAAGAAATTTTCAAGTATCCTGAAGGGATAGACGGGGTGTATGCCCCCCTACGTTAAAGCGATCGCACACACCTCAATGGGGGTGATTGCTTTAAGGTAGTGATACACATAAGAAATGAGAAGGGAAAGGAGCACGTTATCACAAAGATTTAGCCCCCAAGTGTGAGATAAACCCAAGGATAATAGACACAAAACACAAAGCACGAGGTGACTTCGCTTTCCTCGGGGTCAGTATGCTGTATGATAATTCATGTATGTCATATGTATGTATGCATAATTGTTCTTCATTCCCCAATCAAGGAAGGTCACCTAGAAGAAGGGAACACATGTGTCTTTTGAGTCAACATGAGAGAGACCAAAAGAGATCTCAATGCTTTGCATTGTCCTCAAGTAGACAACACTAAGGACAACAAATAGAAGAATGAGAATAACACATAGAAGAAGTAACAAAAGAGAGGAGGAGAGAGTCTGCTATGCTAATGAAACTAGTCTAGCATGTCATCTACCCCCCGATCTTGCTAATCAATGTTTCGGGAAAGCAGGGAACACCCTAGAGGAGGAACATCCAACACAGCAGATGGAGCTATCACAAGATCCAAACAAGGGCTATGTTCATGTTCCAAGCCACGTTGTTCTTGTCTAGGAGCTAGGATAAGTGCTTTAGAAAATTCGTTAGATAAATGGTTATCAACATCAACATATTCATATTCCCTGTCAGAAGCAAGAGAAGTAACATTTTCATCTATATCATCATCAAGATTTATAAAAATAGGATCTTTAACTCGCACAAGATCAAGACCATCATGCATCTTATGTTTAGGATATTTTGGAGAAAATGGAATAATGCTTGTTGAAGGTGTTTTTGGAGATTACAAAGTTTGAGAAGCAGTTGCTTGAGCTCTAAGACGACGCTTTCGTCGACATTCACGTGCAAAATGATTTCGTCTAGTCTTAGTAGGAAGTGGAGAAGATTGAGGAGGAGGAATGTTCTCATCCTTATCACTTGGGTGTTTAGGTTGTGGTCTCTCAGGCTGGATAATAGCAGAAGAGGAAGGTCTCTTCTCTCCATAAGAGGAAGGAGGAGGAACTGCTCCGTATAAAGGAGGAATATTTGGTTTAGGAAGAAGACCAAGTCCATCATGATGCGGAGGTATAGGCCTATTTTTAGAAAGTTTATTAGACACAAACATAGTCACATCCATAGGAATGGGTTGGGAATCTTCTTGAGGAAAGACATTAGTTTTATCTTTCAAAGGAAGAACTTCCTTCTCAAGAATGATAGGAATATCAAGTTTGGGTGTTCTAGGTTCACTTAGAGATAGGATCATATCTATTTTCCACTTTTGATAAGATTTGAAAAGATGATCACTTCGCAGAGGAAGAGATTTTAATTGTTTAGGCCAAAAATAATCAATAGGAACGCTAGAAGTTCTTTCAGCTGGTCTAAAGAGACTATGATTGACAGTAACAACTTCACCATTATGGGGAAATTTCAAACATTTATGAATAGGAGAAGCAATAGCTTTCATGGAAGATAGCCAAGGATAGCCAAGCTTCACACAAAATTGTTTGGAAGATGGAATAATAGCAAAGTTCACATCAAGGGATTTATTATGGACCTCAATAGGTAATGTAATAGAACAAATTGCAGGAGAAGAAAATGCATCAAATAATTTCACAATCACATCTGTTTTGTCATAGATCACTTGATTCAATTGCAAAGTAAAAAGAAATTCTTCAGTAATAACATTAACCATGCAAGTGGGATCAATAAGCACTCCATGGCAAGGTGTATTCTTGACTTTTGCAACTATATATAAAGGACCATCAGGTGCCTTGATAGTTTCACTAGAATCAAATGTGATGGAAGGTTCTTTAGGGTTTTCTTGCTGCTCTACAAAGTTAATCACATTCGAAGTCATAGACACAAGACCATCAGATGAGAAAGAGGAATCATTAGTCTCAAACGCATTAGAAGTATGAGAAGGTAATGGATCAGTAAAAATCTTAAGATTTTGGTTAGGAGGAGATACAGATGTGTTGCCTTTATCATTCCCTCCTGAAACAAAGATAGTATTATTATCAATCAAATCTTGAATTTTACCCTTTAAAGCAAAACATTTTTTAGTATCATGCCCAGGTTGACGATGAAATTGACAAAAAGATTTGTTATCAAAATAGGGTGAATTAATCTTTGTAGGATCAATTTGCTTTATAGAAGGAAGAGTAAGCACATTTTGTTCCAATAACTTATTCATAATACTATGCAATGATTCATTCAAAGGAGTAAACTTTCTTTCTTTCTTGAAAAACTTAGAAATAGGAGGCACACCTGATGCTGCATTCACATTGTTGTTGATGATGTTTTCATTGAATTTAATGGACTCTCTGTTCGGTTTAAACTTCCCAAATGGTTGTTGACTACTATCACCCTTATCACTCGGAGCCATAGGATTTGCTTGTTCCATTTGACTCACAGTCGGTTGATAATTGTGAAGAGTTGCACACAACTGTTGGAAAGAAGTAAACTCAGAAAATAGAAGTTTGTCTCGAATATCTTTTTGTAAATTAGAAATAAAGATTCTTTGAACATCATTGTCAGGCACTGGAAAAGAGATTTGAGCATACAAATTCTTATATCTACCAATGAAATCAGTCACTTTTTCTTTAACACCTTGTTTACAATGCATTAAATCAATCAAAGTAACTTTAGGACTTATATTGTTTTGAAATTGTTGAATAAAAGCATTTGCAAGTTGTTCGAAAGAAGTAATAGAATAAGAAGGCAACGAGCAATACCATTGTAGGGCTTTATCTCTTAATGTCCTAGTAAACAGTTTTGCAAGCAACCTTTGGTCATAAGCAAAATCGGTACATATTGTTTGAAAAGTCTTAACATGTGTTAGAGGATCACCTTTACCATTATAAAGCTCCAAATGCGGGATTTCAACATGTTTAGGAGGAATAGCTCGAACAATGTCAAGAGAAAGTGGGCTCGCAACATCAAATGTGGGCACACTAAACTTAGATTGATTCATAGAGGCAATTTGTTGCTGTAAAGAAGAGACAGTTTGTGCAAGATTGTTAATGGTCACTTCAATCGAAGAATTCATATTAGATGTGTTAGATTGTGATGGAGGTATTATGTTATTGAAAGAAGGTATGGATTGAGAATAAGGTGGCGGGACACTATGATAGTTAGTCATAGGAGATGATTGGAAAGGAGGAACACTACAAGGAGGAATGGAATGGTTGAATGAATTGCCCCCTTGCGTCATGTTCATTTGTGGAGATGTAATAGGAACACTCATTGAAGGAATGAATGAAGAAGTCGGATTGAATGAAGGCAGAGGGTTGATTGAAGAGGAAGGATTGCCCCCATGACTAGTGGTCATAGGGGGAATGTCTTGTATAGAAGTAGTCATTATGTTTGATGTAAAGGTAGGTATACTAGCAATAGAAGTTGTCAACGGAATAGAATGATTGACTTGAGTGGGAGGTTGTGTATAACCTAAAGTTTTGGCACAACTCTTCATAGGCATCACATTCGAATCCACAATGTGTGCAATACCACGCAAAATATCAATTCCATTCTTATCACTTTGAACCATATGTTTTAGACCCTCAATTAATGAAAGAGCTTGACTATCGGGATACTCTTGAGACATCCATTGCTGAAAATCATCAAATTGGTTATCCAATTTCGAAAGTTGTTCTACAGAAACCTCATGGAGAGCTTCTTCATCATTAGGAGGATTAGAGGAATTACCCGTGTCCTCATTAAAAAGGCTATTCAAATTAGGTTCCATCTCCTCGGTAATTAAACCTCGGAAAGACTTAATTCTAAGGCTTCATCTAACGGGAATAGTGTAAGTAGGGCTTATTGTTGTAAAACTCATGCACTAAAGAGGGAGAGAATATTTTTGAATTTAGAGGTAGCAAATTTCAATAAAATTAGCCAATCTCCTAGATTTAGGCTGTTAAATGCAATCATGACAATCTCCCGAAATTTCGGAAAAAATGTCAAGGACCGTGGCACTCGGTGTGCACACGGTCCTCGCAACTTTTTTCGAAATTTGCAGGGATGACAGTTATGGTGATTTTAAAGCTAATCTGAAAAAATTGAGTGATTTTACGATCTGTAGATAGGCCAAATTAAAGTTGCAATCTCAAAATTGAACCCTACCCAGATTGTTGAAAAATGCAAAATTTGAATTTTGAAAAAGAGAGGGAAACTGAAATTTTGAATTTTATGATATTAGAGGGAATACCAAAAGCAATGCAAGTTTTGAATTTTAAAAGTTGACTCAATTTCACGCAAAATTCAATTTCGAAAGTGGAAATCAAAGTTGGTGCAATTAAACACTTAATTTCAAAAGTCACAAATTGCAAGAATTTGAATAAAGCACTGAAATTTCGAATGAACACCAACACACTTTTCAGATTTAGGATAGTAAGAAACACAATTTTGACATGAATTTCAGTTTCAACAATTTTTGAATGATTAGAAGCCTTAATCCAAGCAATCACTAGACCAACTTTGACTTTAATTTTGAAAGTGTTAGAATTGATAAAATCAGCCAAAATTCTGGATTTTAGCAGAAAAATACAGTAAGATCTAACTCCCGAAATTTCGAAAAAAATGTCGGGGACGATGGCGCTCGGGGTGCACACGGTCCTTGCAACTTTTTTCCAAATTTTCAGGGATGAAAGATATTGTGATTTTGTTGCGGAATCCAAAGTTACAGCTGATTTGGAGATGTTTTGATCAGTGAAATTGTCAGTCAAAGGTTGAACAAAGAGGGTTTTAAAAATTAGGGTTTTGACACTTAACCACTTAATTTTCAAAATTAAAGCATAGATATGATTTGATAATTTGTAGTAGAAGGGTAGATCTAAAACAAGCATTAACAATTAAACATTTCACAAGCTCAATTACTAAAAAGAAAATTTAGGGTTTTTATGCAATTAACCTCTAAACTTTGCAAAATATCAAACATGGAAATGTAATCAAGGCATCCAATTTTCAGATCTAACCATGGATAATCAGAAAGGATGTTCACATCGGGTTCACCAAAATGTAAAGCGGAAAATCGCGATCGAACCCTAAGTGTTCCCCCCACCACTCCGACGAGAGGGGAAGGAGGTCACTAGGGTTGACGGTTTTCACTTAGGGGAGACTTTACATTCAAAAGAGGGGTTGAAACCCACAAGATCCAATCCCACACAATGCAAGATTGGATTCTAAATGAGTTTCAAGGGTTGTGACAGCAAGGCTACCCTCTTTTGTAAAGAATGTAGATAGAAGGATTAAGCTAGGAATGCATGAAAAGTGAGAAAGATTCACTTATAAACAGAGATAGGAATATGGGATGAAGCTGCGGACCTGGAATTAGCAGTAAAATGTCAAGACGACATTGTCCTGCAAATTTGAGTGAAAGTTGACGGGACGATGGCGCCCGGCACGCACACGGTCCTCCGAAAAATCTGCGAAACGAAGGGGGATTTGTTCGTCTCTGCACAAGGATTCCAGATCTTCAATTACAGCCGCGTACCTGCAACCTACACACAGAAAAGCGAAGACGATTGGGGGGTTAGGGATTAGGGGTTTGCCCTTGGGTCAAACCCCAGTTTTGGAATTAACCAAGAAATGAGAATGTTGTAAATGTAAATGTTTGTAATGTAATAAAGTACTGATACCTTGTTGTAAGAATGTTTGTATTCTTACATGCGAAGGCGTAATATTGTTGTATGTTGTATGTTGTATGTGATATGTGATCTCCTCTTCAATGGTTGAATCCTTGTCTTGAATGCAACACTTAGCCTTGAATGGAGACTTAGAATGATCAATTGCTTGAAGGAATGCTTGAATGCTTGAATGCTTGAATGTTTGAATGTTTTGAATATCGTTTCTGCGTCTTGCACACATATATCCTTCCTCCTTTCATCTACCCAAAATGGGAGAGGAAATGTAGTTTATATACTTGTCAATTAGGGTTAAAAGACTGATTTTTCCGACCTTAGGCCGACCAGGAAAGATTATTTTCCAATTTGCAAACATAAAGACCCGAAGCCCCAAAAGAGACCGGGCCCAAAAATAGGGCTAGGGACCAAGGCGCTGGGCGCCATGGTCCCACCTCCAGGGACAACAGGGTGCTGAAAAATGCAGTTTTTGATGTCATGAACAAGTTTCAGGGTCTCCATTCAGGTTCAGTGTTGCATCGCCATCGTGAAGACCCAAATGCGGTCAAAATTGCAAGTGTCGCAATTTTAGGACGCTACAACTGGCATGGCTAGTAGTTCCACGACTGCTTCTGTTGTAGGACATACCACTTCTGTTAGCATCGATCCAGGTGTTGGTTCCATCCCTAGCAGTGGTATCAGTCCTCATGTTGGTGCTGGTGGAGGTGGTGGTGCACATGGTTATCCTCCTCCTCCTCCTCCTCCTTTTCCTTCTAATCTTGTCATGAATACCATATTGCAGAATATGGGGCAATTACAGTTGCAACTCAGGAACCTTTCATCTGCCTCTGGTCAATCTTCGATTCCTGCCTGTTATCGCAAGAGCCTGCTTGATATCACCATCCTCAATACCATCCTTCCCCATGGGGTTGATTCATTGAAGTTTGATAATTTCAATGGTGATGGAGATCTTAATGTGCACATTGACTCATTCGTGACCATGTCTAGTGATTATCATAGTCTGGATTTTGTCTTGCTCTAGCTATTCTCGCATTCTCTTAAGGGAACTGTGTTGGAATGGTATAGCTCATTGCCTGATCACTCCATCCATAAATTTGATCAGCTTATGGATCTGTTCCTCAAACATTTCCAAGCTAACATTGGCAATAGGTTCACCATCACAGACCTTGTTCATTGTAAACAAAAGCTAAATGAGAAGGTTATAGATTTCATTTCTTGGTATCAATCCATTTCTACTAGGATCCCCTTTGCCTTGCTAGATAGTGACTTACAAAGTATTTATCAGAAATCCCCAGTCGACATTGAAGGATAAGTTATCTCTTAATTGCTATCAAAATTTTGCTAATCTATATTTTGCACTCACTAATTACCAGCATATGATAACCCAATTCAGAGAATCTACTTCGAACCTTCAGACTAGTACTTTCATAGGCATGTACATGGAAGGGTCTAGGAAGAACAAATTTGTGGCTAATGTTGTACCTACTCCTTCGATAGTTGTTGTCTAGGAAACACAATGCAATAGTGTCTTCACCAAGTTGAATGATTCCTATTTGAGCATAATGCAAAGATTATTGAAAGACAACCTAATTACCCTTCCCAAGATTAGACCTTTGCCTGACAATAGACCATACCCTCGTTGGTATGATGGTTATGAATTCTGCCAATATCATCGTGTGCCTAGTCATGATACTAAGTGTTGTTATCATCTTAGAAACATATTCTAAGACCACATTAATAGTGGAGCTATAAAGGTCAGTGATAGAAAACATAAATCTAACAAGTTTATTGACAAAACAAACAATGAGTTGCAAATCTACACAAATCCTTTTCTGTTGCATTCATCTAATTTTATCTCTACATCAAATTTAGTGATGGATGATGGCCCCTATATTAACATTGTTACCATCACTCCAATCTCACCTCCTAGCTAGAAGGAAAAAGTATCTGATTTATCATTTACCCTTCTGAATGCCCCATATTATGGAGAGCATGCTCCTCTATACATCCCTGCGAAGTTTAATGATCAAACTGTTATGGGTGTGATGGTTGACCCTTTGTGTCAAGTCCATGTCATCATGAAGGAGAATTTGTTTCTAAATGAATGGCATAGGTTGAGATATGAAAAGTGTCGTGCTACCTTGAGAACATATAATGGGTTGTCTCTTTCTCCTTTGGGTAGCATCACCTTGACAGTTTGGGTGGGACCCAAGGCTGTTTCATCTATATTTTTATCAGTCCTGAGTCGGATCTCTTTCAACTTAAACGAGGTATTCCTTGGTTAATTTCCATGGATGTGGTCCCTTCAGGGATCCATAAATGTTTGTAGTTTCCTCATGAGGGTTTAGTGCATCTCGTCTAGGATACTAGATATCGACCCTTGGTAGCCCATGGTGACTTTTCGTTAGAGCATTTCTAGCCTACTCTGATGGGGCCCATGCTTCCTCGTGGTGACTTGATCTATTAGGCATATTATCAGTGTAAGACAGAGGAGTCGACCTATAAATTGGTCCAACTTATCTATTCATTGCCTCTTCTTGCATCAACCTCTGCTTCATCTATTTTTGTGTTAGAGCAACTAGTGCCTTACACTTCTTCATCATCAGGGGTTGAGGTTAAGAATGTTCCTCCAAATAGAACTCCTCTTCCACCTAGGACTATGCAACCTCCAATGGTGTCCTTCTCTCATGTGACTGCACCTAGTGCAAAAAAAGAAAAGGCACCCACGCTATCAAAGTTTGTGGCCCACCCTCCCTTCAACTCATAATCCTAGCCAATATCCATCGACCTTCTCAATATGAGAAGGGAAAGCATTCCTCTCATGCTCATTTATTACCTCTTTCTCCTTCTTCACATCCTGTGCAGGAAGGTCCTCTACTCATCTAGTTGCTCCTTGAGCAAAGTGAGGTAGGGTACTCGTTGTTGTGAATGTAGTGCCTATATTGGGTGCACATCTTGTTCCATTGGTTGAGCCTTCTCCTATCCCTAACAAGGTTTTATAGGCCTTTCCTATGGAACATGATCCTCCTGACTCTTCCCAGGCTTCAGCTCTTAGTCCACATCTTCAATGTAATCAATGTGTGTGTGAGCGTAACAACTATCAATGGGAGATGGCTCAAGAACGTGATGTTGCATTGATGTCCAACGGTGCACCTTCAACACACATTCCCATTGTAATCATTCATGCCTCTTCAGACATTCATGTCTCTGCATCAACCTTGGTGTTGTTGTCGATTGTTTCAGGGCCTATCGATGAACCTCCCCCTAAAAGGGTGCAGGTCTTCATTGCTCCTTCCTTGGAATTGCCTCTTATCACCTCAGTATCGGATGTCCCTTTGTTATCTCAACCATTGGATATGTTGCACATGTAGGTGGTGTCTAGTTCTTCTTTGTCTGATCCTCTTATCTCATAGTCACTCCCTCATTAGAGCTTTTCCAGTGTCCTCTAACCTGCCACAGTTGATCAACGACTTGTGCCTCCTATCCAAACTAAATGAAAGCTTGAGCAGGGCCCCGTTCTAGAGTTTTGTTGGTGAAAATCGGCTCAGGTATGCTCCTTGCCTATCTCTTTGTCTACTTTAGTATCTCTTTTTGTTTGTGTTGTTGAGCAGGCTCTGCCTTCTCCTAAGTTTATCAGTGCCCATCTTGCCAAGGCTCGCAGTCCAACTCTTGTATCGCCTCCTCAAACTGAGTCACCTGCTTCCTCTATAGAGGCATGCTTGTTCAACTCTCTGGAGGATATCTTAAGGTTGTCTACGATCTTTATGCAATCGTTGACTCTTGTCTCTTTTGAGCTTGTGGACGCAGATGTTTACGTTGCCTTGTCCCTCGCTCTTGTAGCTGGTGAGGTACCCAATGTTTCCCTTGCGATTGTTCCACTTTAGTCTTACCCTCCTTCCCCATATAATCATGATTGGGAGGACGATGACCTGATCGTTGATTCATTATAGGAAATTGCATTCTTTATCTTGTAGCATAGCATGTGCACATGATCATGTTCCCCCGTGCTTTCTTTACATGTGTGTTCCCTCCCAAATGACTTAAGCTACTCCATAGGTTCTTGAAAATGGGAGGTTGACTATCTTTATTTTTTGTGCTCTCTTGGAGGACCCGATTTACTTCCTAGGTTCTTGGATACAGAGGATTTTCTGTGGTACACCTTCTTCTATCTATTATCTATTTCTTCTCTTTGTTGTATCTTTCTTTTTGACATTCGGGGATGATACAATGTGTTGGGGGCATTTAGGCCTTCTTCCATGTTAACCCGAATTTTTATTTTATCTGTCTTCATGTGCTCTTCTTCAGATCTGAGAACTTTGGCATTATGATGAAACACCCATCTACAACCATACTATTTTTTTATCCTACTACTCTTGCTTTTAACGCCAAATAATTGAATCTCCCTATGCTCTTGCATTTTTGTTGATGTTTTCGATCTTATGTGTCATCCACTGAAGATGACATTTCACAGAAACATCTCATTATGTTGACATGCTACAACATTTCTTCTCCTTAGAATGAAATGCCTTACGTGCATACCATTATAAGGGAGGGCTATCATATCTACATAATCTTTAATTGGCATTTTTATATGTTTATCTTAGCATTCTTGTTTGCCTTGGTGGGGGCCAAACCACTTTCTCTATTTATCTTGTCGCCTTTTGTGGAGTCCAATCCACTTCTTATCAAATCAATTTACAATCGTCCAATCACGTGGCTATCTAGCATTTTGCTATCCATGTTGGCAAAATATCACCCTATCGTATGACTATCTAGCATAACACAACTTGATATCCATATCAGTGAAATCTTGCAAATCGTCACCTTATTGTATGGCTATCTATCATAATACATGTCGGTACCAATACCGAAACCATCCTTTTTATCCCAACACCTGCTATCTTGCATATTTCATAATACTTGGGTTCTCCTCTTTTAAGCGGGGTTTGTTTCTATTGCACTATCTTATCTATCAAATGTTTGATCGCTTTTGCGTCTAACACATTAGTGTATAGCTAACATGTTTATGATGAAATAGCTTAGCAAAATCTAGAACTCAATCTCAAGTTTATCTCGTTGGGGGCAACTTCGTTCAATCAGTGAATTTTGTTTCCCCTTCACGAATCTTGATAACATCTATTTCTACTTTTGCTTCGGATTTCTCAACAAAGACATGCCCACTAAAGTGGGGGAAAAATGTAACGTCGTAAAATTGCACCCCGTGCAATTCTACGTCACACAAGCACCTTCGCTTTAAGTTGATTGAAGTCATTCATTGCTTATTTGTCCTTTTGCCCAAGTGGATTGCCTTGTCAACTTGGAAATTGTATTTTATTGAATGTGTTGACCAATTGACTGATGGACTCTAGTGTGCCACAAAGATGTCCACATGCCGCACTAGCGTCCTATGAATATGTTAGTTTGCAGGTGGATGTTTGAGAGTTATGCCTACGCCCAAAAGAGTTTGTAACGCCTCTGTCCACAGCCACCAACATCTAGATTCCTCTTTGAAGGCTATGTCTCATGTGTATTGGGATTTTACAAGGATCTCTTGATTATTCAATGAATTTTTTAAGCTCTTGGCATATTTTCTATATCTCCCACAGGTTCTTCCAGCCTAGGTTATTCACCATTATTACAGCTTCAAGAGGTTTTAGTGTTCTTGACTTCACTCCTTTAAGTGTCATCCTATTGTTCTCTTCACTTTCTCATTCACAATTCAAAGCATTGCATCCATTGTTTTCTATTTAGTATCTTGTCTATCTATCTATCTTCTATCTTTATCATTTTACCTTTCAATTGTTGCTACTATCTGGGTTGTCCGTGGAGGTGGAAACATCGAAATGATGGTTTGATAGAGGCAGACCTCTAAACACAACCCCCAACATTTTTTCTCTTTGCTTGTGTGCAGATTTGTGACTGAGGGAGAGAACTCACCTTGCCAGAGGCTTCAATCAAGGACCACTTGTGAGCTTCCAACTACCTCTTTTTCACTTTCTTTTATCTTTCTGCATTTCATTTTGTTTTAGTTTGTTTAGTATAATATCATTTATTTAGTCTTGTGATCACATTTGTGTCTTTCGTATAGTCTCTATACTTTGTCTGTACAAGACGTTAGCGCATTGCGCTGGTGTCCTAGTTCTGTGCTTTCCTCCCTAAGACAAAGGCTTAACAAATTTGTCTGAAGCCCTGCCTATTTCTTGTTAGTTTTTTTTTGTACTCTTCATCCCTTGGCTCACCTTTAGTGCCAATCTAAGTGAGGTAGATTGAAGGTAGGTGTAGCGTTGTAAATTATACACCCTTAATTGGGTGGTCCAATTCCACGCTTAGGTTAGTAGTCGCCTTAGTGTGTTTGCATATTTCATTTTAAATTCCCTTTAATCATTTAATTAATTCTAAAGTCTTCTTTCATCCCTCCATATATCATAAAATTGGGCCCTTTACCCTAGGTGTGCCCCTTTTTATTTTATTCTTCCAATCAATTAATTCATTAAAGCCCTAATTAGGTCCTACTTTGACCGTCAAGGCCTGATTTCGCATACCTAAACACCTTGAATTGTCACACTGGCCTAGGAATTACCTTATAATCATGATACCTTGCATCCCTAAAAATTTGGAAAAAAGTCGACCAAACCATGGTGTAGCACCATGGTCCCAACTTTTTCTCCCCGAATTTCGAGATCATGTTTTGGCGGTACTATAATGTTTAAACCCAACTTGGTGTGAAATTATATCATTTCTAGGTCGGCCTATGATCAAAAACAAAATTAGGGTTTCATACATACGACCTTTCCTTTCCTCATTTGAATGATCCATCTACAAGCAATTGAAGGAGCCTCTTATGAAGTGAAAGTACAGGTTATGTGGATTTTTCAACCAACAAATCAAGCATTTATCAAGTCTTCAATAACCATTTTCATCATCAATTGAAGCTTTTGGATATTAAAGAATAATAGGAGATCATCGACTGTTGCTTGGCTTTTACCTCTCTCTTAGGATTTGGTATGGTTTTATGTTATTTTCATATCTCTTTATAAGTTTTACAACACTTGTTTTCCGATTTACATTCATGCTTTAGATCCAATATTGCATTTGTGATTTGAACCATTTACATTCATTTAGGGTTTACTCTCCAAGCGTAGGGTAGAACTCTAGATTTACTTTATAGCTCATTTAGGATCTTGCATGCACCCAAGGTTCTAGCACACATGTACTTTTCATTACATTATTGGCTATTTGTGGAGGTCGAAATCACTAGAACAAGGAGTTTGACTAAGGCAAAACCCTATATAGCCACACAATTTCCCTTATTTTTGGTGTGTAGGCGGCAGATTCGAGAGCCATATAGGCGGGAAAGGACAGAGGAGATCGAGACAAAGTTAACTGCATTTTGTACAAATTTTGGAAACACCTTAGGACCATGGCGCTCACTGCGGACCATGGCACTACATCTTGGTCTTGACATTTTTTTCTAAATTTACAGGTATGGACTCTAATCCTCTTCTAGTGCTCAGAATCTTATCTTGTAGCTCTATTTGGTTTCTGTAACACTCTATTTTCATCATTTTATTTCAATATATTTAGTGTTCACAATTTCCAAATCTAATTCAAGTTACACAATTTCAACTCAAACAAAAGGGGAAATAGGACCTCAATCAACATTCAACCCTCTTCCTAATAGAATTGAGGTTGGATCTATTGAAGGTTCATCCTCCTTTTAATGTATTGGTTAATTTGGCTAATTGGTGGTCTTAACCTACTTGGTGTGACCCTAAATCCAAATTACACCATTACAATAGGTTTGTTCCTTGAAGTTCGTCACTTCAAGGGTAGCAAATATCATCCTCTATAGTAGGGTATGCACACCTAATTCGTAGCACAGTTTGGCCTAGTGGTGGAGAACTTGTTCTCTTGAAAGAGATGTCACAATTTCAAATCCTATCAGGGGTAGGGTATGTATGCCTCATTTGAAGCATAGTCAAGTGCCTTCTACATGGAGTATGAGGTAGTCTCATATCACTATAAGCCATCTAGCATGTCTTATTCCATAACATGTTATGAGCAAGATATGTCATTAACTAATTATAATGACCAACATCCTTGGTGGATTACCATTATCACAACACCAAGAGAACACCTATATTCAAGAGAACACTAAGTTATTATAATTATTGTGAATACCTTCTTAATAAAGTGACTTTATCATTCCCCCAAACCCTAATTTACATCAAAGATTTAAAAAATTAGAAAATAAAAAATTGAACACTATAATATACAAGGTATATACGAGTCGCAATAACATGATTAAAGAGTGTTTATAAATTGTCAAAAATGGAAAAATGTAACAATATAATTCATAAGTATCGTGCTCGATTAAATAAATAATCTGTCTTCACAAGAACAACACCCCCTCCCCATCTCCCCCCTCCCCCTTGCCCCCTCCCCTTTCCCAAACCTCCCTCAATCAGGGCTCGAGTGTTTCTACTCCTCCTTGATTCGGGTATGTTTTGTTTTGGTCTTGCAGGCGCCTTTGTTTGTTTGTATGATCTTGTTGTTTGGAACTTGCTCCCTTAGTTGGACTATTGTTATGAGTTAGCACCCTAGTTGTTTTTTGTGTTTGCACCCTTGTTTTTGGTTGTTGTTATTGTACTATCGATAGTCTCTGCCTATGTTCAAGGTTCAACACCCTAGTTAACACTTCTTTTCAATAAATAAAATTTCTTAATGTAATCTCTAACATTTAAACATTATTTTCTAATTTACTTCATGATTATAATAAAAAGTGTGTAATGAAAGAGAATAATGACCAAAAAGATAATTGTATATTAGTATTTTAATGAAGACCACACAAATTTTTAGATGTTGAAAAAGACAAATTAACAAATGTACTTGACCCATTGCCATAAATTTGAATGAGGTAGAAAAATATAATTATAAGACTTAAAGTGATAGACATAAAAAGTAAGAACCCAAAGAGATTGACACAAAGGAAAAAATCTAACGTCCAATACACAAATATTGTAAGTAATTAAAGATGTCTGCAATATTCAATTATAAAAGATATTAAATCTTTGGAACTTCCATGTAATTATGAAATGTTGTTTAACTATTTTTGTATGCACTTGTATATGTGTGTGTATATACACGTGCACACCCATTCTCATAATATAGATAGACCATTTACACTATTCACTATCTAAAAATACATTAAAAGAGTTTATTAGTTTCTACTATAAGCAGAATACTAATTCATTCATTGCATCCAACTTTAACACTTATAGATAGAAACTTGACACAGTGCATCTCTTATTAAAGTCACGATTAGATTGTAATTTTTAATATATATATATATATATATATATAAAAACCCAGAACATGCAGAGCCCACATTACTTAAGTGGGCAGCTGAATGTCAACTAAGGCCAAAAAAATGTACTTACTTGGAGTATAAAATTGGTATGTGCATGGGAGAAAAAGGGCAGGCCATTTGAGACAAAAATGGTAGAAAGGCATAGTCTGTGGAGCAGTGCAGAGAGCATATGAAGTGGGCCACTTTACCCACCCAGATACAATCAATCACTCTCAGCATGCAGATTCAGATTTCTTCTTCCTTTTTCCCAATTCCATCACCATCACCTTTCAATTATTATAGCGATTCTTCTAAGATCTAACCTTGAGATTATGTCATCTCACCCACCTTTTATATGTTTAAAATGTGGAAAAGAATGTTCGCATGTACAAGTTCTTCCTTCCCTGGTTTTTCGTACACGTTGTCCACACAAATTGCTCACTTCTATCTAATCTGGGCAAAGTTTGCAGCTGGAATAGTTACTATTTTCTTCAGCTGATGATGTAATGGTATGTTGGGCTATAATAATTTTTAAATGAGTTGTAAGTTTTGAAAGCAAAGTTCTCCACAACTTCCATGTCTAGAAGCTTATCCACATACGGCTAAGTCAAAAAGTAGAGTCAGTATTCATAAATATATCATTCTGTTATTTATTTATTTTTGGTTAAATTTTTTTTTTTATATTAATCTATGAAATAAAAGAGATATATTAAGATTTTTATATAGCAATAGCTGTCATTAAAGTAGAGAATAAGAATCTAAGGAGGTTTGTTATATAAACATTCTTAATAAGTCTCATAAGAGAAAAAGAAAACAAAAAGACAATAAGGACAAGATAAAAAACTATCAGGCTGAATCATGACGAAAGAATGAAAGAAGTTGTGAGCTGTGGGTTGAAGAAAGGTATCCTCAATCCACTAGCTACAATCAACATCAAAAAACCCATTTAGCCAAACAATCAACAACAACATTCCACTCACGAGAAATATGAATAAAGCAGATGAAATCAAAATTTCATGTCAAGCAAAGAACTTGTAACACATAAAGAGTCAACCTCCAATAAGACTGAGAAGCTTTCCCGTTATCAAAAGGGAAACCAAAACCATTGAATCCATCTCACAAATAACCTTTTTTCCAATCCAAATGACAAGCTTTCTCCATAGTTACTAAGATTGCTTGAGCCTCCATATGATTATTTGTAACAACCCCTATAGTTGATGAAAAAAAGAAGTGAACTAACCTACCATTATTTGTTCACATTACACCAATTCTTGTAGCTCCTAGATTACCTCATGAAGAACCATCAACGTTAATCTTATAAAATCTCAAAAGAGGAATAGACCATTTACCAACAGTATTCACCTTACTCAAAAATATATTATATATTGAGTGCAAGGCATGCAATAATGGAAATGTTTTAAAAAAATTATGCAATTAATAGATGTAAGGTGTAAATTTGCAGCTAAGGAAGGAAAGTGTAATTATTGGTATAAAGCCAATGCCAAATAGGATTTTGGATCAATATGAGCATTCTACAAAATGTAGAAGGTAGGAGGATTTAAAAATACTAAGTTGCAAGTGCTCTAGTAGATATTCATGTGAATTCTAGAGTTAAAAGACAACGTAGAAATATGTACGGAAAAATACCTCAAGGTTTGTCAAAATTCTTTAAGGGACAACAATCTATTTCTACCATGTTTTATAATTATAAGATGTTAAGGATGTTTAGTAAAAAATAAATATCCATTAGTGTAGATACTTCATCAATTAGATAATTAAAATTAGTGAGCATAAATGACTTAATGCTGCTATTAAACAATCTACATGTCATCATTTTAAACCAAGTCAATCAAATAGAAATTAACACTAAAGCATGATGACACCTACTTGGTCCAGATGTGATCGATGGTTCTACACTTGAGTAAATGCCAACTTTCACTCCACCTATCCTTCACCTACCCTCATTCTCAATCTTATGCTCAAATTCAAATATAGACAAAAATTTGAAGATGTGTAACTCTTTTGACCTTACTCCTATACTCACCATATCTTCTTATGCAAAACTCAAGTGACTAACTCCGCTCTCACTCTCTATTGAATTCCCTTTCAAACAACAATAGAATCTCCTCGTCTTTCACTCACTTGATGGAAAGAAAAGAAGCACACCCATGATGAATGAAACCCTAGTAGCAGAATAACCAGGACCAAACAACACAACATCAATAGATGCAAATGAACCATGGATCCCTATGATAGTAGACAAATGGATGAAAGTGTGCCAAGTTTTCTCCATTAACATAGATTATTAGTCTCTTAGGCTTATGAGGAATACTAGAGACAACAATTTTATTATCTTTTCAAGAAGGAATAACAAAATAAGAGTTTGAAGAACAAAATTATCTAGAAGAAGAAAATTTAGAAAATTCATTAAGAACATCATCTAACATGTCAAAATCCTCTTTAGAAAATGCATTATCGAAAGCACTAAAAATTTAGAGAAAAAGGTTTGGCATCATCAAACAACAATCATTCGTGCCAAAAATAAATTAAAGATAGTAAATAAACTAAAGTATCTATAAATTAAAATATATATTAATGAGAACTATGTGAAGTGTTGGGTTCACGGATATGCAACGATGAAAATTTTTCTACTTAAAAAAAATATAACTATGAATAAAAAAATTAAAATTACATTCAAATAATATGAATCAAACTACAATGCTTAATTAGAATTGAAAAAACTCTCTAGAAAGAAAACATAAATAATTTATGCAAAATAAATTATTGTATTATTAATCTTCTAGAGGTAGAGGATAAAGAAATCCAAGATATATTGAAATTCAAAGAATATAAAAGTCTAACTACTATGAAAATGAAATTTATAACAAAGAAAAAATTGGCATTGAACGAAGAAGCTCTTGGCATCAAACATCAACACGTAGCACAAACTACAACATGTTGCATTGTCATCCTAACATAGTTGATCCAATAAGTCTCAATCTCCCTGAATGCTCATTTTTTTATATTATAGTTTATGATACCTAAGCACATGAAGGACATTGAAAATGTTAGAAGTTTGTTTAAGGGCTTTCCTCAATCAAATCCATATTTTAGTTTTCTAATCTCCATGCATAGTCACAATAAAAGTTGATTAAATATTACTTTTAAATCTTACAAATATTAAGAACTTAAAAGAAAATATACAATTTAAAAATATGATGTCAACCCTTGTCTACAAGGAAGAGCACCATAATCTTGATTTGATAGATTTGATAAAAGGTGAAAAAAAATGTATCAAGATTCAAATATTTATTCTATTATTGCAGTGAAATCTAAATAGATAAATAGAGAGCATTACCAACATCCTTGACCTTCCTCTCTTGAGATTAACGATATATTTTTCAATGAACAACTAGTTGAGGAAGCTTGAGCTATTGTTAGCAAAGTAAAATCACATAATCTTTGAATGGTTGCTATAAAAATAAAAAAT
Source organism: Cryptomeria japonica (assembly GCF_030272615.1). Lineage (NCBI taxonomy): Eukaryota > Viridiplantae > Streptophyta > Pinopsida > Cupressales > Cupressaceae > Cryptomeria > Cryptomeria japonica. Next base: position 717,063,892 of record NC_081405.1, on the reverse strand, counting down.
GGTTGGAAATATTCAATAAAGATTTGTTTAAATAGAGAGATTGAAATAAAAGAGTATAAAATTGTTATCAAAATAAGGAAAAAAAAGAGTTTCATTTGGTCAAATGAGCAAGACAAGCTATTACTCTCTCATTCAAGAATTATGGCACGTGCCATCAACAAGCTATATAGAAGATACTCTTTTGAATCTTAAAAATTTATTGGATGCTAATGTGTTGTGCAGACATCTATATTTAGCATTGTAGATTAAGAAAAAATTGCTAGTTTTCAAACCATGTCCTAGTAAAACTTCATCTATGTCAACCATAAAGTCAAAATATTTTAAATCAAAATAAAATTTTATCATTAAGTATCAAATCGAAGAAGACGTAATACACGAGTATGAAATTGCAACAATATGTAATTTTTTATGCTACATTCCTCTCCCTTGCTTTGTATGCCAGGAACATTTACACTCTCATTTTATTTTATAGAAATACATTTTGTGTTCATTGCTCACTTGTGAAAAATGTCATTATTATTTCTCTCACATCTTAGTTGCTCCAACAATTAGCACTAATAAGATTTATGATTAACCACGACACACATTTTGATTTGAACATAATATTTAATTCTTGAACATAATATTTTATTTAAACGTCATTTAACGTAATGACTAGTATAAATATCTTAAAAACATGTCAATAACTATCAAATTTAAAGTAAAAAGTAAAATTTTTTGCTAACATACTCACTGTTAATGCATTAGTAGCTTCTACAAGATAAGACTTTCCTAACCCGTTAATCTCCTCTATTCTGTTTTGGTTTACTCATCTATGCTATTAGATTATCTGATTTATGCTTTCTGAACTGAATATATTTATCAGACTGTAACATTGATAATGATTATGATATTGACATTGGATAAAGATGGATTAGATCGACGACTTGCTTAACATAGTTAAGCGTCGATCTAAATGCTATCGGGCTAGTAACCCGATAGCATATTAATGTCGATTCATTTATGAATCGGCATTAATATACTATCGGGGTATTAATCTGATAGCATATGTAATGCTATTAGTTATCGGGTTTGTTTGCTTTGATACCGATTCATTATCGGGTGTGTTTATATCGATTTGTTATCATTTACAATGACACCGATTAGTTATCATAGACACCGAGTGGATCGGTTGACATTTGTAAGAGTCACGACCAAGTGACATCTTGGTCGGACATGTCTAAAAGACATGTCCGATCAAGGTGCCACTTGATTGTGACTACCTTACTATATATGCATCATTCAAAAGAAAGGGGACGACATTGAAATCGATACATGTTCATCCTCCATACCTGCAGCAAAAGAAAGACAACAATATTATTGTCATAGTCATAATACCAAAATCTTAAATACACCATCCTGCATATAACTTGTTCATTAAATTGGAAATTGCAATAACATTTACACTCACAGCATTACACTCCATACATTTCTCACCCTTTATTACCATTATAAAATGTCTTTCTAAATTAACAAAACAATCCGGCTTAATAATATCCCTTTAAATCCACGTAAATATAACTATAATTATTACACTAAATGATATTTATTCTAAAATAACTCTAGCATAATTGGAAATGTCAGCTTTAGCACCAGTTATAAATGACCATCAAATTTAAAGGAAAAGTTTTCATGAACACCCTCCTTACACTCCATCTCACGCCATCACCATATCTTTCTACCACCTCTTGTTGCCATTGTAGAATGTCTTTCAATATCAACTATACAATCAATAACAATTTTAAGACTCAATCATATTCTATCTAAATCCACTGAAAAATAACTATAATTTTCACACTAAATGATAATTTATTCTAAAATAACTCTAGCATAATTGGAATGGACCAAAATGAAAAGAAATTTCCTGAAAAGGCAATAAACTGTCGTACCGGACGGTGTACATGCACTCCAAGCTCTGTGGAATGAATCTACACCTTGCATTAATTCAGAGCTCCTTCCCCCAATGCAATCTCAATCATCACACCAACTTCTGTAAGCAATGACATACATGAATGCAGATAACTCAAAGTTATTGGGATTCTCATTAACATGATTTACAAAGCAACTGTGATTGTATTCATATCGATCTCAACACTCATGAGTACTGAATATTTTTATCCCTCTGACAAACGCTATCAAATAATCTTCTGAACCAAAACCAACTTGTAGCTGTACCATGTTTGGCAACTGTAAATTTATTTCTCATCATCTTTTGACTGCTCCATCACACTATAAGCAATTCAGACTTTGCTTATTTGGAAACTGTTCGACAGTATTGAGGACAGACAATTTTAGAAAATCATCCAAGTTGGTCTGAAATAAAAGATTTGTTGCTTCATTTCATGCTGTTACTTCACTATTTCATTCTATGTATGAACTCATCTGCTTCTTTTCTCTTGCAGAAGTTGAAATAGCTATCTTCTCTAATGGAAAGTGAAAATAGACTGCAGATGAGAAATAATGAAAGTACGCCATCTGCAAATGAGTTTAAAGTAAATTTGGAGGGTATCTAATAAGAAGACTGTAACTCGACAGGTTATTGATAGTAGATATTCTTCAGCTTTTACTGTTTAGTAAAACTTATTTTGAATAGTTGTTTAATTTGGAAGAATCAAAGTTGAAAAAACACATATTATGTTGTATTAATTTAGATTACAATATGAAAATTATTAAGTAATTAATTAATATTTTTTTATAATATTGAATAAATATAAAAGTATTAAATGTTGCAAGTATAGTAGAGTTCATCATTCCTTTGAGTAAAGCTCATTGCTGCCATGAAGGTACACTTCATCTATAACCAGCCTTGTAGATAAGTATGTTTCCTTTTTTAATTATCTTGATCTAATTATAATTTCATGTTCATCTATATTTTTCTAGCCTTATGTTTTTCATGTTCTTTACTTCTATGCATTTTTTTGATCCTTTTCATGAATATATCCTTATCATGTTCTCATGTTGATGATGATTTCTATGTTGTTTCTCATGAGTCTTATCATGTCAGTACTTTATGCTTATCATATCTTATTCTTCAATCATCATTATTTATATGTGTTGCTACCATTGTATGCTCGCAATCTTTATTTGCATACCGATGCCAATTCTCATTTATTGTTGGTCTATGTTGATGAAATGAATTAATACAATCATGTATATCAAAAATTAGAAAACTCTTTCTCCGTATACATTTCCATTCAACCTTAAATCCTTGCCCCATTTACATCTTCGTATATGCATTTTCCTAATTACTAACTTAGACTTCCATGCACATGTTCTTGATCCTAAGATCTATATTTTCATTTCATGGGTTAATCTTATCTTACTTGGGATTGATCTAGGATTCAACTCAAATTTCTCAAGTTTCCACATTTTCTTATTAGTCATTGGGAGTTTAGTCGGTACACATTTTTGTGATTTATTGCTATGTTTGTATTTAAAGGCATTCATTTATATGATTGATTAATAAGAGAACACATATCCAAAAATCAAGAGAATTATAAGGAACACTTATTCTAGGAACATATAGATATGGAGCTAGTTACATTAGTATCCACATTTATACTCTCTATACAAAACTTTATATGTTGTCTTGACTATTCACTCAAGGTCATAACATTGGTTCATCCTAACAATCTAACACTTTTCTAAATACCATCCTCATACACATTTAGATATCAGAAATTAAAATGAATCAAATAACAAAACTTTATCATTTGTCAAATCAGATGCATGAATCAAAAGACAAATTTATATTGCCAACCTTAAGTCGCTCAATCCCGATCATAAGAGAACTCTAAATTTGTTCTAAACATTGATGAACTGATTCTGTACATCTTCAAACTTCCACATTTTGTTATCAAATAAAAACTAATTATACTTATTCCTTTCAATTAATACTAAAATATTTCATACAATTATCAAATCTTCTTTTATCACAGATGAACAGCTTCTCTTTGTCAAATCTTCTCTTTACCAGAGATGAACATGATGATAAAGCTTCTCTTTGTCAGTGCCAAATCGTTTTCACGATTATGTTGAGATAATGTACCTGATGACTAACATGATTAATTAATCGTGTCTTATACTCCCAAATCATTATTATGATTCTCTTCTCAGTACTGACGCCTCAGTTAATTCATATTTCTGTATTTGGCAAACCGTAACAGACTATCTTCCAATCTTTCCATATTTAGGCTCTGTACATTTGTGTTCTATCACCCTTTGATTGCTCCCTCACACCATTAGGCAATCCAAAATTACTTATTTGGCAAGTGTTCAACTTTGTAGAAAAGAGACCAATTTAGAAATTCATGAACGTAGACAAGAAAAGATGATTTGGTCTGAACTTGCATATTTATTTCACTCCATGAAAGCAGTCACATCGTCTAAATTGATATCTCTTTCTATCACTGTTTTATCTTTCCGAAGATGAAGAGATCCTCTCTGCAGTCAACATCTGAATTGGAAATAATGATATTGCAAACTTCATAATTAAAGAAGAAATGTCAGTAGTTCTGTGGGTCAATACTGCAATTATACAGTGTTCGCATGGAAATTTGTATGATTTTTTTTTTTTTTTAATAAAGTGATGTGAATTCGGACTCATCATACAGTTCATGATATTAGCCCGTCTAATGAGAAGTATCTTTAAAATGAATTTTTTAAATATTTCATCAAATTGTTCGGGTCAGCCTTAAGCCCCACACACACTAAGTAACATATTAAGTCTAGAGAATGTTAGTCCACTCTGAGTGTTTTAACACTTTTAAGCCTAGCAGTGTAAGTTTAGTGTGTGTGATTTAAGCCGTTCCAATTGTTCGTACAAAATAATATTATTTGTTATTTGAACATTGTCCTATTCTTATTTAAGATATAGTTCATATACAATCTAAACGATTTCAATATCTTTTGGTAATCATAACTCTTGTTGTTATAATATGTATATCTAACATAAATGGTCCAATAGTTTAACACATAATACTATTTATTGTTATAAAAACATCATAGTTTTATTTACAACACAACTTATATTCAATTTTAAATGATCATAAAAAAGTTTGCTAATATTTTGCATTTCAAGATAAAATACAATGCATTAACTGTACTCACCTTTTATATTTGAGGACAAGTTACATATAAGATGAAGTACTCAATGCATGTATTTTGTCAACCCAATTGTTGTACAAATAAGAATATTATTTGTCCATACAATTACAACCAAGCTAGCAAACCAAAACAAACTCTATTACAACCAAATTGCCAAGCACAAACTAGTATCCAATTATGCAACCTAAAACAATCCTAGACCCTTCCCTATTCAATCGCAATGCCCTTAACCTTGGTGTAGGATTTAGATGCAGATTTCAAGATCTTTCTTCCTCCTTTGGAAAATTGTGAAGAAAACGTTATCTTTAAAGCCCTCAAATCTAAGAGAAGTGGGGAGAGATGCCCTCTTGGCACACCCATCCATAAATGCAACACAAAGAAAATGATGTCCAGGCTAGAGAAGCCAACTAAAGAACAATCAAATGAGAAGCTTGGTGGGAGACTAAAATGAATTGAAAGAGCCATAGTCTTAAATTCTCTATCTAAACCTATTCTATGCAAACATTTCCTATATAAAAAAACTTTCATATAAGAATCACATCTTTTATTTATTGAAGTAAGAAAAAAATAAGTTACAAGATCAACTATAGAGAGTAGCTACAAGCAGAATGCCTGAGTCATAGAAGTTACTTCCAAAACAAAACAATTCCAAATTTATAATGATTGATGTGATTTTTAGACATTGTTTTGAAACAATAGAACATTTGAAAACAACCCACCATATATTGGTAGAATAATGTCGCACAAACCATGAAAAGGTAATGATATCCACACAAGACCTTGTAGCCAAATGTCTTGAGAACAACAAGAACAATAGGACCAAACCAATAATTCCAATTTCTTTTTTGCAATCCAAAACTTTGGAGTGTGTAGCCTCAATCACATCATCAATTCACTAGAACATATCCAAGTCTAAGATATTCCTAGAATGGTTGTAATGAACAAGTTGTAGCCACTATAAGAGAAGATCATGAACCAATCAACAATTCATAAAAAACTTATGTTAAGGCTATGGCTAGTTGGAGGAATCACATAAGACCAATGGGAGAGATTATTGGGGGAAATGGTGGCAATGGGTCCTTCCAAGGTTGCTTGGAGATTGCAACAAGGTCTTCAAACTTCTAGACTTGAGTACAAAGATTATAGAGTGTGTTGGCAAGCTTAGGGGTGAAGCTTATGAGGGAGTGATAGTGGACCATATGAAGGCTTAAATTGGAGCAAATCAGTGGAAGCTCAATGGTGGAGTTAGGATAATGGGTGTTGGAGAACAAAGCCAGGTATCTAAAGTTCCAAAGATGCTTAAGGCTCACTTTCTTGTGTAATAATATGATGAGATTTAGAGGACCCCAAGAGAGCATATTTCTAGGATCATCGAAAGGAGAAAAGAGTAGAGAGAGTGGAGAAAAGAAAAAGCCACAATTGTTTAGAGTGACATAAATACTAAAAATAATGGTTAATGGACTCAGTTTGGGTGCAAAACAAACAAGATGGAGAGGGATGGATAAAGATGAGATGGTTGCAAATGGAGAGCTTCACATGAAGAGTCCTCCAAGCCAAAAGTTGGGATTAAGGAGATCGGCCTTTGATTTCCAAATCTACTGACTTAGTTTATTCCATTTACCTAGACTAAAGCAACATTTCCAAGTTGAGTTTAAGTGGGGAGAGATAGTGAGAGGTGGTAGAAGTTGTTTATAAATGATTTTGTGTGGGAAGGAATGAATATGCCAAATATTATCAAGCCTACAAACCCTTTATGCAAGGAATGTCAAACTGGAAAGCAGGCAATGACCAAGTTCAAGAACAATGAGTACTATACTAAAAAATCTCTAGAGCTTATACATACTAACTTATGCAAACCAAACATGACTCTAGGACTCAATGGTGAAAGGTACTTTATGTTGCTTATTGATGATTACTCTAGAATGACATGGGTTACATTTTTTAAAGAAAAATCATAAGCTCTAGATAAGTTTAAAGCTTTCAAATCTATGGTAGAGAATGAGATAGATGCTAAGATCAAGTGTCTAAGGTCTAATAGATGAGGATAATTTACTTTAGATGAGTTTGAATTTTTTTATAAAGATCATGGCATTAAGATACATTTGTCTGCTTCTAGGAACCCTCAACAAAATGGGGTAGTTGAAAGGAAAAATATGATAGTTAAGGAGATGGCTAGAACAATGATGAAATATTCTAATTTGATTGATGTAAATTAGAAAGAGATAGTGCATACTTCTATCTATATTCTAAATAGGGTGCAGGTAAGGGACAATAACTCTAAGACCCCCTATGAGCTATGACATGGAAGACCTCCAATAGTAAATTATTTTAGAATTTTTAATAGCAAATGTTATATCAAAAGAGATGAAGAAGATCTTAGAAAGTTTGATTCAAGAAGTGATGAAGGGATCTTCCTTGGTTACTCCACAAGGAGCAAGGACTCTAGATGCTACAATAATAGAATAGGAAGGCTAGTTGAAAGTACAAATGTTAGAGTAGATGCAGATTAAATCCAAAATGAACAAGAATCTGAGGTTGTGGATTAGAACAACTCGCCTGCATTGAAGAAGAAGAGGAAGAAGAAGACGGAAAGGAATTAGAGAAGCCCCCTAATATTTTAGCAAAGTATGTCCAAAAGAATCATTTAGAAGATCAGATCATTAGTGATAAAAATGAAGGTGTACAGACTAGAAGAAGAATTGCAAAATCAAGTGAGAAAGTGAAATTTTGTCTCCTTTCAAAGGTGGAACACAAGAATTTTGTTGATGCTAGCAAAGACAAAGGATTGTTGAAAGCAATGGAAGAAGAGTTGGATTAGATTGAGCTAAATTAGAAATGGGAATTAGTCCTTAGACCTACAAATAAAAATTTCATAAGAACAAAATGGTTGTTTCAAGACAAGCTGAATGATCAGGGTAAAGTAATAAGGAATAAAGAAAGATTTCTCTATATGGGTTATTCACAAATAGAAGGAATTGAATTTATGGTGACATTTTCTCTTGTGGCAAGGATGGAGGCCATTATGATTACTTAGTTGTCACATGATCTTATCTTATCACATTACAACTACTTCTTGTTACCTAAGTCAACACTTTAGTTGTCTCATTGCTTAGGATTATGACACATATCGACATCTTGTCTAATTATTCATCTCACCTTTCCTTTATAAGCAAGGCCTCTCACGTACATTTTCATGTCCATGGTAATATTCAATCAATCTTGCATTGTTGAAGCAAGTTATTCATGTCATTCTCTCATGTGGAAGTTATTTTGGTCTTGCAGGGATCTTGGGGGTGTTGTGGAGTCGCCTATATACTCCAACACCTCTAACTCATCCCTATCAAACCTTCAACTCTCTCTTATTTTTTATAATTGCTTTAATAAGTCGAGTTCTCTCTTTTATGTCCATGTGATTGATTTGATACCCCCCTCACCCCCCCTTGCTACATCTTACTCTAGTTTCTCCCTTATGTACTATTCTGTATGTATCTTCTTTATAGTTCTTTTTATCAGTTTCCATTCCTTTTTTGTTACCACTTCCCCATCCTTCTTTCTTCAACTCCCCATCTTCCTCTTTCTTTTAGTTGTATTTCAATGTTTAATATCTTCCTTTGCCGTACTTCACCATTCTTCATAGTGAACTACACACTTCATTTTTTTCTTTGACCATTGTCCTCAAGGGTCAATGTTTTTGCACCAAGGTTAGGTTTTTCAAATTGTGAGACACTTAACCTTTGTGTTTTCTTCACATCTTTTCAACCATTTATCATGCATATCTCTTTGCAAATGTATTTATTATATGTGTTAGTATCTCTTCCCTCCTATTGTGTGTTTAAACCCCTTTGATTACCTACATTCTTAACCTAAATGCCTCATCCTTCCTTATCTATGTTAAGAAAAAATAACTTTTTATATTTAACTAAATAATTTAGTTTTTCTTACTACGACTTTATTGGTTTTTGAGTCACTATTAGCATCCCATGTAATAATTATGATTTATTTTCAAGTTGAATCAATCTATTCCACTAGTCGGAAGATCCTCCAAAACTTAGGCCATGCTTGAAAGATTGATCATACCATACAAGTTTTTTGGAAGTAATTTGCCAAGCTCTCCAAATAGTGTTAAAGGGGTAGAACCATGGGTTTTAAAAAACGGGGTCATACGCATTTTATCTCACCAATTGACAAACTTCCAAGGGCCTCTTGTTGTAGTAATATGAATACGATGCCTAACCAAACGTTTCCAAAAAGAATCTACTTCCATGACTCTCACCAACCATTTGGTAGCGAGGCGAATCTCTTGTGTGAAAGAGTCTATGATACCCAACCCTCCTTTATCTTTTGGTTGAATATAGTGCAGCCAAAAAGTAGCAGGGGGGCCTTTTTAATTGCCTGTTTTACCCAAATAAAATTTCTAATTAACTGGATAAGCTAGTTGTAACGAATCTTAGAAGAGAACCAATAAGACAAAATATAAACATGGTTTTTACTTAAGAAAGTTTAATGTCATTGAATGAAACATCTTTTCCTCATTGTTGACTATGGGATTTATCACAAGTTGTATGTTTCCATTATTTGAAAGGACACTCTGATTGATAGAAATGAAGGGGGGTGGAGGGTGGGAGTAATGGGGGGCTCTTATTTCTAAGTCTTCCATAAAACACTTCAATTAAATGGGAAAAAGGACAAATCCCATACTTTGCATGGCTTGTGTACGTTCTTCATAAATTGAAGCCCTAGTACTAAAACCAAAGTGCAAATTGCCTCTTCCTCCATACAATGTACCAACATGCAATCAAAAATCTAAGCCCTGGCCCATCTCGAGGGAATGCAAAGATTTAAAATATGGAAAAAAGACCAATAAAATTTAACCTCCTACCAACCATGAAATTTGATAAGAGGGGAAAATCTTTTAGAAATGGACAAGAGATCTGCATATTTCCCTTGTCAAACATGGGGAATTGAAGCAAAATCTTCCTTGATATTTAAAAGGATAAAATCGTAATATGAGCACAAAAAAGCAAAATCTTGAATGACCGCCCTTGCCGACATCAAATGCTACCTAGATTTTGTGGGCACCCAAAAAATTTATTATTCCGCATGGGGAATGAAAATGTTTTTGTGGGTCCCAACTACTTGATAATATTTTATATTAAAATCACTCCACGAACGACCAAATTATTTATTCCCATCATTTTGTCTTTTTGTAATTGAAGGCACAGCGCAAATTTCAAAACGTGTAAGGTGCAGATAATTTCTAGAGCATTCCGCAGATATTGGAGTGATCGTACACCGTCCGTGGGGAAATTTGCGCACCTTAGGCATTCGTAAATAATGACATGTGACCATTCTATTATTCTAGATTATGTCAAGAATTATATAAGGTTATGTCAATAATCAATAATCAATAATCAATTTTTGTGCACTCGACCTTCCAATTATTAATTTTAAAGGAGTCAGAAAAATGATAATGAAAAGTGTATTAATAAAATTCACATGTACCAATAATCGATCACTTTAAAGCTTTTTTGGTTCATAATTGGCCCATTTGTACACCACTACTGGGACATTTGTTCACAAGTATTGGCAATTTTGAGTGGACGGTTATTGGAACATTTTTAAGTAGGTATCGGACTACACTTTGAAATGTGTACATTTATGATCCTTGTGCGCATAACTAGTCCCACATCGTGCCTTCTTACTACCAAGAAGCCATAACAATAGCTATAAGCAGTTAATTCGCATATGAAGACAACAAAATAATAATAATCAAAATCTGATGTACCATTTAAGATCTATTGTTCAATTTATGTTGTTGGCATGTTATAAATTTCATGAATCAAACTTATATAGATTAAAAGTCATTTACAAATATAGTTTAAATGCTATAATTTTGATAGTCAAAATAATATCAAGTAAAAGTCGTTTACAAATATATGCATGATAAAAATTGATGTAAAAGCAAAAAGAATTATACGACTAATAATCATGATGAAGAATACCATTTTAAATTTCTTTTAAAATCAATAAAATATAAAGAATTATTTTTAATAAAATATAAAGAAATATTTTTTTTCAGTTTTTTATTTAATGCTCATTGTCAAAGAAGTTGGATCCTTCAATTTTAAGTTGTTGGTAGATTATATAATTTCATTCACCGAAACATGCATATGTATAATAGAATTGATTAGATTATCAATATCAAAATAAAATAGTCATAAAATCAAATATTTTTATAACTATATCATGATCAATACAATATATTATATAATGTTTTTACACAAACTTTCACTTTCATATTTTGTATCAACCAACAACAAAGTCGGATTCTACAAACCCAAATTGGTAATGTAGTAAAACAACAAATACCAAAAATACTTTGTCAATGTTCTATTATGGAAGACTTTTAGTAGAATCAGATAAAAAAATTATAAACATGAAATAGTTGTGGAAGTTGTATAATGTGATCTTCCATTTAGGGGCCACAGTCTTGATATAATAATAATCCTTCGCATTCTTCTCCACTACATTGCTTCTCATCTAATATCAATAGATTAAACCCTCATCGGCCTAGAACGAAAAACAAAGTTGTCCCATACATAATAACATCACCAAATCATCCAAACCAAAATCAAAATTGTTATATTGTTTCAATAAAAGTCAAAGAGGAGTGAAATGAATAACACCTATGATAACCAACTAAATGCTAGTATTTTTGTTAAATTTTATCAACAATAATTTAAAAAATTACATACAGCTACCCTTGCAAGTAGGTTTCATCACAAGTATTCCATTTTCATTATAGATAAATCAACACACATTACATTATCTCAAAAACATATAAAATAAAAATTAAGAAACAATAGATTGAATTTAGGAACAAACTCTAGATGCCCCTCTGAAAGAGAATTATTATGAGTTTGTTTTTTATGACACTTAAAACCCCCTATTAGAGTCTAATCTTGCTACTAAGGCACCATGGTTTGACCTCTTAAAGCACTACAACTTGGCTTGAGAAAGATGCTCCTCTGATTCAATATTATGGTTGGGAATGCTATTAGATAGAAATTAATTAGGTTACCACTAACAATGAAGATGGATGAATTACAATTGTATCATTATATAGAGGCCTTATATAGATCCAAAGGCTTCTAGAAACTTATTATGTGAAAACTCGTATTATTAGAGATAAAAGAAAAAAATTAAAACTAAGAAGTTAAAAGCAAAAAATTGTGCAAATGAAGGAAAGTTATAAAATAAAATTATGAAAATTATTTAAATAGATATTATTAAATTATGAAATTTTTATCTATATAAATTTTAGAGGAATTGGAAGAAATATTGTTAATTGGATCAATCAGAATCAAATAAGTAGAAAATTATAAAATTAAATAATATTATTTTGAATTTTAAAGTTATATAATTTTTTATTAAAAAACAATCATATTTTTATTGGATATTTTTTATCTCATCTCTATAATTAGTTATATAATTTATTTCATTTTAATTAATTTGAGAAAGTCTTTTTAAAAGCTTAAAATTGTTTATGCAAATCTAAATTTAAAGAGAGTTAAAAATATTTCTTTTTTTCAAATATTGTTAAAAAAATATCATAAATGATTTTTAAATATGAATTTAGAAGGTTACTTTAATTATGAGAGAGATCTACACTAGCAAGACAAAGTGGATGTCCATAAAATTCATTTTTGGGAAGAATATCCTCAAACAATTTATTATTTAATATTTAAAAGAAAATTATATTTATTTGGAAGGATATCTTCATCCATATCATTCTTATATTTTTTAATAAAATATAACTTTTTGAATATTGATAAAATATTTAAAATATAAAAATAAAAAAATAAATATATGGCTAAAAGTATTTTTATGTAAAAAGAAGACGAGACTCAATTTGGAAATGTTATTGGGTAGAAGTTGATTAGGTTACCACAAACAATGAAGATGAATGAATTACAATTGCCTCAATATATAGAGGTCTTAGATACATCTAAAGACTTCTAGAAGCTTATCATGCAAAAACTCCCTTTATTAGAAATTCAAAAAAATTAACTAAAAAATTTAAGCAAAACTTGTGCAAGTGGAAAGAATTTATAAAGTTAAATTAAGATTTTTTTTTAAAATTAGATCTGCTATCTGGTTTGGGCAGGCTCTGGCAGCTAAATTCTACTGGCAATAGTGTACAAGTTTGAATTAGCTTTGGGCTCGGATTCTCGGGAATAAGTATTTATCAAGTGTTGACCAGGTGGATGTTGGCCACTATCCTTTGAAGCGCAGAGGCTCTATGATTTAGCACACTCTGAAAACTGGGGCTCAGCTAGTTAAGAAGGGTCTTTTTTGGATCTATAATTGGGGCTCTGAAGCTCTTTTTTGGTCGGACTCTTGGGATGGTAATCCTCCTCTACTTTCTATGTATCCACATTTGCAGCCCCTCTATGATAGGTTTATAGCAATTGGTTGGAATAAGGTTATGCATTATAAGTGTGTTTGAAATATAAGCCTAACTATGGGGTACAGATGGAGGGACCCTTGTGACTGGCCGCCAGGTGGTTCAGAGGAGCATCGGAATGAGTTGACTTAGATTCTTGCCTCTCGGGAGTGTAACTCTTCGGATGGGCAAGATGTCTTAGCCTAAAGTAGAGCCTCATTGAGCAAATACTCTATCTCTTCAGGTTACCTGGAACTTCTTGGCAAATGTTTGTAGATTTTGAGGTTCCCTGGTGGAAGCAGGTCTAGAGTAAATTTTCTTGGCCAAAATGCAACTTTTTTATGTGGTTAGTTATTCATAATCAGTGTGTTACATTGGACAATTTATGTAAGCGGGGCTTCATGGGTCCCTTGATGTGTGTTTTGTGTCGCTCTGAGGTGGAATTTGTCTCTCATCTTTTCTTTCAATGCTCATTTGCTAGGGAGATCTGACACTTATGGTGGACATCTTGGGGTCAATCATGTTGGCGTGTTTCTTCTTTGGTTGAGTTTTGGGCCTGCTGGGGGAGAGTCCCTGTGACGTCCTCTTTTCTTCAAGTGCCCTAGGCTATTGGTCCATCTTTTATCATTTGGTATATTTGGTTGGAGAGGAATCATAGGATTTTTCAGGATACTCATATGGTCTTTTAGCATTTGTGGTGGAAAATTGTTCATTCTTTTTGGGAGACAGTCTTAGCAAAGTGTGAATTTTTCTAGAGGCGCGGATCCTAGGGATGTTGCTATTTGTAATTGCCTCACCTTTCCTCTTCAAGGAGCTGCTCTGCCAGTTGCTAGTCAGGTCATGAGGAATAGATGCACACCCTCTATGGAGAATCAATAAGGAGGGTCATTGGACCCCTCCTCCATAGGGAGTTTTCAAAATTTACACTGATGGCTCATCTCGAGGAAATCCAGGTCATGTTGGTATTGGTGGGGTTGGTCGTGATAATTCTAGAGACATTCAGTTTATTTTTTCTATTTATAAAGGCCTTCAAATGAATAATCTTATGGAGGCTCTAGCCATCTTGTACGTTGTTGAGCATAATTGTGTTCTCAGTTGGAGAATGATCATTTGTGAGTCTGATACTCAAGTAGTAGTGACTTTGCTTACTAGATAGCAATTTGATGGTGTTGGTTGGCACTTACAGATGGTTATTAGACAGATTCTTTGGTTGTGTGGATCTTTCGATTCTGTTGTTTTCAGGCACATTCCTAGGGGGTGAAATGGGGTTGCTGATTGTTTGGCTAAATGGGCGTCTAATCATATGTATGCTTGGAATATTGTGGATAAGGGGCAATTGCCTCCTCAAATGGTTTCTATGTTAGATCATTTAGTGGACAGTGACCAGGCTCTTTAAGCTCCTTGGGGAGCGGCATGTCCTTCTTCTCTGTATCTTTCTTGTTCTTGAATAAATTTTTACCCCTATTTTAGTAAGAAATTTTCATCTATACATAAAATTTTGCTGAATTAGAAGAAATAAAATTAATTGGATGAATAATAATCAAATAAGTAGGAAATCACATAATTAAATGATATTGTTTTTAAATTTTTTAATTTTATAGATTTATATTTAAAAGCAATCATAATTTTATTTGATATATTTTTTTTATCTTATCTCTATAATTAATTTTTAGATTAATTTATTTTAATTAATTTCAAAAAGTCTCTTTAAAAGCTTTTTTTTTATGCAAAATTAAATTTAAAGATAGAAATGTTTTTTTGTTGTTCAAACATTTATAAAAAATAGCATAAATATTTTTAAATATGAATTTAGAAAGTTATAGACATCTACATTGGCAACACAAATTGGATATACATAAAATCCATTTTTGGAAAGGATGCCAATTTATTATTTAATATTTTAGAGATAATTTTATTTCTAGATTTTATTTAAGATAAAGATATTAAATATTTTTAATTAATTTTATTATTATAGTTAGGATTAGATAATAAGATAAGATTAAGGTACCCGTTCATGGGTTTTCTAGGGTTCATCCTTCGAGTAAGGTGGTTAGGCGAGGTGAAGAGGTGTGGGCCAAGTCGGAGAGGATGGATTAAGATCAACTTTGATGGGGCGTCGAGAGGTAATCCGAGCATCTCAAGTGTTGTGTGTGTAGCTTGTGATGATGAGGGGAAGGTCCTTTTCAAAGGGGTGCAGAGGTCGCAAGATGGGACAAACAATGAGTCTGAGGTGCAGGTTGCCTTATTAGCGGTGGAATTGGCTAATATCATGAATATCTCGAGAGTCCATCTAGAAGGGGATTCTAAAGTGGTCGTGGATGCAATTGTGAAAGGAGTGTCTCCGATTTGGTGACTAAATAAATTTGTATCAATTATTTGCTCAAAATTGAATGTTTTTCAATATTTTCATATTTCTTATATTAGGAGGGGGGAATGTGTTGGCGGATGCATTATCCAATGTGGCGTGTGAATTGGATAGATGTGTGATGAGATGGTGGAGGGGTGATGATGCCATTGTCCAATGCCATTCTTAATCGGCTTGTACGTTTTCATACTTGGTTGTCAATGCAAAGTGTGTGATGAGGACGCCTAGTTCTCTTTCCAAGAGAATAGGCTTGCTCGACTCAAGTTGGCAATTAATGTCGATTTATCTTGCAGTGGCGGCGGAACCTGAGGAGTGTGCATTTATGAAGAGAGAGGGGAAGTGTGTATTATTCCTTGTGTATTCAGGAAGATTTTTGGTTCGCGAGTGTGGTTTTTCACCGAAAAGTTTGAGTTTGGCGTTTTATTTTTCCATATTGTAATGGAGGCCAATTTCACATTAAAGACTTCCAAACTTCTCACTATATTTTGGGGATCGGTCTCGGAGCAGAGGCTAAAGAACATGTTTCTCTCTAAGGACCCATTGTTGATTAGGAGTGTGCAGTTGGTCCTCGGTGAAGAATTGGGAGTGATTGGCCATCGGTATCAGACCCATGGACTTATACTCCCTGATCATGGTGTGGGAACTTGAGTTGGATTCTTCATGCGAGCAGGTTCAGAAGGTAATGAAGGCAATAATACCTGCAAAGTTCAATGACAATATGGAGTCGCTTCTAGAGTGGGATATCCCAAGCGAAGGATTCAATATTTCTGAAAGAGAGTTGGAGTTCCATCAAGAATTGAGAGGCAGGTATATCCCCTTTCTCAGGTGACGGGAAGAAGTGAAGGCAAGATCCAAAGTGGCGGTGACGAGAGGGTGGGAGGTGTTAAAGATGTTTGCACGGATTATGGATCTGGAGGAGGTGATTCAGCAAGCTCGAGCAGAAGCGGGGAATGAAGAAGTGGCAGGCTAAAGGTTTAGGCTGAGGACCAAAAGAACAAAGGCAATGGTGGTAGGCATGAAACAAACCTTGGCAATCCTTCTAGGTAGTCCTCTGTAAATGTATTTGATGTTGTCTTTGTTTGGGAGTTTATTCTCATTTCTATGTTTTTCGAACTATGTCAATTTTGTTTCTCATGCTCTGTATCGACTAGTTTTGTGTAGCGCCACTATACGAAATTTTGGGTTGGTGGTCTGCAAAGTTGTTTTTGGGTGGGTGGTTTTGCCTGTGCTAGGTGGTTTTGGTGGTTGGTGGTTTTTTGACAAATATTGTTTTCTTTTGAAGCTATAACTTTTTTTTTCTATAGATTAAAAAAAAGATAAGATTAAGGTCTAATTAGGGTTAGGATTATAGTTCAATTACAGTTACAATTTAAGTTCAATAAAGGTTAGGGTTAGGGTTATATAGTTAGCATTCATGTCCAAAAAGGGTTACAATTCATTTAGGTTTATAGGTAGGGTTCATGTAGTATAAGTATAGGTAAATAAATTAAGTTATAAAGTATATATATACTAAAATTAATCTTAAAGAAAATAGTAAAAACAAAGTCAATAATTAAAAAATTTGTCTCCATAACGATATTATCGATGTCTTTTAATATTTTCTAAATATAATTTTGCTAGTATATATACATATATAACTAGTAGATATTTAATACATCTATCTAAAAATGTTGAGAGATATCAATTTAGAGTTGTTTTATTTACTTATAAGTTAATTTAAATTGTTTTGAAACTATTTCATTTACTATATTCATGAAGACATTAATTTTATATGTGTCAGATTTAAGATAAAAGGTAAGAGATTTTGTTAAAATGTTCATTACACTCCACTCCACCCCTTAATGATACAGATTAGTGATTAAGAATCCTTTAATGAACTGTCAATCATTGCAGCAATTTTTATCACAGAGCTTCAACTTTCAAAACACATGTATTGTATCAAAAAGCATGAAAAAGAAACCTTTTTATTTCATGGTGCACAATGCATGAAGAAATATGAAAGTGATACAATAATGAAGATGAATGATAACATCACTACAAGAAACAAATTTTAGTCCAAATCCTATATCAAAGTATTTTTAAATTCCCTTCAAAAAGGCCTTTGTAAGCATGAAAATAAGACATTACAAACTAGCTAAATGCATGAATATTTCATCTCTATGTAAACTTCTTTCGGTGCCCATAATCAAACTATCTCTCAGGTCTTGCATCAATTTCCTCTCTTTTTTCAACTTCAAGCTTTGATCTTTTTCTCTAAATTGGGCGTTGAAACTCTTGTCTCTAACCAGCAATATTTTTCCTTCAATTCTTCCCTTCTTGGGTGTGGGAATCTTCACCTTTTCACCTCCATACAAAGTCAATAATTAATATTTTCTAGCACCACAACTAACTTGCCCAATCTCATCTCTCTTTCCAGTCTCTCCTATTTTAGGCACTTGGAATTGACTAGCTCAAAATAGGAGAGAAAATTCAAATTCAAAAGGCTCCAAAACTTGAAATAAATGATTTTGGCTCCCATACAATTTTTGAAAATATTAACTAGAACTTGCAACATTAAAACTTTTAAACTATATTCTAATTTTGCATTATAAGCTCCTAATTTTTTATATATTTTTTCAAGAGCTAGAGGATAACATTGAGTGAATGAAATCATGCCTGTAAGACCAAAAAACCAAAACCATAACAAAGGAAAAGTTAAATAAAATAAATTATTTAATTATGTAGGATTGTTTGTGTACCCGGATTCTCCTGCATCAAACACCCTCGATAAGAAGGAATGTTCCATGAGTGAAGATTATAAATATTTTAAAACCATGTGTTTATTTTGGATCCACCAATCTTCCTTATCTTTTTGAAATTTCTTCTTCGCCTTACTGTATACCTTCATGTCTTTCCCTTCTTTCATATTTCTTGTCTTTTGTCTTATTGTGAAATTCAATATGGACAACATAACCTAACTCTCACCAATGCTTCTTCCCACTCCATCTCATCATCTTCATCATCTGCATACAAATTATATATCCAACAAATTAATGGAAATCAATGACGTGTACATTTTTCTCCACTATTTCCCCTCCATTCTTTTCTTCCTTTAGGTCAACAAAATGAATAGATTCTCACTGCATGCATCTAACTACCTCTAAAATATCACCTATCCCTACTGCTCCAACATCTCTTTTAACCTCTTTGTATAATCCCTTGACAACCATATCATTTGCATGTAAGAAACATCATCAAAAACTTTACAAAAATAAGATCTTACATCATCATTCTCTGCTATAACTAAATACTATTATTCACCTATGCAACTTCATTGTTATGTTTTACAACACTATTATTTTCATCTCTTTCCACATCCACAAATGTCATTTCATGTTCCTTTTAAATAACTTAATATTAAATTCATTCTCATGTATTTTAGAAAATGACCTATTACCTCGGTATCCTCTTGCTTGTCTATTGTTGCCCAACCTTTTCTTCATGAAATTTTTCTTCTAGACATCTTTTACATCATCATTTTCTTCCTCTTTTGTTGTTATAAATTTGGTTTTTAACTCCTTCATACCCTCAAAATGACATGTTAAAGTTGCAAACTCTTTCTTTTCACAATCTTCTCGTTTATCCCCTTGCATGTGAATCTCTTTTTCAGTGTAATGTGCTTCAAGCTCTACTACATCCTTTCTTCTACCTACATTCAAAGTAAAGTTAGCACATAAAACATTGGATTCATCCTCTTCCATCTTCATTCCCTCTTTAAACTCTCCTTAAAATAGTATTTCTATCTCCCTTCTTCTCTTTCTTTTTGCTTCTCTTCTTTTCTTTCATTCCTTCAACTTCAATTGTGTGGGCTTCTTTGACATGTTATTTCTTCCATAACCTCCCCATCATAGGATTGTAGTATTGCATATTTTCATATTTCGTAAAGTCTAATATTACACCAAAATATGCTACAATAGTGATGTAAACAACAATAGCATTTCAAGCATAAATGTTTCACAGGAAGCATATTTAGTTATCCAAGTTGAACTACATGAATTTATATGTAATTACGCCTTCATATTCACGTATGGATGCAAAACGTTCATATATAAAAACTAGAAGCATTTAATTTAATGTGTTTGACACTTAACTGCATGAAAAATAAAAATTATTTTATTATTATATTATTTTATCTTCACTTCCACTTCTCAACTCCCACTCACTCTGTGTTTAACCGATCAATCAATTTTGTCTATCCCCATCACGCAATTAGTTAACTTCATAATTATCTCAATCAAAACTCCACTATTGATTGATATATATTAAAAATAATATTATTAATTATGAGGGATTTAAACTGTCCGTACATCTTAATCGATTTTTCACTTTGGTCAATAGTTTAATAGAAATATAATAATTTAATATTTTTTTAAGTCGAATAATAAACAGATATGATATCTTAGAATTACTTTACCCATATTCCTCTAAAAATAAATATGTTAATAAATAAATGATTACTACAAAACTTATAATACACTAAAATTAGTATCACATTACTAGATATTCATTACATTCATCTCAGCCACTGTGATAATGGAAAACCTCTACAACAGTTAAAGATACTCCAAGATATCTCCAAATAGCAATGGAGATAAGTTTTGTGTGACGTTTGTACATATGTTTCATTCTTCACATGCTACAAGCTGAATCCATATCCTTTTTGGATTTCGATAAGGGTGTGAATAAAACCCTAGACCAACCTCGGCACTTGCATAGCCACCAAGAAGAACATGCATAACACTTGTCAAAACATATACCTCCCTGCACTAAACCCTAATTGCGTCCTAGATCAAAGAGAAAGATTTGCAATCAAATCTGGTCGGTGAACATATGACGCCATTAATATCTGTTCGCAGAGATAGGTGGGAAAGAAACATGCCAAAAACTTAAGAACAAGTGCTTTATCAGGCCCAAAAAATTCTTTCATAATAACGCATCAACAAAACAGCCCCAAAATGACAAAATGACAAAATGACATTAAAACATTTAGACCTCTGATAAGAGTAACTGTCAAAGGTTGGTCTATAGGCTTGACGAGGATCGTGCATCATAGGTAAGCACAAACTCAAAACACTATCAAGAATATCCCCATCGAGCCTCACACATCAGGCTTAATATTAGCCATGGGAGGTCGGGTCAATCTCATGACATTTTTGTTTGATTGAAGATATCAGTTTTTCACAATCTATTATGTTTCTTCTTGTTGTTTCTAGATTTGATTGTGTTTGTCTTTTTTGTATCAACATTTCAAATCACACTCTGTGATTCATCATCAGAATGATATGTGTTTGAATTCATTATTATTGATTATTGAACTCTAAGAATGAACTCAGAACAAAGTTGGCAGTTCTGATGACTTTGGAAACCACTAAAACTTTTGATACCCTTTATATTGGAATTCGCCATTTTCTACTTCACTTTATAAAGATCAGCTAATGGTGAGATATAAGGATTCAAGAACCAAGTTAGAGGTTCTAGTGGTTTTTGGAACCATTAGAACTCTAACCCATCAAAATTTAACCGTCTCTAACACATACCAAACAAGCCAAACTCGACGTGAAACTCTGAAATAATGCATACCTTGCTCAAACACCTTGCTCGTTTGAGCAAAGACAGTGGTTCAGGCCCACTAAGAACAAATTCAATGCTAGGAGTTCAAAGAACCATGAGAAAGTCCCAACAAAAACTTTATCAAAAAATGCCAAAGGCAAAGAGGAAGAAATCAGTGATCAATAGTAGGGAAGGAATTGGAAACATGTTGGTGATTCTAATGATTCTTGGAACTACCATCAGCACTAATGGAGCTTTATAGAATCATGGAAGACTTTGACTGGCCATAAATTACCCAAATCATGTCAAATTTTTCTCAAATTTGAAACATGGATACACATTTGTACATTTTATAATTAGCCAATATTTCGAATATTTGAGGTTTGCAAAATTAGCTAAGGGAAAGGGAGGAGAAAGACAACAAAAGATTAATTTCAATATGATGACCCCTACAAACCATCTTAGATAGGTTATCAATGAGGGATCATGTTACATAGGCACACACAAAGATGGGAATTGGAGTAAAAAAGGGAACACAAATTTGATCTTCAACAAGTTGTCTTTACTTGGTTGATCAATGTGATAAATCGGTTTCAAAGATTTATTACATAATTTCACACACCCTCTTATTTGTTCTCCCCTTTCTTTTAAATTTTGAAAAAGTGAGACAATAATGTACATATGTCAACCACTAATTTGAATTTTTCCAAGAACTTATCATTTAGGTTATCTCAATTTGTAATTCATCCATAAAATAGGTCTAACAACCATAAAATACATTTTCTTTATTGATCCTTTAAATTTCATAAATGACTATGAATGTTTGATATGGCTTTGTGCATCCTATGATGTTTTCCAATAAACTTCAAGAAGTGTTTCCTCAAACCTGAAGTTGAGGATCTACATTAATTTAAAGCAAGAGCACCAAAGTGAATTCTCTATAGCATAAGTGAAAATAACGCCATCGTATAAATATAAAAAATGAAGGCAATGTATATCACACATCAATAAATTTCTCTCATAATATTATCACTTTAAGAAGGTTTCAATTATATATAGTCACCAACATCCATTCTAGAGGAAGTATCTTAAAATGTCAAGTAAAACAAAATGTACCAATTGTATCCCTGAAAGGTGGTGTCGGTCAATTAACAATAGAATAACAAACATACCAATGAAACATTATATGTAAAGAATCTATTCAATAAAACAAGTTAAATAAGCAATCCTTCCAAGACGTTCTATTGTCCTCTATCTCTAAGAATTCTTCAAGGCATGGTTTCTCTCAGATAATTAAGCAACTGACCTTTAGAATGACAACCTAAAGAACAAGTGATGAGTTGATAATGATCTATATGCTAATGCAACTAAGATCTATATGGATTATAACAAAGCTTGTTATGATGTAGATGTTATGCTATGATAATGAAATACTATACTAACATGATAAGCTATGCTAACATGATATGTACTAATGGTAACAATGCTTCTAAATGCTTAAGCTTATGACAGAGGCAAAGAGAGACAAAATCTGGATTCTAAGATTGAGACTTGGTGACCCCTAATAATGAAGGGATGAGTCTTACTTATAGAAGAAATGGGCGATTGGATGGTTAAGATTCAATTATCTTAACAAGGGTTGGGATTGTTTATCTTCAATCCATGTGACATTTTCAAACCAATCCTATGTTGACAAGTGTCAATATGAGGAGGCTTGAGAGGAGAGAGAAGAGGCATTAAATGCCTGAGGAGACGTCATGATTACCCTAGGGGGTTTGGTTAGGGTTAGGTTAGTGGATAAAGCTTTTATTTAAAGGATAAACTCTTGTCCAAGGGTTAAAGGATAACCATGGTCAAATAAATGAATGCATGAAGAGACTTGTGGGTTAAATAGATGGTTAAGTTAGAAAGTCTCTAACCAAGGGTCAAAGGTGAGTTAGCCTTAAAGGCTTAGGAAGAATTTTAGAGGTTAAAACTTGTGGAAGGGAGAAAGCCTTTAATGGTTTGAGAAATGACTCCTTCCTAATCCTTAGTTTAGGAATGTGCAAATGCTTAGGAGGACGTTTAGGCTAATTAGAAGGGTTTGGATGAATCTATAAGAAGGGTTAGGCATGCAACTTGCATATTCTAGAAAGTGCAAGTGGGATTTATTTAGGATTTTAAATAAATGTTAATTTATTTAAATGGGAAAGGAAGATTTAATTAAATGTAGGAGGGAATTTAATTTTTCTGCGAAATTGATCTCCCCATAAAAATGATTTGATTTTTGAAAATACAATGCGAGCACAACACATACATGCCCTCTATGTCCATCCATGTGGCATACCCCGCTTACATCACCACTAGGTATATAAACCCGTGGGGCTCACCTTCCAACTCATTTGAACCTTTGGCATTTAGTGATTAGAGCTTGTGGAGAGAAAAGGAGAGCTTGGAGAAAATGGTGCCACCTTAAGCCACTCACAGATTCGAGAGAGTTCAACAATTCGAGAGACCAGCAACGTATGGACCTTCGGTAAGTGGATGTTTAACCTCCCTTGTTTGAAAAATTTTGATTTGTGAATGATTTTTTTCAATTTTTTACATTTTTTCACGCGGGTTCACGCGCGTGCCCTAGTTTTTTCCATTTTTATCGCATTTCATTTTTTATTAGCACATTTAATTTTTTAGTTTAGCGCATTTGAATTTTTTTCGTAGCGCATATGATTGTTCATTTAGCCCATTTGATTTTTTATTAGCGCATTTGATTTTTAGTTTAGCACATTTGAAATTTTTTGTAGCGCATATGAATATTCTTTTAGCGCATTTGATTTTTAATTAGCGCATTTGATTTTTAGTTTAGCACATTTGAAATTTTTCGTAGCGCATATGATTGTTCGTTTAGCACATTTGATTTTTGTTTTAGCGCATATGATTTAGGGTTTGTGCTTGTGGGTGGGGTTTGTTGTAGCGCTTTTGTTGGTTTTTCTGGCGCATTTGATTATTTATGTGGCGCATATGATAAAAAATTTAGCACATTTAAGACATGTTGGCATTGAAGTTGTCATTGATGTCAACATGTGTGTGTGCAGGGCTGACTTGATAAAGTTGCAGAAGAGATCAATGTATTGCCATTGATATCAACAAGGTCATGTTATAGGTTACAGATGAGATGAGGGGTAGTGGATTGCAAAGAAAGTGCTTCCTGACAAAGATTGTGTAGAGAGATATGCAGGACAGCCACTGGATGGAGATGCAGTGAGATGCAAAGGCATGCAAAGATGATTGATGTTGACAGTTGCAATACTGGATAGAGTGTTGGTGCAGCAGGATATAACACAATGTGTGTCCCACATGGAGATATAGAAGACAAGCATGGGATGTGCTATTGGGACAGGTTATTGGACGAAGAAGACAAAGGCTAGTGAAGTGGTAAAGGCATTGAGCAAATTGGTTTGAATCAGAAAAAAGTAAAGTTGCAATTGTGTATAACACACCATGTTAGTCGCATGCAATTACACAGAGTGTTAGTCATAGTTGTGTATAACACGTCTTGTTGGTTACACAAATGTTACAGGTGGTGTGCATAACATGTAGGTTATCTCAATCTACAAAACTGCAGAAGGTGACTGAGATGTCAATAACATGATGGTTATGTGACCGGAGATGTCAATAACATGGTGGGCTAGTCATCTCAGTTATGTGATAGGGGATGTCAATAACGTGACAGGTTTATCATCCCACTATTCCGTGGCCAGGGAGATTGGAGAAGGAAGACTCTATAGGGAAATCACCTCAGTGCAACAAAAAATTGGTTATCCCGCCACCCTGCAACAAATTTGATGGGTGTTAAATGACCTCGCAAGATAACACATAAGGAAAGCCAAAAGGCATCTCCCACCAGCCTGCAAGGGTAAGAAGGCCAAAGTGAAACCTGTGTGGGACACAAGAGTCAAAGGGGAAACAATGTCCCCCGCTATCCTGCACCATGTAAAATGGGTGAATGATGATCTTGCGAGGTAACACAAGGTGAAGGGAGAGATGGAGCCCGCTATCTTGTGACATCAAAAATTGAAGGTTGGAAGCACTACGAGAAAAGAAATAATTGTGATAGGTGAAGCATCTCGCTATCCCACACAGTCAAGGAAATCAATGAGGAAGACATGATAAGAGGAGTGTTGCAGGATAACAAGTTTCTGTGAGGAGCAAGGAACTCCTTATGTCGCATGGGTTAAAAGGTTGCACAAGGTGTGGTGCGAGCTAACAAGAGTGAAGAGGGTAGTGATCCCCGCTATCCCGCATTGAAAGCACAGATGAAGGATTCCGTTGAAGCTTACCCCGCATGGGTAAAATAGGCTCACAAATGACGATGCGGGGCATTCAGGGGTATGAAGATAGTGGATCTCGCCCTCCCACAAGCATACATGCAATGCAGAGAACGTGAAAGGGTTTAAGGTCATTGTGACTATTAGAGGTGATTTAGTTGACATGTTGGCTACCCAATAGGCAAAATGGTCCACATGGCAGTTCACCAAGTTTGACCAAGCGATTTGCACATCCAATGAGAAGATTTTGACGATACATTTGCATGTCAATAGGGAAGATAAACCATGTGGTTGTTCACCAAGTTTGACCACGCAATTTGGACATCGAAAATGAAGACAAGTGGCTTCTAAGTGGTCGAAGGATGAATCATATATGTCGAAGTCGGTGACTACAAAGGTATGTGCCTGAAGATGGTGGATTTTAAATGAGGTTGTTGTCAATCCAATCAAAGTAGGAGGATGGAGAATGCATTAATGGCAATTCTGTAGCAGACTGGTGTGTGGCACGAGATGATCAATAGGCAGGATATGAGATCTTACGGGTAGGTAAAGATTACTAATATGGTAATCTGAACTCAGTGATCGAACTCAAGAAGGAAGATGTTGCAATTAATGATGGCCGCCAGATAATCTGCAAAGTAGATATTGAAGATCAAATCATCTTGATCTCTTAGATGTACATTAGAACTTCAATTCTTGGCGGGAATGTATGCATACTCTGGAGATAGAGAGTGGTCAAACCAAATGGATGAGGTGTTTGATGATGTGGTGCATGGAACCACCACAATGGCAGTATTGACCTAACCATTTCAGTCAAAACTAGAAGATCAACGGTCCAGATTTAAAGTCTGTGAAGGATATAGGTTGGCGCACTTTTTTGAGCATCTGGGAACTTGAATTGCCGATTGGAGAAAATATAAAGAATTTTCAACCCACTAAATAGATGAATCTAATGTAACATAGTAAATTATACAGATCATGTTCTGTGATAACAATGCAAACTATGTTTGTTTGATCTGTGTTGAGTTGTGATCCGGTCAACCTCATGGAGGTGAATGTTGAGTATATAAAGAGTATGTAAGTCGGCAAGAATAAGTGGAATACATGTGAATGATTGTTGAATGTAGATATTGTTGTTAGTAATTGTACGCAAAAGGAGAAAAAGTTGCAGAGCTGGGCTAGACTAAGAAAAAGAAAAAGAGTAGCAGAAGCAAGCTGAGAGTTGCAGCTATGTGGGAGCTGAAAGAAAAAGAAGAAATAACAGAATGCAGTCATGAAGAGAAGAGTCTAGCGACCAAAGAAGTGCAAAGATGTAGCAAAGTGGTTGCACGACACAGATAGAAGTGTGTGCAGACCAAAGAGTGAGATAGAGAACTGCAAAGACCCGAGACCAAAGAAGTGCAAAGTCGATGCAGATAGCACAGTGTGAGGAGGAATGACTAGAGTAGAAAGCAGAGACCTAGTTGCAGAGAGAAGAATAGGAAAAAAGGCACAAAGCAGAGATTGACATCAAAGATCAGAGGGTAGAGATCAAAGATTGTGAGAAGGAAAGAATAAGGTCAATCTCAAGAGCAAAACAAAAGTGAGTTACAAAACTTCATTTGTAACAAGGTGCTTAAACTATTTTTGAACTTATTCATTGTATTTCTCTGAGTGGGTGCTCAGATCAGAGGTAGGTGCTCCTTTGGGTTGATGTCCATAAAGCTAGGAGTTGGTGCTCCTTTGGGTTGGTACCTATAAATGTTGTAATCAGTGATTTACTTGTGAGGCCTGATTGGAGCAGCAGACTCCAGCAACATTTCTCACCAAGGTTTTTCCCACGATGGGTTTTTCTCGTATATCTTGTGTTATGAATTTGTCTTGCGTGTGTGTGTAAATGTGTTTAATATCTCTGCTCATAGTTTCTTGACTTTTGTTACTAATGTTTTATTCGTTTAGAAAGTGTAAGTTTTTTATTGCCACTAATTCACCCCCCTCTCAGTGGTCCATTGTGTTGCTTCAAGACAGAGAGTGAACTTTTGAGTTTTGTCAACTTTTGAGTGATACAAATGTCAATTCTCTGATAATTGGGATGTTTTTGCTTGAGTTGATGATTTGATTTCATTTAATTCATCAGATAATCGATGAGTGTCAACAAATTAAACTCGAGATTTGATTATAGGATAGATTTGATTGATTGTGTGACCTCATGATTGATGGGAGTCACTGATAGGATAGATTTGATTCATTGTGTGACCTCATGATGAATAAGTGTCAGATGAATAAGTGTCACTAATAGGATAGGCTTGATTGACCTCCTCATTGATAAGAGTTTAAGATAGAAACTCCAAATTTGATGATTACATGACCACGCCATTGATAGGATAGGTTAGATTAACCTCCTGGTTGATAAGAGTTTATGATAGAAACTCCAAATTTGACGATTATGTGACCGTGCCACAGATAGGATAGGTTAGATTAACCTTCTAATTGATAAGATTTTACGATAGAAACTCCAAAGTTGATGAGTATGTGACTTCGTCACTGATAGGTTAATTTAGATTGACCTCTTGATTGATAAGAGTTTATGATATAAACTCCAAAGTTGATGAGTGTGTGACTTCGTCACTGATAGGGAGCGGATAGGATAACTGATTGATTGATTGATGAATTTGATTAGCTGGATAAAGAGATGATATTTTGTTGATATCACCTTTCAGGAGGATGCGGGTGTATTGATGTCTCAGGAATGATTCTCGAAGACCTTTACCATGAGAGGAGACCTTACCGATGTAGAAAGGGCCATCATTGATTCTTGCAGGTTGTCTCATATTTTGTTCATGCCCGATTATAGGATGAACGTGGCTTTATTGATTGCGTTGGTGGAGAGGTGGCATAGCGATCACAACACCTTCCATCTACCCACTTGAGAGATAATAATGACTCATGAGGATGTATACAAAATTCTTTAGATCTCAATCACTGGAGAGCTAGTACTTGTATGATCATCATGAGCTACAATGGCATTATGACGAGTATTTGGAGATAAGGAGATCGAGGGACCTAATATATTTTGGGAGTACATGGTTGAGTGTTATATGTTGTTGTCGTCGATATTGGCAGATTTGGTGGGAGGCTTCCTATGTCTCGATAGGAGGTCTCATGGATTTGCAGTGGGATGGACCATGTTCTAGAGCAGATGGTCAGACAGGGTACTCGGTATGCATGAGGGATTTGCATCCTATCTCACCTATATCATGATTTGCACCAGGTAGTGTATGACAAGGTTGTCAATTATTTGTTGGGGTGACATTGCTTCAAATTTGGGCCTGGGAGGTACATAGCTATGACACAGTTGATTGTAGAGATAGCACGAGCACCAAGACAACCCTATTTGTATGCTTATATCCACATAGTTTCCCAGCCGATGCTTGGGAAATTGGAGTATTGGATTCGACAACTTGATGATGTGAATCGAGTGATATGGAGGTTGTACCTTGATTGTTAGGCCTAGTTGAAGGATGCGACAGAGGTCCTTGTTCTGTTGTAGAGCTGATGTCTGATTGGTCAGACACTGTATATTGTTGAGAGATTTATCCTAACTCGTGTGTTGAGGCAGTTTGGCCGGACCCAGGGGATGCCTCAAGGTTCTGCTTTGTATGCACGTACACACAAGGACAAGGCAGATTGGGGTTTGTCACTAGATTTTGACACAACTCGTGCAGAGTTTTATGCCCTCCCACATTCCTATTGGAACATGCACTTGGATATTACAAATGGAGGTATGACACCTCAGTTTTCACTAGTACAGAGCAGAGAACCCTTTTTCAAAATTAACGGGGTCAAGAGAGCCGATACCACCTTTAGAGGTGGTTGATGATGACGAGGACCATCCGCAACCTCGCAGGTAGAGAGCGGGAGCAGCTGGTGGTCGGGGTCGAGGGAGAGGTGGAGGTAGGATGGGGAGAGCCAGAGGAAAGGCTGGTAGGGGTGGAGGTATGATTGGGAGGGGTGGTGGAGTGAGAGATGCAGGTCGGGGTGGACCTTTAAATATTGGGTAGGATATTGGTGGTATCGGGGGCTATGGAGAAGATGGTTTTGATTTAGAGGAGACAGAGGAGGAGAAGTCATTGATTCAAAGGAGGCAAATAGATATGCCTCCAGCATTGGCTCCCTTGTAGGATATTCTAATGCAGGTGGCTCAAAATCCACAACCATCACAGCAGCCCGTAGTACAGATTATGGTGCCACCTCATCAGCAACAAGCCCAGATAGCGGCCTTACAATCTATGATGCAGGGGTTGCAGGGGCATTTAGCACAGACGCATGATCAAATTGCTTAGTTGACGACTGAGCGTGAAACAACGATAGAGAGATATGGTCGTGTCAAGGAGCTGATACAGACTTTATAGTAGACAAACGCCCAAGGACGAACGAAAGATATGATGAGAGAGCTCATATATCAAATAGGATGGGCCGACTATTATAGGGGTCTTTATTTTCAGTCCATGCCCCCAACAAGACGAGCAGAGTAGTATGCACATAGTTCTAGGCATGGGGGATCACAGCGAGGCATAGAGAGTCGGGTGTCATGGGTCCCATGAGAGATTCGAGTGGTGGTAGGCAGGTGATGGTCCTTTGGGTACAGGTGGATCTAGACCTACAGCCTCTGGGGATAGTCATGCATAGGTCTATGTGCCCCAATTTTTGTATCATTGTGATGTATACACTGATTCATTTGGATAATTATATGATTCGGACCATTTTTTGATGTATCTCTTATTTGGATATGATATTTGTGTACCCTTGACAATGATTTCTTTTGATGATTATATGAGATGCAACGACGATTTTTCTTTGGATCTGATGCTCTACAAAAGGGATTAGAAAATCTGCTTGATGGCAACACACACAAGAGCACAAGAAACAAACGTTAGTGTTAGCAACAAAAGATTATCCTAAATAGGCATATCAAGAGGGATATTAAGCATGAAATAGAAAGCATACAAACATAGAATAGATAAACTATACTCCTCCAAATGCTAATCAAGATGCTCATAGTTGCTCCTCCCTTGTTCCTCTCCTCTTCAAGTCCCACATGAGTGTAGCTCTCAGCTTTTAACACTAGCCATGGATGCCATATGGAGATTCAAGATGGTTGAATATGATAAGCAAATGCTATGCAAGTGTAGATAGTGATGCTATGAAAAATCTCTATGCTAATACTAGTATAACAACAATACTCTAATTCTTCCTCCTTTGCTTGAGGAGAAGGGTTCTATTTATAGAAGAAATGGGGAAATGAAGGTTTAAGATTGAGCAATCTTAACAAGGGTTAGGATTGAAAGATATTCAATCCATGTGAGACTTTCAACCCAATCCCATGTTGACAAGTGTCACCATGGGGAGGCTTGAGAGGAGAGATAAGGAGCATTAAATGCTTGAGGGGACATGATGGCTACCCTAGTCAAAGAAATAAATGCTTTGAAGAGACCCATGAGTCAAAAGAATGGTTAAGTTAGAGGAAAGTCTCTAACCAAAGGTAAAAGGTGAGTTAACCATAAATGGTTATGTCAGAGTCTTTAATGGTTTGGAAGACTTTAGAGGTTAACCATTTGAAGACTTAACGCCTTAAATGTCTTTCAAAGACTTTGAGGGCTTTGAGAAGTGACTCCAAGTTGCTTAGGAATGTGACAATATTTAGGGGATGGATTAGGCTAATTAGGAAGGGGTTAAAAGAATCTAGAAGGGGGTTAGGATTGCAAGTGGGTTTTGTAGGAGAATGCAAGTGGGAGGAATTTTGGGATTTTCAAATAAAATAAAATCATTTATTTCAATTAAATGGTGTAATTTGCATTTGGATAGATATTTAAATAAATATTAATTTATTTAAATGTGAATGTGAATTTTGGATTTAAATAAATCTTAATTTATTTACATGAGAAAAAGGAAGATAAAGCATTTAAATGCTTGAAGACTTTGAGGGAAACCATTAAAGGCTTAAGAAGACTATAGAAATAAGACATTAAGTTTAAAGACTTTAAGGGAAACCATTAAAGTCTTAAGAAGACTTTAAGGGAAACCATTAAAGGCTTAAGAAGACTATAGAAGGAAGCCATTGAATTTGAAGACTTTAAGGGAAACCATTAAAGGTTTGATAAGACTCTAGAAGGAAGCCATTAAGTTTGAAGACTTTAAGGGAAACCATTAAAGGTTTCAAGTGGGTGAGGATAAATAGGATTTTAAATAAATAATTTATTTAAAATAGTTGTGCAACTTGCATTTGTAGGAAAATGCAAGTGGGTGGAGGATAAAAGTGATTTCAATAAATAATTTATTTAAAATAGTTGTGCAACTTTCATTTGTAGGAAAATGCAAGTGGGTGGATGATAAAGGTGATTTAAAAAAATAATTTATTTAAAATAGTTGTGCAACTTGCATTTGTAGGAAAATGAAAGTGGGTGGAGGATAAAGGTGAATTAAATAAATATTAATTTATTTAAATGTGAGAGGTGGGATTTTGGGGGAATTTAAATAAATATTAATTTATTTAAATGTGAGAAAAGATTTAATTAAATAAATATGATTTATTTATTTAATTAATGGTCTGAATTTGGTTAAGTGAATTAAATCAAATAAATTGAATAATTTATTTAATTAATAGGAGAAGAGGGTTAAGATGAATTAATTAAATATATTAATTTAATTAATTATTGATTGATAGTTAAATAATCAAATAAATACTAAATATTCATTTAATTAAGTGGACAGATTTATGTGACTACAGGATCCATATGTTGTACTCATTCTTGATGATGTGATGTTTATATATGTTTTACATGTGATGATGCTTATATGATGTAATGTATGGATGGATGGATTGGATTTATGTTATATATGCTATAGATGCCTATATGATGCATGTTTATGAGTGCATGTGATTATTTATGCCTATGCTTATGTATGATGATGTGTAACTAAATGCAATGATGATGACGATGGTATTTATAAATGATGAATGATGTTGTGGATGCAATAAATTTCTATATGATGATGTTGATGTAGATGGATCTACTGATGAAATGTCTATCATAATTCTCTATGATATTGTCGATTGATGTTTTTGAGATGATGTATTTATTTATTATGATGTGATGTATGCTTATATGATGTAATGAATGGATGGATGCAATGATCTTTTTGTACGAATGTTATCAATAAGGATGATGATTATATGAAAATGTACCTAAATGATGTGAATGAATGTAAATTCTTTTAGAGTTTAAAAAATGTTATGGATGAATGTACATGTTACTAGATTTTAGAATGATATGGATGAATGCATGTGAGTGTTTTGAAATGCAATCTAAGTGATGTGATAATGATGTAAATGATGGTAAATGAATGCTACTGAATGTAATTATGATAATGAATAAATGCAACTAAATGCAATTAATATGATTGTAATCTATCGTAACCATGCAAGCCAAATGATGCAATGTTGTCATTTTGTCGATCAGTTTGTTCTGCCCTTTATATCATCATTGAGCTTTTAAGATGTTGAAAGTTAGTACAAACATCGATGGTATAATTGAACCATGATGACCTCAGTACAACTTAATGGATTTTTATATTGCAAAATGACACAAGCATCGAGGTATAATTGAACCAAGATGACCTGAGTGTTGTTTGGGTAAAAAAAGCAAGAGTTAACCTTCATCTATACCAATTTGAAATATCCTCGATAATGCATTACCGATCATATCTTGCGACAAATTTGCATAGTATTAAGGATTCACTCACATATAGTAGAAAAAAAATATCAAACTCCTTCCTTGCTTTGGTAGTTTCAAGACATCCTTGAGTCGCTTGGGAGACATGATAACAAAAATCCAACTACCATAGATGAACATTCATGCTTATTTATGCTACTTGTTTGATAAAAACATCTCGTTAATGGATTTTAGTTTTGTTTTTCTTTGGATTCTACCTATGAGTGTTTGGGAATTTGGTTTTAATGTTCACTATTAATTTTTATGATCCTCGTTTGATGCGCATGCCTCATTGTTTGGTCGCCTGCTTGGGTAATCTCAAAGTGAATTTCCCCCACTAAGTTCATTGTTTTGCTCTCAGTCTAGACAAAACCTTTTATTATGGATATATACGATGATCACTAAGCCATGGTGAGATATTTTTGCAACACCCGAGGTGTATACAAGACTTTTTATTACATATATGGATAATGATAGAGGATAGTGAATATATGATATATGTACTATTAGATAGAAGAGTCGATCAATCACAAATAGCACCTTTTGTCAAGTTTTCACTACTTGCTTTTATTGCACCTTTTTGTTTTTTGTTTTTTTGTTTTTTGATTTTTTGATTTATTTTTTTTCGTGCATTGGGTGATTTAGGTGTATGACCTTTTTAGATGGATGTTATTGATAATCTCATCGAATAGGTCCTCTTCTAGTGTAGATATTCGATATGGCCCCGATCCATATGTTGATATGATGACGAATGGACCTAGCCTGTTTGGTTCAAATTTCCTCTTCTTTTCCCGATCTTGTTGATTGCGGAGATTCTCTTTCAGTACTAAATTACCGACCTAAAACATGCTTGGCTTCACTCTATGGTTGTAGCTTCTGGACATTCTTTGCTAATATGCTTTTAGATTATCAAAATCCTGTTGACGACGTTCATCGAGCAACTCCAACTCTTGTAAACTGTATACTCGGTATTCCTCATCTAGGATGAGTCCTTTCAATGATACTCTGAGTGAGGGTGCCTTGACCTCAATGGGTGAAATGGTCTTTGGTCCATACACAAGTGCATATGGTGTGGCTCCTATTGGGGTACAGATGCTAGTTCAATATGCCCATAAGGCGGGATTTAATTGGACATGCCAATTACAGCCAATATCGTTCATAGTTTTCTTTACGATTTTCAAAATGGTTTTGTTTGAAGCTTCTGCTTGGTCATTTCCTTGAGGATAGTAAGGCATGGAAAAGCGATGCTAGATATGAAATTTTTCCCAAATTTATTGCACATCTTGATTCTTGAAGGGTCTACTATTATCAGTGATAATGGAACTAGGAATGCCATATCAACAGATAATGTAGTTCAAAATGAAGGAGGATATCTGTTTGTCGGTGATAGTGGTTAATGGAACAACTTCAATCCATTTTGTGAAATACTTAGTGGTTGTGATTATGAATTTGTGCCCATTTGAGGAGGGATGGATCTTACCCATGAGGTTGAGTCCCCACTGAGAGAATAACCATGATGTTGTGAACGGTTGTAGGTCATGTGTCGATGCATGGATAATATTTTCAAGGATTTGGCATTTCTAGCATTTTTGAAAAAACTGGTAGGATTCATTTTCCATGTTTGGCCAATAGTACCGTAGTCTTCGAACTTTCTAGACTAGAGTAGCACTGCTTGAATGTGTACCACAAATACCTTCATGAACTTCACATAAGGCGGTTTCAAATTCACCCCTTTCAAGACATCTAAGGAGAGTACCATCAAGACCCTGTTGGTAAAGTGTATCGGTTGTTAGAGTATAATGGGCTACTTGACGAATAAAGTTTCATTTTTGGTTCTAGGATAGATTGAGTGGAAGGGTATTGTCTTTCAGATAGGTATAGATTTTCCCATAGGTTGGAGATTCAAAACCAACTAGGTGGCATATGATTTGGAATTCGAGATTATCATAGGCAGGGGAAAACAATTGTTCCACAAGGGACTCATAATGATTCTTCTTTTTCGACATTTGTAGGAGAGAGGCGATGATCGCCATTGGCATCTACAGCTTTGTTGTCAAGTCTTGGAATTTGCTCAATCTTGATCTCAACAAAGTATTTCTTAAAATCATCCACCATTTTCTTGTATGGCATTAGCTTATCATCCTTTCTTTAATAGCCATCATTGACCTGATTGATAACCAGCTGAGAATCCCCAAAGACTAGTAACTCTATGATGTTCCATTCTATAGCTAATTTGATGTCAGGGACCAGGGCTTCATATTCAACTATGTTGTTTGTGCAGGGGAACATCAATTTATAAGATCTTGGGATTGTGTGTCCCTGAGGATTGATAAGTAGGATTCTAGCACCTGATCCATGTTGGGTGTAGGATCCATCAAAGTATAATACCCATGGTTGTGTTGTAACTGCTAGGACATCTATATTTGAGAATTCAATATGCATTGGTTGATTATCTTGTAATGGTGCTTCAGCTAACTGATCTGCTATTGTTTGGCCTTTGATGGCTCTTATGTCCATATATTGAATGTCAAACTCACTCAATATCATAACCCATTTTTCTAGTCTGCTTGTTAGAGTGGCCCGAGTGAGTAGATATTTCAACGGATCTATCTTTTCTATAAGATTGATTGTGTGGACTAACATACAGTGTTGTAATTTTTGAGATGCAAATACTACATCTAAACAAGCTTTTTCGATGAATGTGTAGTTAAGCTCATAACCACTCAATGTTCTACTGATGTACTAAATATCTCTTTCTTTACCTATTAAATCTTCTTGTGCTTGCATAGCTCCCAAGGAGACCTCGATTGCTGATATGTATAGAAAAAGTGGTTTTTTTGTTATTGGTGGCATCAATACAGGTGGATTCATGGATTCATCAGATATTGTTTCAGTTGACCAAAGGCGTCTTCACATTTTACCTCTCATTTGAAAAGAACATTCTTATGTAGCAAATGAGTGAAGGGTATACATTTGTCGACCAGTTGTGAGATGAACCTTCTGATGGATTGTAGCCTTCCTTGTAGTGATCTTAGTTAACTGATATTTCTAAGAGGTGGCATCTCCATGATTGCTTGTACCTTTGTTGGATCTACCTTGATGTCCTTTTCTTATACTATGTAGCCTAGGAGTTTTCCTGAGGTGACTCCAAATACACACTTCTGCGGATTGAGCCTTACATTGAATTTTTCCAATCATTGAAACATTTTATCCAATATTTCTAGATGAATTTACCTTGTGAATGATTTTGCCAGTAACTCATCTACATAGCCCTCCATGAAAGTGTGCATTATGTCATGGAAGATTGTGGTCATAGCACATTTATAGGTAGCTCCTGCATTCTTCAATTCGAAAGGCATGACATTCCAACAATAGGTACCCCATGGGGATGTAAAAGTTGTTTTGTCATGGTCTTCAAATGCTATTTTAATCTAATTGTAACCTGAGAAACCATCCATGAGTGGTAACATAGTGTGTCATATTGTCAACTCCGCAATTGTGTCTATACTGGGTAAAGGAAAATCATCCTTCGGACAAGCTTTATTAAGATCTCTAAAATCTATGCATATTCTGATGCTTTTGTCTGGTTTTGATATTGGTAGAATGTTGGAAATCCACTCTACATAGTCGATTGGCCTAATGAATCCTACATCTAGTAGTTTTTTTTAATTCTGCTTTGACTAGAAGTGCTACATGTGGGTTCATCTTTCTCAGCTTCTGCTTTATTGGCTTAGCTCCAGGAGCTATGGATAAGTGGTGCATGATCAAGTCTGAATCTATCTCTGGCATATCAGCATATGACCAAGCAAATTTTATTTTATTTTCTTTGAAGAACTTGGTGAAATTAAGTCGTTCTTGTTATGTCAATGATTCGGCCAGGTGTATGGTTTTTGTTGCCTCTTCGGTGTCAATGTTGATTGATTTAGTTGGTTCAATCAATATAGATGATCTCTCTTGATAATGCTCTAGAAGAGTGTCAAGTCTCTCGTCCTTTAGTGCCTCCAAGAGGTTTTCATCGTTGGTTACGCTCTTTCTTTTTACTGTTTTATGATCTAATACTGCCAATGAAGGGTTTTCACCATTAGATCGATTTTTTGCTTTATTCATTTTTTGACTAAGAGACTTGGGACTCTACTGGTTGTAAGATTTGTTATGAGATTCGCTAGTGGAACATGTTTCTAAATTAACTGAACAAAGATAGTTAACAATAGCATCGTCATGGGGAAAGATGGGTATATTAAGAGGTTTGTTTTGTTCCCAGTCGATGAGTTCAGGATGTACAAATGGTAAGGATCCATCTGAAGGATTGAGATCTGAGGCCATAAGGGTCATGATGGAAATGTTGTCAAGACTTGTGATAGCAAAGTCAAGGTCTATGATAGTACTCTCTTTGGAATTCTCTATCTCATTTTAATTTGATCATCCTAACTAGAGTTATTAATATGTTGTGATCCAAATTCAAATGGTCTAGACCCTGAGCTTTGTCCTTCATAGAGTATACGTGCGTAGATTTTGATGACATCAATGTCTTTCTCATCACAAGATATTTCATTAGGTGAATCCCATTCCCACTCATTTGAGTTTGTTTCAGAGCTAGCTTGCAATTTATGGATATGTTCATAAAGATTTTGAGTAGGTTCCTCCTTGATGGCAAGTTCTTCTTGTTTTTGCTCATATTCCTCTTCTTGTTGTTTACGAACTACTTATTTTGCTTGCTTTTGGACGGTTTCCTTGTTTTGTTGCTTTCAAGTTGCTTCATGTTGTTGTTTGTGTGTTATTTCTTCTTCTTGTCTACGAACTGGAATGTCCTGGCCAAAGCCTAGTCCTAATTTGTCTTTAGCATTTTGTGTAACAAGTTGTATGGGTTGTAGAATACCTTCTTTTCTTTTTCCAATAGGACCATGACCATAATATCCTATCTTTTGCATGATTTTGAACCCTTTACCATATTGCTCTGTTTGTACTTCGATATTCAAAGTTGCTTATTTGGTGCCTTTTTCATCTTTGTATAGCCAGTTTAGAATGTCTTTACCATCAGATTCATCTGTCAGAGTGCCTGCTTTGACAAATGTACCTTTAAAGAGCTTGATAGGTTGTGAAGATTGTTCCTTAGATGTTGATGGTTGTCCATGAGACCTTGGTGAAATTGGTTTTGATAGACATAAAGAATGTTCAAAAGAATATTCTCCCATACCTTTATCTTTCAGTTGCATCTTTTTCTCCAAATCTATTGATAAGGCCTTGAATTGTGTTTCACTGCTTGACGAAGTGGAAGCGAGAGCTTCCTTGTTGTGTGGTACCAAGACATCTTGAACTGCCTTGAGGTTATTGCAATAGTTGAATGGATTTGAATCTGTTGAAATTGAGATTTCTTGTCCATTGTAAGGGAATTTCATACATTGGTGGCAGGTAGATGACACTATCTGCATTTCATGGATCCAAGGTCGACCTAAGAGTATATTATAAGTCAAGTCCATGTCCAAGACTTGGCAAATTGCATCCTTTTGAATTGGTCCCACTTGGATGGGCAATACCACTAATCCTTTTGAAGATATTTCTTCATCATCATATGCTTTGATGGTTATCTTTTTCTTAGGATCTATAGCCTTTTATGAGAAACCCAATGCACGGATAAGCTTTAAAGTACAAATATTTAAACCAACTCCTCCATCTATTAATACACATTTGACCTGATATTTATGGATTAATACTTCAATGTGGAGTGGAGTGTTATGTGGATGACTCAAGGAGATGTCGTCATTTTCTGAAAAATGATAGATTGTGAAGTGTGATTAAATGCCCCACCATGGATTGGAATCGATCAACATCCAAATTGTTCAGTACCGTTGTATCCACAAGGGCTCTTTCTAGAATATCCTTGCATGCAGGTGAGATTTTAAGAAGTTCTAGTATGGATGGTTGTGTTGGCGTTCTTTGTAATTGATCTACCAAGTTGTATTGATTTGAAGGGATAGTAGCTATTTTAGATGTGTTTCCTT
The DNA here is from genome assembly GCF_030272615.1 of Cryptomeria japonica. Lineage (NCBI taxonomy): Eukaryota > Viridiplantae > Streptophyta > Pinopsida > Cupressales > Cupressaceae > Cryptomeria > Cryptomeria japonica. Next base: position 717,024,293 of record NC_081405.1, on the reverse strand, counting down.
CCAATACATAATTAGATTGTGCTCGTGTGGTCACATTTACCGGTTTGTATTCTTGTTTATCCTTGATTTTAATGACATTGATTTGATTATCTGATGTGTAAATGTGATTGATAACATTATCATAGATGTAATTCACTTTCTTCCCTTTGTCGTTTGATGAAGATGGTTCTCCCTTTTCATAATTAGGAAGAGGATATTTGAATATTCTAAGATCATCATTTGTTTTGTGTCCGTCCACAGTTATGTCACCTCTATCAAGCAAGTCTTTAAAAATATGTTTTAATCTTTGGCAATCATTAGTTATATGACCTTTGCTTCTATGAAACTCACAATAATGGGTGTTATTCCACCATGTTGGTTTGACATTTGGTTCAAAATCTCGAGTATCTGGTAATGCTATGAGTTTGTTTGCAAGGAGTTCTTTGAATGCCGATTCGAGAGACTGCCCCAAAGGCATGAATTTTCTTCGATATGGTGTAGGTGCTTGTTTAGGTTTGGCATTATCTGGATTGTTCAAGGGTGTGATTCCTGATAAGTTCAAGATTGGTTGCTTTAGTTCGAGTGTATGTGCATCAACCACACCATCATTGACAATGTTCATGTTTCTTGTCTAGAATTTGGATTTATCATTCTTGTTAAGTGTTGTTATAATTGTTGGAAAATTGTGTGCCTTCTTTAGAGAATTTTAACACTCCTTTTTTAACCAGGGCTTCCTCAATCTTGAGACCATTTTCGATTATCTTTTGAAAACTTGGTGGACATTGCAGTTGGAGTCTATAGCTCATTTCACTATTTAGTGTATCAACGAAAATACTCATTTTTTCTTTCCAGGCATGGGATGAGGATACCTAGCAAACAATTGTCCCCATCTTTGCAAGAAGGCAAGGAATGTTTTGCCATTTTTCTATTTCATATTGCATAGATCAAGCATGGTGACTTCGTGTTGAATATTGTATAAGTATTGTGATATAAATTTGTCTACCAACTCATTGAATATCTTGATACTTGGTGGGAGTTTTGAGAACCATTCTATGGTTTGAACACCAAAACTTCTTGGAAATAATCTAATTAAATAGGTCTCGTTATGTGCAAATTTCAAACTCATGGTGCGAAATTCCCTCACATGGTCTTGTGGGTTTGTCTTGCCATTATATTTATCGTATCTTAGAATTTCACAATTTGGTGGAAATGGTATCATGTTCAAGTTTTGATCAATCGAATAGGGGCAAATGTCTTCCAAGGTATATCTTTGTGTTCTTCCCCTTTTCATGTCTTGCATTTATTGTTGAAGGCCCTTAATTTGTTTTGTTAATGCATTCAAAGGATTATCATCATTATGGCTTGCCTCGACTTCTAGTCTCCTAGGAGTTTCTTTTATTTTGCTTAGATTGAAATCAGCAAGTAGTTTGGCCCCTTGACTTGCTAACATCATAAAGTATTTTTCTAGGTCAATTTCTAGAAGTTTTTCTAGAAATTTTTGGAACTTGGAATCTTGTTGAGCCTCTGGAATTAATTCATCGTTTATGTCTTCTATTTCAAGATCTTGATACCGGTAAAAGGGGTTTTCCTCTCTTCTTGCCATGATTGATTGTGGTTTTGTTGCCTTCTCTCTGCCTTTTTCTTTTTGAGCTCTAGTTAGTATGGGTATGTGAGTGATCTAATAGTGGCTGTTGTTGACAGGTATTTGAATAACTTAGTAGGTGATTTGTTGTTGAGGTAGATAGGACAAATAATTTTTCACACTTCTATTGAGATGTTGTCATAATGCGGATCTTTGTTCAAAGGTGCGTGTTTTTAAAGATTCCTCATCAAACGTGTTTCCACGACCGTGTCGATAATCACGAAAACAGTGTAGAAATGTGTGTTGTTTTAACTAGAGTTTGTGGTTTATGTAAATAAATCTTTTTCTCTTTAAGATTGTCTTTTGACTAAGCTTATTCCTTTTTGAGAGAAAGAAAATGATCATACAAGTGTTTTGAATTTGTGGCTTGTTTTGAAAGGATGTTTGGACTGCAAATACTTGTTTGATTGATTCAAGTTTACAAAGTCGAAATAAGAGGTTTGATGCTTTCCTATTGATATGACTAGGTGCGTCAAGTGATTAATTAAGTTTCTTGATTAGAAATGATGTATCATGATATAGAAACTTTAACTGATTTGACTAACTTGATTAAATAAGCTAGGTATTTGATTCGTGTGTTGTTGAAAGGTGTAATCGGATCACTCGTCGAAATATAGTCTGTTTTTGCTCAAGAAATCTTGTCTGTGACAATATGACCTAAAAGAAGGTTAAAAGGGTGTCCAAAACTTTTTTTGGATTTTGTAGAAACTGTCAACAAATGCCCTCTGTCTCAAATGCACTAGAGTAAATGCGTTAAAAGATTTGTTCAATGCACTACTTAAAGTGTCAAATGCGATACTTGAATGAGTGTATGCACTAACAGATTTATTGTATGCGCTAGCACAGAGGTCATATGCGTTATAATGAAGATTGAATGTGCTACAATGAGGATCATATGCACCAGAGAAATGGTTAAATGTGCCACTCTGTCGATTCTTCTTTTTTTTTCAAGTTTTGGATGATTTTTCTGATTTTTTTGAATTTTTAGCATGATATTTTTTGTGATTACTAACAAGAACACAGTAAGCAATCATGAACATAATGACATATTTGTCACTAATTTAAACATTAAGTGCATGTTCTAAGGATCTTTTCAAATCCCCTTTTGTTTTTCATTGGTTTGAACAAAAAGACACATCAGTCAGACTCTTTAATCTCAAGGGTCATTAATAATATCAATAGCTCACGTCTTGATATTCCTTCAACTCAAACAACCCTATCGCACCCGAAAGTGCACCCATTTTTTTGCTTTTTACTAGAAGTTGAACCAAAGATAATTGCTTCTCAATTGGCTCGTTTTCTTGGGAGATGTATGGTGACTGTCTTGAGCGTGGATTCTTCCCCACCCTTGCACTATGATATTAGAAATATTTGGATAATTGACTCGATGAGGCTTCTCTTCTTAAATATTTTTAGTAGGGCTTACGTGTGGTCTTCAATGATAAACTCCCTCAGGAGGCATCCCAACCTTTAGAACAAAGGCTTTACGTATCTCGCAGATACTAAGGGAAGCCTAATCAATAAGCAAAATTGTTGGATGTGATTTTCATCACAATCCACACTTGATTATAGTGGGTTGGAATATTTGTCATTAGTCGTTCCCCACTTTGGTCATTCCCCTCTCACCGGCCTTATGGACTTCTCGAGAGGGCAAACTTGCTAAAGGATTCATCTTAATTGCAATAAAGGAAAACCAAGAGTGAGTTCGACTTTTTGATCACCCAATTAAAGGGAGAGCATATACCTATCATTTTCGAAGCACGGTAGACAGTTTTTGTTCTTTTTATTCCATCATTGCAATGTGATCTATATGCTATTTGGAAATGTTGTTCCAACAAACGTGATGTTCTTTTTATCCAAGATAGCAAAATGAAGTGTTCTCTTAAGTCAATGATTGCAATAAATGAACCTGAGAATTTTGAAAACCTTTGCAAAAAACAAGAACTTGAAATTTGGAAAAAGATGGCTTGTTCTTTGTTATTTTGCAGAATGAAATGTGGCTTGTCTTTTGTTATACCTGTGTAACAAAATTAAAATTTGCTTTGTTCTTTTTAATTTGCACCAAAGGACAATGTGAGTTGCTTTCAAAACAAAGAAAGGCTTAATTTTTTATTCTTTTTAACCTTTTGCAAGAAAAGAAGTGAGATTCTTTTTAAAGCACTAAATAAAAGATGATTTTTTTCTTACCTTGCAAAAATGAAGTGTGATTTCTTTTTATCTTGCACCAAAACAAAGTGTCGAATTCTTTTTAACTTGTGCAAAAAAAGAAAATGTGAATAATTTTTACCCTTTGTAAGATGAAAACTTGAGAAAGTAAAGTAAAAAGCTAATCTAACTCCATTGGACCTGCGAGAAACGTTAGCACCTGCAAAACCTTTTGAAAGATTAGTCAATATTGTGGGCTGACAAGCCTAAAATTTTCTTTAAGATTACAAATTATAGCTCTCTGTTCAAGTCAAAAGTGCTATAACATATGGTAAATGCTCTGGGGAAACAGTTAAATGCACCAAAATATTAATTAGAATCGCCAGAATAATTGTCAAAAGCGCCACAAAAAGTGTTAAATGCGCCAGAAGAACTGTCAGAAGCACTAGAATAATTATCAAATGTGCTAGAAGATGTGCCAAATGCACTAGAAACTTTGTCAAAGGCCCTAGAATCTCTATCAAAGGCGCTAGAAGAAACTTGTGTTCTGAACCTACGTGAAAATCTGTAAAAAGAACTTTAAATTGCGGGAGGGCCCCACGGTGGGTGCAAAAAATGTATGCTTGAAAGGTGGTGTCAATCAATTAATAGCAGAATAACAAACATACCAATGAAACATTATATGTAAAGGATCTAATCGGTAAAACAAGTTAAATAAGCAATTCCTCCAAGACATTTCATTGTCCTCTATCTCCAAGGATTCTTCAAGTTATGGTTGCTCTCAGATCATTGAGCAACTGACCTTTAGAATGACAACCTAAAGAACGAGTGATGAGTTGATAATGATTTATATGCTAATGCAACTAAGATCTATATGGATTATAACAAATCTTGTTATGATGTAGATTTTATGGCATGATAATGAAATACTATACTAAAATGATATGCTATGCTAACATGATATGTGCTAATGATAACAACGCTTCTAAATGCTTAAGCTTATGATAGAAGCAAAGAGAGACAAAATTCGGATTCTAAGATTGAGACTTGGTGACCCCTGATAGTGAAGGGATAAGTCCTATTTATAGAAGAAATGGGTAATTGGATGGTTAAAATTGAATTATCTTAACAAGGGGTAGGATTGTATGATCTTCAATCCATGTGGCATTTCCAAACCAATCCTATGTTGACAAATGTCAACATGAGGCGGCTTGAGAGGAGAGAGAAGAGGCATTAAATGTTTAAGGAGACGTGATGTTTACTCTAGGGGGTTTGGTTAGGATTAGGTTAGTGGATAAAGCTTTAATCCAAGGGATAAACTCTTGTGCAAATGCTTAGGAGGGGATTTAGGCTAATTAGAATGGTTTAGAAGAATCTAGAAGGGTTAGACATGCAACTTGCATATTCTAGAAAGTGGAAGTAGGATGAGTTTAGAATTTTAAATATATATTAATTTATTTAAATAAGAAAGATTTAATTAAATATAAATTTATTTAAATGTAGGAGGGGATTTAATTAAATAAATAAGATTTATTTATTTATTTAATAGTTTGAATTTATCTAGGTGAATTAAATTTAATAAATTGACTAATTTATTTTAGTAAAAGAAGTGGGTGAATTAATTAAATACCAATTTAATTAATAGTTGGAAACTGGATGATAGATTAATTAAATGTGAATTTAACTAATAGCTAGATGGATGGTAATTAAACAAATATAAAATTCATTTAAGCAAGTGGATAGAAATAGGTGTCTACACCAACACTTTGTTCACCAATAAAGTCGTCAAAATTCTTTTGGTAAATAAAAATTTCACTAAATTTTTAATTAAAATTAATACAACTTAACCAATGAATAGTAACAAACATTCACAATAATCGAAGAAAGCACTATTGAATAGGCCATTTTTATTTGAATTTAAGAGGGACAACTCCCTCATAAAATAGGTATTTTAGATTTATTTATTTTACCCAAAAGTAACTACAGAAAAGGAAAGAAAATAAATGGAAAGAGAAAAGAAGTCTTAAATATATCTAATACAAACAACTAAGTTTTTTCAACAAAAATGAAAGAAAGAGGATAAATTAAAAGGGTTATGTAGAAATTATTGATATATAAGGTGAAATTAGTACAACACAAGATTTACAGAGATATATAAGGTGAAAACTATAGATAACACAAGATTTACATGGAGAAATTTTTTTGAGAAATTTTCACACAAAGAAGAGGACAAGTGTGTAGTAATCCCAAAGGAGAGAACATTTACACAATAACAAATTATCTCTAATAACACTCTAACAACACCTATGTACCTATAGAACAATCTCATCATAAAACTACCTTTTCATATTTCAAATTTATAGATAAATGGCAAAGGAATACCAAAAATGGTTTTCCAAAACAATGAAGCGCCAAACCATGGTAAATTACACCACTCCCAAGTCCAAAACAAAGAGGCTCTTTGAAGAAGAATAATAAAATTAACTCCCAATAAACCATGGATAGCACAAATAACTTTGATATTAAAAATAGATGGCATCTTCAACTTGTAACCCATCCATGATGACCAATATCCCAAGGTAGGTATTCAAAATCATCACCCAAATCATATGGGACCCACCAAGAATATTCAAAATGTTCAACTACTTATTTCTTATGTGCATGTTAAGAGATTTGCTAAATATAGATTCATAAATGGCAGTGTCAACTATGCATCCTTCATGAATGCATATAACAACTAATCTCAAGATTTCAACAAGAATGTATATTACAATATTAATTTTCAATTCCGCTATAGAAATCCTTAGGGCTAGAATTATCTCATGAATAATGCATTATAAATACATAGGATTGGAAGATAAATGACACCTTAATCCTAACATTCGACCACTTACATTATACATTACAAATACATCCATAGGTAAAATAAATACAAATAAGTACTTATGGCCTCTTATTTTAATATTGTGCGAAATTAAAATTCTATGGTGATTGATGAATGCAAATTTAAGTACAAAATTATTTTTTAGTTTATTTTAAAAAGAATTTTTTTAAATATATATTTTTAAACAATGAAATTGCATAATGTCACCTTTGTAAACTAAAAACATGCACTCCAAAAGTAAAGCAATGATTTTGTGACTTGTGCAAGCATGAGTTGGCCTCTAAATATTTGGCGATGACTTTATGTGAATTTCTTTTTAATCCCTTCAAAAAGGTGAATTAGCATTACAACCCTACACTTTCATTCATTAGGTAATTCAATTAATCACATGATTAAAATTTGGCAAATTTAAAAGGTTGCAATTGTAACCAACTTGTAATCATTGGTAAAGTGCAAATTTTGAATTATGATCAAGAGAGAAACCACAAACTACATTCAAACTTAATATATACTAAGATTGACATATCTAACTCAAGAAACTTGGACTGACATCTTAAGAAATGACACATTGTTACAGCCTATTTTCTTCAAGTTGCTTGGGCTCACGGTCCCTCTTTTATTATTTTGCATATCTCATCGAAGAGGAATCATAGGATTTTTCAAGATGTGATGTTGGCGGTGTTGGGACTTCAAAAGTTTTGCATAATTTTGAACACCCCGGCTCTAAATTTTGTAAGTTGCTTGTAGAATCGCCTTTTAGAGCAAGCTTGAGTAGCTCATATGATGAGCTCATATCTTTGCACTGGAGAATTGTCAAGAGAAATCCCTTTGGGGGATGATTATACAGCTTATAGAGATATCATTTGTCTGTTTGCAACTTCCTCATATCAGTTATGATGCATTTGTGAATTCTCCTTTGGAGGTCCTGAGGTTAAGGTTGTTGTTTGCACCTTTCTGCACTTTTTTGAGTAGCCCTGTTTCATTTATAACTTTTTACTAGTTGATTGTCAAGCCAAACAGAGAGTTTCTCATGTTTCCTTGCTATCTTTTGAAGCCCCATGCCAAGTAGCTAAGTCCCATCAATCCATTTGACCAGTTTTCAAAGTTGATTCTATTTGCAAAAGGTTCAATTTTGCAACTGAACATTGTCAAACGACAGTTTGAAGGCCACTTTGAAAATTTAAATTTCATGCCCAGTTGACCTGCAACTCAAATCTATTGTACCCCATGATTCTCTGTAAAATTGTCTACCATATCCCAGATTTGTAGCCCCCCAACTCATCATTTGATCAGTTTTTGAAACGCATTCCTAACAAACTTTTTTAGGGTTTCAGCATCAGCATTTTCCAGTCTTTCAAAGAAGATAACTTTGAGGGTGAATAATTTCTACATGTTACCTACTCAGGTCAAACCCTCTTGCACACGTGTTCAGGGTATATTGATGTGCTAGTGTGCCAAGTGGCGGCCATTGATGCAATGATTGGATATTTTTTCAAATCAGGGTTAGAGGGCTACTCAGGTTGATTCAACAATTTCAGATTCAAAAAAGTCTGAGTAGGCAACTTTGACAGTGAATAACTTTTGCCTCAGATGTCATTTGGACGATCAGTTAGATGCCCTGGATTCTATGTTTTACAGTATATCAATGTGTTAGCTCCCAGGGTCTGATGATGTGTTTTGCTCAGTTTTTAAAGCTTGTTCTGAAGGCTACTAGGGTGTTTTGCTTCAAAAGTCAAAGTTGCAAAATGATCAAACTAAAGATTTCAAGCTTAGTTTCTCGCATCCAGGATTCAACCAAGTAGCGAATCAAGTCATTCCCAGTAGTTCAGTTGTTTGAAAACGAAAAAAAAATTAGTTAGACCCACATTGGGGCCTGACTATAGCTGATGCAAAATGTAACTATTAAGGCTTCAGAGAGTAAATATATATTATTTTTAATCAAATTGATTAAAATAATATTATATTTTAAATATAATGCCGGGAAAGTGTTTTTTTTAAAACACTTATTTGACTCATTGAAAAGAGGGACCCACGAAAAATCAAATTTAATTAAATCATTTTGTTGAATTAATGAGCACGAGGAGATTTAAAGTTATTTCAAAATGGCTGGAGCATTTCAAAAGGAAAGTGTGGGCCTCGTCTCCAAAGGCGCGCAGGATAAGGGCGGGGCACAACATGGAGTAAGTATAATCCCGCAGAGTATTTTGGGTTGCATGTTAAAATCGTAAGTATAATCCCGCAGAGTATTTTGGGTTGCATGTTAAAATCGCGGGATAAGCAAATGAGCTCACAAGGAAATAAATTTTGTCCCACATGCGTAGAGGGGGATGCCAGAGATCCCGCGGGATAAAACAAGCGACAAGCAAAACAAATGAATGTTATCCTGCATGATAAGTAAGGTTGGCCTAAACTCATGCGAGTTAACAAAAATAAAAAGAAACACAAGGCGATGTCAAAAAGGAAATTGGGGCAACTAAGTAATGTGGTCAATGATGAAATCTTAGGGTTTCCAAAGAATGCACGTTGAAAGAGAGAGCATGGACATGGTATACGAGCTAAGCAATGAAATTTTAGGTTAACTATATAGTTACGAGGTGCTCGGGGATGATATGTTAGGGTTCACACATTATGTACAGAGCAAGGATGGTTACCGTTTCCTTGGAGGCGATGGTCATACTCTGAATCACAGTGTATGCTACGAACTGCTGAACCAGAACTATTTTTGTAATGCTCCCTTTGCGTTCATGTTTCTTCAATCTGTAGCAATCTTCGCCATGTGCAAGGGACTGCATGACTAACGCGCGGAGCAACAAGAGATCGGGGCAGCATTTACACAATGTGAGATCGCATCAATGAAGAGAATTAGATAGTTTGACTTCATCAAAGCCATGTCAAGTTCGAAGGGGTTTCTCAAGACGAAATTCTTCATAATAGTAATGAGCCTTAGGATGCAAAATGTGTGCTTCGTGTCTGCTCTAGTATAGGGTTTTAGAAGTGGTTTGGACATCCATCAAAATGTGAAATATTATGGATTTTGGTCAAATGTTGCAGTCACGCGATACCTTAAATGGTGTCATCCCTTACGATGCCACGACTGCAAAAGGTGGAATCACAGGCAGTGCTTGTGAATTGTTTCACAGTGTGCCTCAAAGGGATGTAGTTCCATGATCTGTCGTGATTACTGGATATGCATAGGACAGATTTGTAGAAAGAATTTTAGAAATTGTTCAAGCAAATGTACTTGGCTAGCTTATTGCCCAAAGGCCATAACCTACTTCGGGTATCCTCTTGCTCATGCCAAAGTGGAGATCAATGTTGTCAATCGCCTTAGGGGTGAGGTCCACGTTAAGGTTGGGGCATAAATACGACTTGGGAAAAGCCGAATGAGGGCCCGATAGGAAAAAATGGGGTCACTACCCAGACCAGTAGCCGATGTGTGTAGTAGCTGAGAACCAACATGGAGCTGGGTTTGGCAAAAAATTGTCATTTTAGGGTGATGAGTGATTTGTTGGCAGATTCTCACACGAGCGATCGAGCACCAAGTTACAAACCTCTGGTCAAAAAGCCATGAGTGTGTTATGTCACCAAATTAGAAGTGTGCCCGAGAGATCACAATCAAATGCATGCATTAGCTTACGGGTTTGGCAGAAAGTTCGAATTTAGGGGTGATTTTGTTTTTCCCTAATAAATTGACTAAAGCTATTTTAGAATTTTTTCAGGCAAGTGTAGTTTGGTTGTTATGTTGGACCACTGATAAGGCCATGGCAAGGTATTACCATTTAATAAAAGGTGAAAGACAGAAGGCTGTTACCAGACACAATTGATGCAGTTGTCGTTTATGTATCCCAAGCACGAAGAATTTAGTATCCAAGGTTGCAACATAATCACCACTTCAATAAACATAATTGAACCATCTATCAGGAAAATTAAAAGGGAATAATGTTTGTTCTAAGGGTACTGTTATTAGTGTGACCTTGTAGAATTTAGGTTCTCTGTCAAAGAAGATTTTTCTTATAGTCGATTACTGAAATAAGATGAAAAGTCATAGGTAAAATTACAGGTAAAGAAGGATAAGTTTTTGTTACAAGCAGTGTATGTGAAGCATCTGGCAGTGCAAAACATTTTCCCCAACGAATGAGACTGCAAGTCAAAGGTAAATGTGCAAGTGAAACGTTTTTACCTAGGAATACCATGCAAGCATGGAATAACTGCAAGTTGCAACAGAGAGGCGTTCTTTTTCAGAATTACTTGCATGAGATAGATTATTTTCATATTGATTGAAATATTTTTGTGATGATGAATTGAATAAGAGATAAAATATTCCATCTCTACCTGGGAGTCTTTTTTCAGCTCAAAGGGGATATTTTATTTCTGAAATCTGATATTGAAAGGTGCACTAAAAGACAGTGATGTGTCATTTTCAGCAAGGTGGCCTTTTTGCCATTTTTAGGCAGTTGGAAGTATGCAGCTAAAAGTCATTTTTGACTTTCACGAGAGGTAATTTTTCAGTTTTAGGGACTGAGGCAGATGTGAGCTCGTGATGATAGTGTGGACAGAGACTAAATATGGCGAACTTTGGCAAGTGAACAAAAGGTGGAGTGGAAAAGGGTGCAAAATAGTTTTCTTTTCAGTTGATGGGTGCTTTATATTATGAATAGTTGTAACCATATATGTAAGCAATGAACATAGGTTCATCTTGCTATTGTCTCCACATGCAATGGTGTTACTTATGAAATAGATAATCAAGGATTATACGTTTTGTCCCAACAAGTCTGGTGTTTGTCTTATTCTTCCTTCTCTTCAAGGAAGGGATTAAATAGCTTTAATGAGATGAAGAGTAATATCTTTTACATGCAGAATCATTAAGTATGATTGCGGGGAGAGCTTAGTTGATGAGTATTGATACAAGACATTGATGTTTAGATCTTTTGGGTTACAAGTTAACCTATTTGGGTATAAAGCCACAATCTGAAAGTAGACTCTGCTGCCCAATTGTAGGATTAGTGCGTTTTCTTTCTGCATTAGGAGTCGGACTAGTGTAGAAACCCCCTTCCTCAATGAAGTACATAGATTCTTAGAAACTAAGGTTAAAGCCATAACCAGGAATTAAACCATCTTCCTTAGTATATTTTCATTGGGATGATCTACTGAAAGTTGTAGTGTCTTGAGTGTTATGAAGTTGAAAGTTATTTGACACTGCATAGATTCACCTGCCTTGGTCTAGCAAATCCAGAAGTGCAGGAGGTCTCAGTCTTGTGATTGAATCTCATTCGTTGGCCAAATCCTTCCTCGAGTTTGTCGATGAGCTAGTGGCAATTCCTCTAGGACTCGGAGACTGTTGGTTTGGAAACCAACAGGTGGCTCCTTGTTTGTGGTGGAAAATTCTCCATTCTTTGGGAGAAACTATTTCGACAACATGTGATTTGATGGAAACAATGGACTCTCGAGATGTTGGTTATTGTGATTGTCTCCATCTTCCTCCTCCACAAGGACAAGTCATGAGAAATAGATGTCGACATCCTCTTCGGAAGATAAGTAGGGAGGGGTGTTGATCTCCTCCTCGGGGAGTTTTGAAACTCAACACTCATGGTTCTCCTCGAGGAAACTCGGGTCATGCTAGAATTGGTGGAGTTGGTTTGGATAGTTCTGGAATTATTCAATTTATTTGTTCTATTTATAAGGGTTTTCATACTAACAATTTGATGTTATCTCTTGCCATTTTATATGTTGTGGAACGTGGTTGTCAGCTTGGGTGGGGAAGGATCATTTGTGACTCTGATTCCTAGGTAGTTGTGAATTTGTTGAATAGGACTTTAGAAGAGGTCAGTTGGCATTTGGCTTTAATGGTTAAACAAAATCTTAATTTGTGTGCTTCTTTGGATTCTATCACTTTCAATCAAATTCCTAGAGTGGAACGGGTAGCGGATTGTTTGGCCAAGTAGGCTTATGATCACATGCAAAACTAGAATATTGTAGATGCGAGTCAATTACCCTTGGATTTGTCTCAAAAGTTGGACCACTTAGTGGAGCTTGACAGGGTTGTTTGAAGCCCTTGCTTTGTTATTCTTTTGGTTTGAATAAATTTTTACGCCTCTTTTAGTTTTAGTGAGCATGAAAAAATTATAAAATATTGAGGTCAAAAATGAGGATAAGAAAAAAGTAGAATCCATCAAGCTACCTCATAACCCTCATGAAAGTGTAGCTTCTACTTTAAATTCTTAAGTTCCCATATTTCACCTCCCTAGACTCATGAATCACAAATCTTTGAAATTATTGAACCATCCATGTCGAGCTACATATATAGTACTCCATCAAGTGTCTCTTTACCCTCATAAAGGTATAATTTCTTATATCCACAAACTCCTAATCTATCTAGGTATCCACCCATGTTGAGCTTCGTCTATAGTAGATCCATGCATGTCTTGAGAGTGTGCACTCCATATTCAAATGTCCATAGTTGCAAAACTACACAGCCCCCTTTCTTCAAGAAGGGACTCAAATATAGTGGTGATTCTTGAATAAAGTATAATCTCAAAGTGATAAGCTAGATTGAGATGAAAAAAATTCTCCAACCTCTAGTGTATGTCAATTTCTTCTCAAATGTGGCATGGATAATAGATGCATTACATGTGAATGTAAATACAATGGCTCTAGATACATTTGGCATTAGAATGGAAACCTTGGCATTTGAAGTTTGAAAATGGGTGTCTAAATCCACAAGTGAAGGTGACTTGGTATTGCCTAGCATTGGAAATGAAGCTTCATAGTGGTGCTTGAAGAGGCATCCATATCTATTACCTCACATCGCAACTAACAAACGAGGCACTTGGATCTACAGAAACCATGCCTGCAATAAAGGGCACTATGATTAATCATGTTACTAGGTGTGAGAATGTTTGCAGATTCATCTAAGAATGACATCCAATATATGTGATACATTCTGAAGGCAGATATAGAGATTGTGTGAGAAGATCTTTTGAATGTAGGCCAAAAATTGAAAGCTATGTGATATAGTTGTTGATATGTGCCTCATGGTAGTGTGAAGATTTTTGGAGATTGAAGGATTGAAAGTGTGTTGTTCTATGAATGGTAGTTTGTATATGTGAAGACAAAAGATAATTTTCAAGTACGTCAAAATTTATTTGCTCTTTCAATTAATATAGCTATGAATAATTTAAAACTATATTTTTATAGTGCTTTTGAATATTTGAATTTGGGAGAAATTTTTCATATTTTATCAAAGTCATTAGAAGTTTTGTAAAACTCTTAGGGAGTTGCAAAAATTTTAGAAAATGGCAAGCAATACATTAAAAATCATGCTTCCCGACTCTCAACTTTTCAAAGGAAATAGTTTTGCCACCTAGAAGACAAAAGTTAAAACCCAATTGTCTTTGGAACCTTTAAGATATAGTCTTTGAGAACATCACTAGACCTTCAAATATCAATCCAAACCAAACTAGAATTCACAAGGCCAATAAAAGGGCCGAATTGCTCATCCTATTTGGAGTGTCAAATGAGGGACAACCCCATATTAGAATAGTTGTCAATGCAAAATACATTTGGGATTATCTAAAAATACTTTACGAGGCCAAAAATCATAATCAAATTGTCCAAGAACAGATACACTGAGCCGAATGTTGAAGGTTGAAGAACAGTTGGCAGAGCCCGGAGACTAGTTCAACATCCTATAGCTCCTCTCAAATAGCTTCCTCGGAAAGTCAGTTGCCTAGGGTTCTGAAAGGTCTTTTTGGGTAAGCCTCTCAAGCCAATTTCTCAGAATATTTCCTCTTTGATTGGTCCTTGCTCCTCCTTGAATAATATCCCTATTTTTCCTCTAGGGTTTTCTGGAAAGCCCATTAACCCACCTTTACCTAAGAAGCCCTAGACTCAGCATCATTGGCAAGCTTCAATTTCCAGACACAAAATTATTAAAGCTCAAAGGTTCTCCACTCAACGACTTCCTGTTAACTTAGTCAAGCCATGGAATAAGCCTTTTCAGGGTTCTTCGAGAAGAGTTCTCCACTCCTCTTGTTTCCTCCCATCTTTTCCAAACAACATCCCCTTATTCCAGCAGAGTTTTAATCACAATTATTTAGACAAGGGAAGTTCCAAATTCAGGGATACTCTCCATTCAAGTAGGCTTTCAACAGATGGATGTAAGGCTTGGAGCTCTGGGAGCCTTTAGAACATGAGGCATAATCCTTCCCAGTATCCCGAGAATCAGACCAATAGGTCCTCCAACTCATTCCGCCCTCTGGACAAGGGGAAATGAAAGTCTGCCAAATGGGTCAAGTTCGGGTCTCAGAGCATAATGAGGTAGAGAGATCTATTTCTGCAGTCCAAGAGGAAGGAGAGGTTAGCATCGAAGAAATTGTCAAAGGAATGGAAGCTAAAGGTTTTGAGGCTTCTTCTTCTCATTCACATTCAGATGGTTCGGGGTGGGAGACAAAAATGAGAAAAAATCTCCAGACTAAAGGGAAAGAAATAGAGGTAAATGTTACCTTCTCAGAACATTTTGTTTCCCCTCAAATTTCATAGTACCTTCCAAAAGCTATAATATGTAAATTTTGGAATAGATCATTAGAAAAGAGAATTTTATTTAAGTGGGTTTCGAAAATTGGGAGGGGGTAAATGAAGTTATTGTGATTGATAATGGGAACGGTTTTTTCATAACCTTGTTTGACTCCAAAGTAGAAAGAGACAATGTTTTTAAGATTAAATTGTGGTGTTTCGAATCTTCAGGCTTATTCATGGAAAAATGGTTCCCCAACTTTAATTCATTCTCTTTTCCCATTAAATTTTTCCCTTTTTGGATTCATTTTCACCACTTACCACTTGAATATAGGGAATTGGAGATTTTAGAGATATTAGGAAACTCATTGGGTATTTTCCTCAAAATCGATGCAATCTTTTTCGAAAATCCTAATATGTCTGTTAGGATGTGTCTTCTTATGGATACATGAAAAAATCTTCCTTCTAATCTCACCATTACCTCAAAAAATGGTTGTTGGTCTCAAAAGGTGTTCTATGAAGGTCTTGAAAATGTTTGTGAGATTTGTCATATCTCAAACCACAGAGCTGTAGATTTCCTAGACTCGGTATCTCCAAGGACTCATGTGCTCCCCCCTTGTTGTTCAGAGGAAAGTTGTTTAGTCTCCATCTTTCCCTCTTCAAATTTCAGGTCTCAAACCACATACCTTCTCCCTAAGATCTCTCCAATGGTACCTCGGTCCACTTCCAAGGATATTGAGGAAAACAACAGATCTCAAAGATGGGATTCTTCGTCACAAGATCTTGAAGTTATTCTTCAATTTTGGATTGAAGAAACCCAAGACAAGTTGTTAGAGGAAATAGCGGATCAAGTTTTAGGTAAAGCTCGTGAGGGTTTGAAGTCAGGAAATAAAGAGTATTAGAGTTCTTTTGTGTGGACAGACCTTAATGAAGTTGCCTTTTCCCTCCTAGGCCTCAGTCTCGGGTGATTAGCATCAGAAAGCACATGGGAAATAAGAGTCACTTCACTTTTAATAGTCCTTTCGAACCCACCATTTCCTTTGCCTCATCTCCTTTTGAGTTTGGGAGATCAAAATTGGTTAATATTTTGTTTAATACCCAAAAGATACTAAAGATAAGTGAGCATTGGGAAACTATCATTAAATACTTTTCACATAGGTTCAGAATAAAGAATTGACAGGACTCAAATGAAGTAGTCAAGGTTGAGGACAACTTTTCCGATGCAGGAGCACCTAATGCAAAATTGGGTCAATAATGCAAATAAGGGTTTAATAGTATGTTTTCAATTTATATCATGTAATAAAGTCATATTATGACCATTTTTGGTGATTAGGTGTCATATCAAGTCATTTTTTTTATCAAATATGTAAAATTTGTTAAAATGTTGTAAAAAGTTGCTTAAGCAACTTTACAACTTTTGGATGTTGAAGAGTCATGAGTTGTAAATAGGTAGTTGAGTGGTTGGAAGGTAGAAAAACAGTTGGGAAACATTGTAAATGGTGTATATAAACCTTGTATGGTCAAATTTTTGGAGGGGGGTTGGAGTTTTGAAGATCAAGTCATAAAATGAACTTCATTTTCTTACATTTTTCCAGAATTTTCTCTATTGCAGCGAATTGTATGTTATTATATGAACTGATAAAGGATTGAATCCAATTGGAGATAATAATTACATGAATATAGTTTCCTTTCCTTTTTGTTTGATTAATTTTTATTGATATTTGCAATAGATATGGCCATTTTGGTAAGTGCGGGTCTGAACCCTACCTAGTGTTCCCATTCTTGAGGAAAACGCCATAACTCTTTATTTAACCGTTGGATCTTCATAAAACTTTCAGGAAATATCTATAACTAAGTTATCTAAAACTCCACTGAACCGATTTTGTTCATTATGTGTTATGCAAAAGTTATGAGTGACTGTTCGTCTGATTTCTTCATGAATTTCAAAAGTTTAGACCAAATTGCAAAAATACAGTCATTATTTGAGAGGTTTGGTCCAGAACAACCCTACCTAATTTTTGGATATGTTTTAAAAAAGCCAAATGGGTACTCAAATATGTTTTTACAGTTGGTATATCAGGTTTTATTCAAAAGTTATGATTAACAGTCCGAAATGGAAGGGCTACTAGCTTCTAAGACAGGTTATATGGAAATTGTGACAATTAGAGGAATCCGTGTTTGTGGGAGTTTATAAGTTGTTGAAATTTTGTTTTTTGAATGACCTAAGGTTTTCCTAAAGTATATTGAGTCTTGTGAACATTAAAACCCTCATTTTCTATTTGTAACCTATAGGGCAAGGTGTCTTTGTGAAGAGAAAACATGAAGTTGTGAAGTGTGTCTATATGTTGTTGAGTTGAACCCCACCTGTCTTGCATCATTTTTAGTTGAGATGAAGGATCTTATATTGTGGTTCTCCTTGAAATTCTCTAAGATTGGAGAAGAGACACTTTCTCTATCTAAAAAGGGCAAGGAAGTTGGGCAAATTATTTTCCAATTCTTGCTCTTCATGAATAGCAAAAAGTTTAGCTCTCAACTAAGGCTAGAAGTAGATATGGATTCCTCAAAGGATCTAGCTTCTCCTCCTCCAATCTCTCTCAGTTCTGAGCCTTTTCCTAGTTTGGAGGCCTCAGATATTTCTCCTCCTCCCAAACCAAAGAGAGGGAGACTCTGGGTAGCTCCAAGATTCTAAGAGTTAAAAATAAAAAGGAGTCAATTCAATCTCATATGGAGACCTCAAATCTTAAAATGGTTAAAAGAAGATCTATGAGAATCTAGGGGAAAAAGAATATGAAGGGATCCCAATCAATGCCACCTAAAAAATTTTCTTCCAAGCAATCTAGTAACTTTGAGAATATGGACAGTCTTTCCAAGGTTCCCTCTGAAATTCTTGAGTCTCAAGCAGACCCTCTCCCTTTACTGAGCTCCTCTCCAGTTCTCGATTTAGAGAAGGAAGATGATGTAAGCTCCTCTCCTCGGAGAACTGGCAGTAGTATGTGATTTCTTAGGCATCTCTTCTCCTCAATGAGGGGAATCTGAAGAATCATGGTATCAGAAACAAGATTTAATTAAGAAGCTATTGAATATAGATGAGACAAATGAGTCGGAGCTCAAGTCAAACTCATTGAGCTTGGATACAGAAGTAAATACTATGCAACAAAGAGCTTTGGAAACATATCGTATCTTTCAACGACATTCCTCTAAATTGAAACCAGAGTGTGATCAATCTCGAGAGGTTAGAAGAGGCAGGGAATCTTTGGGAGCTCTAAGATCTTTGGAAGGGGAAGAATGGAATCAGCTAAAAATTTCAGATCTTTGGAGCAGAGATAAAGGGAATTCCCTTTTCCCTTAGTAATGAAGATAATCTCCTGGAATGTAAGGGTATTGAATGCCCCTTGAAAACAACGCTTAGTTAGGAGATGTATAAAAAAATCTAAGCCTGAAGTGGTCTTATGGCAAGAGACCAAATATCCTCTTTCACCAAAACACAAGGTTATTGGGAAGTGACATCAGTTGAAGCAATAGGTATTGTCGGAGGGATGGCACTTTTGTGGAATCCTCGGAAAATATCTTTCCAGCTTCTCTCCTTAGATAAAAATTGGATAAACGCAATAATTACCAACTTTCGGGAGGATATTAATATAAATATCTTTAACATTTATGGGCCTATCCAGAACAATATGAAATTAGTTTTATGGGAGGATATAAAATCGATTATGCAAAACTCTCCTCAACAGAATGTGGTGCTTGGTGGATATTTTAATGCGATATTGCATTTGTCCGAAAAGTTTGGAGGCATATAGAAGGAGTCTCAGTCTCAAATAGATTTCAGAGATTGGGTAAACAGAAACAACCTTTTGGATATTGCAATAGAAAATGGGGTTTTCACTTCGAATAACATAAGTTTGGGCTTTAGTTACATAGTAGAGAAGATGGACAGATTTTTCTTTAAAGGAGATCTTTCTAACGCATCATTTACATTGAAATCAACAATCTTGCTCGTCTCAAGCTCAAATCATTACCCAACTCAGTTATTTATTGAAGGTGACAAGAAAACAATCAATTGTCCTTTTAAATTTGAAAAAATGTGGATGCAAGATCAGACTTTTGAATCTTTGATGAAAAACTGGTGGAATGAAGAGAGATACGAAGGATAAGATCTCTTTTGCTTTACTTCAAAACTGAAAAAGATTAAGCAAAATCTTCTCCTATCGAACAAGTAAAATTTTCTAAATATTTTTCAAGAAAGACTCTAAGTGGAAAAAGAAATGGAGCTTTTGAATTCAGAGGTCTTAGATTTTGGGATGGATCAAAATAGATTTCATAAGGAGAAGGAATTGCTTTATATGAAGATATCTTAGCAAAAGAAGAAATATTCTAGAGGCAAAAGTCTAGAGATGTTGGGCTCAAAGAAGGGGATAGAAAATCAAAATTCTTTCACAACACCAACAAACAAAGAAGGGCATTCAATAAAATCTTGAGAATAGAAGATGACCAAGGTGTCAACTTTGAGGACCCTGAGGAAATTACAAAGCAATAACATTTTTCTCAGAAAATTTTAAATAATTAGGAGGGATCGGCACTAAAACCTCAAAATGAGTTTTTGATAAATATTCCAAAGGTCATAACAGATGAAGAAAACTCAAAGTTAAACAAAAAGATAAGATCTCAAGAAGTGGAAAAAGCTCTAAAACAGATGCACCCAGACAAATCTCCTAGACTAGACAGATTTCCTGTATGTTTCTTTTAGAAATGTTGGTCAATCTTAGGTGTAGAGCTTACAGAAGTATCGGAGGCAACAAGGAACTAAGAAAGATTTTTGAAGGAAATCAACAATACATTCATAGCATTGATTCCAAAAAAGGATAAGGCTTCAAAATTTGGAGATTTTAGACCCATTTCCTTGTGTAACTCTCTTTATAAAATCTTAGCAAATAGATTAAAGGAGGTTCTTCCAAAGATCAATTTTGAGGAACAAATTGGGCTTGTCCCAGGGAGATCCATCTTGGATGGAATCATTATAGCTCAAGAAGCAATTCATTCCTTATAAGTGAATAAACATCCAAGTATGATGATTAAGTTGGATATCAGCAAGGCATATAATAAAGTAGATTGGAGATTTTTATGTAAATGTCTAGCAACCTTCGGTTTTTCTAAAAGATGGATTAATTTAATCTACTATTGCATCTCTACTCCTCATTTCTTAGTCCTTGTTAACAGATCTTTGCATGGCTTCTTTGAATCTTTGAGGGGGTAAAGGCTAGGAGACCCAATTTCCACTTTTCTTTTTATCGTTCTGGTTGAATCTCTGGGTAGGGCCTTTCACAGATTGCTACAAGAAGGAAAGATCAAAAGAATTAGGATAACAAATGCAGTGGAGGCAGTCTCTCATCAATAATTTGTGGACGATACAATGTTATTTGGCAAAGTAGTAAAGAGAGATGTAATTCACTTCAAGATTATTTTGAGGGCTTATGCTTCAGCTTCAGGACAGGTGATAAACAAAGAGAAGTCGGAAATATTCATTTTCAATGTCCAAAAAGAAATAGAAACTCAAATCCTTGCCCATCTCAACTTCAAAAAAGGGAAAATGCCTTGTATTTACCTTGGATTACCCATAGACAAAGGTATCAGAACCACAAAAGTTTGGGACCCGCAAGGACTAAGGATGAATAAGAAAATGGAGTCATGGAAATCGAAATGGCTCTCATGAGCGAATTATCATGTTGAAGGTTGTCCTTTCTGCCATTCCAATCTATCTCATGTCATGCTTATCTTTGTCAATTGGAGCTAACGACAATCTTGTTAAAAAAATGAGATCCTTTTTCTGGCAAGATGTGTTGGAAAAAAAGAAAATGGTCTTGATAGCTTGGGATAAAATTTGTAGACCCAAAAACCTTGGTGGAGTAGGTCTGAAGAATCAACTATCGCGAAATAAAGCTTTAGGAGCAAAACTAACGTGGAAGATATATAGTGATCCAAGTAGGAAATGGGTTAGGATCCTTGAAGGAAAATACTTGGAAGATATGAGTTCAGAAGGAATCTTTCGAACTAACAACCCTCCAAAAGGCTCAAGAATTTGGAATTTCATCCTGAGATGTAGAAACTTGATCTCAAAAAAAATCTCTTGGAATGTTAAAGAGGGGAGCAAAGTGAGGTTTTGGACAGATTCTCAGGGTAGATATCTGGCTTTAGTCTCAGTTTTGGGCCCATCCATCCTTAAAGATATAGCAGAAAATAGATGGGGTGTCTTCCTTAAAGATTTATTGTGAAGGACGAGAAGAACCAAGCATTAGGCTAGAAATGGAAGATTTTGATGAACTACAAGCAAATATGGAAGAAACCTCGGCTCTTAATGAGACTCTCAAACAGAGATCATTAACATTCAAAGAAGGTTCGGATTCCATCATCTAGCTTGGGGAAAATTCAGGTAACTAGAATTCAAAGGACGGCTATAAAATCATTGTCCAAAATTAGAAGTTAGAAAAAGCCAAGATCCCTGTTTCTTTATGTTGGGATAATAGATGTCTTCCAAAAGCAGGTTTCTTTACATGGGCAGCGCTACAAGGTAGAATTTTAATAGCAGAATGGTTTAAAAAATTGGATTCTTAGGAACTTGAAAATGTGTCATTTATGAGCAAGAAGAATCCATCAATCATATCCTTCTTTCATGCCCCTTTGCAGCCAAATGTTGGCAATGGCTCTGCACCAAATTAGGCTGGCTAACTGCTCTTCGTAATGACATCATGAGCGCTTTTAAAAGTTGGCCAAAACTACATTCCTCAAGCCTTTTTTATTCTTTATGGATTTCTTCTCCCTCTATAACAATTTGGGAAATATGGACGGAAAGGAACAAAAGAGTTTTTAGAGGGGAAAAACTTTCATGGGAAAGGTTGATCAATAGACTGGAAGCAGCAATAGTGGAAGTGGTTAATCGTGGCCTCCCTAATCAACAAGCAAAATAATCTGATTTTTCTTGGTGGGATAGTAAGATGACATCAAATTGGTATGGGCTAAAGATTCCTCCCTTCGTAGGGATGGGCGGGAGGAGGCTTCCAAATAAAGAAAGACAACAACATGGAGTCCTCTGATAGCTGGTTGGTTTAAACTAAATTTTGATGGTGCCTCCAACAGTACTCCAAGCATTTCTGGGGTAGGTTGTATCATTCATTCTTCAGATGGTCAAATCCTAGCTAAATTAGCTAAACTATTACCAATCGACACCAATAATGTGGCAGAATTGCAAGCACTTATTGAAGGTCTATCATTATGTAGAGATCTAGGTCTAAATAAGATTCAAATTGAAGAAGATTCAACGATAATAATTAATGCTCTTAGGACTGGTTCAACCCCAAATTGGAAACTCAATGCCTTTCTAAGAAGAGCTATCTATCTTCTTAAGGTCTTTGAAGCAGTCAAAATTAATCATGTCTATAGAGAAGCCAATGTTTTGGCAGATTCTCTGGCAAATAAAGGAGCAAACGGATATTTTGAGAAGTATATAAAATCTTAGTGAAGGTAGAGGCCGCGTTTTTAAAAATGAATTGGAATCATTTTGAATTTTCAAATTCAGGCTTCGAATTCAAATTTTAACGTTTATTTTTTTGTGATACTCATTGCTCTTAACCAAGGATGGATTGTGGCATTTTCAAACGGGAGTAGGTTGCTTCCCGCTTAGACTTTGTCAAGCTAGGGGCTTCTAACAACTCTAATCCACATTTATTGGCATTGGTTGGGCAGAGATTTTGAAGTATTTTTTAGTTTACTTGCAATTTATGTAAGTTATAGGCATAGCCTTTATTTTATGGGGGTTATCCTTCCAATGCAATCGGGCATAATCATTTTTAGTGGCTCCTCTTTTCTGCTATTTTCCTTCCTTTTTGTTTGCTTCTGCTTTCTTTAGCGGGGCTCCTCTCTTTCTTAGCATTTTTTCCTTTTTCCTACCTAGCCTATGAAGAGCACACAATTATACTGAGAAGGGGGGTGAATCAGTATAATGAAACTTTTCAATTCAATATTTTATATGATAGAATCAATCACTAAAAATAATTTTGCATATAAACACAATAACACAAAGATTTAAGTGGAAACCCAATGCGGGAGAAAACCACTGAAAATGAATGCTATATATTTATGTTCTTTTACAATTTTGTGAGCACGAACCCACTGGAAGCACCAACTCCCTAACTCTGTTTTGTGAGCACCAACCCACTGGAAGCACCAACCCCCGAACTCTGTTTTGTGAGCACCAACCCACTGGAAGCACCAACTCTCTCTGCTGAAATTGTGAGCACCAACTCACTCTTCACAAATCTAATTTTCCATCTTGAACATGTTGTTGTAACAATGGATGATGGACAATGGTAACACTCTTTAAATCTGCATACACATCTTCATACAAATATGTCACAATTTCTTTCTTAAATCTGTTGTAAGCTGATCATAAATTTGCCTTACTCTTCATTTCAAATCTGCATGTGCTAAGTTTATATATCTGCTATTATATTCTAAACTTATGCTCTTTTAGGACTGATTGTTCATGTTTCTCTTTGCACACCTCTTACTTCACCTACGTGAGGTATACTTTCAAAAATTCACAGTTTTATACAAAGTATATATATCCAGCACATCAACATCCTTCTCAAAGCATTTTTAAAAATTCATATATATATGTGCTAGTTCCACCGGTTGCAAACCAACACGACTTTTAGTTTGAAAAGTCATATCCTTCAATATTTCAATAACTTTTTTTTGTTAAATTCTATTAATAAACTTTTTACGGGAGTATTTGTTTGCCAAACACTTTTGTTTATATTAATAAACTCTTATGCCACTATACCTTAAGACAATACTTTTCATAATAAACAAACCACCGAACTTAGTGAAGCCCGATAATATGTATTGTAAAATTAAGGTATATAATTTATTTACGATATTATTTTCTCCCAGCCGGTATTAAGTTCGTTCCGCAAAACACAAAGTTTAATAATTTTTGTTGTCGAGATTTATTTTTCACTTTTAATTTTGCCGCTCCGTATCTATCTCCGCTTTAATTAATTTAAAGTGTGCCGCCGATAATATTGTTCAATATATTGACGCTCATGAGGTGTCGTAAAAAATACTTGGTTAATACATCCGCCATCAAAACATTTTTTCGCTTTAATAAACTTGCCGCTATATTAATATATTTGTCGATAATTATAAAGTCTTTCCATATTATATATCGGGTAATAAATATATCGGATTATTTATAAAGTCTTTCCATTAATAGTTTTCATTTGATTTCTATTTTTGCCTTCAGATAATGATATAGATACGAACAATGCTCACTGTAATCTTCTGCTTCATTGTGCTGATTTGCCAGGAAACTTCCAAACCAACACCCGACTCTAGGATATGTTTTAGTTACTTTCATTCTTTCTGTGATGTCATTTTAGATGCTTCCTGCTTTCAATTAATTTGACATCAATGACAATACTTGCATCAGCCTAGACTTTTTTAGCGGTGGCTTTTTTATGTTATCCTCGACCAAAAGTTGGTGGCCTAAATTTTGGCAGCTTTCTCGAATGCGCTTATCATTAATAACAACTTGATAGTTAATCAAGTACTTTGCCTTGATATTCAAGTTGTTGCCTTGGTTGTTGCGTATTGCGTCCTCCTCAAGCTTCCAATTCCTTCTTTCTTCCATTTTCCATCTTCCTCTGCCATTGCCTGTCTGCTCTACTTGAGAGCTTCCTCGTTTTGTCCTTCTAGCTTTATTGGTGTTTGCAAGTTGGGTTCGTGGTGAGACACCATGGATTCTCATATCCATCTCTTGGCTTCAAAAAGACAAATGGCATTTATTGGGGAGACTAAAGAGAAAAGATAGCAGCAGGCTTTAGCAAAATGTCACTTTGTGATATCCAGGATGGTCAAAATGATTCTGGGCAAGCAATTCATGAGGACAGATCACAAATATAGGGTAAATATTGAAATTCTAGCCACCCTTCTTCATTTTGGATTATCAAAAGATAAAACAGAGAGTTTGGTTAGGAAAGTGTTTAAATCGGATTTGTTGGGGGGACTGAATCAAGTTCTCAGGAATATTGATGACAAACTCACCATTCCTCTTCCAATTGATTTTGGAGTCACCATCAAAAATGGATTGCAACTGCCAAGGTTCCCCATTTTGTTTATAGAGAATGAAAGAGTTTCAAATAGAGAAGCTTCACTATGAAAAAGAGTGCAAATTTTCTTTGGACGCTCTCCAAGCAAAATAAAACAAAGGAGGAAGAATGGATTAGCAAATTTCTTGATTTTCATTGATACTCTCAATTTGCTTCAAAGGAACGGTTGTTGTCATGGACTGAAGACCTTAAAGCAATTTGGGATGGGGAAGGAGATGAACCAGATTCATTGATTGATTGTTTTCCCAAGCCAAAGCAAAGTGGCTGGGGAAAGTGTGTTCTTGCCATTCTCGAAGGAATCCCTCCTTCACTCCTTCCAAGTTCCGATCTCCTTTTCTTAGTCATTGGTTCTTTTTTGTGGAAGTTAGGAGGCTTAACGGAAATCGGATAGCAGATAGATCTTTAGTTTCTATCCTTCTTCATTTTCTAATTCTGGATTATTAAAATTTTGGTTCTGCTCATAATATTTCGTGGGCATTTTTGTATATTTATATGGCTCTGGTTCGGATCTTCAGACTGTTATACCTGTAAGTATTTTAAACTTATTTTAATATATTATATTCTCGGCTCTTGCCCTTTACTGATCAAAAAAAAAAAAAGTATGTTGCCTTTGTTGGAGAATTATGATACCACCTTAGTAATTAATTAATTAATCATTAATTACTTAGATTTATTTTTTATTAAAGAAAGCAGCAAAACAAGGGTGTTGATCCTATTTACAAATAGCCCAAAGGCGAAAAAAAGAAAGGCATCAAAACAAGGGTGCTGACCCAAAACAAACTCAGGTCAAACAAGCCTTTAACAACAAGTCAGCACCACTGTTAAAGGCATATCAAACCAGTAACAGCCCAAGAGGACTCAACTCAAAAGTAAGGAGAAACACCCAAAACTCGATTCAAAGGAGTTTAGAGAGGGGGAAGACTTCGCTTCTACATGCAACAAACAACTTTCATTAGGAGCATCTTAAGAATGATCAAGCTGAGAGATCCCCTCGGCATATTTGTCCACAACATAAGTAGTTGTGGAATTGCATCAGGAGTAGACTCACCAAGAGCAAACCGTTATTGCAGAACATGAACAACAAGAGAAGAAGCCTCAAGGCTAGATGAGGCCCCACCAAGAGAGACCAAGGGACCAGCATTTGAGTAGACATCATCATCAGAATCAAAAGCCATGACAGCCAAATGATCATCGGTAGTGTCTTTCCACCAAGTAGCAACACTTTTATGGAGAGAGAGAGAGAGAGAGAGAGAGAGAGAGCAATCCGAAGCTAAATGGCCTGTTCAAAAGCATCTCAAACGGCAAAAGGGGAGGCCCTCATAATCCAACAATTGAATGCATGGTCTATCCCCAACGATGACAACCACATCCCTCGAGAGTGGCATAGAGATGTCAATGTCGATTAAAGTGCGAGCAAAGGTAGAATGACCCATGGTGGACGTGGCATCATCAACCTTCAAGAATCGACCAAAAGTGTTACCAATGGCCTTGAAACAAGAATGCTCCCGAAAATGAAGGGGAAGGTTGAGAAGATGCACCCAAACCGAACACATGTTGAATGGTCTAGTAAGAGGGTTAAAAGGTGTCCAAGGCTTGACTGAGAGAGACTTGACTCCCCAAGCCAACAACTTACCTAGTATCAAGTCATGATCATCAAGAGAAGCAAAGGAAGAAATGAAAAAAACGTTAGCACGAGGGTAAAGCTCAATGCTACCAGCAAGCAAAGGCTTCTGATAATCACTCACCCAACGATAGAGGTCGGGGAGAGAAGGCCATAACCCAACAAATCTGCACACCAACCCACAACATTGGTAGAAGCCAATGTTATCTACCACATATTGGTTGCAAACCACCATGGCAGAAGTCTTGGCACAAGAAAGGGAATGAGGTTTCCCTTCGCAGGAAGAGAAGCAACAGATCTGGCCACACAAGTAAAGTTTCACCTGCCAGCAGTAGTAAAAGGTCCAAGAGGGGGGACCCAAAAACCAGAAGAAGCCCTACTGCCAGCATCCAACCCACCCAAAGCCAAAGGAGTTGTTAAGGGTAGGCCCAAGATCTTTGAAGCCCCATGCAAACTAGGGCCAAGGGCAATGGAGGCGGCTAGAAGCGGTGTAGCGATTGTGGACCACTGAGGAGAAGGCACCAAGGGAGGGGTTGTAAGGATCAACAACCCAGCAATAGCTTCAAATGCAAACACTGCAATGCACACCGACAGAGCAAAAGAAACTGCCTCATTCAAATTCCACTGAGCGAGAGAGCCATTGGGAGCAAACAAAACTGCAAGCATCGTGAGCATTTTCTAGATGTATACTGAGGTTTGTTATTACTTTATTACACTTAAGTTAAACTTAGGAGTGTTTTTCTATTATTAGATTGAGCTAATTACAAGTCATGTTATCTCATTACATAGGATGAGGACACTTGTCATGCTACAATTTAATCATCACTAGGTTTGGCTCTAGGGTTTTTATCATTATGCTTTGATAAGAACTCATTGTATTCATTGCAATATATTCAATTCAAATACAAGTTATTCATGTTGATCGCTATATCAGATTCTCTCTTGGATCAATTCTCCCTCGAGGTTGCATAGTATACAATCGTGTCTTTTTCTCTTCAGATGTGATAGGTGTTTTGGTTGCAGGTAGTTTATGGGTGTTGTGGGATTATGTATCAACTCCAACATGGTATCAAAGCACCAAATCTATGACTTGTCTATTTTCTAAGAGATCTAGCGATGAGAGAAAAATTGACTTATCTTAAAGCAAAATAACATCACCATTGTATTTAAAGATCTCCAAACCTTAAAAATGCCTATCAAATTATTAAATTTGAAATAATTGGAAAAAATAAAAAAAATTAGGTGATAGGGATCTATGTATAGGAATTTGTATGACCATATGACCTTGCATGGGCCTCGATTGTCATTACTCCTGCTCGTAGGCACTGGTACACTAGGGTTTTTTTTTATTTAAAGTTTTATATATTTTTTTTAAAAACCATAAAAAAAAAGCATCGAAAAAAAGAGGGAGGTGTTGGGACCTTCAAAATTTGGCAAAATTTGAAGGGCCCGTGATAAAGAAACGGATTGCACTACTCAGAAACACCCCTACAAATTCTTCCCACTTAGCCCAGTTTGAGAGTGAATAACTTGATGCCCTTTGCTAATCATGTGTCATCACTTTGAAATCTTGTTTACTTATTATTAGAGATTGTCCGTGTCCATTTGCAACTTCCCAAAATCAAATTTTATGAGTTTTTAAAGTACCTAGTTTGGGGGTTCTAAGAAAGTTTGATGTTTGCACACTATTAAATTTGCCAGAGTAGCCATTTTTAGGGAGTGATATTTTAATACTAGTTGATTTTCATGGAAACAAGGTTGGCGCTAGAAATTCTCCACATCCTAATGCAGCTCTAAGCCAGTTTTTACAGCCCCCACACTTCGTTTGATGTTTTTTCAAAGCCAAAAGCAAATGGGATTTGTTCAGATTGTGTGTATATTGTTGAATCTGCTAGAGTCGCCTTACATCTTGATTAATATTTCATAACCAAGTGACTTGCATGTCAAATGGATTAGTCCCCGTGATTCTCTGAATATTAATGTACTCCCTCGCTTGGTTGCAGCACCCCGGCATTTAGTTTGCTATTTTTTCAACACCAAAAGTAAATTGACTTTGCAGAGGTTTGTTATCAGCATTTCAAGAGAGTTCACAAAGGTCAACTTTGACCACTAATATTTTGCAAATTTGATGGATTCAGGCAAAACCTATTGGCACACGTACTCATTGCATCTTGATAAACCATTCCACCCGGCGGCAGCCTCCCAAAGCAATGTTTGATATTTTTTCAAGGCACCTAGTTTGTGAGCTCTAGAAGGGTTATGCATGTGAAGTTTCAGGAAATGCTCAAGTGAGTAACTTCGACCATTAATATAACACTTCAGGCATCGTCATGCGAATCCACTTGGTAGTATAGTTCTCATGATAACACTTAGCATGTATGTCAGTTTCTGGGACTCAAGGAGAGTGTTAGACCTGTTTTTAAAGGCATTTCTGGAGGTCATCTGGGCTGTTTTGGGCACTATGCAAAGATGTCAGGAATCAAATTCTATTCGCTGCCCACTTCATATTTTTGCTTCGAAAGCGTTTCCCTATGGTTCCAAAGCATTTTTAGAGTCTAGTTGTTTGAAAACAAAAACACATTAAGTCGAGCCCACAAATCTGGCGTCCATCGTGGCGATATAAGGTAAGCTCAAATGGATTTTAAAATATTTTATTATTTACATCACTTTGTGGTTTAAATAATATTATACATATTAATCCAGGGGTGCTCTAGTTAATTTCGGAGATTAACAAAAATTGGGAATTAACTAAATCATGTTATTTTATTTAAATATATAAATAATAGTGGGGCCTATTATGAAAATCGTGAAGGACATGAAAGTGTTTAACGTTGTTTGAATTTAACCCAAGAAAGCAAATAAAATAATGTTTTCCTAATGTTTAATCAGGCAAAGGCATATGTGGAAATGCAGAGTACTGTGGGGCCATCATTTTTCTTTCCCTGCACCTCTGTAGGTTGCAAAGGAAAAATTCAAAATCATATGCGGGGGTTGCGGGGTAACATTGCACCAAAAAAAAAGTTGGGCAACAAAAATATTATGTGGGAATGTGGGAGCCAAAACTTAAAGTTGTTGCGCAAGCATCTTTCAAACAAGGGTGATAGAAGCATTTTTCACGTTGCAATTCTTATTAAAGGCACATGGATTTTGTGAGTAGGAGAATTGAATAAGCCAAAGATCGTGGTTTTTGGGGTGTGCCATGGTCTGAGCAGAAATTGGCATTTCTCATGACATTGATTGCAGATTAAAATAATTTCAGCCTAAAGCAGTGATGTGGGTATATGGCACTTCTTATGAGTGCATCTGGGTGTGATTTTGTGTTGTTTGTTTTCAAATTTTCCTAAATAAATCAGGTTAAATATGTGTCAGTGGTGATTGACTGCAAGGGAATTAAAGTTGATGAATGAGAGAGCAAATATAAGAACACCGAAGTCATGGTAATGTTTGCAGTTCAAATTCCTCCAAAAGGGAAAATCAGCATCAATGGCCATTGTTTGCATCGGTTAAATAAATCCAACTGTTTATTCCAGGTTGAAATGGAACACGCCCTACCTCATTATTTTCTATGCTATGTGTGGAATAGTTTGATTGCATATTGTATGGAGCTATGGGTTGGGGAACGATATGCTTTCTACATGTTTGATTTCATTCACTGTCGAGACGAGGGCCATTCCTCACCCAACGATACCACCTGCATTTAATGGGTTGAATGAGGTCGAACCAAGCCAAATTTGAATGCACAAATGTGGGTGTTTCTTTGCTTGTTCCTTGACAGAGAATGGCAGACCCTGATCACTTCAACAACCAGTGGTAAATGTGTTTGGTTGCAGGTAACGTTGAGTTGATATGATGCATTTTATGTTCAAGAATTCGGATCAATATTTATAATACCCAGTGATAATTTGAAATGGCTACATCTGTTCAATAATGCGACTTCTGATGGATACGATGCAATAGAAAGCGAAGGGATCAAAACCTGCACCATAACTCTATGTATTTACAATTTGCAAATCAAATGAATGAAATAAACTAGCCCATTGTTGAAGGCAGTTCAGGAGAAGAGGATGAGGGTTGTACATGCTTGAACCGCACAATCATGCCCATGTGGGTTGTCTTGCGAGCGCACTGCTCTTTATTGCTAAAAAGTCAGGCTGTGCAACATATAAAGGGAAGCCACATATCTTCAACTCGATGATTTAGGGTGTTTGATTCACAATGGACAGGGATAGAAGAGACTCACGTTCGTCGCAAAGAGTTGAAGGATTTTATGAAGCCATGGTATTTCGAAGTAGGGCTGCGGTATTCAAGTCATCAATGCAACTGTAAAACCATATAGTTTGGAAGGGTTGTCCACAAGTAATATGATGCAAACAAACAAATTAAAGTAGGTATTTGCGCAATATAATGTAATGCACAATGTGGGTATGTGCGCAATATTTCCAGCATCTACATGATTGAGGAAGAATTGCATGTTTATGTTAGATGGAACGGTAGTGTTGGGGCCTGTTGTGACGTATTCACACATCGCCTCATTGCAAATGGGGACCCCAGCTTTTTTCGCTTTGTGGGGTTTTGCTTTCTAGGTTTTAGAGTTTTGTTTGTTAGCCTTTGCTTTTCGAGTATCGCCAAGGAGATCACCTGGATAGCAGGCTCTGCTTGAGCTAGGTTGAGTCTTTGGGGCCCCAGAATTAGGGCTTCTTTGATAGTCTTCCTCAGGGCTTGGTTTTGCTCTCGTTGCTAATTGTGTCTTGTTTGAGTTCGAGGAGATCAATGAAGCTTGGTGAGTGAATATCCTCTTTGAAGGTCCGAGTTAAGTCAAGTTGGTAAGTGATGAAGTCTGGAATGTCATCCTGATCTTCAAATGCCCTAAAATTTGGCTAAGTCTGGAATGTCTTGATCCTGAAATTTGACTAAGTCTGGAAAACTGAAGAATCCTCCAAAAACTAGATTTTGCAATATAACTCCTGGATGTCCGAAACCACTCTCAAACATCCTAACAATATATATGGAATATAACTTAAAGTATAAGTGACATTTTCTTATACTTAAATGTTATATTCCATAAAATGATCCTGACGGAGAGACCAAAATGTCAAATTTCGCTCCTAACCCTTCCAAAGGGTCCAAAGCGAATTTCGCTCCTAACCCTTCCAAAGGGTCCAGAGCGAAATTCTCCATAAGACATTCTACTTTGACCAAAACCTAGAACTAACGCATTCCTAGGCTTGAATGAAGGTAAAAATGCTTGTTTGAATGAGGAAATGTGAAAATGAAGTCAAGATTTGAGCCCAAGGATGATTTTCGCTCCTGACCCTTCCAAAGGGTCCAGAGCGAAATTCACTATAAACCTCTTTTGCTACCTTGTTTGGGATCCAATCCTTGTTCCTTAAGTGGAAAATGATCTAAGTTTGCTTCTTGAGGTAGTTTGGAGTTGGAAAAGTGAGTGATGAAGCATAAACTAAGATTTTCGCTCCTGACCCTTCCAAAGGGTCCAGAGCGAAAATCTTCCTAGACCTCATTCCCTTCCTTGTTTGACCAAATTTTGACATTCAGGACATGATGAAAGGGAGATTGGACATGTTTTTTTGCCTTTGAGAATGTTTGAAGCGTTGAAGAGAGAGGATTTTGTCCAGGAGGGTGAATTTCGCTCCTGACCCTTCCAAAGGGTCCAGAGCGAAATTCCTTACACACCTATTTTTTGACCTTGCTTAGACCACAAACCTTGTCCCTTGGGTGAAGAATGATGTTAGCTACCATCTAGAGAGGATTGGAGGTGAAAAAAATGAAGGATTCTAGCCTAAAAAGTGAATTTCGCTCCTGACCCTTCCAAAGGGTCCAGAGCGAAATTCTTGAAAGCACTCATTTTCCCTCTAGCCAAAGTCAGGGTCTTGGTGGAGATGCAAGAGAAAGGATCTATGTTTGCCTCTCAAAGAGGATTGGAGTTGGAAAAGTCAAGAATCAAGCTCAAAACATGATTTTCGCTCCTGACCCTTCCAAAGGGTCTAGAGCGAAAATCCTTATATCTCTTGTTTTCTTCCTTGTTTTGGCTAGGCGTTGGCATGATGAAGGAGGAATTAGTATGTTCTTGCCTTGAGAGGGAGTGGGATGATTTGGAAGATCAAGATTTTAGCCCAAAAGAGAATTTCGCTCCTGACCCTTCCAAAGGGTCCAGAGCAAAATTCCTTACAAACCTCATTTGCTACCTTGTTTGGACTTGAAACCTTGCTCCTTTGATGGAAAACGATCTATATTTGCCTCCAAGAGAAAATTGAAGTTTAAAAAATGAACAATCAAGCCCAAATGGTGATTTTCACTCCTGACCCTTCCAAAGGGTCCAAAGCGAAAATCCTCCTAAGGATCATTTCCTCCCTAGTTTGACCAAATTTTGAGTTGCAAGGCATCTTGAGGGGAAGAGTGGACATGTTTGGACTTTCGAAATGTGTGAGAGCTTTGAAAAAATGAAGGATTCTAGCCAAGAAGGTGAATTTCGCTCCTAATCCTTCCAAAGGGTCCAGAGCGAAATTCCTTACAAGCCTACCTTTTTGACCTTGCTTGGGCTTAAGACTTTGATCCTTGCATGAGAATGATGTTTAGTTACCTTCTAGAGAAGATTGGAGGTGAAAAGATGAAGGATCAAGTCAAGAATGAGATTTTCGCTCTTGACCCTTCCAAAGGGTCTAGAGCGAAAATCCTAAATCCACCTATTCCTTTCACATTTGTGCCAAGTCAGGCCTAGACAAGGATGATAGAAGCCCTTGAGATTGCCCTTGAATGGATTTTTGTCTCAAAAAATGATGATTTTGGGCTAGAGGAAGAATTTCGTTCCTGACCCTTCCAAAGGGTCCAAGGCGAAATTCATTATAGGTCTTGTCCCTAGCCATGATTTCTAGCGAAATTCTCTTTTCTAGTCACTTTGAGGTCAAGCGAAATGTTGCAAGCATGGGAAAGGGATCCAAGGATAAGAGTCCAAGTAAACAAAGTGAAAAGAATGGAATTGAGTGAGGATAAACAAGCAAATCATGAAATTCGCTCCTGACCCTTCCAAAGGGTCCAGGGCGAAATTGTGCAAAACCTATCTTTTCCCTCAAATTTATACCAAGTCTAGTGTGGGTCAAGATTAGAGGTGTCCTTAGGCATGTCCTTGAATTGTCAAGAGTCATCAAATATGAAGAAATGAGCTCAAAATGAGAATTTCGCTCCTGACCCTTCCAAAGGGTCCAAAGCGAATTTTCTCAAAACCACCTTTTTTCCCAATTTTGTGCCAAGCCTAGTGCTGACTAAGGTGAGTTTTGATGGGAGAGGTCCTTTGAAATAACTTTGACTTATCAATGATTATCAAATGTGAAGGAATTGAGCCTAAAAAGTGATTTTCGCTCCTGACCCTTCCAAAGGGTCTAGAGCGAAAATCTTAAAAACCATCTTTTCTTCCAAAATTTGAGCAAAGTCAAACCTGGACAAGGGTGAGAGAAGTCATTTGGATTGCCTTAGAGTGGATTTTAGTCAGCAAGAATGCAAATTTTGAAGCCAAAATGAGAATTTCGCTCCTGACCCTTCCAAAGGGTCCAGAGCGAAATTCCTAGGATCACCCTTTTTTCCTTGCAAATCAAGTCAAGTTTTTGGTTTTTATGGCCTAGATAGGAGTGAGGCGATGTGTCGTTGATCTTGGAGGCGGATTGGAGTTAAAAAGATGAGGAAATTAGCCTAAAATAAGATTTTCGCTCCTGACCCTTCCAAAGGGTCCAGAGCGAAAATCCTAAAAACCATCTTATCCTCCAAATTTTGTGCTAAGTCAGGCCTAGACTAGGGTGAGAAAAGCTATTTGGAATGCCTTGGAAAGATGTTTGACCTTCAAAAGTGTGAATTTTGAGCTAAAAGGTGAATTTCGCTCCCAACCCTTCCAAAGGGTCCAGAGCGAAATTCTTCATCTACCTATTTCCTCCTTGTGTCAAGTCAAGACTAGGTGTCCTAAGGCGTAGTTGAGGTTGAAATGATGTTACTTTGCCCTACAAGATGAATTGAAGTGAAGAAAATGAAGAGTTGTGACCTAAAAGGTGAATTTCACTCCTGACCCTTCCAAAGGGTCCAGATCGAAATTCCTAATTTCACTCAAATTGCTCGTGATAGAGGTCAAGGCGTGGATCCCTAGGCTCTGGAGGAAGGAAAACTAGTGTGTGCTTGCCTTGAAAGGTATTTTGGAGCGGAAACATGATAGATTTTGTCCTAAAAGGTGAATTTCGCTCCTGACCCTTCCAAAGGGTCCAGAGCGAAATTCTTAAAAACCTCTCTTTTGCCCCAAATTTGCATCAAGATTGGTGTTGGTTGAGAATTAGGGCATCCTTGGGCATGTATCTAAGCAAGTACAGTTGCAAAGTGAGAACAATTTGAGCAAGGAATGCAAATTTCGCTCCTAACCCTTCCAGAGGGTCCAAGGCGAAATCCTTATAGGGCCTGTCCCTAGAAAGAATATTGAGCAAGCTTCATTTTAACATCTTCTAGTTGATGATTTAAGGTAGAAAGTGCTATGTTGAAATGAATTTATTGTGTCCTTAATCATCTTTCGGTTTGTCTTGCAGTTAAAAGAAGACCAAGCCAAGACAAGGACGACCTTCTCCAGTCCAGCATCAACAAGGACGACCCTCTCTAGTCTAGCATCAGCAAGGACGACATCTTCCAGTCCAGCATTTGAAGGAAAGGTACACCATCCATCTTGCACATCAAGGACAAAGGAGGTTAAAGCAAAGGTCCGTTGGAGAAGCAGACAGTTTCAAAAGAGTTCATTAAAGTTAGCTTCTCAGCATCATCAAATTGAATATCTACCAAGTTGCAAGTGTCAGACAAGGTGGCATCCCAGTCATCACTCCTCCAGTCGGATTGGTCCACACCTCAACGTGTCCAGATTCAATGTACCTAACTCATCAAAGATGACACTAACTTCAATGTACCTACCCCGGTTATCCATTGGTCGAATATTCCAGAGAAGACATGTGTCCAAATAATACAATTATTTCATTGGCCAGAATTGAGTTGGTTGTAACAAACCCTTATTAAGGTTTTTATTGTAAAATCTCAGTCATTGATCTCAAATTGATCTGAGCCATTGAATTATATTGAGGGCGCTATATAAGCCCTGGCTTCTCATTTGTAAAGGCTAATAGTTCGTCAGTAGTTAGAAGGTGAATAGTTAGTCAGTAGTTAGAAGGTAAATAGTGAGTCAGGAGTTAGAAGGTGAATAGTTAGAAATAGTGAATAAGTCAGTTAATAGTATAGCAATTAGAGTAGAATAGAAAGAGAAGGCAAAGATTGTTGCCAAGATGTTGTAAAAGGCTTGTAAAACTTCATTGAAGAAATGGTGAAATCTATGAGTCGATTCAACAATTTGCATGGTCTCTATACTTCTCAGATTTGATTTCATGTTATTAGATGAGTGGAAGAAATGTGTTTGATTGATGGTGAAATTTGTATATCCATACTACTAGCAGTTTGTTGATTGCAGACTTGCCTTGTGTAGTCAACTGGAATCATTCAGTTTAAGCTTAACTTCAATTGTCGCTTCTTCACTGATATGCATCAGCTTGATGGTGTCTATGCCTGTAGCGATGATCTAAACATCATAAAGCTTTCCTCCGAAGATCGCACTAATCTTATGGAGATGGTCCTGGGATGTCAAAACAAGACTTAGTTAGAATTTCATCAAAGATCATTCATTGCTCCTACATTCTTAGTGTCAGAATTAGATCCTTCCCTCACCCTCGTCTTTTTTTCCTTTTTTTCAAAAAATCTAGGCTAGTGAAATCCTATGTTCTAGCAATATTCAAAGCAAATCAGACATTTAGTCATCAAGTGTAAGTCCCTTTTTGATTCCAGCAAAATCACATCATACCACAGAGAGCTTATCCACGAGTAGAGAACCTACATACAAGAACCTTGGAGTTGCCTCGACTGATCCTTCGGCGAGATCTTCAGCAATCGAGAAACTTTGCTCAAGAGAGGGGATAAGGTACCTTGAGGTATTTTATTCTGTGTTCGCATGTGCATAAAAAACACATCAACAAGGCCATGCAAAGATGTATCATTATTATGAGAATACAATATGGAAAGAGTTGTTCAAAGCACGAGAACAAAGGCAGGTTAACCTTGGATCTAGCATTTGTATTTGCAAGGGCACAAACATAGATATTTTCCTATTGTTTAGGGCTTGATAAGGTCCACAAGCAAGTGGTTGCTTTTCCTATTGTTTAGGGCTTGATAAGGTCAATAAGCAAGTGGTTGCTTTTCCTATTGTTTAGGGCTCGATAAGGTCCACAAGCAAGTGGTTGCTTGGTCTCTATGATAGAGTGTTGTGATGGTGAAGGCAATATTGAGATTTAAATCCTTTCAAAAAAGGGATTCTCAACTTTAACGTAAACCAAAAGGGGGATTGCAATGAATTTATGGGTTTTTGTTGGGTGATTGATGCAATGCCATGAGTTTGGAGGCAATCAGAAAATATGTTTTCAGGTGCAAATAAGCCTAAGGCTTTATGTCTTCCTTTCAAGAGTGTTGTTTCTCATATTTGCAAACTCTGATAAATTTATTGCAGTGGTTAAAATTTTTCAAATTTCAACTTTTACATGGCCATTGGTTGATCAATGGGAATGGGATAATTAGTGGGTAAGAGACAGCTAGAGAAGGATGTCAATGACATATTCAAACCTATATCACTGTTGAAGATTAAACAACCTTGCGCAAGATGTATGCATGTGGTTTTGTTCTGAGAGGCAAGACAAATTAAGTGTGCAGTAAGAATACAGCATATGTCCTTAGTTCTATTTTGAAGGGGAAATAAAAAGAGTGGAGAGTGGCAAATCTGACTAAAGCAAACATGGGTGCAAAATTTGGATCCTGGAACCGATGCATATAAGTGTTGTTGCTAAAGATGCTATATGCATACAGAGGGAGAATTATTGCAATATGAGGGGCTCATATGATAGAAGAGAGCATATATTTTTAAAGAGTAAAAGGGGCTTCATGGTAATTGTTTTTACCCAAAAGTAAAATACTGCGGGATCTTTAAGGGGAAGACAAAAGGTAATACTATTGCAGCTGAGAAGATTTGTAAGTGCAAAATATGTTCAAGGGAAAAGAGCAAAATATGGTTGTCAATGAAATAAAGCCAAGAGGGTAAAATAAAATTCATTTTATTTTATCTTCAGGGATATGGACAAATGAACAAGTAAATGTTTTTAAAAGAGGGCAAATTGATTTTCATCCAGTAGTTACTTTTCACTCAGAGGCAAAATGCAACAATGAGATATTTTTAGTACATGTGAAAATTATTTTCACAAAGGGGGAAATGATGATTCTATTAAGTGGTGACAAAGTATTTTCTAAATATATTTTATCAAATGAAAGACATGTTTCACAGGAAATACCAAAAGGTAAGGCAAATGCAAGTAAAGACAAATATGTTGTTGCAACTGGGAAAGAATGTGTAGATTGAAGATTAGGGAGGGAAAAGGGAGAGTGTTTGGCTGCAAATAAAAGAGAGGGAAAATTAAAGATTCTAGAATCAACTAGAAAAGATGCTACCAGATGTCATCCACAGATTTAATCTAGAAACTTCTCTTCCTCTTTCTTCTCATTTGTAGGGGTTCTGGACCTCTGATTTCTGAGAAATAGAATAAACAAATGCTTAGTTGAGGCTTGGAATTCAGTCTGTAGTGAATGAATGTATAATGTTTTCAGCACTGTCTTGATTAGTTTGTGCAGATTGTAGAAAATGTTGCAGACATTGTTTCCAAATTGTATACTCATATTTATATGAATCAGTAATATCAAAAGTAAACTGATTTGTCATCATGATTTCCCTATGATTGTGTAATGTGTGTGTTGCATTCTTTCAAGGAAAGAATCAAAAAGCTTTATACAAATTGCAGTAGGTTTGAGTATGTGATGAGGATCTAAAAGTATGATTATGCAACAACAAGAGGGACTACATTAATGTTAGACATTGATGTCAAAGGATCACTAATTTGAAGTGAGTTGTTTAAATTTGCATTCGGGATCTAAGATTTGACTCTCTGCCCTAGGATTAGGCACTGATTTATGACACTCCTCAGATCTAGTTCAGCAACATTTCAATATTCAAAATCTCTTTTAATTTATGTTTGTAGAAGTTAGGCTTAGGGTAAGAATTTGTTCTCAGTTGCAATCCAAATGTTAAATAACCAAAATAGAGTCAATTTATGGTTGATGACATTTTCTTTGGTTAAATTCCATTGAGAATAATTTGTTATATTGCAGTACTTGGTAGAATTTGCAAGAAATAATAAAGTATTGTAAAGGGAAACCCCAGAGCCTAAAGTGCAGGAGATTTTTCAACCTTCGGTTAAAATCTCGTTTGTTGGCCACTCATCTGAGGATCTGTTGATTGAATCTAGCTAATTCATAGGAAGTCCCTAAGCAATCAGTTGGAAACACCAACAAGAGGCAAAATAATTGTATGCGGGTATGAAATGTACCCTATATTATCGTTGTTTAATTGTCAGCTTGCAGGGACTGTATGTGGGACAAGGTTTAATTTTCTCAACGACATTTATAAGCTAGTAAACGATATTGTCCAAATCAGGCTGATACCTTTTTGCCTACCATCGGTGGCCTCATCCTCTTACGACAACCTATTTCTTGTTGCCCGATGATAATCCAACTCCCAATGGCACTAAAACTTGTAGTTTGACATCCCACACCACCCAATGGTCAACCAACAATTTTCGGTGCTCTTTCCCAACGGGGGTGCTTTCGAGTAGGAGTGGCATCTTTTTAGTCATTGGTGAAGGCATTCCAAAGAAATATTCAAGTTGTTAAATAATAATAAGTGGACAATAATATATGAAGCTTCAAATCTACTATAAATCGGATCTAACAATGTTTACCAAATGGAAATAAAAATAGATATAACAAAGAGAAGCGAACAACATAGAATAACTGAACACATAACACCATGATTACACGAAGACACCTTTTTGAGAAAAAACTCCACCAAGAAAAGATGAATGACTTTTATTATCAGCAATAAGAGATTACAATACAATACTCTAAAACTCCTCTCAAGTCTTCAATTTGTTAACATAACTCCTGCAAAGCAAAACTTAGACAAACTCTATATCACCACTAGCACAAACCCCCAATATATAGAAACTCCTAGAAGTGGTAAACCACCATGGTATCACAAAACAACTGGTTGCAAACCCACTTGAGAAATCCCACATCAACTTCCTTGGAATTCTCAACTCAACCCAAAATAGCAACTTATAGATGCTCTTACAGTTGTCATAAGGCATCTCTCCTGCATGAGCACCTAGGGAAGGGATTTATCATATCTAGTGTCATAAATGTTGTCACAATTGTCATAGTATCTTATGACATCATAATTGTCATAGAAGCTCTTACAACCTATGACGGGTGTCATAAAGCCCAAAATTAGCCAATTCTCAAGGTAGGCACCTAAAGTGAGCAATTCCAACATTTTACTATTATTGTGATGCTTGTCCAATGAAAAGTAACTTAGTAACTCCCAGCCAGTAATAGACAATTACCAAAGCTAGTAAAAACATATTTATTGTACCAGACAAATATTGATTACCACTGTCGATGAAACCCTCCATCCCTTATGGGTAAATAACAACAATATTAGGAACAATTAATAGCATGGATATACAAGGTTGATGGCACTTAAAACCCAACATTCTCCCACTTGACATCATACTATGTAAATACACCAATTGGAATACATAATCATGAATCAACTAAGTACAAGTAACAAGGCCCATGGCCTTCCTACACGAAGTAAACTTTTATGTGCTCACAAGTTTGGTAAGTGCATCTGCAACATTCTCCTTAGTATCAATCTCTTTCAACACAATTAATTCATTTGTAGTCAACCCGCAAACAAAATGGTACTCTACATCCACATGCTTAGTTTGTGAATGATACATAGGATTCTAAGCTAAATAAATTGCATTCTAAATATCACAATTAATTTTATTTTTTTATATTCCAGATCGTTTACAAATATGAGCATCAACGATCAAATCAACCTGTGGAAGACCAAGAGTCACAAATTAGAATTCCATATTAGATGTCCCTTTGGGATTTGAACTTTGATTCCCTTTGGGATTTGAACTTTGATCTCCACAATGAGAACTCAATGCTTTAACCAATAGAACACAACCCCTTGGACACAATAAATTGAATAACCTTGCAATCAAAACCAATATCTATACACAACCTTTTTATCCAAACCGCCTCCTTAGAGACATGGATAGCAGCCATATACTTTGCTTCATTGGTGGATAAAGCAACGGTATCATGCCTTTTATTCATCCAGCTCACTACAAACAAAGTAAACACATACCCACTAGTGGACCTTTGCCTATCCAAGTCACCTACCCAATCTACATCAACAAATCCTTATATGTCCAATTTCGTATCCACACTATTAGTCCCAAAATATTCTAAACAATAATTAAAAGTT
This sequence comes from Cryptomeria japonica, assembly GCF_030272615.1. NCBI lineage: Eukaryota > Viridiplantae > Streptophyta > Pinopsida > Cupressales > Cupressaceae > Cryptomeria > Cryptomeria japonica. Next base: position 716,982,836 of record NC_081405.1, on the reverse strand, counting down.
CCTTGCAAATATTTAAACACCCTTTTAACGTTATTACAATGTTGTCTACCATGGTTAGACATAAACTTGCTTAAAACTCTCACTACTTGGGCAATATCTAGTCTAGTGCAAACCATTGCATACATTAAATTTATTACAATACTAGCATAAGGCACATTGGACATATCCTCTAAATCATCATCATTCTTAGGACACATCTAACAAAAGCTTAGCGTTAACCTATAAAGGAATTCTTACTGGTTTACAATCCTGCATACTAAATCTGTTCGAAATAGTGCCAACATACTTACTTTGTGACAACCAAAGCTTTCTAGTAACCTAATCCCTTTTGATTTCCATACCTAGTATGTACCTAGCAACTCCCAAATCCTTCATATCAAATGCCTCTGAAATTTGAATTTTTAGTTCACTAACCATGGTCTTATAACTATTGATAAGTATCATATCATCTACATACAAGACAACAATTAGAATATAATCATCAATGCATTTAATATATACACTGTGGTCTTCTTCACTTCTACCAAAAAACCAATTACATGTCAAATGAATTGAATTTTTGATACCACAATCAGGGAGACTGTTTTAAACCATAAAGATATTGTTTGAACCTGTAAATCAAGTGTTCCTTCCCTTTTAACATTCATTTGCTCAATCTCAAAATCATTAGCTGGAGCAATGGACAAAAGAAATCTAGTAGAGGAAATTTAGCAATGAGAGAGAAATGGTGGTGGGCATACGAGAAACCAACGTGGTCTTGGGAGTGCAATATCTACACTACTTAGGAGAGTTTACTCAAAATTATCAAACTATGGAAAAATCTACTTTGATGGAAAAAATCTTCCTAAAGAGGATGCTACATGGGAGAGAGGAACTTATGTTGCATCTAAATTTAAAACGGAATGTACCGAAAATTTCATCAAGGAGTGATTCAATCATAACTAAAATTTAATTAAACCAATTTTATCAAAAGTTGAGGGACATTATGAAGAGTTGTGCAATTGGGGGAAGTGTATAAAAGAAATCAAAACAGATAACGAAGAGTCAATGAATACATTTTATAAACGTAATTATTGTTCCTTGTGGAGCATGAACTGTGGTTCAACACCAAGGACAAAACCCCTCAATGTCTGAAATTAGAGGACAAAAACCTCCTAATTTTCATTGCCAAGTTAGTGCACAAATCTCTGATTCAAACAAATTTGGCAAGAATTTAAATAAATTTTTGTGAAAATACATAAATGCAGATTTGAGATAATTAACAACAAATACAATTGATATTGACATCTCACCTTTCCTTGGGGATGTGGTTCTTATGGTTGGGGATAGGCCTTGGACTCAACCATTGGATTTTGAGGGCCTCCCCTTTCGCTGCCGGAAATGCTGCTCTACGGGTCATTTAGCTTCAGATTGCTCTCTTCCGCGTCACAAAGGTGTTGAAACTTGGTGGAAGGATGATACAATTGATCACTTGACTGTCTATGCTTTTGACTCAGTTGACTCCTCTCAAAAGGATGAGACCCCCTCCCGAGATTATGTTGTGCCTCTTACTACCATCGATGTTGTTGTTGATGTTGTTGTCATTCTTGAGGATTCAACTCTTGTTGCTCCTATTTTGCAGCTCTGGTCTACTCCTACTGAATATGCTCCTATTGTTGTTCCTTTGCAGCAGCCTACTTCTATCCTACAACAACACTCTACTAGTACCTCTGATTATGCTCCAGTGGGGACCTCCCCGTTTGATCTCTCTTTTGATGGTCCCAATGATAGTATTGCCTAGACTGTGGTTTGTCACGGGCGGAAGGGGAAGTCTTCTCCCCTCAAACCCCTCCTCGTCAAGGTTTGGTTGTCTCTCTCCCTTCCTTGAGTGGGGTTCTAATTTGTTGTTGGTTTGACAGATTTTTTTCTTTTGGCCTGTCTAGCTATGTTTTTCGAGGATTCCTTCCCTGTTTTGTTGTCTCTCTTACTACCGTTCAGGCTATTGTATTAAGGGTCAGCACCCTTGTTCTTGCTACTTTCTTAATCAAAAACAAATACAAAAGATAAGCTCCATCTTTGTTTAAATATATTCTAAATATTATATCTAAATTAAAATGAACTATTAAAATTGATATTATATTTGTAATTAATTGTAGAAAAATAAGGAAAATTTAGAGGGGACATTAAATCCACTGCTTTTGTAAAGAAATCTCCTAACTTTTCACCATTTTGTGTTTTCAACTAAATGCAATTGATTGTAAATAAAAGGTCTAATTTTGACTTTTAATATATGTAGATAATTTTGAGGCAATCCTAAGCCTCTTTAGTTTTCATCATTCTGATGTAACATTGAACCTCATGTAAAACACCAAAAATGATAATCAATTTGGCCTTTTAATTGACCTTATCAAATTTTCTTAGTTAATCTCCATTGTTTTGGTTTGACGACACATCTAAAAACATTCAACAAAATTTTAAGTTCAAATTGAGTTTGGATTTTAGTTTCACAAATTGAAAATTATCACCTCTTAGAAACTAAGATTCTAGACGCATTATATTTAGAAGATTTAAAGTGAATTTTTAGAAAAGTTGAAGGCATCATTTCTTTAAAAGATGGGCAAACTAAATTCAAAACAATATTTGCACCCTTATTTCTCCCCCAAAAAATTTATAAGGTTGATGTCATAGACATCATTGCAACTTTTTTTATACATTATATACAAATTAGATAGTTTTACCTGTTGATTGTAATTAGGGTTGGCGGATTCCAATTGCCTTGGGCAGCATTGAAATCCGCCCAAGGGGGCCAGCCCCTTCTCCAACGTGTAGGGCTGGGCCCTATACCTCACGGCATTTCTTAAAGACTCCACGCTACAGCTAACACGCCAACATGATAGGGCCAACCCTATCCCAATGCATTTCGGATTAAATAAATTAAAAGGTCTTTAATTTATAAGGCAAGCCAACATGATTAGGAGTATTGCTCCACATATAAATAAACATAAACTTCACATCATTATTTACTCATTTTCATGTTCATGCAAAATACTCATATCTGCCTTATGCGAATTGAAGGAGAAATATTACAGCAAAATATGTCTGCTATACCAGCGAATTACATCTGCCATTAAAGTGCGAAATTATCCATAAGGAGAGTGAACTGAAGTGCTAAAGGCTGCAGACCAGCAAAGTGCAAGTTTCATGTGCAATATAATAGAGACCTAGGTTTTGGATCTGACTGCTGTTGGAAGTGTTAAAGGGAGCAGATTTGACAACTTGTTGCTTGTGAAAGTGCAGTCTTGTGAAAGACATTATCAGCCCTAAGTGCAATCACCTTCAAGTACTTGAGATAAGTGTTGTAATCTTCATATGAATATTATCCATAATCCGATCTGAGGATCTTTTCTGGCTGGGTTTTTCCTCCTAGGAGGTTTTCCCAGGGTAACCGTGTCTTGTTCTTATCTTGTTCATTTCTTGGTTATGCTTAAATCTGGAAAACTATAAATCTTTCATCTAATTAATTTAGTTAGCAATCAAATTCTGATTTTTTGAGTTTACATTAATCTGAAAGTGTTAAAATCAACATTACCTATAAATACCAATTAGAAACACCATTTACATTGACTATTGATATTTTTACCAAACATTGATCATTTATGATATTAATTTTTTCTTTTCTTTTTTTTTACTTTGCTCTTAAAAATTGTCATTAAAACATATATTAATATACCTCTTTTATTTTGTTAATTCCGTAATTATATTTTTTATATTGATAAAAATGGAATTAAAAGGTCTGAACTCTTGTACAACAAAACAAATACCATGAGATATGAGACAAAGGGGACGTTTCGGGCATGGGGGACGGTGAGACACGTCCCCATGCCATCCCCAAATTCTGAGTTTTACAAGAAACATTTCGGAACCCAGAAACGTTGGGTTCATCTGAAAGGGACAGCTAGGCATCCCCCCAGACGTGTCACTTTTTAAAGAAAAAACTAACAATCAAAACATTAAAAAAAAACATTATTCCTTCTTTGCTAAGTGGCCCCCACACATGCAGTTCACCCTAAATGGACAAAACCCACTAATTTTATCATTGTGTTGTCATTTGGTTGAGGAGAACAAAAACGGAGAAAGAAGCAACGGTTGAAGGAGAGAAAAAAGAGAGAATTATATGAAATGAAACTTGCAGCCTTTGGGCTTTTTAATATTGATATAATTTTATGCATGATATTGACAATGATTCCAAATTCAATGAATTATATTTTTGAATGTGTATGACTATGAATTTCAAGTTTGAACTCTCATTTCAACTCAATTTCTATGTATAACGTATATGATGCATTGATGAATGATTTAAATTTTAGAATTTCAATTTAGATTTATCAATGTTACATTGTTATCATATGAATATATTTGAAATTTGACATTTCCCTATATATTTTAAATTTTCCATTTTTTTTATGTAGTTCCCCCCCCCCCGCCCCCCGTCCCCTAAAATAGAAAAAACAAATCCATCCCGGAAACCCGTTTTCCCGTCCAGAAAACTTGATGTAACATAAGATTAAATACCTTCCTGTCAGAAAGGGTTCACCAATTTCACAAAAGGACCAGAAAGAATGAATGTGGTTTTAATGGGTCTCTACAAGCAAGGGAAGTCCCTTTGAGGTCACTAAAATTAAACAAGAGAATTTCATCAAGAAGCGCGCTTTAAGTATAATTACTACAGACATAAGGGAGTACATTTCAAGTTTATTGGTATTCAATTTGAAAACCTAGCCTTTATGTAATTGGCAATATTTCAAGACATATTAACAAGGAAAAAATGAGAATATCCCCCAAGATGTTGGAATTTACGTATCTTCCCTCAGTTAACAGTTTGTGGACTAATATATATGTTTTCAAATAAGATCTTCCATCCTTGAATACTTACTACATGTCTAAAGGAAATTATGACATTTCAATAATTATTCAACAGGCTCTCACATTGCAGTCTTTTCGGCCAGTCCAAGTGAAAAAATTAATAATTACAAGTCAGCTGCTTAAACATAGAAAACAAGCAAAGTAGCTTATTAGCAAACGTGGGAAATTCTTATAGATTGAAGAAAATCATTGTTTTGAAAAATACCCGACTCATGCTCCAAATCTATGAAAAGCATGTTCCATTTATAAGTGCTGCAACTTAACATATATCTATTTTGAATCTGGTTCTGGAAAGTTTTTGCACCACAGCTGAGATGGAATTGGACGAACTGGATAGTGTGGACGTTGCTGCAAAGATAAGAAAAATCACACAAAATGAAGGGAGAAATCTGAAATATTAGAAAATCAATAGAATCACATAAAACGTGAAATGACAAATCTAAATGTGAATATGGACATTGACCACCTCACAAGCTATAAGAAAGTGGTTAGACATTACATAATTTTTTATAGATATTATTTTGATTCTCACATGTTGGATGCTGGAATGTAGTAATTTTCAAAATTCAGACAATTCAAGCAAAACCTTAAAGTTTCAACCATGAAATGCTTCAATCTAGACTGATCTGAATGCATGTTTTATATATCTGTTGGGATGAAACATATCGTCTCTACAGAGACAAGCAGAAGCTTCACTTTATGAAGTTATTAACACTGCATATATAAAGCATTGGAAAAAGAAAAATCCATGGAAACCCACATAAGGTGGAATACCCATGACCACAACTATGAAACTGTTTTGACAGTTCAATTTTTACCTGAAGCGCAAGAGCCCCAACAAAAAGTCTAAAAATCAGAAGTCAACTGCATGATACATGTAACACACAAGAAATTGTTTCAAGTTTTGGTGGATCGGCGCAAAAAGTGTGTTCTGTATGACACCAACCTTGATAAACAACCTTCGGAAAAACTTGTATTTAAGGCATTACCACAGCACATATATTTTGTATGACTCCCCTCTTAACAGAACCTTTGGTGGATCGGCGCAAAAAGTGTGTTCTGAATGACACTACCTTGTCAAACAACCTTCAGAAAAAGTTGTATTTCTAAACTAAAATAAAAAGGCATTGCCACAGCACATATATTTTGTATGACTCCCCTCTTAACAGAACCTGCAGTAGATGCAGGTGCTGTAGCAGCTCCTAGTGCTGTTGCCTCTACTGCCAATGGTGATCCTGTGGGTGCTAAGGTCCCTCCTAGGCCTCCTCCTTTTGCTGGTGGGCGAAGCTTTTCTCACGTGGCCAGATCTGCTGCTCATCCCCGCAAGGGGATTCGTCTTTTTCCTTGTACCAAGACCTCCCCTGTGGTGGTCTGTGGCTACAAGCTTGTGGAAAACGTTGATTTCTACCAATGTTGTGTGTTGGTTTGCAAATTTACTGGGTTTTGGCCTTCTCTCCCGGACCTCCATTGCTGGGTGAGTGATTCCTTGAAGCCTTTAGTTGCTCGTAGCATTGATCTAACCCTTGCTCCTAGTGCTGTTGCCTCTACTGCCAATGGTGATCCTGTGGGTGCTAAGGTCCCTCCTAGGCCTCCTCCTTTTGCTGGTGGGCAAAGCTTTGCTCACGTGGCCAAATCTGCTGCTCATCCCCCCAAGGGGATTCGTCTTTTTCCTTGTGCCAAGACCTCCCCCATCCCGATCTCCCTTGGTTCACCCAATTTCACCCCACACTCTATTGGAATCCATAGGGTAATTGTTGAAAATTTATAGCTGCGATAGAGATCTAAGATAATATCTAACTCCTCCTCTCCACCATGGAGTCTCTTCACTTTCCTGTCGGTCACTCTACCTCTCCACCATGGAGTCTCTTTGCTTGCAACTCCGATTCTTTATATTCATTGCTCTTCTTCTTTGGCAGATGGATAGATATATATTGCTGGCTTCTCTCGTTTGTCTGTAGCAAGTTGAGAATATTGTGCATGTGAAGTCTGGCAGATCAATTATATTATATGTTTTCTGTGTTCATAGTTTTCAGACTTGTGAGATGAGTCTTTTGAGATGTATCATTTTGACTTCATTGTCAAGATTGATTTGTGGAGAATCAAACTTGTCTTATTGTGATTGATGGTAATCTGAAACTACCATTAGTTGTATTCATTTTCAGAGATATAATAAAGTTCATTTTTGAGTGGGCTGGGTTTTTCACCCTCAGGTGGAGGATTTTCCCAGAATAAATTTTGTGTATCTTGTTTCAGATTTCTGTGTTGCTAAAACATTAACAGTAATCACACCAAACCGTGAATCTAACCGAAACTAGACCCTGATCTGGCCAATAGCCAAGCAAGTCCAATAATATAGATTCAAAAGAATCACCAATGACCAAGTAAACATCCTATGCAAATCAAAAATTAGTCGCCACAACAGGAATGTCAAAGATCAGCTTTAAAAAAGTTTTACAAGATTAATTCACAAGTTTGGATGGACGATTCTTTGGCAAAAAATTGCCAAAACATGGTGAGTCCATGGGGCAAAATCGCGACATAAGAAAAACGCATTGACGCAAGAAAAAAACATGTAAAAATGCAGACCAGGGTAAAACAAAAATCAAAATGCATTTTTCACACTTTTTTAACTATGAAACTGTGTATTCGCCTTGCATTAGACACACAACAGCAAACATGAACACTTTTTACACGACTTGAACAAGAAATTTTCTGAATGTCAGTTTTGCAACAGGTTAGTTTCAATTTGTTTTCCCTTTTTTCTAAGCATTTAAATTTGTAAAAAAAAACATGTTGAATCACCAAAAATTTGCCAAAAATATTATTCATTGATATACTTTGGTTTTTCATTGGGGATTTTTTTAATGAACCGCCTAGATTTTCTCTTTGGAGATGCCAATTTTAAATTTTATTTTATTAACATAAATTTTTGCCTTGGGAGCTACACCCCCAAACCATTGTTGCAAGGGGTCGCATCCATCCCCCCACACCCCTCCTATCATCAAGGTGGGTGACAAAAAATCGCACTGCAAACAGGCCCAAAATTTTATTTGTCACAGCTCCGACATGCTACTCCATGCTATTTTCTTCCTCGTTAAAGTTGGCCATTGTCTGCCCTACGCTGTTTACTTCATAGCCAGTCAAGCCTTCATAACATCATGAACAATGAGTATTATGACAATTGTCCCTTCACTTGGCCATTGCAGTCAGCAATTTTTAATTAATAAAACTTTCTCACAACAATTCAAATTTATAATAGTCAACCCTTTCACAGCATTCGTGATAATGCTATTGTATCTACTATCCAACTTCACATGATGATGCGATTTTATAATCCATATGTATTCAGGAATCAAATTTAATAGAAAACATTTACTCATAGTTTTTTAGACTCATTTGATACATTTTGTAATAGAATTTTTTTTAAAAAGTGTTTTTTTAGAAATTTTGGTACTTCCTAAGTTTTGAGTTTTTGCCAAGTCAAAAATTTTGGGCTTGCCGAGAACTCTCCAAGTCCAAGTCTGCAAATAATGTCTCATGAAGTAAACCAATCTTGCTGCCACCACAATTAGAAAAAGGCAGAAACCACCTTTTGTTTAGTAGACCACTACCAACTTTTAAAACATATACTTACATTAATTATATGCATAAAGCAATAATAATCATTTATTTTATCAATACCATATATAACTCAGCATTAATATCCATAGCAGACCTTGTATTTCATGTCACAACCTCAAGACCTTACACACAGTTTACCTATGAGAGAACTTTAGTCCCTATCACATTTTCTGTATCAGTCCATTAATACGTGACACAAACCTGTAGCAAATTGAAGTCTGAAGCAAAATGTGGGTGTCATGTAGAACAGCTATAAGTGGTTTGAACATATATCAAAGTTTCATTCTTCTCATAACACTCCCAAGAAAGTAAGTAGACGTGACATTACCAAGCAATAGACACACAAAAATTGATGAAAACTGCAAACAAAACCTGTTACAGATTTTGGTGATGCATAATTGCTTGTGGACCCAAATGCTTTTGCATCAAACCAGTGCGGTCATTTTAAGAACACATCTCAGGTCTTGAATCTATACGAGTCTTTCTTCTGCAAAGCTGGTATTTGTTGATGAAATTGTTATGGTATTCAATATTAAAGAAAGGAGACAAAGCTCCTTAAATAACAATTACAACCGATGTTTCTAAACCAGAAACAATCGTGAACTAAAGCAGAAATGGAAAGATACTAAACTAACTAAAAATACATAAATGACCATTAAATACTAACTACGACAATATTACTTTAATACCCTCCCTTAATGGTCATTCTACCAACTGCACCAGGTTGCCCCCTAAATTTTACAAGCTTGTCTAGGCTCAGTGACTTGGTTAAAATATCTGTAGTCTGATCCTCGGGTGGAACATCTACAAGATCACATTTCCATCTTCAACAAGGGTGAAGCTCTACATGTTTTGTGCGCTCATGGAAAACTGGATTCTTGGCAAGTTTTAGCACCACTTGATTGTCACAAAAGAAGGGTGAAGGTCCTACTTGAAACATTCTCATGTCTAAGAGCATCCTCTGTAGCCATACTACCTCACATGCTACTTTAACAGTTCCCCAATACTCTACTTCTATCAAGGAAAGAGCTACCACATACTACTTCTTATTGGTCCATGTGACTGCACCCGTACCAAGACTAAAGACATACCCAAAAGTAGACTTCTTGTCATCAATAGAACCTAGCCAATCTGAGTCTGTAAAACCAAACAGTCGAGTATCTTTACTTCTTCTTACGGAATGCCAAAGTCAAGTGTCCCTTTCACATATCTCAATACACACTTCCCTACAACCCAATGTTCTTCTTCAGGGGCTATCATGAAATGAGATATGTGGCTCACAACATAACTTAGATCAGGTCTAGTGGCTATAACATAGATGAGACTGCCAACTAGTTGCCTAAATGTAGATTTATTCGCCACTAGTGAATTTAATTTGGCTGATAGTTTCAGCCCTTTCTCCATAGGTGGATATTAAGGTTTGCAATCTGTCATCCTGAACTTGTCCAGCAAACTCCTGGTATACTTCTACTAAGAAATGAAAATGCTGCCACCTGTCTGCCAAACCTCTACACCAAGACAATAATGCGAATACCCAAATCAGTCATATCAAACGCTTGACAAAAATTCAATTTGATTTTCTCAAGCAAATGTGCCCCACTACCAGTAATGATGATGTCATCAACATAGATGACAAGAAGAATGATGTCATTGCCAATGCTCTTAACATACAAGCTGGAATCTAAATGACTTCGTTGAAAGCCCTGTGCAACCAAATATTGATCAATGTTGATGTACCATGCCCTGGGTGTCTGCTTTAGGCCATAAAGATTCTTTACCAATCTGCATACTTGGAGCTCTTTGCCTGCAACCTTGACACCTTCAAGCTACATCATGTATACCTCTTCCTCCATATCTCCATTGAGGAAGGCACTCTTCACATCCATTTGATGGACTTTCCAACTAGATTGTACTGTAATGGCTAGAACTAGCTAGATGGTGATCATCTTTATTGTAGGAGCAAAGGTCTCCTCATAGTCAATGCCTTGTCTCTACAAGAATACTTTAGCCACCAACCGAGCTTTGTATTTTTCCAAAGCTCCATGACCTTTGTATTTCACTTTATGGAACCATTTGCAACCAATGGGTTTCTTCCCTGGTGGAAGATCTGACAAAACCCAAGTGTTGTTCTTCAAAAGACTATAATGCTCAACTTCCACTGCCTTTTCCCATTCAGGTTTACCTTTGGCCTCTAAATAATTCTAGGGCTCACAAACACTCTGAATGTTGGCCATAAGAGCAAAGTTCATTGTGTTCTTCTTGATCTTGTCTCTAGATGATCGACCCTCAACAAGCTCATTATCCCAAACATCACCAATGAGCTTTTCCCACCACTTAGGCCGGAGAGTAGATCCATCTTCTTCTAAATCAAGAGGATCATCATGACTTGGGCTGCCTGGAATGAAATCATTTGGATACTGATCCAGGATGTCCTAAGGGAAATCTGGTGGTATAAGGTCATGCCTAGGAGATTCCACAAGTTCAAGTTCGGAATCATCAAAATCCCTCCTTTCAAGTGAAGCTAATGGAAGCCTAATACCCAAATCTTTTGTCTATAGAGGCTAATCTTCAAGACGTTTGATGGGAGGAGAGAGCAAAAAGGGCCCACCTTCTTCATCAAAAACCACATCTCTACTCAATGTGAGACAATCAGTGTCCACCTCAACAAACCAATAGGCCTTATGATTGTCATTGTAGCCTATAAGCATCAGCTTCTGACTTTTGGAATCCAATTTGGTCCTCTTTGCATCTGGAATCCAAGCATATGCAATCAAACCAAAAACGTTGAGATGGCTGATTTTTTGTTTCCTCCCAGACCAAGCTTCCTTGGGAGTCGTCTCCTTGACAACCTATGTGAAAGACCAATTCAAAAGGTATATTGCAGTATACACTACCTCAGCCCAAAACTTCTCAAGAACATTCTTGTTCTGTAGCATACAACGGGCCATTTTCGTAATGTTACAGTTCCTCCGCTCAACAACACCATTCTGTTGAGGGGTATGGTAAGCTGACACTTAATACCGTGTTTAGCACAAAAGTTGGTGAATTCATTGAAACAGAATTCAACCCCATTATTTGACCTAAGAGTTATGATTTGATGTCTTGACTCTTTTTCAACTAATGCTTTAAACTTCTGAAATTCATTAAACACATCTGATTTTGCTTTTAGGTAAAACACCCATATTTTGCTACTGAAATTATCAACAAACAGAAGAAAATACCTCACACCAGTGACTGATGCAATATTCATTGGTCCACAAACATCTGCATGAACCAGCTGCAACACCTTGGATGCTCTCCAAGCTTGTCCATCTGAGAATGGAGTTTGATGCTACTTCCCTACCTGGCAAGTACCGGTGATGAGAGGACAGCCAAAAGAGAAAGATCTACTTCAACCATAAGATATGAAAGGTTTTGCAAAATTAGAGAGAAGCCTCTTCTATTTTTTGCATCTTTTAAAGTCTCCTGAAGGGCAGAAGAAATTGCGAGAAGATCCAAGTATTAAAAAATTTATCATAAATTTATATATTTATACATATTATATATAGTTAAAACTTAATATATTTAATGTTATTAATGTTACTATATAAATATATGATAAAATTATAAATATAAATTATAAAAAAATGCAGAAGAATAAAATGATTCAGTACTGCCTGCGCAAGGCAGGACAACAAAAGGGTCTGTCTCTTTACCATTTTCACAGGAGGCTGTTGCACAACCATTAATTTCAAATAAATGCTTTACCAATCCACCAGTCTAAATAGGGTTATTACTAGCGGTTGACCTGAATTGCTAACAATTAAACTAGCTAGAATGCCTTGCTGGATCAAACAGCTCCTTCCATTAACAGAGGTGGGTCCGAAGGAGATCAACAGAAGGATACAATAGGTTGTCCTTCTGGCTATCAATGAACTGGAACCCTAATCTGGACACACAAAACTGGTAGTGACTGAACTAAGCTCTGAACTTAATTGAACTGAGCCATATTTTGGGGTATGCACCAAGCACACCCAGAGCGCATCTCAGGCATATCCAGATTGCCCTAGGCATGCCCAACACATACCTGGGCCTAGATCTGTACCCAGACCTGTTTGGACCAGGTACAGCTCTGAGTACCCATGAATCCAGTATCAAAGGTAAACTGCCAAGATGAGGAATTTTTTCAATTGTTTTAGAATAACTTTAGTCAATCATCTTCATATTTGAAGAAAACGCTACTAAAACTCTCATATCACCTGCTTCCTCTTTTCATTGCTAAATTTTGAAGTAAAATGCTAAGATGAGGGATTTCCTCTCATTTTTTATAACTTAGTAAACTATTTATCATCTTCATATTCTAAATACGGTCATAGACAAACAAGCAGACTATCTAATATAGGTAGGGTGTAACCACAGGCCAAATTATTAGAACTAATTTCAACCATCTGAAAACTCAGCACAATAAACTACTGAATCAGTAGGGAATATGTGTCTATAGTCTATACATTCAAAATATTTTGCAGCTGACCCCTCTCAATACAATAAAAAGATTTTTCTATTCTTTTAACAGAAATTGCAATGAAATGATTAACTCATGACCAATTTTCAAGCACATTTTGCTTCGAGGTTTTGTTTGCATATTACCAAGACAGATAGTTATGACTTATGATCATACCCCAGATATATACATATTGGCCATTTAACGTTCGCCGACTAATAGTATACATCTCACTTCATTTATAATTGGCAACTTAGAGCATTGACATTAATGTTAGCATACTTCAGTAAGACTTGCTGAGATAAAACATGAGCTTGCTTTGGCAGTTTCTTGATAGAACACTTGTGTGGGCCTCTTTTGGAAGAAATTTAAAATTTGAAGAAACAAATATTTGGTTTTGTTGCTTTGATAAAATAAAGAAGATAACTTTCTAAGTCTGGATATCACTACCAGCAGCAAATGGTGAAGATCAATGAACAGTGCATTAAATAAGTATTTGCATTGTGTATTTGACACAAATTTAAAACAGAAAGAAACAAACACAACCAGAATGCAGAAGGCTTCCTCAAACAATACAGTTTTGAATGTTGGGAAGTTTGTAGTTGCAAGTATGGACTAACTTCTATATTTTGCTTGTGTTCCTTAGGACCTTTGCAAGTATGGAGCCTTATCACCCCAGAAAAGTGCAAAGGTCCTAAGGAACACAAGCAAAATATAGAAGTTATAACAACTGCGACTGTGTTTAGTTGATCAAACAGGTAAACTAATTGTGCATGATTATATAGGTAACCAAGCTAGGAAGCAAACTATGAGTGATTCAAAGTAAAACTATGATTTAGGTGAGACTCTGGCCCCAGACAAGCTATGGAAATCTGCCCTATGGAAAAAATTTAAAAGAGATACAAGATGTCCTTCATCCAAAATTGTCAGTTTATGCTGGATGAGGAAATTGAATGTGGTTACCAGAGGGTTATCCAACTTGAAGTATTTAGTTGCACATGGACCAATGGTGAGTTGGGCATAAAGCTTGTTTCAGAGTTACTGATAGATAAGTGTCAAAAGAGATGCACATAGATATCTAAGATAGTAAGATGGGATCACATAATGCACTGCAAGGCTTTCACATAGATACATGTAAATATTTATTTTTTCGTCTTTGAGCACAATTTTATTGAAAAATAAACTAAAATTAGACAAATTTTGAAAATGAATATAGAAAACAAGCAGATAAAAACAGATGCAAGTTGTCAAACACATTGTCAGATAATTATGTTGACTTGAATTCATAAAGATGATTATAACATTTAAAAATTATGACTTCTTCCAAAAAACAATATGAATAGTTCCCTGCAATTATATACATTACTATTAATTAAATAAACTTTCTATAGGCAGGGATGCATCTCGTTTGATTATACACCAACAAAGTGGGGGGCTAAAATCCCCATTTATAAATATGGATATCAATCCCATCCCTTCATATTCCCAAACCCAAATTTTACAAAAATAAACAAAAAAATGAAAAGTTTTCTCAAATTAGACAAATAAAAGTATAAATTTAAGGTTAATAACTTAATTTCTAACCTCCAGCTCTGCTGACTTCATTGCAATGGGAATACAGACAAGGAAGATTCCAGCCATTGCAATTGCAGTGTTACGCCTCCAGTGCTTAGGTCTACAAAACCACCCTCCAGTCATAGTCCACACATTGGTTGGGTACCCGGGGTATTTGCCCTCAGGAAGTGCACCATGGCCTCCACCCATTCTTGCCAACAGCTGATTTGTCAACTATAATTCATTAGCCTTAAACCATAGTTAACATATCTACTATTGATCTGCAGTCATATTCAATTATGCAATGCCCATAATTTACAAAGGAATAAGACACTGAATAGTCAAAGAAAAGTTAATAAACACACACAACCTGCAGTCATATTCTATTATTGTCATAACCCTAAATTTCACTCACTATTTTAAACATTTCTTTTAAGTTGAATTAGACTGATTGGGAATGAATTTCTTCACAAATATTAAAGTAAATTGTTTTCTTTATAAACAGATACATAAAATGCATCAAGGGAATAATCATGAAATGCATCAAGGGAATAATCATTAAATTCATGGAAATGCATGAAGGTAGGCTTCTTAATTAATATGGGGGAGTTTTCCAAATCATGAGAGGAAAAAGCATTTCATTAGTTTTGCAGCATTTTTTTTCTTTTACCAATAGAAGAACTTAGCCAAATTTTGGAGAGACAAGCCCTCTTCTTGCTTGATTTTTGGATTTTGAAGAATGAATAGGTTTGCGGATGGATTTGAATGGGGTTTGTTGCATCGGAATAGGAATTGGGAGGCCTTCAAGCTATCAAAGAATTGTGCAAATTCGTTTGGTATGTTGGAAGTTCTTTGTATTTTCATTTTAGAGAAAAAATGAGGTAGGGCTTCTCATATCTTCTTCAAAACTTCAGCTTTTGATTTAAAACTTGTTGCAAATGGATTATAGTGTGATTTTAAGCATCCTCCCTCTTTAAAGATTTTCATTTGAATGAGTATATTATTTGCATGTTTCAAATTTGAAAGCATCGGTTTATATGGGGGAAATGCTGCTAAAATTTCATTGGATTATGGGAAGGGAATTTTGAATGCATTTTTGTGTCGTTGGATGCATGGAAACCAATGGGTTTTCTCAGATTTATGTTTTGAGCATTTTGGATTTTTAAGCTTTTTGAGGTCCATCAATGAAGGATGGCCTCTTTGTTAATGTTGTAACTACAGGAGACATCATTTCCTGCAATGACAGTAAGGTTCATCTTGCTGTTTGCATTCTTCCTCAGTTAGTGATTTTGCTCGACCTTCTGAGCTCCTTGATTGTTGCTGTTTATTTTCTTTGCTTCCTAGTTGATGGATATGTTTCGGTTCTTGGTAATATCTGTTACCATCCCTCTTGCTCATGCACTTATGGGTGCATTACGTTGCCAGCAGTTCATCTTCGTTGCCATTCATATTTTCTCCGAGAAGAAATTCTTTCGTGGATCTATCTTCAAGACCACCGTCAGTGTGAGCCTTGCTTGTATCGTCGTCTTTATGATAAGTGTCGGTGCGGGAGGAGTTACATTTGTTGTGTAACTGTCACCGTGCATTTGAAGTTATATTCCTCTGCATTCCTCCGTCTCGCTTCTTGATTCTTTTCGGGTGCTTATTCTTGAAGAGAAGAAAGTGATATCGTATTGTATTTCATGCGTAGAGGAATTCTTTAAAGGAAAGTTAATTTATTTCCTTCGGTGATTAGTCGTGGTAAAGAGATTCGAAGGCAATTATCTTCAGCAGCTATCTTGTATTCTTCCGTTTTTCATATAATCTTTATGTGTATGGTTGATGTGCGATTGATATTCATTGTAAAAGAAGTTATATGCTGCAGGCATGATATAAGTTTTTTTGAGGTTATATGCTGTTGATTGTTAAAGTGATAACAATCATTTTTGTTAAGCATATCAGCTTTGTATCAGTTCTGTGTTGATAATAAAGATCAATTTTGGTGTGGCTAGGTTTTTCACCCTCAGGTGGAGGGTTTTCCCAGGATAAGTTTTTGTGTTCTGTGTTCTTGTGTAAATCCTTGTTTCAGATTTCTGAGTTTATTTTATCTATCTGGTTCTAAATTTAACACTCTTGGACTGGTTTTTGTCTAAAAGTGAGTTTTATTCAAAAAGTGGAATTTGAGTGTTATGATGTCATAGTTTAATGTGGAATGATAGATTTATATTATAAAAATGTTTATTTGGCTCGATTTGAGTTTGTCTTCATTCAGTTATTGTCATTTGAAGATTGAGCATGTGTGTGTGAATGGTTAAAAAGGAATATGAATGTGGCATTGTGTTGGATGATTAAACACAAAGAAGAATCTAAAATTGGCATGTCTAGATTTATATTATAAAAATGTTTATTTGGCTCGATTTGAGTTTGTCTTCATTAAGTTATTGTCATTTGAAGATTGAGCATGTGTGTTTGAATAGTTAAAATGGAATATGACTGTGGCATTGTGTTCAATGATTAAACTCAAAGAAGAATCTAAAATTGGCATGTTAGAAATTTGATATTGTTTTAAATGCTTGACTTATATTGATTTGGATGCCTGATCCATGCCTTCTTGGGTGATCAAGGAATCAATGTTCATGTTGTGAACAACTGAAACAAATGCAAATATGTGTAACGGAAATCAAATGTGATTGATGCCTTGTGTGTAATCATGTGATTGCATTTGATCTCTTAGCATATGCTTACTAATTGAAATACTATGTTTTACATTCTCTTCCATATCATAGTGTCAGTACATTAGCATCTTAGAATGTAGATACACTATGTCGCACTAGATTCCATCACTTTGCCAGCTTTGAGTTGCTAGACAACCTCATGTAGGGTCGGCGGTTTTTCATGTCATGAGGAACTCCAATGAAGCATAAATGCTTCGTGGTTGGGAGGAAAAGCGCTCTGGCAATGTTCTCACTCATGGTGTGCTCGTGGGAGATTGAAGTCGGAAGCTCCTATTAGGATTATCATTAGCTATGTACATTATGCATTATTGTAATCAACCTTATAAATTAAATAATATCCTAATGTTTGCCTATCTCTTGGCTCATGTACTTAGACATTACATCAAAATATAACTTTATGTCTGTATTTTAATATATATATTTGAGCAAGTTGTGTTAATGTGTTCTTAATTATGTGTGAGATTAAGTGTAATAATTTAATATTTTAACTAAATGGAGGTCCTTACAATCATGCAGGCCCATAAATGACAAAGTGGTAAGACACTGAACCAGACAAGTAAAAAGATCATAAGGTTTGAATAAATGGAGAAAAACAGCCTTATGGTGTGATCATCTCCAACTGGGTTTTCTTCCAATAAACCCAGGAGAATAGTTTAAACCGGTGATCATTTCCAACTTAGTTCTCTTGTCACTTGTGTGGGCTTGCATCAAAAAATAATCACCAACACAAGTTTGTCAACAAAAAAGTCATAGATGAAAAAGAAAATTGAACAAGTCGAAGACTTAGAAGATGCCACTCCTTAAAAAAGCTTCCAATACTCCCAAAAATCCCCTCTTGGCTGCTAAAATTTCCTCAATCCTCACAGTGACTTCAGCAAAGATTTCACCCCATGACAGATCTGATAATGGCTGAAGACACACAGACAAGCTCTTTGACAATGATGGATTCTTGCGAATGTGAAGGGTTCATGTTTCTCTCCGAACATATCCACAGCCATCTCCTTTCATTCTAGGGCACAGTCTTTTCATTCAGATGTTTCCCTACATATCTCAGGTGATATGGCAATAATATTGACAGGTCCTACATCTGGGCCCATCAAGTTACAGTGTTGTCAGCTTTATCTGCTTTGTCTAAGCCCAAATCTAAGGGCACCGGCGATGATAGTGATCCCAACTTCACCAATATGGATGTTTGTAATCAGTTGGGTTTTCACAGATCCCGAAGAAGTTTTGCAGTCATCAAAATTGGAGCCCATATTGGATAAAGAGATGAATTCAGAGCATATACAAACAGTAATTTTTGGGAGATTAGATGGCTAAGCAAGAAGAGTGGTTCAAGCAAGTCACTCTTATTTGCTAATTTCAAAACTTTTGGCCCGCTCTAGCAAAGCTTCATGAATGGCTGACTCTCCAACAAAAGCCATTAGTGAAGGAGGGTTTTACTAATTGTTTGTGTGCAAAAGGGTGATTCCCAGTTATCTGCAAATCCCCTTCTGGCAAGGATACTTTGCTCAAAGAAGGCCCATGGCTTTGGGGCAAAGCTTTTTTGGGATTTACATCATGGTTTCTACACTTTAACGCCTTTTCTCCAATCTAGATGAAGCTTCCGAACCTTCCTCTACAGTTTTGGAATATTGAATGTCTTTCCTCCATTGGCAAATCTTCAGGAAAGCTAATTTTTCTCCCAGATATGAACAAGATGATGAGGCATTTTACCTTTGCATAAATTCTTGTGGGTTTTGATGTATCCAAGAAACTGTCAAAAAATAAGATTAAAAATTGGTCAAAGTATTTGGAAGCAACATCTTGATTTTGACGGCATTGCCTTTAGGTGTAGATCATGCTTTGCTACAAGCCACACGACTGCAAAATGTCTAAACCATACGGTTTAACAACCTGCTTCCTCAAGGCAAACCACTTGGTGGGATTGGGAGCTGAACTGTGGCATCAGTTGATTAATCCTGACTGTGATGAGGATGATCTTTTAGAGGCTTCTTTTGATAGTGTATCCTCGATTTCTAGAAATCATCCCAAAGTTTATCAGAATTTTGTATCAGATATTCTTGAATTTAATCTCCACTCACATAGAACTCAAGTACACAAAGATCGCATGCAATAGGATGAGCTCAAATAGCAAATGCTACAGGAGTTTGATACAAGAACCCCAAATTCAAATCCCACTGAGATGCAAGTCGAAGAAGTAAACCCCTTGGTTGTGGCCTCTAAGCCAGAAGCTATCCCACAACGAGAATTTATAGTCATAATATAAATAAAACAACATTGAAGTTTGAACTCTTATAAAAATCAGTCCTAATTATGGCCAAAAATTAAACTAGTTAATCAGAACTTAAACTTAATTAACCCTTACTCCCTAAAATTGGAAAAGAACACTGTATCAGCACTTCGACACAAAAAAATAAACCCTCGTTTAATTTGACTTGCATTCAACATTAGTGATTGTAAACGGCAAAACATCAATCACTATTTATCGAAATTCAATCATAGTCATATAAAATTTAAACCTACACTAAATATATGTTCGAATTCTACTCAATCTTCACGATTACAAAAATGTGATGCACTGAAATAGATAATTAAATTAAACCCTAATTCAAGTTAGCATAATCAGCGGACAAAAAGCTCCTAATTTGCTGATGTTTCCAAGTGGATAATTTCTGCATGACAAGATTGAAGGAAAAATCGAAATCTATGATCAATCCAACTGGACATTTTGCAATTACTTGCAGCAGAGGGCTTAGACATTTTACAGATGACAAACTTTAACATATGTTTATAAGGTATAGATCCACAATATACACACAAAATAAACGAAAGATAAATGATCTATAAGAGAAAGACACAGATGCGCATACCTGGTTAAAGTAGCCTCCTGATTGTTGATAGGAATTTGCAAACCACGCCTGAGAAGTGAATGACTGGTATGAATTGTCTCTTTAAAAAACACAGAAGGGCGTTAAAACTTTAGTTAAAAATACAATTGAGCGCGTTAAAACTTTTACTAAAAAATACACATTTCAAATAAATTTATTGACTACTTTAAAAAATGGATTAGGTAGGAGAATTGGTTTTACTTGGAAAAGCCTTTCAATTAACACCTATATCAAAACTAGTGTTTTAGATTTAATCTTTGTTTTTCAAAATTTAGAAACAAAATTGTAATCTTATAAGTATCAAAAAATTAAAGATACAAATCTTTATATTAACAAAATTGTAATCTTATAAGCATCTAAAAACTAATGATACAAATCTTCAAAAGTTAATATGATATGTTAAAACAAAAAAGTGACAAATAGTTCACATTTCCTACATAAAACTTGAATGAGACATACAAGTTGATCTCTTCAATAATCTCTAATAGTTCCTCTCATGTAGGTCTAAGGTTCAACTCTCACTGATTGGGTGTACCTAGTGGCTGAGTTGTTTGAGCCCACTCAGTCATCCATCGAGGTATTCTTGCCTCCTTCATACCCTAGAATTTGACAGAAAAAAGGTAGATGAGGCAAGGTGTGGTGGGGTCCCTAACCTGACGGATCATCTTATGATATCAAATATATATATATATATATATATATATATATATATATATATATATATAGTAGCTCTTATTTCAACATTTTCATATTTAAAACCTTTTTTTTTCTTACCTTGTTGTTTTCATTACTTTTCTTAAGTGAATGCAAATGAAAACTCTTTCATTGTTTGATAAAACAAATTAATTCATATAGTCAATTGTGTGTTCGTTGTCAATGGGCCCTTGGTCTACTGGTGAAGTTGAATGGCTCCAAATGAGCCCACCAGGGATCAAGTCTTGTTGAGTGCAAGGCTCTGACATTATAAGGGATGAGGTCGGGATCATGCCCCGGATGAATTTGGCAAAATGGATACCCCTTAGTCCTTGGCTCTTAGCCAAAGATGTTTAGCCTATTGGCTTGTGCCCCTGTATCAGGTGGCAAAAAATACTTTGTGAAGGCCCTCGCGGGCTTCAACGCAGCCCCGTATCGGGTGGAAAAAAATACTTTGTGAAGGCCCTCACTAGGTTGGCAGCTTGTGGGCTTCATGCCCTTGTTGGGTTGTCGTGCTCGCAGGTCTGGACCTCCATCAAAAAAAAATTGTGTGTTCGTCTCAAAAATATGAGTTTTTATTTTATTAGTCTTGTAATTTAATTCATTCTAAATCTCCATTGTGTCTATCTATTATAATCGTATTCCAAAAAAAAAATGCAAATAATTCATTTAGGGAGTATGGAGGGATTTCTAAAAAGTAGCTAAACTCTACCAACTTTTTTCCTAAACCATTACACCCCTTCAATAAATCCTATTTATAATCACACATATTTCCCTATTTTGTTAGTTCTTGCCTTTCAAGGATTTCAAGGAACTATTGGTGAGGCTTAGTTTTAACTTTGAATAGTTTTTTCTAGTCCAACCAATCACATTTCATACAATTAATTTCATGAAATGCAGTCTCCCTATTTTGCAATGTTTAGATTGTTGAAAGTAAACAATTTTTAATCATAATGCATTACTAAAAGAATTTTATGTCTTTTGGTTGGCTCAAATTATTTGAACAATATGGTTGCCTTCACATGAAATGAATTAGAAGCTACTTATTGGTTAGTTTTTTGGTCATTGCAAGATTGCAGAGGGGAGCAAGTTGACGGGGACAGATAACAACAGGTAAAAGAAGGCAGGAAAACCTAGTTTTGCAGGGCTATAATTCATATGGCCGACATTATTTGAATAGGGGTTGTTTTGAGTGCTAGATGGGATTTATTCAAGAGTCCACATGCCCTGACTGTGTTTCCACATTCTAGACGTGGAGAATGCTGATGAAATAGGGAGTTATTTGTTGTTGAGTCGCTTACCCCCTATTAATCACTTATTTGTAGACAAAGAGTAAGCTAAAAAATTTAGGCCTATAACTACTACTTATGTCTATGATTTGTTGCATAAGCTTATCTTGAATAGTCAACACCAATCTTTGTTCTGCAAATGCAAGTTAATCAAATCATCACTTTTATGTACAATAGATGTAACTAAACATCATTTTTTGTTTAACATTAAATTACATGTCAGCCAATAAAATAAATAACATGTTTGTTTTACACCTTGGATCTGTCACATATTAGTTATGACAAACATTGTGTGTTATGCACCTTCACAGTTTCGCAGCCTGCATGGCCAACACCTTCTTTAGCCATGCGATATGACGAATGCGACTAACATTACATGTTATCTTTCTTTGCAGTTTCGCAGCATGCGTGGTCAACACCTTCTTTAGCCACGCGATACGGTGTATGTGACTAACATTGTGTGTTATGCACCTTCGCAGTTTCGCTACCTGCATGGCCAACACCTTCTTTAGCCACACGATACGGTGAATGCGACTAACATTGTGTGTTATGTGCCTAACATTGCGTATTATGCGCCTTCACAATTTCGTGGCCTGCGTGGCCAACACCTTCTTTAACCATGCGAATCAGTGATTTCGACTAACACGTTGTGTTACGTGCCTTCGTTGTTTCGCAGCCTGTGTGGCCAACACCTTCTTTAGCCACGCAATACGGCGAATGCGACTAGCATTGCGTGTTATATGCCTTCACAGATTCGTGGCCTGTGTAGCCAACACCTTCTTTAGCCACACAATACCACGAATGCGACTAACATTGTGTGTTATATGCCTTCACAGTTTCGCGGCCTGCGTGGCCAACTCCTTTTTTAGCCACGCGAATGGATAGTTGCTATAACTCCCTACTCATCCATCTCACCCAAAAACACTTTTGTTTCTTTAATGATATCATGCTTGAAAAGACCATTGATGATTGTATGAGAATGTCAATTATATTAGCAGTAAACCAGAAAGTAAATGGAAACTGTTAGAATAGAGAAAATAGTGTTTTATGCTTTCAATATGAAAAGACTCATATGATTTTCATATATAATACCATATTTAATAAACTTTAAACATCATCATACAACATAAAAAATTATAATCATTCAATTTCTACAAGGAGAACAGGAACAAACAATGTTCAATAACCACCACATCTCAATTCTAAAATTTTCTTGGTTTCAACAGGGTAAATATTTCTTGCACTTTTTAAAGTTGTGAATTATGGGCTTCTGAGTTGACATTTTGTATTGACAAAAGAAAGACATGGACTGCATTGAGTTCAAAGGTATGTTTTTCAAACATTTCAAGTATTCGTTTTATACTTTCAGTTATTCACATGCTCCGGGTCATTATGTCATTGCTAATAAATTGTTTGGCAGTAGTTTTGGATGTGGGATTTCCATTGCCAATTAACTTTTATGGTCATTGTTTATGAAAACTCTCTTCTCAAAACAATACTTTGAATTAAACAAAAGTTGAAACTTTAATCAACTTTTGTTGTAATAAATAATCTACTTTCTCTACTCATTATTGGTGTGTAGGGGAGAAAGCGTACATGTAACCACTCTAAACCATACTTTTAATCTCCAATGCAACTAAACTAAACTTACTTTGTAAAGCTTCTGCATCTTCTATTCCTCATACTTGGAGATTTCCTAACACTTTTTCAGTAAGATATTCATTTGAACACTTGTATTGTTCTACAACTTGATTAGATGTCTTTAGTGATTTTGCACTTTCAACATTTATGAGCTTTCACCTACAAGATAAAGTGTTTGCACGACTCTTTGTGAATATTTGAACTCCTAAAGGATTTTTGAAGCCTTGTTATGGGAAGTATCATTTTCCTTGGAACGACTCCTGCACCATTATCTCCTTTTTCTCTTCTTCTCAAACTATACAAGACAGAGAAAACAGTATACATGCTGGAGGAAAGCTTATGTGCAGAGCAATAAACTTCCACATTTCTACAAGGTGCAAGTCTTATCCATAGACATTCCAATTGAACGGAAGCAATCCACGACCAATTTTGTAGCACTGGGCAGGAACTACACTGCCCTGTAGCCCTTGTTTATGTTGCCTTAGAGATACACCACAATCAATTGTTCACATGAGAGGTTTTTGAGGGAGAACATGCATCCAACATGTTCCATATTTGCAATATTTAGCTCCATGTGAGTATTTTTCAATTGTTTTATTTAATTATAATCATTTTTTTCATGTATTTAATGTGATATTCAAGTAGTTTAGATTAATTGCATGCTTGCTTTAATATATATATATATCAAAACTCAAAGTATTTAAGAGGATTGGATTAGGCTAATCCATAATTTAAACTCTATACTCCTCTTCCTCACATAAAAGTATATTTGTAATAGACTATAATTAATTCACAATTTTCAAGCCTACATTGTCAAAATAGTCTTGCAACATTCAAAAAATGTTCTCAACTTGAAGATTATTCAAATATGGAATATTTCCTCTTCGAACTTCTTCTAAAAAACCTTTATGCAATCAAAAGAAATGAGATTTCAATTTCTTGAATTGTAGTTTATTGAAACCCATATTTTAAGAAAATAATTATTTGAAAATTATAATGAAAGAATTGATTATTTATGCATGTTGGTGTGAAAGGGTGTTTTACCTAGCTAGTTCATCACCTAGATCCTATTCACACTTCTTATTTGAGATTACTTAGGGTACACATAGGATAGTTATTACTTTATGTCTCAAGACATGAGACTCGGACACATATCATAATATTATAAAATCTTATGTTCACCTTGGCCTATATAACAAAGAGGTTCCCTTTGTAATTTCAAGTAGTTTATCATTGTATATTTGCATCATTTGATAGAATAATATTATTCTCTCATAGCTTATATGTTTTGTGCTTTCATAAAAATTTATAGATCTTGGGTGGCTACAATCTTCAGCCAAATCTTGCATGATATGGAGAATTCTACACCAACTCTTGCATGGTATTAGAACTTGTGGTATTGCTTCTTCCTAGTCTTAATTCAGAGATTTGGGTTGTAAAACTTGGTGAATCTTGAAAATTTGAGTATGATGATCTTTAATCTAAAGAATAAAAAAATCATGATACAAATACCATATTTGAGGGGTTCCCTCTTTGTTTCTTTATATTACAAGTTCATTTTGGAGCTTTTCAGCATAAATATAAGCTTGCCACTAAATTTAGAGTGTCTAAGAAAGTTAAATTGCCTTTTTTTAATCCATATTGAACATCTAAGGCCAAATATATAAGGGTTTGAACCTCGAAGGTGGTTGCTAGATCTAGAAAGTAGCTATAATTTTGAAGCATTCTGGATCAAAATAGACCCTACCATTGTGTCCAAAAGGCCCAAGACCCTGAGATCGATTGTCAATTTATCAAAATTGAACACTTTTTCCCAAGACCATAAAAAAAAAATCCCCCTTGACCATACAAAATCTTAGAAAGAATATTCCATAGAACATTTTTCTTGTGCTAACATTGTCCAGGTGTTGTGCAAGTCATACAATCATAAATATTTTTAAAATAAAATAAAAATAATTTTTTTTATAGTTTTTCAAACAAAAAAACCAAAAAAAACCAAAAGGTTCAACAAGCAACTGACAATACCCTATGTAGGTAAAGTATGGCAACCCAACCAATCATGTCATAGAGGCCATATGGTGCTCCCAACAATCACCACATGGTGGTTTGCCTATCAAATCATAGGCCCATCGCTCACCATTCCATATTGCTAATTGTTGGTAAATCAAAAAAAATGATGAACAAAATATCTCGTATTTCCTTGAAGATACCAACATAGAATATTTAAGGGAATCTCAACTAGGTAAGAATATTCTAGAATCTAATAGAATATTTTATCTCAAGCAACTGATTGAAGAATATTCTTTGAACATGTTTTGTTGGGAGAATATTTTAGAATATAGGAGCATATTTTGATTGGGTTTTTGTGCTAGTGTTAGCATGGTGTCAGCATAACATCAACCACCCTTCTATAATTTCTGCCCCCTCTCCCCCCAATTGCAATTTTTTATTTTTTAGTCCAACTTTGCAACCTTGTAACTTAATCAATCAAGCTCTATTTTTTCTTTTTTATTTGAGGAACATTTTGTGCTCTTTGTAATGGTGTATTCAATTTTTAATTTTGGTGTCTATTTTGCCCAAAAAATGTCAATTCTCATAGGTTTGGATAAGCAATCTCATTTTGGTAATTTCAAGGATTTATTCTTATTGGTCTATGATAACATTTTTTGGTGCAATTTTCCTAAAAGTACATAGTTTTTCATGTATTTCATGGTAGTGTGAATAGATTGATTTTATTTTGAGTAAAAAAAATTCTTTGGTTATGTGGCCAAAGTTGGCATCTGTGAGCACTAAGATTAAGTCTAGATTGTTATTTTTGACAGCTAACACTTGCAATTACAATGAGCATGTTGTTCTAGATCATAAACTACTAAGGGGATTCAAGATTGTGTAATTTTAGGGGGTAATCTTATGTATTTATTTGATCAAGTATCTTGATTGATCTATTGTGTGACTAAAGTTGAGAAGTTTATCACGAGTATTGAAATGAATCTTGTAGCAATCAGGCTGGATAGATGTAACTATTAAGTCTTGGTGAGATGGTATGCATACATACATATATAATCCTTTGCCCTATCTCTATGGAATAGTTCCCAGACTATTATCATATTGGAAGAGAGTTGTGTGGCACATAAAAACTAAACATATCCTGTGAGTAATTAGTTGAAGTTGTGTTATGTACGTGTGTGTAAAATCTTTTGCCTTGTCTCAATGGAATAGTTCCTAAACCATCGTCATATTGGTAGAGAGTTGCGTGGGACATAAAAATGAACATATCCTAAGAGTAATTGGTTGTAGTTGTGATGATGTGTGGGACTATCTTGATCCTCTTGTTCCTTCTCTACTTCATCATTTGTCACAATTTGACATTGGTATGGAGACCTTTTATCAGTATTTGGAGGAGTCACCTTTGTCTTTGGATTGTGTTCTACAGTAGTTTCTACAAGATACTAGGTTTAAACATTCATCAATGTGGCCTAGAATGTCTTATTTGATTATGGCAACTTACAATTGTTGCAAGGTGTGTGCCCTTGGTCTCCTTGTGTTGTGCAATGTAATGCTTAGGTTTGCGACATGGCTTAACTACCTCTTGTGGATTCATTAAGTCGTATGGTTGTATTGGGTATTAACAGGTTGATCTTTTGGTGCAATGGCAGTCGTGTTTATAACAAGTGGTATAAGAGCCTAAGTCACGTGTTTAAACTGCTTGCTTGCCTTGGGGGGATTGTTGTAAGGTGTGTGCCCTTGGTCTCCTTGTGTTGTGCAATGCAATGCTCAAGTTTGTAGCATGGCTTAACCACCTCTTGTGCATTTATTAAGTCTCTTGGTTGTATCAGGAATTAACAAGACAATCTGTTGGTGCAACAACAATCATGTTTCTAACAAATATCTCAATCCTCCAAGTGTTCTTAACCATAGTGTGAATGGGACTCAACTAAGAAGGCTAAAAGCAAACTAGTAAGGTAAAACACTTTTTTACACTAACACCATCCCTTAAGCGAAACTTAGGGACTAAGCTAAGAACAAAAAAGATGAGCCCAACAATAGGACCTAATAAGGTACTCATTTACAAATAAAGATCTCTCATAAATAGAGAAAGGGAGAAAGCCATGAGGGAACAAAACTCCCCTAAAAAAGAGATAAAGAGGATAAAACCTCCTATAAAGATGTCCATGTGAAGATGAACATGATGAAGAGATCCTTAAGCATGTTAAGAACTACAAACTTTGTGAAAAAATGAACAAGTGTATGTTGGAATCTATAATGGTGAAAATATTAGGGTTTCCACAATTAGAACTTATGAAAACCACTTATATTTAGACTTAGGGACCATTACATTAAAAAAGGGGTAAACCCAATAGATATAGCCACAAATCAATAAGGATAGGGTTGAGAATTCTATTGGATTTAATGGGTTTGAATTGATTTCCCTCTTTTGAATTGAATTACAAAATATTGAAATTAGGGTAAATGTGCCAAAATTGAAGTAATTATGCATGAACAGTGAGCTACAATAATTGGATTGAGCCACAAACCTGGATCTAGGGAATGTATGTGTGTTTGGATCTGTTCCTAGAAGAAGCTCCTGAAATGTCAAGACCAGTACAAGAGCCAAAATATTAGGGAGCAACACACCCTAATCGACCCACTCTCGGGAGTGGAGCACCCTAGGTGCCTTGCTCCCTCTAATATAGGCCCAAATTTAAAACCAAGGCTCAGTATGTCAAGGAGAGGCTAGGATTAAATGTAAATTGAGTTGTGATGTCAGGGTGAAATATAAAAGGCTACACATGTTAAAATAGGGCCTAGATAGGTGAGAAACGAGGAGATAAAATAATTAAAGGGCACACCAATGATCAAGGACCCAGATAGGATATTGGTGAGATTTAATTAAGAAGAAGACGCATAATATCAATTTAAATATTAACTAAAATTAATAAAAGGTCCTATAATGCATAGAGGAATGAGAGATACTAAAATGAGTGCTAGGAGTGTGTGGAATTAGACACCCTAATTAAAGGTGTACAATTTATGACGCTACAACTAGTGATTGATATAAAAACAAGAGTAGTTGAGATACACATCTTCATCACTAGTAGTAACTCTTCACAAGATTGAATCATCAACTAAGACATTACCAAAATGAAAAAAAAAATCATATATATAACATCCATATGGAAAATCCAATTAAGAATAAAAGTAATTCTTAGTCAAGAAAAACTCCTAACACACTATTGTAACATGTATGGTATAAAAAAGAATAAGAAGATATTATACTCTAATATTTTAGGACTTGGAAACCTTCACTTGCAATAAGAACACATGCAACATATATTCCCATGTCATGGTCTCAAAAACATAAATACAATCTTTCTTCTTCTATTTCAAGGCTAAAATCTTATACCATATATATGAAAGAGAAGAAATTTGGAAACCTTACGATTGAACTAGTTACAAAATAGAGGACAATAAAAATGAACCAAAAGGAATATAAATTCATGCTTTGAAAATAACATTGCAATTAAGGCCTTAGATGTGTGTCATGCTTCTAACCCTCATCTTCATATATGTTAAGTTCTTATGTCTACACAAAAAAATATCCATGATATTGTGCAAATGTTAGGTCAATCCAAATCAATCCTTTATATTTACAAGTGATGAGAAAATAAATATGTGAGAGAACTTGCCTTAAAATTACAAACCTTACAAATTTTCAATACCTTGGGTAAGTTGTTCAAATTATTAACTTGTCATAATCAGAGTAGCCCAATGGAAGTGAATTGTGTGACAAGTTTCATAAAAAGAAAGTTACAAATTGCAATTCAGATCAAGCCATCTTCCTATTAAGAAATCAACTTAATCATCCCAAATTAAAATTTGCTCGAGGAAAGACAAACTTGGGAAGGGTGGACTATTATTCCCCACACAAATCACAATTAGCCTTAATAAATATTAATTTCTAGGTGGTTGAGTAAATAGGGAGGACCACAAATAAAGGAATAAAAATAATATATGGTAACAATAAAGAGCCAACTAGATTAAGGACAACCTGAAATAAAGGATTGAAATAACAAATGACAACAATAAAGGGTTGACCTAATTAAGGATCCAACTAGAAATAAAATGAAAATAATAAATTGCAACCTTTCATTTGAAGAGGTCGATTGAATTAGTCATTGACACCTAGATTATTAAAAAACAACACATTAACCATGAAAGGAGACATCCCTTGCAAAGGTGATGGTCACCATGAAGAGGTATGACTCCCTCCAAATGGGATATATAAAAGGAAGAATATTTCATCCAAGAAGGGCATCAAATGAAATTAAGCATTTGAAGTGAAATAAAAAAATAAGCCAATTATGAGCAGAATTTGGTTTAATATAAGTAGCCTGATAAAACTATAAATGTTAGAACAAAATTAATTGAAATTAATCTAAATGTATTACTATTGTAGTCTCAAAATTCACAATATTGGATGAACATTAATTTAATGTTAGAATGAAAGGTAATTTGATTTAATCCAAATTTATTGATTTTGCAATTTCAATATTCTTGAGATCAATTTGGATTGGAAAAATAGAAAGCAAATGAAAACAAGGTCGCGTTGATACGAAGTTTTTGTCAAATGTTGGTAGGATAATTTTCTTGCTTGATATGTAGATAATTGGGATAAGGCATGGAACCATTGACCATTTTTTATACTTAAGTTCTTGGATTTTTTATTGTGCTCCACAAAATCCTAGTTTGTAGAAATCATTGTTGCTAGTAAGACATGAAATGAGTCTAGTTCAGTTATTCTTAAGGTAAGATTTTAATATAAGTTATATTTGTTGTCCTTTGCAATATAAACCTCTTGTATATTAGACAAAGTAAACATATTAAGCAATAATGTAAATCATATAACATTTAACAATATACTTTCTTTTTTTTGCTCGATAACATTTAACAATATACTTATTAGAATGTAATCTAGTTAATTTTTCAATGTATCTCTATTTTTAAAACATACTGATGCTCTGCAAAAAGGGAAGGTTAGTCAATGATAACAAAACACAAACAAGAAGAAAAGTCAAGTTGTTAGTGTCAGAAATCATAAACAAAATACTTTCCTACACAAGCATATCAAAAGAGATACCAAAAACATGATAGAATGTCTAACTAGGAAGGTAAATATGATGAGGCATGTCCAAATACCTCCTCACATGCTCTTGGCTTCTTCTCCTTTGTTCCTCTCCTCTCCAAGTTCCAAAATAGTGTAGCTCTCAGCAGTTTTTTGCACTATGGATGCTTATGGAGGTTTGAGATAGAAGTATTTGCTCTAAATGTGAATAAAAAGCTAATACTACGTGTATATGGTGAAAATGGATAACAACAATAACAAAATTGAAAGGCTAAATGAATTCAACCACCAAACTCTAGCCTAACAACAACAAAGATCCACCATAACATATGAAGATTACCTATGACAATGCAAATAAAATGAAATCACAAAGATTATACCATCACATGTCCAATAGGGTTTTGATCTCCATTCTTCCTATCTCCATTGATCTTGCTCGATATATTTGTTCTCAAATTTTATGTGCACAAGAGCTCAACAAAGAACGAAATGTGGTTGCAAGTAGGATCGTAGTGTAGTCAAGTCTTTAAGATCATTCATTAGGGTTTGATAATGAAGGAAGCATCTCTTTATATAGAAGACACAATATAAAATGGAGGGATAAGATTGAGAGGTGTAAAAGGAGGTCGGCTATGATTAGAGGGTAGGTAGAAGAAATAATAAAATAATGAAAGAGGTAGGTAGTGTAGGAATTAAGAGATGAATGATATGTGTCATGGGTAGAAAAAGGCTAATGAATTAATTAAATAAATAAAGATTTATTTAATTAATAGAAGAAATGAGATCAATTAAATAAATAAATATTTATTTAATTTAGGAAATGGATATTTTAAATAAATAAATGTATTTATTCAAATGAGAATCAAGGCTAGAAGAGGATAAATGAATTAATTAAATAAATAAAGATTTATTTAATTAATAGAAGAATTAGGCTTAGATAATTAAATAAATAAAATATTTATTTAATTAGACGTGACAATTTTGGGTGTCTACATTTTGCCCCTCTTTGAGACAATGCGACTTGTCATGTTGTTTCAAAGAAGATAAGATGAACTGATATAGAGTTGCCCCAAGATGGGAATTATATGCCCCCTCGAGAGATTGGATGAAAATGTCTGAAAAGATCACAGATAATCTCTCGATAAGAAAGACGGGATAGAATGGATTGACCGGATAAAGTGACAGAGTCACGGGATAAAGAAGACTGACTCGGGAAACGAGGGCTAAGGCGAGGGTAGGCTATAAGATAGACCACGGGCAAAAGACATCCTCATTGTCATCCACACATCCACGAGAGCAGAGTGCAGAGCGAAAATAGAGCAGTAGCAATCAGCAGCGATGGCTTTCGTTCACAGATTCAGCCGCGTTCGCTGATTCCAGAGGTCATCAGAGCCAGGAGAGCCAGTAAGTACCACAAAACCTCCTTGTACTTTGATGCATTTATTGTTGTCATTAATGCATGCTAGGTAATGTAATAAATACGTGTTTATGTCAGGAAAATACGTTTGTATCCAAAAATGTGAATTTTTGTCTTCTAGGTCAAATCGACAGTTTTGTGATGAACATACGCTGTCGATTGGATAAGTTGCTAAGAGGATACACTCAAGCAGGTCCTCTAGGGAAGACTAGAATAGATCAAGGCACTTTGTGATGAATAGTAAGTACCAAGATATAGTACTTTGTGATGAACAGGGAGTACTAAAATATGAGCAGCACTTTGTGATGAACAGTGAGTGCAAATGTGAGCAGCACTTTGTGATGAACAAGGAGTGCCAAACACGTAGTACTTTGTGATGAACAGGGAGTACCACTAGGATAGAAGCAACACTTCGTGATGAATAGTGAGTGTCACTAGGATTGAGATGATTGATTTGTGTGACTGCAGGAGTATTTTCCTATGTTGGAGTCACAGGAGAGATTCTCGTTGACGCAGAGATTACGACCAGAGCTGATATTTGAGGATAGAGCCACGATTGAGGTTATGGGTCTGCAATTTATTATGTATGTGCCTGAGTTTCGAGCGAACGTGGGACTGCTGACTGCATTGGCGAAGAGGTGGGACTCTGAGACTTGCACCTTTCATTTGTCGATGGGTGAGATGACAGTCACCCTCGAGGATGTATACAGGATTCTGCGAATATCGATCGATGGGGAGCTAATTCCATATGATCGAGACGGAGACAGGGATGCCCTTAGACGAGTGTTCTAGGATCCGGGACTGGAGATGACGATGAGACATGTGGCATGGGATACCATGACATGGACAGGATTAGCACTACCAACAGTGTTGGCAGGAGTTATCAGTGGGTTCCTCTGTCCAGATAGAGCGACATGAGGGTTGGCTGCAAAGGACACAGGGGCCAGGAGAGATGATCTTGGGGCGGGTCCTTCTAGGGCTCAGACTCTGTCGAGGCCAACTTGCTCTGAGGGAGGGAGTTCATCATAGCCGTAGAGGGCTTCCTATGTATCAGTATTGTACCATTTTTGTATGATGATGTAGACACCTTCGAGTGATTGTAACCATATGATTTTTTTTTGACATCATTGTATCATGACACTTTATATATATATATGAGATGATTCATCTTTGCGGCAGCTATATGCATGTGTACCTATGTGATGGGATGTTCTTATGTGATGCTTATGATATGGATGCAAATATGTACATGATGCAATGCAATATTTTTGTTCTTTTATATTTAATATGTGTATGCATGATGCAAATGTGAATGTATGTAATGCAGATGAATATGATAATGCAAATGTAAATTATGCTAACAGGTGTTGTGTGCAGGATGTGATGCAGTTGTGATATCTATATGTATGTATGAAATGTTTATATGTGGTAATGCAGTTGCAACTACATGAAATACAAATGTTTTTGGTGTGTTATTATACTCAGTCATGTGATAGCAAGCTACACAGACTCAAGAAGGACGATGGAAGTCAATCAAGAAAGGGGGATGGAAGATAGAAGATATGAAAGAGCTTCTTGTGCATCATCATCATTGAGCTTTATTATGGCAAGTAGGTTATGATAATTGAGGCATATGTTTGACCCAAAAAGTCATTGTACCTATTTGCATGGAGATAAGACAGTCACAAACAAGGAATGCCCCAGTTCACACTAGACTCACAGTGTCCTCATATCCTTGGACAAGTCATAGCATTACTAAGAGACAATCCACAGACAGCAAAGAAAAGTAAGTGACGATACCCCATCCTTGCCTTTCTAGTCAAAGACATCCTGGAGATAGAATCTCTAGTCAGAGACATCCCAGAAAAGTTAAAAGACATGTCACCAAAAGATAAAATCAAAAGAAAACCAAGACTCGACACTAACATCCACTATAGTCCTCAAGTTTAGTGTCTCTTGTCACTTGTATAAGTCTTATTTGATTGTGGTCACAATGTTTACTTTCACAAAAAGGATAGATAGCACTGAACCATATGTTGTATGAGTCTGTTGAAAGATTTGATTTGTTGAAGCCCATTGTTGCTTCTGTGTCTCATCTGAAACTGACTGAATCCATGAAACTGATACTTTATTGCGGAGAAGATGAAACTTTATTGCGGATTTGTGATGCAAATGTTGCTTTATTGCGAATTATGCACGAATAGACTAAAGAAAGCTGGAAGAAACTGTACTCCTTGAAACATGTGATGTTCTCAGTTCCACACCCATCACTAGACGTAGGATTTGTCTTAGCCACAGATAGGATCTGATTTATTATGGATGGAAAGGGAGGTTTATTATGAATGGCTAACCAATCTTGGGTAGATCAATAACAAGCCATGATGGGAATGGGTAAGTTTATTATGGATGAATTGGTCGTGAGTGCGTGCAAAGTGAAGGATGAAATGGAATCCTAAAGGAGGGAGGAGCAATGTCTCTACACATGGCGCTGGTGACCCAGTTTTCACCATGGTACTTGCCCAGGGCGCCACCAAAGTGGTTTTCACCATTGGACGAAATTATTTCTCTTTACTTTTTTCAAATTTTCAATGTTTTTTGTGTCACAAGGTGCCTGTTTGCCAGGTTTTCACCAAGTAATGATTTATTCTGTTTTTATAATTTTTTTTGTACTTTTGAGATTTTTGAGATTTTTTTGTATTTTTGAATTAGGATATTCTGAAGAGCTGTGTGTAGAACCTGCGAAGGTGCATGCTATTGATAGGATCCTCAAAAGGTTCACCTTCTATAGTCGAGAGCTGATATGCCCCAGATCCATATACTACTGTAATGATGTAAGGACCAAGCCAATTTGGTTCGAACTTGCCCTTCTTCTCTTTGTCTTGCTGATTCTTGGGGTTTTCTCTGAGAACCAAATCACCTACCTCAAATGTACGAGGCTTGACATTGTGATTATAGCTGCGACTCATTCGTTGTTGGTAAGCCTTGAGATGATTAAAAGCAGTTTGTCTCCATTCATCCAGCAGTTCAAGTTCTTGTAAGCGAGAGACCCTACAGTCTTCATCACCGAGGATGTTTTGCAAAGAGACCCGTAAAGAGGGTAACTCGACCTCAATAGGCAAGATGGCTTCAGTGTCGTAGACAAGTGAATAGGGTGTAGCTCCTGTAGGTGTGCGAACACTTGTGCGATAGGCCCAAAGTACAGGATTAAGTTGGATATGCCAATTACGGCCAGTGTCGTCGACTGTCTTCTTAAGGATTTTAAGGATTGTTTTATTAGACGCCTCAGCTTGGCCATTACCTTGGGGGTAATATGGTGTGGAGAAATGATGGGAAATATGGAAGCGGTCATAGAGTTCATGAACATCCTAATTTTTGAAGGGACGCCCGTTATCAGTGATAATGGAAACAGGAATACCGTATCGGCAAATGATATAGTTAAGGATGAACATAGCAATCTATTTTCCAGTGACTTGTGTGAGAGACACGACTTCAATCCATTTTGTGAAATACTCTGTGGCAGTGATAATGAATTTATGACCATTAGAAGAAGGAGGGTGAATCTTGCCTATGAGATCGAGTCCCCACTGACAAAAGGGCCAAGGAGACACAAGTGGTTGTAGTTCTTGTGCTGGCGCATGTATGAGGTCTCCATGAATTTGACATTGCTTACATTTCTTGACAAATTGATATGAGTCTTTTTCCATATTAGGCCAGTAATCTCTAGTCCTAATGAGTTTCTTGGCCAAGGTAGGACAACTAGCATGTGGACCACATATCCCTTCATGTAGTTCATGTAACGCAATCTAAGCTTCGTTGCTTTCTAAACATCTAAGAAGAGTGCCATCTAGACCTCACTGGTATAGGATGAAGTTCCTGGATCTTCCACTGAACTGCAATCCGTAATCCAGTTGTTAATGCCTCATATTCCGCTATATTGTTAGTGCAAGGAAATGATAAGCGGTATGATTTTGGTATAGAGTCTTCTTGAGGAGTTATAAAGAGGATGCCAGCTCCTGCCCCATGCTATGTGTATGAGCCGTCAAAGTACAGTTGCCATGGCTTTGCATGTGACATTGTTAAAATGGATTCATCTGAAAATTTTGAACTTAGAGGAACATCATCAATCATGGGGGCATCTGCTAATTGATCTGTGATGGCTTGTCCTTTTATTGCTTTCCTGTCCACATACTTGATGTCGAATTCACTCAGGATCATTACCCATTTGGCTAGTCCTCCAGTAAGTGTTGCTTTATTGAGAAGGTATTTCAACGGATCTATCCTTGCAATCAACTTAGTCTTATGAGTGAGCATGTAATGTCGTAATTTCTGTGAAGCAAAGACCACGGTGAGACATGCACGCTCGATTGGTGTATAGTTTAGCTCATATCCCACCAATGTACAACTCATATAGTATACTGTCTTTTCCTTGCCCTCAGCAATTAGTTGTGCTAAGAGTGCCCCCAGTGCTGTTGGAGTAGCTGAGATGTATAGTAACAGAGGCTGATCTGGAACTGGTGGCATCAAAACTAGCGGATTCAGAAGATAATCTTTGAGCGTCTAAAAAGCCTGTTGATAGTTATCATCCCATTTGAATTTGATGTTTTTATGTAGCAGGTGCTGAAAAGGATTACACTCATCTGCAAGTTGTGCTATGAATCTTCGTATAGACTGGAGTCTTCCCTGTAAGGATCAAAGTTGACTGATATTTCTCGGTGGTGGCATTTCCAAGATGGCCTTGAATTTTGTCGAATCAGCTTCGATTCCTCTTTTGGACACAATGAATCCTAGGAGCTTCCCGAAGGTTACTCCAAAGACACATTTCTTAGGGTTTAATCTTACTTTGTAATTTTCCAACCGATCAAAGACAATTGAAAGTATGTCCAAATGTGTATCTCTGTCTATTGATTTACCCAAGAGATCGTCAACATAATCTTCCACGGTTACGTGCACGAGATCATGAAAGATAGTAGTCATGGCTTTTTGATATGCAGCATCTGCATTATTTAGCCCAAAGGACATGACATTCCAGCAGAAAGTTCCCCAAGGACAAGTGAATGATGTTTTGTGTTGATCCTCAGGTGCGATCCTTATTTGATTATAACTAGAAAATCCATCCATCAATGATAACATTTCATGACCTGCTGTGAGATCAACAATCAAGTCAATACTTGGTAATGGGAAGTCATCCTTTGGACAAGCTTTGTTGATGTCTCTGAAATCTGTACATATTCTGATGTTGCGATCTGGTTTACTGACAGGCACTAGATTAGAGATCCATTCAGGATAATCAATTGGGCGTATGAATCCGACATCCAATAATTTCTCAAGTTCTGTTTTGACTAGTAATGCCACTTATCGATGCATTTTTCTTAATTTTTGTTTCACTGGCTTTGCCCCCGGTTTGACTGTCAAATGATGCATTACCAAATCCGGATCTAGTCCCGGCATATCAACGTATGACCATGCAAAGTTGATTTGTCGTTCTTTGAAGAAACTTATGAATTTTGACCTTTCGGACTTTGTCAATGATTGAGCCAGGAATATGTTGTGTGGAACCTCTTATGTACCAATGTTTGTTTTGATAGTCTCTTCTACCAACATGGATGACTTTTCCTCATATGATGCTGGGAGAATGTCGAGCCTTCCATCTTCGGGTGCCTCAGAGAGGTTTTCGCCCTCAGATACGTCCTTTCTTTTTACTTTTTTGGGGTCAGATAGCACCACAGTGTGGTTTTCGCCATAAGACCCTTGGTTTGTTCTTATTTTCACATTTTTGCGATTGGAAGGTCTGACACCCTCACCAAAATATGCCATGTTGTTGAGTTCTATAGTGTATCCCGCTTTATGGTCCCCAGGGGGAAGATCATTTTGTATGCGAAGATAGTCAATAACAGCTTCATCATTTTGGAATGTATCAAATTGCGCTAGTCCTTCATGATCCTAGTCAATGAGTTGATGGTGAACAAGGGGAAGGCCTTTAATGTCTTCAAAGTTTGCGGGGTTAAGAGTGAAGATGCAGTTATATTCAGGTATGTCAAGGTAATTATTGAGGTCATCGATGGCACTCTCCTCATCAGTTTCGAAATCCAAATTGTCATCACTAGTAGCGCATTCTGGGACAGGTGTTCTCATCCTATGTGATTTCAACCTAGAACCTTGAGACAAAGACTGTGTGGAATCTTCATGGGTTGTTCCTTGACCAACTCTAAACTTTTTATAAAATTCCTCTTCTTCTGTGGGTTCATCTGGCTCTTTGCATGTCTTGGTGAGCTCGTAGTCACTAGAGGATTTGTCTGAACCCCATTCCCATTCGTTGGAGTCTGTGGAATAGCGATCCTCTTGTTGAATTTTGGCAACTTTGATTTGTAATGCTTCTTTTGTCCTTTTAGTGTGGACCTTGGAAGTCAGAAAACCAAGTCCCTTCGAGCGTTCCTTTTTGAAAGTCAATTCAGGTTGTAAAGGTTCAATGATGCCTTCCTTTCGTAACCCAAGAGGGCTTTTTCCATCATACCCGAATTTTTGTAGAATCTTGAAGCCTTTGCCATATTTCTCACAGGGTATATTGATGTGATCTTGTGTGTCATCTTCAATGTCTTTGCAGAGCATTTTGTATAAGCCTTCCTCTTCCAGTTCGCCCCATCTTTGAAAGGTAGTAGGGTCCCATTTGAGTACCATGACGGATATTTGCTTGTTAGGATGTGGTATTCCATATTCTTTTGGGGAACTCATGACTTGTCGTAAGTACATGGTTTGATTTAAAGTGTATTCTCCCATGCCTTTGTCCTAAAATTTGCCTTTAAGCTCACCTTGCTTTGATGTCGAAGGTTTCAATGACTCAGGATCAATGTATGCCGAAGAAGGAACAGCTTCGCGATTACTGGGAATGATGGTCTCAGTTTTTGATCTCAGGTTATTGCAGTATATGAACAGGTTAGGATCACCGTTAACTGTTACTTCTACTCCATTGTGAGGAAACTTAATGCATTGGTGATATGTCGATGGGACTGCCCTCATTTCATGAATCCAAGGATATCCTAGCAATATATTATAAGTGAGATCTAGATCCAAGACTTGACAAACCACATCCTTTGTAACTGACCCAACTCTGAGAGGTAAGGTGACTGTGCCCTTGGATGAGCGCTCTTCATCATCATATGCCTTGATGGTGATTTGATTTGTTGAATTCACAGCTTTATCAGAATATCCCAATTGTTTAATTGTGTTCAATGTACAAATGTTTAGACCAGCTCCTCCATCTATCAGGACTTGCTTTATTCTATGTTTGTGTATGAAGGCTTCAACATGTAGTGGTGCATTATGTGGCTGACTTACAGAGGAGTCATCGACTTCTGTGAAGGTAAGGGAATGTGGAATGGAAAGGTATCCCACCATGGCTTGAAACTAGTCCACGTTCAGATCAGTAGGAACGACAATGTCTCTCAAGATTTTGTCAAGAATAGCTTTATGAGCGGGGGATATACGTAAGAGCTCAAGGATGGAGATGAGTGCGGGTGTCTTCCCTAACTGTTCTACAAGGTCATACTCAGGTTTGGTTGATGAAGAAGCGATGTTTTTAGTGGAGGCACCTTGCAAAGTGATTTTACCTCAACGGGTTGTAACATGACATTCAGAGGTAGGTTCGGAAGAAGATCCAACACCTTTTAGGACAATCTTAGGTCTCTGAGTAGAATTCTCAGGAGTTTTGTCCTTGATGATAATAGTAGAGACATAATTGTCCATCGAGATGTGATTGATAGTTGAATCATAGTTATAAGATGCTCTGGTATAGTTGGTTTGATCATTTGTGGCTTTAGCTTTTCCCTTGTCATGTTTTGGGAATGGTTCCTTAAACATCTCATGTTCTTGATTGGATGAGTGTCCTTCAATCTCAATGTCACCTCTATCAATGAGATCCTGTACGATGTTCTTCAGCCGATGACAATTTCCTATCTTATGACCCTTGCTCTTATGAAATTCACAATACTCATCATCATTCCACCAATTTGGTTTAACCTTTGGTTCATATGGAGGAAAATCTGGAACTGTGATTACCTTGTTCGCCACTAGCTTTTTGAAAACTGACTCAAGTGGTTCTCCTAATGGAGTGTACTTCCTTCGTGATCTAGAAGTTGTTTGAGTATTCACTTGATTGTTTGTAGAACTTGATCCCGAAAAGATGAATTTGGGTCGCACTGTATTGGCATCAACAACACCATCATTGACTGTGTTCTTGTTTTTATTCCAAAATCTTGACTTGTCTTTTCTTTTAAAGTCATCTCTGTTCTCCTTAAATATCTTAATGACTCCTTGCTCAATTAGGACCTTTTCTGTTGCTAAGCCTTTTTCAATAACGTCCCTAAAGGTGGACAAACAAGCTTTCCTTAGATCATAGCCAATGTCTTTGTTAACGTTTTGTGTGAACATCTCTACCATTTGTTTTTGTGGAATTTCACAAGAGCATCTACTAGCTAGATTCCTCCATCTTTGTAAAAATGATGCAAAGGACTCTCCCTCTTTTTTCTTGGTGTTGCATAAAGTAGTGACTGATATGTCTATCTCTATATTGTAGGATAAATGTTGAATAAATGCCTCTGCTAAGTCACCCCATGACTTAATACTAGGTGGGAGTTGGGAGAACCATTCCATAGCTTGATCACCTAAGCTTTGTGGGAATAATCTCATCAAATATGTCTCTTCCGAAGATACTTCAATGCAAGTTCTGAAAAACTGTCTTATGTGTGCCTCAGGATCCCCTTTTCCTCTATACTTATCAAATTTAGGCATCACAAAGTGTGTAGGAAATGGAGGCATTAGAATGCTCTTGTCGAATGGATAAGGACATATGTCTCTCATTGTGTATGTTGGCTTCGGTGTACTTATGTCCTCCATTTTCTTTTGTAAGTCCCTGATTTGTTGCTCTAAATTGCTCTTAGGTGGAGATCGACTTCTTGGACCATACCCCATGCTCGAGGCACCAATTGGAGGAGAAGCATGTTGCATATATGGATGATATTGATCATACACATGTTCATATGGAGGAGGTCTATAGTGATGCTGCATATATGGACCACTTGGTATAGATTCATGTTGAGGAACGAAATATCTATTTTGTCCATGCATACCATACTCTACAGGCATGTCATGTTCTAATGTGTTGTCCCCAAATTTGACACGGGGTTTCCTTGTGTCCAAATTTTGAGCATGCCTTTGAATATCCAATTGCTTTAGTGGTTGATCCTTAGCATTTGTATGTGATTGAGCATATCTTTCTGCATAAGACTTCCATAATGGTCTGCGAAGGTGAGTATCATATGCTTGACCATGTGTATGTGGGACCTTTGATTATTGAAACAAAGATGATGGTGATTTAGGCACAAGATGTGGTCCTTTAATTCCTCCACTATTAGGCCTCCTCTGATCCATGTTGGAGTGAGTTTGTTGCAAAGGTTGATTTTCCATTATTTGAGACATATCAAAATCATGAGGTATTTTGGCTCCACTTTATGTCATCATTTATAAGAAGTATTGTCTATCTCTCCTCATTATTTCCTCAATCAGTCGATTGAAGCGGGGGTCCATAATGGATTCTTCCACATCTGCTGAATGTACTGAAAAGTTGTCCATATTATCATTGTGTGTATCATTGTTGTTTGTAGTGTCCATGTTCTCAACATTTGGAATGTTTCTATAGGTATCCATGTCAGTTAATGTGTTATGATCAGTATTGAAAAATACATCATTGTCATACTCATAAGAACTCATGTTTGCGGACTCTTGAGCCTCTTTAGTTTCTCTCCTAGATTTTTGAAGACGAGTTTCAACCATGAACTAGGTATTGACTAAGATGTGTGAGACTAGATGAAAATGGAAAAAGTATGGAAGACCAAGAGTTGGATGGAGTGTAAATGAATCTGAGGTGTACTTGCAATGTCCAAAGTGTAAGACCAAGTATGTATGTAGTAGAGTAGGTGTGACTTCCAAAAAGAGGATAGTTTCTCTTGATGAGGTAAGTTGACCTTGACTCTAAGTAAGACCAAATGAGACCCAAAGGTGATAGACCTTGATGAGGGACCACTTAGCAAAGTGTTGTTGTATGTAGTGTGTTGACAAAGTATGATGAGGACAAGCAAGTGACCTTTTGACTCAAGTTTAGACAAGTGTGAATGTAAAGCAAGATGTGAAGCAATGATGGACTGTGTGAGACCCAAAGACAAGTTGAATGCTAGATGAAAACCTGGAGAAACAACCTAGGAAGCTCAAGAATTCCAAAATTGATTGCTCTTGTTTGTTGGACTGTAAAATTTTTACAATTTGTGAAGTTGTTGGTTGTGACCAAATCTGAATGTTTGACTATTTTTCGTGACAAGAGGACACAATGTTGATG
The DNA here is from genome assembly GCF_030272615.1 of Cryptomeria japonica. Classification (NCBI taxonomy): domain Eukaryota; kingdom Viridiplantae; phylum Streptophyta; class Pinopsida; order Cupressales; family Cupressaceae; genus Cryptomeria; species Cryptomeria japonica. The sequence continues at coordinate 716,940,127 of NC_081405.1, read as the reverse complement.
AGGACTCAATGTTTGCAAGTGTTTAGACTAACAATGACTCCAAGAAAAGTGTGTTGTTTGATGTAAAATTGTTTTGCATACACTTGAAGACACAAAAGACGCAATGTTTTGCTATTTGGTCTTGAATATTTGGATGTTTAAAATAAGTCAAACACAATTCTTATGGCTGGCCAAGACAATAGTTGTTGATCCCACATGGGGTTTTACCCTCGAGGCTACGCTATTCAGAGCGGATACTTAGATGCTTGACCTTACTGGCTCCACCCTCGGCACTCACTTCTCGGGTCAGCCAAGCATTAGTCCCCACAAAAACTCTCTGTGGCGAACTTTGTATTTCTACTAAGAACCGTATGTGTGTGGGCCGCTACTAGAGGTCCGACCTCCTGCCCCAACAACTAGAAGGATTTGGGCTTCTAAAACTAAAAGGTGTTAGTAAGGGCATTCGCTCGTGTGGCCATACATGTGGCACTTTCAGCTCTGTAAATACAGAAGGCTCCCAACCGGTAGGGGTTACGCCCTACAACTGATCAAATAAATTTGATCAAACGGGTTTATGGGGAGACATAGTGTCGATATGAACTAATCAACACACGTTATTCATAGTTTTCACCATGAATACAGTTATTTATAGTGGTTTGGAAGAAAATGGCTTTTCTTTTGCTACCACTTGGGTCGTTCTCTTCTCACTAGTAGTTCTAATGACCACATGGGAAGATAGGCCATCTAAAGATTAAACAAAAAGAGCCTATTGCTCAAGACACAAAAGACAATGATTCAATTTTAGTGCACCAATTGAAGTGTTTGCTAGTCTATGAAAACAAGGCACACAATAAAAATCCAAAAACCCTTGCCAAGGACCTGCAATAAATATTTATTAGTAGTTTGGATTGTTTCAAATGATCACCCCTTCCTGCAAGCACACAAGTTAGGTAAATTTTAGATCTAAAAGACTTTGTGAAATAGGGGCCTTCAACAATGCATTTTGTAGACCAATTCAAATATCTGATTCATCATAAAAAAATCCACCTGTAAAATTTCAAGAGATTTCCAGAAATGTAAGAAAATCCAAAATTTTTGCTAATTTGCTTCAAAAATTAATTTTTTATGAAAAATCATATAAAATGCAAAATCAATCCAAAAAATCTGAAATTTATATTGGAGAGTCCTGATGGTCTTCCAAACCTACATAAAAAAAATTCTACAACAAATCTAAGTAGTTTGTGAGATATGAGTAAACTAATGCAAAACCCTAATTTTCAAATATCTGATTTTTGAGGAATGATTTTGCATCAAATTTAAAATCACAAAGAATATATCCTTTGTATAATTCTAAGAGATTTCCAAAAATGTAAGAAAATCCAAAAAATTCTCTCATTTTCTCTCAAAATTAATTTTTTATGAAAAATAATAAAAAATTCATATAAATTGAAACATTGATCCAAAAAATTTGAAATTTTTATTGAATCCTTTTGATACTTCTCTTGACCTGTAAAAAAAATTTGATGCCAAAATTTGAATTCGTTTGTGAGATCTGATCAAAATAAGGAAAAACCTTAATTTTTAAAGATCTGATTTTTAGGAAAATATTTTGCATAAAAATTAAAATCACAAAAAATAGATCCTGTGTATAATTATGAGAGATTTCCAAAAATGTAAGAAAATCCAAAAAATTCTCTCATTTGCTCTCAAAATTAATTTTTTATGAAAAATCATAAAAAATTCATAAAAAATGAAAATGTGCTCCAAAAAATCTGAATTTTGTATTGAGAGGTCCTGATATTTTATTCAACCTACAAAAAAAATTTGGTGCAAAATTTCTTAGCCGTTTATGAGATATGATCAAATCTCTCCAAGATCTTGATTTTTGGTCCAAAACCCTAACTGCACAAGGTTATTCTCCAAATTGTTTTACAAAACAGCAATATAGGGTTAGAAAAATCTACAAAAAATACAGATCTAACAAAAATCCATGTCCCACGGGACATGCCAAAATGTATATGGTGAAAATGGATAACAATAATAACAAAATTGAAAGGCTAAATGAATTCAACCACCAAACCCTAGCCTAACAACAACAAAGATCCACCATAACATATGAAGATTACTTAAGACAATGCAAATAAAATGAAATCACAAAGATTATATCATCACATGTTCAATAAGGTTTTGATCTCCATTGATCTTGCTTGATATATTTGTTCTCAGATTTTATGTGCATAAGAGCTCAACAAAGAACGAAATGTGGTTGCAAGTAGGATCGTAGTGTAGTCAAGTCTTTAAGATCATTCATTAGGGTTTGATAATGAAAGAAGCATCTCCTTATATAGAAGACACAATATGAAATGGAGGGATAAGATTGAGAGGTGTAAAAGGAGGTCGACTATGATTAGAGGGTAGGTAGAAGAAATAATAAAATAATGAAAGAGGTAGATAGTGTAGGAATTAATAGATGAATGACATGTGTCATGGGTAGAAAAAGGCTAATGAATTAATTAAATAAATAAAGATTTATTTAATTAATAGAAGAATTAGGCTTAGATAATTAAATAAATAAAATATTTATTTAATTAGACATGACAATTTTGGGTGTCTACACTATGCTATTGATACTAAAATGATTTAGTTTAACCAAAATGACAATATATGAGTTGATTATGCTAAAATGCTCTCTCAAAATGCCTATAGCTTAAATGCATACAAATTTTCAGGATCTAGATTATGGAGAAATGGACTCTATTTATAGGAAAAATGGAACAATGGATGGTTGAGATTGAATAATCTCAACAAGGGTCAGGATTGAATGATTTGAAATCCATGTGAGGACTTTCAATCCAATTTCAAGATAACAAGTGTTAATGTGAGACAGGTTGAGAGGAGAGGGAATAAGCATTAAATGTTTGTCATGACCTTGGGAGTTAAGGTCAAGGTTAGTTGAATGAATAAACTCTTTATTTAAAGAATAAAGCTTTTATCCAATGGATAAACTCTTGTGCAAAGACAAAAGGGATAAATATGGTCAAAGTAATAAATGCTTGATGAGACACATGAGTGCAAGTTGAAATACCATAAATGGTTATGTAAGAGCCATTAATGGTCATGTAAGAGCCATTAGTGGTTTTGGAAGACTTTGGAGATTAAATTGTTGAACACATAAAGCATTAAATGCTTATCAAAGACTTTGAAGTCTTTGATAAGTGACTTAAAGTTGCTTAGGAATGTGACAATAATTAGGGAATGGATTAGGCTAATTAGGAAGGGGTTAGAAGAATCTAGAAGGGGTTTAGAAATGCAAGTGGATTTGGTGGGCGAGGGAAAATAGGATTTTAATTAAAATAAAATTAGTTTATTTCAATAAATGTGTGCAAGTTGCATTTGTAGGAAAATGCAAGTGGGGGGGGATAAATGATTTAAATAAATGTTTTATTTAATTTATTTGAAAAAGGAAAAGGGAGATTTTAATTAAATAAATAGATTTTATTCATTTAATTGATTGTGAATTTGGTTTAATGAATTAATTAAAATAAATAATTAACAGGAGAATGTTTGAAGATGAATTAATTAAATGTTAATTTAATTAACTGATGGCTAGTGCGATTTTTAATTAAATAAATAGCAAATATTCATTTAATTAGAATGGACAGATTTGTGTGACTACATTTGCCTCTCTTTGAGACGGTGCGGTTTATTGCGTCGTTTCAAAGAAAGAAAAATAGGTGTGAAGAAATATGCCCCATAAATGTTAATTTAGTGGGTGGTATGCCCCCTCGAGAGATGAGCCGAATTTTTTTGAAAAATCGAGTGATTTCTCGAAAAAGAATGAAAATTGGCAGGGGAGATAGAATAGAAGAAATTAGAACTAATGGTGAAAGAATGGAAGAAAACAGAGTGAATACAGAGAAATATCAAGCCAGTGAGTACCCTTAGGTTATGCAAGAGATATTGTGCAAATGTGGTGTTGTGCTTTCAAGTGATGCTATACAATTCATCAAAATTGGTTGGACAAACTGGTGCAATTGGTTTAATTGCCCCGGTCGAGTCAAAGAATGATAGTTGATGTCAGTTGGTCTCTTGGACAGGATAAAGTCTGAGTAAGTGAATCAAAGTGACCTGATGGTGACTTAGACAATTGATGTAATTGTCCGATGAAGTCAAGGTATATGAAGCAAAATACTCATTGAGACTTAAACAATTGATGTAATTGTCCATTGGATTGTGTTTGATTGGTTGATCAATTGATAGTGTGTATGTGGGATGGATGGTTGTGGTGAATCATAGCAGCCCCGTTGAGACCAGGTCATTATGATAAATGTCTGATGTAGTCTAAGATTACCATGATCGATTACCTGTTGAGACCCGAAGATACTTGATCAGAGTATCTGTTGATAGTCTAGGTGTGCGTGAGTCGATGTGCCTGTGCAAATAGAGTAACTGGCTTGATTTATAGGATGACTTATGATGGGAAATGCAGTCCCTCCTATTAGAGATGGATGGTGATGAACGTGGCTTGATTGGATTGATGAGAAACAATGTAGGGTATGTGACGTTGATTATCGAGATGGGGAGGGTGGGGGGTTCAATGTTAGATAGAAGAAATGGAGGACCTATGACTCATTCCTATGGAAGAAGAGGAAAAATAGAGTATGCATTGTCATTTCTATGTATGCATGATATGCTTCTATTATGAATGTATGGGTGGGTGGAATGCAACGGAATGCAACATATAAACAAATGAGATGAAATGGTGACCCATAGTGCTCTATTTTCATCACTAAGCTTTAAAATGTTGTAAGAAAATACAAACAACTTGACATGATGGTTCAAGATGACCTGAATATTCCTTTCATGGATTTGATATAACAAGTTAATACAAGCAACTTGATATAATGGATCAAGTTGACCTGAGTATTGCTTGCGGAACAGACAAGGATCATCTCTGTTCATGCATGACTTGGATCGTCCTCCTTGATCTTGAATTGATCATATCCTGAGACAAGTTCACACCTTAATAAGAGATAAAACCTTTATCCAATTGGATGAGGTAGGAGGAACCAAAGAAAGAGCATTCGTACCTGCAAACAAACAACATATACATAAAGAATAAAGAATATGAATCCTTGGTAATGGTTCATGCTCATATGGTCAAGGTATACGTAGTAGTCAGCAAGCCGTAATGATTTATGACTGCATTTTGCATAAGATCACGTAGCTTAGTGAACTTCCCACGTAGACACCATTAGAACATGCCCCAGAACTTCATCGGAATAATGCACAAATGAGACACGAACAATGCTATAGGAACCTGATACAGATAAACGAATGAATTACTCACAAATCAACCAAGTATTTGATAGCTTAACACATAATTTTCTTGTTAAAGAAAACATCATTTTGTTTTTGTTTTGGTAAGGAAGGATGCATCCTTGTTGAAGACAGTTTTGAGTGTTGATGTTGATTGTTTGGTCAATTTTGGAGAAGTGATCATCATGCGAGTATTTTTTCAATGCTTGTTTGGTATCTGCTTGGATGAGTATGTACAAGGGGGGGGGCATGTTTTTGTTTTGATTTTTTTTATGTTTTTTGATGTTTTTTGGAGTTTGTGATGATTGTTTTTGGTTTTTTGTGAGATAGTTTTCCAATGTGTTTTGGTATTTTATGAAATAGTTTTGAATGAAGAACTTAATAAATTACAAGACAATGTAGAATCCACTTCTATCAATAGGTTAAGGGCATTGCCCCCAATTTAAACATGACTATGAAAAAGTGAGATGCAAGACGCATGCAGTACTTTCTTGATTGCAGATTTATAGCAAGCCATGGTTTTGGACGAATGGATGTATGTATGAAGTAGATGTGATCGTAACAAGTCTGAAAGACAATGGAGCCATAACCTTTACGAGTGGCGCTTGTTTGCCAGGTTTTCATCATCGTACTTACCCAAGGTGCCACCGGAGTGGTTGTTCACCGTTTGGATGCATGATTTTTCTCTTACTCTTTTTAGTGTTTTTGTATTTTCTTCAGGTCATTTATCTGAATGTTTTTGGTATTTTTGCCAGTATATATGGGAGTCTGATGCTCTGTACAACTTTTTGGGTGTAAAACCATTTGAGGTGCATGTTGTTGATCAGATCTGCTAACGGTTCTCCTTCTGACGTAGCCAACTGATATGCCCCGGACCCAAATACAACAGTGACAACATATGGGCCCAGCCAATTTGATTCAAACTTTCCTTGATGTTCTTAGTTGGGTTGGTTACGAGGATTTTCTCAAAGAATAAGATCACCTACCTCGAATGTACGAGGCTTAACTTGATGATTATAACTTCTGCTCATGCGCTGCTGATAGGCTTTGAGGTGATTGTATGCAGCTTGTCACTTCTCATCAAGTAGCTCTAAGTCCTGAAGACGGGATACTCTATATGCTTCATCATCGATGAGATTGTGCAAGGAAACCCGTAGTGATGGTATCTCAACTTCAATAGGTAAAATAACTTTTACACCATAGACTAATGAGCATGGAGTTGTGCCTGTAGGGGTTCAAATGCTAGTTTGATGTGCCCATAGTGCTGGATTCAATTGAACGTGCCAAACACGACTGACATCATTGACTGTCTTCTTTAGGATTCTTAATATGTTCTTGTTTGATCCTTCGACCTGACCATTGCCTTGTGGGTAATAGGGAGTGGAAAAGCGGTGTTGGATGTGAAAATTCTCGCAGAGTTCACAGACATCTTGATTTTTGAAAGGAAGATCGTTATCTGTGATGATAAACATGGGTACACCATACCGGTAGATGATGTAATTGAGGATGAACGAGGCGATCTTCTTGCCGGTAACTTGGGTAAGTGGAACAACTTCGATCCACTTTGTGAAATATTTGGTGGCGGTAATAATGAATTTATGGCCATTGGATGAAGATAGATGGATTTTACCCACAAGGTCAAGGCCCCATTGACAAAAAGGCCATGGTGTTGTGAATGGTTGCAATTCTTGTGCCAATGCATGTATTAGGTCTCCATGAACTTGGCATTTCTTGCACTTCCTGACAAAGTAGTAGGAGTCTTTTTCCATAGATGGCCAATAGTATCCATTGTGCAGGAGTTTCTTGGCTAGTGACGGACCGCTTGCATGAGTTCCACAAATTCCTTCATGTACCTCTTCCAAGGCCTTTGTTATCTCATCTTGTTCCAGACATCGAAGGAGAGTACCATCAAGACTGCATCGGTATAGGGTTTCGGCGATAATGGTATATCGAGCGGTTTGGCAAATGAAGGTTTTACGTTAGTTATTCGATTGGTTAGGAGGAAGGGTGTGATCGTGGAGATAGGTGTAAAACTCACCGTACCATGGGGATTCATAACCAACAAGGTGACATATCATCTCAGATTTGGGGATATCATAAGTAGGGATCCAAAGCTGTTCTACCAAGAACTCGTAGCGTGTTGAATTCTGTGGAAGATCTAGGAGAGATGCAATGGTAGCCATAGCATCAGCAGCTCGATTCTGATCTCTGGGTATTTGCTCAAAGGTAATTGTAGTAAATGAGGCCTTTAGACTGTCCACCATTTTCTTGTATGGCATGAATTTATCATCCTTGGTATGATCTTCATCTATTGCTTGTCAAATGACTAGTTGTGAGTCTCCATATACTTGTAGTTCCTGTAATTTCCATTGTATGGCTAGCCCGAGTCCTGTGATCAAGGCCTCATACTCTGCTATGTTATTTGTGCATGGAAATGTGAGTCTGTAAGACTTCGAGATGCTATCACCTTGAGGTGTGATAAACAGAATGCCTGCCCCCGAGCCATGCCTAGTGTATGAACCATCAAAGTATAGTTTCCATGGTTGTGCTGTTGTGAGCACGAATATCTCTTCATCTGGAAAATTGGAAATGAGAGGATGATCGCCTATGAGTGGTGCCTCGGCCAACTGATCTGTAATAACTTGTCCTTTGATAGCCTTATGGTCCACATACTCGATGTCAAATTCACTTAGAATCATCACCCATTTGGCCAAGTGGCTTGTTAATGCTGCTTTGCTGAGTAAATACTTGAGTGGATCAATCTTGGCAATGAGTTGTACCTTGTGTGTTAATAGATAGTGTCTTAGTTTTGTGGCTACCAGGATTACTGCTAGGCAAGCTCGCTCAATAGGTGTGTAATTGAGTTCATAGCCCACCAGTGTGTGAGAGATGTAGTAAATGACACACTCTTTCCCTTCTGCATTATGTTGTGCCAATAGTACCCCCAATGCTGTACTTGTTGCTGATCTATAGAGTAACAAAGGTCTACTTGGATCTGGTGGTATCAACAATGGTGTATTCATGAGATAGTCTTTAAGCATCTGGAATGCTTGTTGACATCTTGCATCCCATTGAAAGCGGATGTTTTTGTGTAGCAGGTGTGTGAATGGGTGACACTTATCTACTAGTTGTGCAATGAATCTACGGATGGATTGTAGTCGTCCTTGTAATGTCCTTAGCTGACTGATATTCTTTGGTGGTGGCATGTCCATGATTGCTTTGACCTTTGCTGGATCGACCTCAATACCTTTGCTTGAGATAATGTATCCTAGAAGCTTCCTTGAGGTTACTCCAAAAACACATTTCTTTGGGTTGAGTCGAACATGATATTGTTCCAGTTTATCAAAGATTTTATCTAATATGTCGAGATGACCTTCTCTGGTGAGTGATTTTGCTAGTAAGCCATCAACATAATCTTCCATCATAGTATGCATCATGTCATGGAAGATGGTAGTCATTGCTCATTGATAGGTTGCTCCTGCATTCTTTAGACCGAAAGAGATTACATTCCAGTAGTATGTGCCCCATGGACATGTGAAGGCTATCTTATGTTGATCCTCTGGTGCGATCTTTATCTAATTATACCCTGAAAAGCCATCCATGAGTGAAAGCATGGCATGTCCTGCTGTCAAATCTACTATGATGTCGATATTTGGTAGGGGGAAGTCATCCTTAGGACATGCCTTATTCAAATCTTCCAAGTCAGTACAAATACATATGCCCCCATTTGGTTTGCCGACAGGCACAATATTGGATATCCAATCTGCATAATCAATTGGTCTAATGAAACCAACATCTAGGAGTTTCTTGAGTTCTGCTTTGACTAGTATTGCAATATGAGGATGCATGTTGCGAAGCTTCTGCTTGACAGGTTTGGCTCCTTTTGCTACGGTGAGGTGATGCATGACTAAATCTGGATCAAGACCAGGCATGTCTGCATATGACCATGCAAAGTTGATCTGACACTTTTGAAAGAACTCTACAAATTTAGGTTGTTCCTCTAGAGTTAGAAGAGATGCCAAATGTATGAGGTGAGGAGTTTCAGGGGTCCCCACATTGTATTCTTTGGTTTCCTCGATGAGAATCGTTGATTGTTCTCGTTGTGTGCTACAGGGAAGGATGTCAAACCTTTCATCCTCAGGCACCTCAGAGAGGTTTTCACTGTTGGATACGCTCTTTCTTTTTATTTTTATGGGATCAAATAGTGCCACGGTGTGGTTTTCACTGGAAGATCCATGTTTTATTGTTATATTTTTGCAGCTGAAAGGTTTGGCATCCACCCCGAAGTATGCTGCACTATTAAGTTCTATGGCGAATCCAACTTTGTGATCCCCTCTTGGTAGGTTATCCTTTAACTCCAAAAAGTCAATGATGGCCTAATCGTTTTGGAAGAGGTCAAGACATGGGGGATTTGGTTGGTTCCATTTGATGAGTTTAGGATGGATAATGGGCATTATTTCATCGATTAGGTTAAGTTCGTTAGATGTATCAGTGAGGGTTAAGACATTATGGTGAAGGTCATTGATGGTACTCTCCCTGTCAGAATCAGGCATAGGATGTGACGTAGGATCTGTGGAAGAAGTTTCCAGCTCAGGAACCCAAGAGGTCTTTATCTGTGCTTCTCCGTAAATAGGGATGTCTTTGTGAGGTAGAGGTATTGATGCGTCTTCCTCATCTAAAGTATTAAGCTGAATGGAATCAAATTCCCATTCATGTGAGTTGGTCTCTGAATCACTTTCCAGCATCCGATTACCATACCATACTGGGATGTCCTTTGTGTTAAATACTGCAGGTGTGATCGGTTGATGTACCTTTGTAGATGAAATGATTAGTGCTGCAGGAAGGATGATGGGGATCAAAGAATCTGATACGGGTCGTATCGGTAGTGTTGACTCAATTGCTTCTGTTGGAACTACTGGTGTTGTAGATGGTGCTGCGGGTTCTGATACAGTTGCTACTGCTAATTGTGCTATTGATGTTATTGCTACTGCTGATGGGATTACTGGTTTGTTTGGTGGGATGATTGGCATTGTAGATGGTCGTGTTGGGATTTTGAGCCTCGGTGGGGTAGTTGCGATGGTGTTTTAATGTTGCTTTGATAATGAAAGGTGTCCTCTTTGCAATAGGCTAATATAGCGGTTTGCTGGGTTTTCCTTTGAATCTGAGCTTAGGAAAGATCGCATTTTCAAAGCCTAGGCCTGTATTATCTTTGGGCTTTAATTCTGGCAGCAGTGGTTCATGTCTTCCTTGTTTGCAAGATCCCAAAGCACTCTGACCATCATAACCCATTCTTTGTATAATGAGGAGGCCTTTGCCATATTGATCCGTGGGAAGTGTAGCTTGCGGCATATCAGTGGTGAATGGATCTTTATAGATCCATTCCGCTAAGTCCTCATCTTTGGTTTCTTCTTCTTGACTCTTCCAAAAGATGAAAGGCATCAAAGCACATGCTGGTGTGATCAGTGGTTGTTGAAGTAACTATTGTGGTTTGCCATGTGTTATAGGAGAAGTGGGCATTTGTCCCACACAAAAGAGTTGACTTAAGTTGTATTCCCCAGGACCTTCCTCTGTTATTTTCATCTTAAGCTTTTCTTGCTTGGGTATAGGGGTGTTTGAACTGGTAAGAGAGGCTAGACTTATATATGATGTGGAGGAAATGGCTTCTCTATTGTTAGGAACGGTAATCTCTGGTTGATGACTAATATTATGACAATATGCAAAGGGATTTGCATCGCCCAATATTTGATCTCTACACCGTTATGTGGGAACTTGATACATTGATGGTAGGTAGATGGAACGACTTACATGGCATGTATCCAAGGTCTTCCTAACAATAGATTGTATGGCAGAGGAAGGTCCAGAACCTGACAGATGATATGCTTCACCACAGGGCCCACTCGGATAGGTAGTACCACAGCTCCTTTGGATGAACGCTTTGCATCATCATAAGTTTTGATTGTGATCTTCTTGTGAGGATCCACTGATTCTATTGCATATCCCAATGTTGTGACCAACTATAGTGTACAAATATTCAGGCCTCCCCCATTATTGATCAAAACTTGCTTGATCCTATGCTGGTTGATAAATCCTTCAATGTGTAGTGAGGCGTTATGAGGTTGCTGGAAGGAAGAGTTGTCACTTACTGAAAAAGTGAGACAAGGTGATGACTTTAGACTTCCAACCATGGCTTGAAATTAGTCTGTATTCAGGTTTGCAGGAACTGACGCCTCTTGGAGAGCTTGATCCAAGATTGTTTTATGAGATGGAGATAGGCGCAATAGCTCTAAAATGGATATAAGCGCAGGCATATTGTCTAATTGTTCCACAAGATTGTACTACTTTGGTATGGAGGTGGTGCCTTGTGGAGCTGCATTTATGGTAACCTTGCCGCGACGTGTAACAACATTGCAATTGGAGCTGGGATTTTTGATGGTTATAGTTGCAATTTGTTCACTGGCATCATACAAGTGATTTATAGTATAATTATACGTAGCCTGTGTATAATCAGTGGTATCAGTGCCTCTCCTGGAAGTGGAAGGACCCCTTTGATCTTGTGATGGAAGTGGATTTTTGAACATCAGATGATCATTGTTTGTTGTTTTTGGGTCATGCCCTTCGATTTCAATTTCACCTCGATCAATAAGATCCTGCATAAGATCTTTCAATCTGTGACAATTACTTGTCTTGTGTCCTCTCCCTTGATGGAAATCACAATGTTCAGTATCCCTCCACCATGCAGGTTTGACTTGAGGTTCATAGTTTGATGTTTTAGGTAGAGTTACCAAATTTTGAGAAACCAGTTGTCGCAACACTGTTTCGTTGGGTTCCCCTAAGGGAGTGTATGTTCGTTTTTGTTTTTGTTGACGAGGTCTGGGTTCGTCATGAGATGTGATGCGACCCTGATTTGAAGGAACATTTGTGTTAGTCTAAGGTGGGGGATTCTATCCTGCAAATCGAACCACAGGTTGTGTACTTTTGATAGTTCTGACATCCACAACCCCATCGTTGACGATATTTTTGTTTTTCTTCCAGAAGCTTGGTTTGTCACTATTGAAGCATGGGTGAGGACCATCCTTTGGTTCATTATAGATTTTGATAAGTCCTTTTTTGATGAGGGTCCGCTCACATTTCAAGCCCTTGGTGATCATGCCATTAAAAAAGTCCGTGTCTTTGACATCCAGGTGAAATTCCATTTCTTCATTTAAGTTGGAAATAAATATTTCCACTAGTTCTTGTTCAGGTAACTAAAGAGAATGTCTGCTAGACATTTGACGCCATCGTTGCAGGAATACTGAGAACAGTTCACCTGGTTTTTGTTTAGTGTTACACAGATCAGCCATGGTGATGTCACGTTCAATGTTATGAGAGTAATGTGCCAAGAACTTCTGAATTAGCTCTTCAAAGGTCCTAATGCCACCTGGTAGTTGGGAAAAACATGATGTGGTTGTTCCTCCCAAGCTTTGGGGAAAAAGTCATATTAGGTATGTGTCCTCATATGCCACTTCGAGGCAAGTTGAATGAAATTCTTTGACATGATCGTGAGGATCTCCCTTTCCTCTATATTTTTTGAATTTGGGTGTTTCGAATCCCCGTGGAAAGGGTGGCATATAAAGATTTCTATCAAAGGGATAGGGACATATGTCTTTGAGTGAGAATTGGTTGGTTTTTACAACACTGTGAAGTTGTTGGGCAAGATTTTCAACTTGTTGCCGCAACATCTCCATTTCATTTGGAGGAGGAGGTGGTGGGTTACCTCGAGGAATGTTATATCTGATGGGATCTCTACCTCTTTCTTCTTCATGGCGACTTTGTCATTCTAATTCTTGTCTTAATTGAGCAAGATCAAAGTCAGAGGGGAGCTTGGCTCCTTCTTGAGCGAGCTTTAAAAAGTGAGCATTTGCATTGCTCTTGAGTATTTCGTCAAAAAGTCTGTTAAAGAGAGGGTTATGCTGGGCCCTTTCTATTGTTGCGGGAGTAGGAGTACTTGGGTTTTCGTCATTCGCATTTCCTCCAAGTGCTTCTTGATATTCATTGATATTTTCCTCCTCTTCTTCTTCAATTTCCATTTCTCGTTGCCTTGACTGTAATTAGGTTTGAGCCATTTTGCTTATGAGTCTTTGTTGAAGTTGGGTGAAAATGATGATGAGTTCTTGATGAAATGAAAGATTGATGGTTGGTGAATTGTGTTGCATGTGGATCTCTAGCACTTTAAAGGTAGATGTAACCGAAATTCCTTTTTTGAATTGCTTGTTTGTTTGATAAGGTTTGATGTGATAAGGTGTAGAGAAATCTGAGATGTGTTACAGATTTAACTACGTAGTAATGAGAGGATTCACTCATGAACTAGTTTTAACCTGCGTAGATGTGTCTCTTAGGATGAGCTTATCCTAGATGTAGAAACAATCTAAAAAGTGATGGCATGCATTTGATTCAAGCAATATCTAAAAGATAACTTAGGACAAGAACCTCTTAATGTTTTGAGAGTTGGAATGGATGGATGATGAAGTGATGATGTATGAATGAGATAATGGATGAAATGTTTTAACTTCAATAAAAGCTTTGTGTCACAAATGGAACAAATTCTACGTCTTCCCTTTCGGGCGTTGGTGGCGTTTCTCGAGTTATGTTGTATGTGATACAAACTTTTGGGAAGAAGTTGGAATTAATCTTGCCTCCTTGGTTTTTGTGATAACTCAAAGCTCTATATTGCATAAAAGCTCTACGGTTTAATGATTTTGAATCAAATTCATTTGTTTTGCCTCAAAGGTAGAGACGCATGTGACGTAGAAAAACTCTATGAGAGATAAAGATTTGTCTATTGAGATAGAAGAATTTCCTCCTTTTGATCAAAGCCTTTGAGCTCAATGGTCTTCTTTTCAAGTTGATGTTCTGACGATGATTCTTCTTTCACAAGATGTGAAGAATGGTCATAAAGTTTGATACTTTGTTGTTTGCACTTTGTTTTTGATATTTTTGGTTGTTTTGAAAGATGTTTGGTTGGATGAATACTTGTTTTGAAATTTTTTTTTGATTCTTCTTTGACAAGAAAACAAAGCAAGCACACAAACACAAGAATGTTGCCTTAAAAGGCACAAATGAGTATGGGTCTAGATCAACCTAATCTTTGGACTTTTTATGACCCTTTCCTTTAAGTGTATTTTAGGTGCTTTTCTTTCCAAAGCCTAAAGTCGGCTCAATTTGTACTTGGTCTTGACTAAAACGAAGACACCTCAAACACTTTGTATCCCCAAGGTCAAATGGCCAGTTGTGATAAATTCAGCCCACATCTTGATATTTCTTCGACTTTGGTACTACATACCTTATGAATCCCGTCGTGGCAGGTAAGGATGTGATATACTAAGTCTTTCACGAGCATAACAAATAGATGATCCCTATGATGGGGGAGTCACCACTTTTATCAAGCCACAAGTGACTTTTCAAAAAGCTATGTTTCTACTCAAGGAAATATGTATGGTGAGTATCTTGGGAGCAAAACCATCTATGCTCTTGCACTGAATTGTATCTCAAATATTCTCAATCAATAGAACGGGTGGGTTACTACTTAAAGGTGTTTAGTCATTTTCAATGTTTTTGGACATAAGTTCATTCTGCAGTGTCTCACTTAAGAGCCTTGTAACTTGTGGTGGGGCCCATTTGTCCTTTCGATAAGTTACACTGTAGGAACAGTTATACCCAAGGCTACAACTTTCGCTCTCACCTGATTTCTATAGCGGCTCAAAGGATTTACCGCGCAAGGTCATTCCCAAAAGTGATGTGTCTCTTGGTAGGCCTCTCTTAAAAAGATAAAATTTTGAGCGTTACTAACACTTTTCTCTTGTACCCAGGACCACGAAAGCCAAGGGAGAGGATAGTGTGTGTTAGAAGTAGGACCACTCGACCAACTCTTTGCACAAGTGTGCCAATCACGAAATGCACTTGTTCTTTTTAACTTATCATTGAAATGATTTTCTATCCATTTGGAGATGTTTCTCCAACAATCATGGTGTTCTTTTTAACTTCAAATGCAAAATTTTGAGTAAACTAGAACTTTGAAAATCCTGGTCAACTTAATTTGAAGCACGTATGAAGGAAAAATCGCTTTGCACAAATTTTGAAACAAGTTGATTGTGAGTTTTATTTGCACCAAAAATTGAAGTGTGGATTGTAAATTTTTGCTTAAGTTTGATGCTAGAAATAAATCTTGTCTTGTTGATTTTAAGCACCAAATGAAAAGTTAAGCCTAAACTTGCAATAAACAAAGTTGTTTTGTTCAATTTTAGAGCACCAAATACAAAATTTGATCCTAAGCTTGCAAGAAAGCAAATTTTGTTTTGTTCAATTTTAAAACACTAAAAATAATTTTTGATTTTTTTAAGGATTTTGGTTTTAGACTTGCACAAGAAATAAATAGTTAGTAAAAATCGAACCTATGGTGGGCTTCTACAAGCTTAAGGATTTTCATTTTTTCAGTTATAGGGTCTTTTTTACAACGTTCTGTTACAATAGCGCTACTCTGTGTTTAAACAAAAGCACTATTTAACACAAACGCGCTAATATAGACACAACAATGCTAAAAGTAAAATTTTGACAAAGAAAGCAATAGCGCCAAAACAAGGTCAATAGCGCTGAAACAAGGTCAATAACTCTACACTTGGTACAATAACGCTATTGTAAGAACAATAGCGCTAGAACAACAAGTTTCAATAGCGCTACAACATGATCAAGAGTGCTAAAGTTCAACCTGTGTGTCAAGTTTCAACATTCAAACATGTTAGTTGTCAAAAAAATTGTTTATTTAAGTGTTTGGATTCATGTCGGGTTCACCAAATGATGCTCTGCAAAAAGGGAAGGTTAGTCAATGATAGCAAAACACAAACAAGAAGAAAAGCCAAATTGTTAGTGTCAGAAATCATAAACAAAATACTTTCTTACACAAGCATATCAAAAGAGATACCAAAAACATGATAGAATGTCTAACTAGGAAGGTAAATATGATGAAGCATCTCCAAATGCCTCCTAACATGCTCTTGGCTTCTTCTCCTTTGTTCCTCTCCTCTCCAAGTTCCAAAATAGTGTAGCTCTCAGTAGCTTTTTGCACTATGGATGCTTATGGAGGTTTGAGATTGAAATATTTGCTCTAAATGTGAATAAAAAGCTAATACTATGCTATTGATACTAAAATGATTTATTTTAACCAAAATGACAATATATGAGTTGATTATGCTAAAATGCTCTTTCAAAATGCCTATAGCTTAAATGCATACAAGTTTTCAGGATCTAGATTATGAAGAAATGGGCTCTATTTATAGGAAAAATGGAGCAATGGATGGTTGAGATTGAGTAATCTCAACAAGGTTCACGATTGAATGATTTGAGATCCACGTGAGGGCTTTCAATCCAATCTCAGGATAACAAGTGTTAATGTGAGATAGGTTGAGAGGAGAGGGAATAAGCATTAAATGCTTGACATGACCTTGGGAGTTAAGGTCAAGGTTAGTTGAATGAATAAACTCTTTATACAAAGAATAAAACTTTTATCCAATGGACAAACTCTTGTGCAAAGGCAAAAGGGATAAATATGGTCAAAGCAATAAATGCTTGATGAGACATATGAGTGCAAGTTGAAATAACCATAAATGGTTATGTAAGAGCCATTAATGGTCATGTAAGAGCCATTAGTGGTTTTGGAAGACTTTGGAGGTTAAATTGTTAAACACACAAAGCATTAAATGCTTTTCAAAAACTTTGGAGTCTTTGATAAGTGACTTAAAGTTGCTTAGGAATGTGACAATAATTAGGGAATGGATTAGGCTAATTAGGAAGGGGTTAGAAGAATCTAGAAGGGGTTTAGAAATGCAAGTGGATTTGGTGGGTGAAGGAAAATGGGATTTTAATTAAAATAAAATTAGTTTATTTCAATAAATGTGTGCAAGTTGCATTTGTAGGAAAATACAAGTGGGGGGGGGGGGATAAATGATTTAAATAAATATTTTATTTTATTTATTTAAAAGAGGAAAAGGGGGATTTTAATCAAATAAATAGATTTTATTCATTTAATTGATTGTGAATTTGGTTTAATGAATTAATTAAAATAAATTGAATAATTTATTTAATTAATAGTAGGAGAATGTTTGAAGATGAATTAATTAAATGTTAATTTAATTAACTGATGGCTAGTGCGATTTTTAATTAAATAAATAACAAATATTCATTTAATTAGAATGGACAGATTTCAGTGACTACACATACATTATATTGTTTTAGAAAAAAGAGGCATGGGAACTACATATATGTATGCATCCACAATTAAGATTTCATGAGTAGACATAATACAAAAATTTAAAATTGAACACAATGAATTAAAAGAAAACAAAAGTATTGATTTTTTTGAGAGAATTGTGTGAATATGTAAGTTCTATATTATTTGACGTGCATTTATAAGAGATGTGAGGCATGCTCAAGAATGAGCTAATGTGTAAAAGAATTATATTTAAAATCAGGTTAGTTTTTTGAAAACTCGCATCATGATATGTTTCAGAAAACATATGTATTCATTAAAATTTGGTTTGAAATTTTACCAATGAAAAAAGAAGAAGGAACATCTATGTAAAAAAAAGGAAAGATAAAACTATGATTTAACATCTTTTAACAACATGTATTGATGGTTGAAAGTAGACAATAGAAAAAAACATTATAATAGTTTCTTAAAACTATGATACTTTTTCCTCTGAAAATGATTAGCAGATAGGCTATTTTTACAGCATGCGTCTATTCTAGTTCCAAAATGACAGTACGGATTGACTAACACGTGTGTTAGTCGCGCATTTTGCACCTGTAGCATCCTAAAATTGCGACACTTGCAATTTTGACTGCATTTCGGTCTTCACGATGGCGACGCAACATGGAACCTGAATGGAGACCTCGAAACTTGTCCACGACACCAAAAACTGCATTTTTCAAGCACCCTGGCCTGAACCTCCTTTGCACCTTGCTGTCCCGGGAGGTGGGACCAGAGCGCCCAGCTCCCTGGTCCCCCAGGACCATGGCGCCCAGCGCCCTGGTCCCTGGCCCTATTTTGGGCCCGGTCTCCTTTGGGACTTCGGGTCTTTTTGTTTGCAAATTGGAAAATAATATTTCCTGGTCGGCCTAAGGTCGGGAAAATCAGTTTGTTAACCCTAATTGGCAAGTATATAAACGACATTTTCCTCTCTCATTTGGATGGATGGGAAAAAGGTGGAAACAATACTCAAACATTCAAGCATTCAAGCATTCCTTCAAACAATTGATCATTCTAAGTCTCCATTCAAGGCTAAGTGTTGCATTTAAGACAAGGATTCAACCATTAAAGAGGAGATCACTTACTACATACTACTACAACATACAACATACAACAACATCTATACCTTGGCACATAAGGATACAAACATCCTTACAACAAGGTATTAGTACTTGTTTTACATTACAAACATTTACATTTACAACATTTCTCATTTCTTGGTTAATTCCAAAACCGGGGTTTGACCTAAAGGCAAACCCCTAATCCCTAACCCCCCAATCGTCTTCGCTTTTCTGTGTGTAGGTTGCAGGTACGCGGCTGAAATTGAAGATCTGGAATCCTTGTGCAGAGACGAACCGATCCCCCTTCGTTTCGCAGATTTTTCGGAGGACCGTGTGCACGCCGGGCGCCATCGTCCCGTCAACTTTTGCTCAAATTTGTAGAACAACGCCGTCTCAACATTTTACTGCTAATTCCAAGTCCGCAGCTTCATCCTATATCCCTATCTCAGTTTATAAGCGAATCTTTCTCACTTTCTATGCATTCCTAGCTTAATTCTTCTATCAACATTCTTTACAAAAGAGGGTAGCCTTGCTGTCTTAACCCTTGAAACGGATTTAGCATCCAATCTTGCCTTGTGTGGGATTGGATCTTGTGGGTTTCAACCCCTCTTTTGAATGTAAAGTCTCCCAAGTGAAAACCATCAACCTTAGCGACCTCCCTTCTCTCTCCTCGGAGTTGGAAGAGGGGAGAGCAACTAGGGTTCGATCGATTTTCCGCTTTACATTTTGGTGAACCCGACGTGAACATCCTTTCTGATTATTCATGGTTAGATCTAAAAATTTGATTCCTTGATTACATTTCCATGTTTGATCTTTTACAAATTTTAGAAGTTGATTGCATAAAAACCCTAAATTTTCTTTTTGAAAATTGAACTTGTGAAATGTTTTATTATTAATGCTTGTTTTAGATCTACCTTTCTATTACAAATTATCAATTCATATCTGTGCTTTAATTTTGAAAATTAAGTGGTTAAGTGTCAAAACCCTAATTTTTGAAACCCTCTTGATTCAACCTTTGTTCGACAATTTCACTGATCAAAACATCTCCAAATCAACTGTAACTTTGGATTCTGCAATAAAATCATAATATCTTTCATCCCTGAAAATTTGGAAAAAAGTTGCGAGGACCGTGTGCACTCCGAGCGCCATCGTCCTCGACATTTTTTCCGAAATTTCGGGAGCTAGATCTTACTGTATTTTCCTGCTAAAATCCAGAATTTTGGCTGATTTTATCAATTATAACACTTTCAAAATTACAGTCAAAGTTGGTCTTGTGATTGCTTGGATATTCAAAAATCATTGAAATTAAAATTTTGTGTCAAAATTGTGTTCTTACTATCCTAAATCTGAAAAGTGTGTTTGCATTCATTCGAAATTTCAGTGCTTTATTCAAAATTCTTGCAATTTGTGACTTTTGAAATTAAGTGCTTAATTACAACAACTTTGATTTCTGCTTTCAAAATTGAATTTTGCGTGAAATTGAGTCAATTTTTAAATTTCAAAACTTGCATTGCTTTTGGCATTCCCTCTAAAATCATAAAATTCAAAATTTCAGTTTCCCTCTCTTTTTTAAAATTCAAATCTTGCATTTTTCAACAATCTTGGTAGGGTTCAATTTTGAGATTGCAACTTTAATTTGGCCTATCTACAGATTGTAAAATCACTCAATTTTTTCAGATTAGCTTTAAAATCATCATAACTTTCATCCCTGCAAATTTCGAAAAAAGTTGCAAGGACCGTGTGCACTCCGAGCGCCACGGTCCCGGACATTTTTTTCTGAAATTTCGGGAGACTGTCGTGATTGCATTTAACAGCTTAAATCTAGAAGATTGGCTGATTTTACTGAAATTTGCTACCTCTAAATTCAAAATTTTCTCTCCCTCTCTAGTGCATGAGTTTTACAACAATAAGCCCTACTTACACTATTCCTGTTAGACGAAGCCGTAGAATTAAGTCTTTCCGAGGTTTAATTACCAAGGAGATGGAACCTAATTTGAATAGCCTTTTTAACGAGGACATGGGTAATTCCTCTAATCCTCCTAATGATGAAGAAGCTCTCCATGAGGTTTCTGTAGAACAACTTTCGAAATTGGATAATCAATTTGACGATTTTCGACAATGGATGTCTCAAGAATACCCCGATAGTCAAGCTCTTCCTTTAATTGAGGGTCTAAAACATATGCTTCAAAGTGATAAGAATGGAATTGATATTTTGCGTGGTATTGCACACATCGTGGATTTGAATGTGATGCCTATGAAGAGTTGTGCCGAAACTTTAGGTTATACACAACCTCCCACTCAAGTCAATCACTCTATCCCTTTGACAACTTCTATTGCTAGCATACCTACCTTTACATCAAACATAATGGCTACTTCTATACAAGACATTCCCCCTATGACTACCAGGCATGGGGGCAATCCTTCTTCTTCAGTTAACCCTCTTCCTTCATTCAATCCGACTTCTTCATTCATTCCTTCAATGAGTGTTCCTATTACATCTCCACAAATGAACATGACGCAAGGGGGCAATTCATTCAATCATTCCATTCCTCCTTGTAGTGTTCCTCCTGTCCAATCCTCTCCTATGACTAACTATCATAGTGTCCCACCACCTTACTCTTTACCTTCTTTCAATAACATAACACCTCCATCTCAATCTAACACATCTAATATGAATTCTTCAACTGAAGCGACCATTAACAATCTTGCACAAACTGTCTCTTCTTTACAGCAACAAATTGCCTCTATGAATCAATCTAAGTTTAGTGTGCCCACATTTGATGTTGCGAGCCCACTTTCTCTTGACATTGTTCAAGCTATCCCTCCTAAACATGTTGAAATCCCGCATTTGGAACTTTATAATGGTAAAGGTGATCCTCTAACACATGTTAAGACTTTTCAAACAATATGTGCTGATTTTGCTTATGACCAAAGGTTGCTTGCGAAACTGTTTACTAGAACATTAAGAGACAAAGCCCTACAATGGTATTGCTCGTTGCCTTCTTATTCTATTACTTCTTTTGAACAACTTGCAAATGCTTTCATTCAACAATTTCAAAACAATATAAGTCCTAAAGTTACTTTGATTGATTTAATGCATTGTAAACAAGGTGTTAAAGAAAAAGTGACTGATTTCATTGGTAGATATAAGCATTTGTATGCTCAAATTTCTTTTCCAATGCCTGACAATGATATTCAAAGAATCTTTATTTCTAATTTACAAAAAGATATTCGAGACAAACTCCTGTTTTCTGAGTTTACTTCTTTCCAACAGTTGTGTGCAACTCTTCACAATTATCAACTGACTGTGAGTCAAATGGAACAATCACATCCTATGGCTCCGAGTGATAAGGGTGATAGCAGTCAACAACCATTTGGAAAGTTTAAACCGAATAGAGATTCCATCAAATTCAATGAAAACATCATCAACAACAATGTGAATGCAGCATCAGGTGTGCCTCCTATTTCTAAGTTTTTCAAGAAAGAAAGAAAGTTTACTCCTTTGAATGAATCATTGCATAGTATTATGAATAAGTTATTGGAACAAAATGTGCTTACTCTTCCTCCTGTAAGGCAAATTGATCCTGCAAAGATTAATTCACCTTATTTTGATAACAAATCTTTTTGTCAATTTCATCGTCAACCTGGGCATGATACTGAAAAATGTTTTGCTTTAAAGGGTAAAATTCAAGATTTGATTGATAATAATACTATCTCTGTTTCTGGAGTGAATGATAAAGGCAACACATCTATAGCTCCTCCTAACCAAAATCTTCAGATTTTTACTGATCCATTACCGTCTCATACCTCTAATGCGATTGAGGCTAATGATTCCTCTCTCTCATCTGATGGTCTTGTGTCTATGACTCCGAATGTGATTAACTTTGTAGAGCAGCAAGAAAACCCTAAAGAACCTTCCATCACATTTGATTCTAGTGAAACTATCAGGGCACCTGATGGTCCTTTATATATAGTTGCAAAAGTCAAGAATACACCTTGCCGTGGAGTGCTTATTGATCCTTCTTGCATGGTTAATGTTATTACTGAAGAATTTCTTTTTACTTTGCAATTGAATCAAGTGATCTATGACAAAACAGATGTGATTGTGAAATTATTTGATGCATTTTCTTCTCCTGCAATTGGTTCTATTACATTACCTATTGAGGTCCATAACAAATCCCTTGATGTGAACTTTGCTATTATTCCTTCATCCGAACAATTTCGTGTGAAGCTTGGCTATCCTTGGCTATCTTCCATGAAAGATATTGCTTCTCCTATTCATAAGTGTTTGAAATTTCCCCGTAATGGTGAAGTTGTTACTGTCAATCATAGTCTCTTTAAACCAGTTGAAAGAACTTCTAGCGTTCCTATTGATTATTTTTGGCCTAAACAATTGCAATCTCTTCCTCCGCGAAGTGATCATCTTTTCAAATCTTATCAAAAGTAGAAAACAGATATGATCCTATCTTTAAGTGAACCTAGAACACCTAAACTTGACATTCCTATCATTCTTGAGAAGGAAGTTATTCCTTTGAAAGATAAAACTAATGTCTTTCCTCAAGAAGATTCCCAACCCATCCCTATGGATGTGACTATGTCTATGCCTAATAAATCTTCTAAAAGTAGACCTATACCTCCTCGTCATGATGGACTTGGTCTTCTTCCTAAACCAAAAATTCCTCCTTTATATGGAGCAGTTCCTCCTCCTTCCTTCTATAGAGAGGAGACCTTCTTCTTCTCCTATTATCCAGCCTAAGAGACCACAACCTAAACACCCAAGTGATAAGGATGAGAACATTCCTCCTCCTCAATCTTCTCCACTTCCTACTAAGACTAGACGAAATCGTTCTGCACGTGAACGTCGACGAAAGTGTCGTCTTAGAGCTCAAGCAGCTGCTTCTCAAACTTTGCAATCTCCAAAAACACCTTCAACAAGCATTATTCCATTTTCTCCAAAATCTCCTAAACATAAGATGCATGATGGTCTTGATCCTGTGCGAGTTAAAGACCCTATTTTTATAAATCTTGATGATGATATAGATGAAAATGTTATTCATGATGAACATGTTACTCCTCTTGCTTCTGATAGTGAATATGAGCTTGTTGATATTGATAACCATTTATCTAACGAATTTTCTAAAGCACTTATCCTAGCTCCTAGACAAGAACAACGTGGCTTGGAACATGAACATAGCCCTTGTTTGGATCTTGTGATAGCTCCATCTGCTGTGTTGGATGTTCCTCCTCTAGCGTGTTCCCTGCCTTCCCGAAACATTGATCAGCAAGGTCGGGGGGTAGATGATGTGCTAGACTAGTTTCATTAGCATAGCAGATTCTCTCCTCCTCTCTTTTGTTACTTCTTCTATATGTTTTTCTCATTCTTCTATTTGTTGTCCTTAGTGTTGTCTACTTGAGGACGATGCAAAACATTGAGATCTCTTTTGGTCTCTCTCATGTTGACTCAAAAGACACATGTGTTCCCTTCTTCTAGGTGACCTTCCTTGATTGGGGAATGAAGAAAAATTATGCATACATACATATGATATATATACATGAACTATCATACAACATACTGACGCCGAGGAAAGCGAAGTCACCTCATGCTTTGTGTTTTGTGTTTATTATCCTTGGGTTTATCTCACACTTGGGGGCTAAATCTTTGTGATAACGTGCTCCTTTCCCTTCTCATTTCTTATGTGTATCACTACGTTAAAACAATCACCCCCATTGAGGCGTGTGCGATCGCTTTAACGTAGGGGGGCATACACCCTGTTTATCCTTTCAAGATACTTGAAAATTTCTTGGCGAACTTAGCTTTGCCTTGAAAATTTTTGGTATTTTTCTTGCATGACTCATAGTGAGGGAACCTTACTACTGACAGTCATGGTTCTCCCTCGTGATCTTCCCTTTTACTTTGTCAATCGAAGTCGTAAGATCCTTAGTCCACTGGGGGCTTGGTGTGTCTTGCCTCCTTGACGTGGTGAAAGTCTTTCAATGTTGTTTCCTTGTACTTTACCGGAAGTATGAGCATACATACTCCCGCTAAAGTGGGGGCTAAATGTAGCATCCTAAAATTGCGACACTTGCAATTTCGACTGCATTTCGGTCTTCACGATGGCGACGTAACACGGAACCTGAATGGAGACCCCGAAACTTGTCCACGACACCAAAAACTGCATTTTTCAAGCACCCTGGCCTGAACCTCCTTTGCACCTTGCTGTCCTGGGAGGTGGGACCAGAGCACCCAGCGCCCTGGTCCCCCAGGACCATGGCGCCCAGCGCCCTGGTCCCTGGCCCTATTTTGGGCCCGGTCTCCTTTGGGACTTCAGGTCTTTTTGTTTGCAAATTGGAAAATAATATTTCCTGGTCGGCCTAAGGTCGGGAAAATCAGTCTATTAACCCTAATTGGCAGGTATATAAACAACATTTTCCTCTCTCATTTGGATGGATGGGAAAAAGGTGGAAACAATACTCAAACATTCAAGCATTCAAGCATTCAAGCATTCCTTCAAGCAATTGATCATTCTAAGTCTCCATTCAAGGCTAAGTGTTGCATTCAAGACAAGGATTCAACCATTGAAGAGGAGATCACTTACTACATACTACTACAACATACAACATACAACAACATCTATACCTTGGCACATAAGGATACAAACATCCTTACAACAAGGTATTAGTACTTGTTTTACATTACAAACATTTACATTTACAACATTTCTCATTTCTTGGTTAATTCCAAAACCGGGGTTTGACCTAAAGGCAAACCCCTAATCCCTAAACCCCCCAATCATCTTCGCTTTTCTGTGTGTAGGTTGCAGGTACGCGGCTGAAATTGAAGATCTGGAATCCTTGTGCAGAGATGAACCGATCCCCCTTCGTTTCGCGGATTTTTCGGAGGACCGTGTGCACGCCGGGCGCCATCGTCCCGTCAACTTTTGCTCAATTTTGCAAGACAACGCCATCTCGACATTTTATTGCTAATTCCAAGTCCGCAGCTTCATCCTATATCCCTATCTCAGTTTATAAGTGAATCTTTCTCACTTTCTATGCATTCCTAGCTTAATTCTTCTATCAACATTCTTTACAAAAGAGGGTAGCCTTGCTGTCTTAACCCTTGAAACGCATTTAGCATCCAATCTTGCCTTGTGTGGGATTGGATCTTGTGGGTTTCAACCCCTCTTTTGAATGTAAAGTCTCCCAAGTGAAAACCATCAACCCTAGCGACCTCCCCTCTCTCTCCTCGGAGTTGGAAGAGGGGAGAGCAACTAGGGTTCGATCGATTTTCCGCTTTACAGCACCATCAATTTTGCAATAAACGGTTGTGATTGACTAGCACATCGCTATCACGTTGTACGAAAGGTTCCTTTTGGAGCCAGAATAGCCACAACCATTTTTACATGGGCATAGCCCATCGGGATTGTCTTACACTTACCCAAAAATATTAGACATCGAGCCTATGTTTTTAAAAGTGTCGACATTGCTAAAAGTTTGTAAAGCCTTTGCAACAATTGTGTACATCATGCCTGGTGTTTCATTTACCTATCATGCTAATTTGCAAAGAAGCGAGACCTAGCCAACTTTTACAATTTGCAAATTACATGCCAGTTGTATTCCAAGCACGAAATTTGATTTGCAAGTCCAACACTAGGGAATGAACTAGATTTTGTATTTGTGATTGTACTTCTAATGTGCAATCCACATCGTACTCTAGTCTGCAAATCTAGGGTTTAAAAAAAATTCAAATTTGAGATTTGAGATTTTATTTGTAATGTGTAATCAAGGTCAGTTTTTTTATTATGAAGCTCGAATTCGTTAAGGTCAAGTTTGTTAGGATAAAATGTCTATTATATGAAAATTAACGAAGCATTAATTTTTTTGTATTCAAAATTTTAATTATAAATCAAAATATTTCAACCAATTTAGAGTTTATAGTTTAATATTAAAATTTTAAAATTTCCACTACTTAAACTTAAATATGGTTTAATAAGATTCAATTTATTTAAAATTTAATTTTAATTTGAAAACTTAAATTTAAATCTTGAATTTTGATAATTTATGGATTGACTTGTTACAATGGTTATTTAAGTTCAAATGTATTAAAGATGTGGAGACACAAGATATAAGACAATCGAAGATCTTGGCCTTAATGATTATGCAGAGAGGCGTAGACTACAATAGCAGGCATCCATTCAATTTTTATTCCACCAGACATTAAATCTATGAAATTAATTGAATCAATACCGTTCAAACACAATATTGTGCTTATGTGCATACAGTAAACGCCACTTGCCTAATTCTTGGTGACATGTCTTCTTTCTAATTGGCCAACATTGCAACCACAGATAGTTATGGTAACGGGAGAAGCTTCGAGTTTTCAAAATAAGGTTCGAGTTTGCATGATGTCAGTTTCAAAGCTTTTTGTTGTTTACATTAGAAAATGTCCTTTGTGCTACTCTTTGCACTATTATCTTTGCCAACTTCAGATTCAATCCACAACCTCAAACTCAACATTGTATCAAGGTTAGCATTTTACTTTGTTTTTTTGTTATCAAATTTCACTTTAAAATGTGATACGTTTTGGATTAACTATAGTTTAAGTGGTAGCATGTTTAGCTACCATATTTATTCAACATTACCATAGATTGTTTATGTCTATGCCACGTAATTTTAAAAAGTGCAAATGGCATTTCGTAATCACTTAGATGCCTACAAGTCCCCATCAATGTGTCATATTTGTCAAGAATCTTGTATTGGAATGAAAGTTTTTCGAAATCCATAATGGCCTATCTGCAACAGATGCAAGCAAGAGAGAGGAATGAATAGATTTTCAGCTATGAATAATATGGATCTAGGAACCCAACCAATGGAACTCGAATGTTTTACACAAGTAGAAGAAATTATTATCACGCGTGTAAATTATCCAATATTACAAGTCACACATGCCACAGGTGGTCAGTTTAAATATAAAAGGACACCCAATTAGCTTTCTGCAACACATAAAAAAAATAGCAAAGAAATTGCCACACTATATTACAAACTTGCCAATAATTCTAGTACGAAGGAAAGATCAATGTGGAATGAGTTACATTTTATAGTAAATAGGGAGCATGTGTACAAAACACTATTGGTACAAAATCAGACATGACAAGTTTTATGCAAACGTTACAATTGATACATCTGCTCTTGGCAATTTATCAATAAATTCTGATCAAAATATTTTTGAATGATTGAGAACTATGAAAAAGGAATTTGATTCTGATAGAAATGAAGTAGTGTTCACCATGACCAGTCATAGAAACTAAAGAAAATAATATCATTGATCACATGACATCTATGGCATCAAGACCACCTAACACACAAAGAGAGATGGAGTTGATTCGTGCATGGATTACCAACAAAAACACAAATCCATCGACATTGATTGACTAGCCAATAATTGGTGGATCTCCAATCAATGAATAAACTACATTGGGACTACTTGATATGGCATTCCTGACATTGTTTCCTAACGGGAAATGTGACTGGTTGGAACCTTGGATCAAACAAGTACATCTTCATGAATATGCTAAGCATCTATTATGATACAAAGATAATCGTTTCGAAAAGCATCCCAAGTTTCGATATTACATGACATACGATTATGAGACATCGTCCACAAACGTCAACTGCAGTTTTCGTCAAAAGAAGCTTGGGCGAAATGCCAATCACTATAATGGAACTACGTGAGCATATGGAGAATATTTTGAATTTACATTTGGCTGACAGGTTGATGTGATTTGGAACAAGTCTAAGAGGTACAAGATCTTACTAGACAAAATGTCGAGCCGAACTAACAAACATGCTACATCATATTAGATCATTGACTATATTTTTCACTTTAAATACAATTAATTTGTATTGTTCGGACTTACATGCACTGATGCCAAGTACACCACCATCAAATCTATGTGAAGCTCAACTATGGTGAAAACAAAATGTCATCAATTATCCACATTTTGTTGCCCAATACATGCATGCATCTACGAAACTCAAATTTTAGAAAAGAGCTACTTGAGAAAGGATCACAAGTTAGAGATTATTGGTGTCGATATGAATGACAACACAAAGGATCTGCAAATGTACATAGATTTTTGTGGATACATAGATCGCCAGACATGGATAACATTGATTGGTCAAATGATGAAAAATGAAAAAGTGCAGAAAAGTATTTCAACAACATTGTTCATGCATGGAACCCTAGAGAAGATAGACATCAAAGAAATGTACAGGTATGTTTTTAACTATCCATTGATCATTGCAAAAATATTTATTACGAACATCCTTAAAAAATCGTAAATTAATCAATGAAATTTCATTTGCAACCATTTTTCAATTTCTCTTTACATCCATGTCTAAAAAACATAAGACAAATTGTAGAAACTGAATTTGACAATGACTATGAAGAAATACTAAACATAGTGGAAAGACATGCAATGTACAAAAAAGGAGAATGTCTATGCAAGAAAAAAGAAAGAATGGTTTATAGATAATATTTCGATAAGAAATGTAATGTATCTTAAAACAATTTTGATAATCGAATAATTTGATAAATTATAATATCATGCTACATTTCTCATGTATGAGTACAATGCTCTGTGGCCAATTAATTTGCATGGGTAAAAAATGTATGATGATCCAAAGACGGGTGAGAAAAAATTTGAACCGACATGAAATGATGATAGACTAAACACACACAACTGGTACATATTACAACTATGGAGAGCAACCTGTTCTTTCTAAACTTGCAGTAATTAAATACAACGCAAAGTATGCACCCAAATTGGAGAAATGTTCTGAAACATACCAACAAATGTTATTATGGCTAGCGAATATTGAAAACCCAGATGATTCAGCTACAAAAGCTTATAGGAAGCTACTAACTGAAACAATAATTGAGAGGGACATTGGAGCACAAGAAACATGTCACGTGTTATTGGAACTACCATTGGTAAAAAGTAGTAAAATATTTATTAATTTAAATGTCTCAACTGAAGTTTTCAAGCATGTTGTAGAAGATGGTGAAAATAATAACGAAGAACACACTGTCTCATTCATTGATGCATATCGAAATAGGCCATTTTCCATGGAAGCAATACCATTGATTGATGCAACAAAATTATGGATATACAATCCTAAAAGAAAAGGTGATAACAAATGGAATCTGAGGAAAAAAAAATTATTGTCAAAGTATTTCCAAGGTTCATGTCCATTCTAACACGTGGCTTGGAGAAATGGATAAATTTTTGTTTTTCAAAATGATTGTTATACAAACCTTTTTGCAATATTAAAAGGGACATTGGGAATAACAATGATGCAATAGAGACAAATTGGGATAAATTTAATTACAATCAATGGCATGTGCAATGAAGAATAGAAACCGAAATGATGAAAACATTGAAGACTCTGAAACTAAAGAAAATAATACCAAATAAGAAGAAACTACAGAAAACGAGTGGGAGATTATATCTAGGCTTCACTGTGGCCAAATAATGCAAACTTCAGAGATAGATATGCTCGATAGGAGAGATATAGATAAAGAGACAAATTGGTCAATTGATTATCAAGGTGAAGAATATACTAATAAGGCTATCAATTTCATTGCCACCATCAAATGTATTGGTTCTCTTATCCATAATGATATACAACACATTGTAAACTATTGCAACCTCAACAATAAACAAGTAGAGACACTCAATATTATCATTTTGCATTACCTCATAGATGGAACAAAGCCTACTATATTTATGATAATTCAAGGTATGACAGGAACATGGAAACCACATTTAATAGGTTCTATAAATGAAGCACTCCAAAATGCTTCCATGCTAAATCGATCTCCTCTACTTGTGCTTGCACCAACTCAAGTTGTTGCCTTCAATATTGGAGCATCAATTGTTCATTCAAGATTAAGAATACCGATAAGAGATTTCAAAGAGCTTCAGGGAACAAGACTAACAACCTTCGACTAAGAGGAGATGGCAAATGTCAGCTATATCTTGATTGATGAAATGAGTTTTATTGGTGAAAGGTTATTGGAGAACATAGATGCACGTCTACGCCAAGCTTTTCCTTCAAATGCTAATGAAAATTTCACAAGTATGTCTTCTACTCAAGTTGTAAAATTATAATTATTCTATTTTATTTGCACAATTTTACAGTACAAAAATTAAAATATGGGAGTCATGATACATACAAATTAACATAATTAATAGTTAACAAAAACGTTTAGGAATATCTATGATTCTGGTTGGCAATCTTAGACAATTACCTCTAGTGAATGATAGGTCGCCATATGAGAGTAGAAGATAGGATAAACTATTGTGAGAACAATTCAAAACTATTATTACTTTGGATCATTTTTTTTGACAAGATGGACAAAACAATGACCAACAACACTTTCGAGAACTGTTAATGAACATAAGAGATGCAAAACCTACATTACATGATTGGATGTTACTAATGGAAAGGTCTTATACAAAAATTGATCCAACAAGCAATTAAGAATTTGATAATTGTGTTCATTTATTTTTAGCAAACGATAATGTTCACAACCACAATAGGAAGAAATTACAATCATTACAAAATCCAATCGCACTCAACATTACAACAATAATTGGAAATCTGACTGGCAATGAAAGTGCAATAGATGATGAACTCGACGTAGGATTATTATTATCGAAAAATGCTAGAGTAATGTTGACATCAAATCTATGGATAGAAGAAGGACTTGTCAACAAAGCTTTAGGAAATATTAGAAAGATTGTATATAAAGCCATAAATGCACCATCTCAACCACCGACATACGTGTTAGTTGAATTTGACAATTACTCTAGACTATCATTCGATGATCTTCATCCATCTGCAATTCCAATTCTAACAATTGAAAGAGGTGGTTCTTCTCGAATACCATTGTGACTGGCTTGGGCACTAACAATACACAAATCTCAAGGATTGACTCTTCAAAAGGCTACTATTGATATAGGGCCAACAGAAAGAACAGGTCTAACGTTTGTGGAAATCTCTCATGTGAAATGCTTACAAAGACTACGAATCATGCCATCATTCACCTATGATAGATACGAGAAATTAAAGAAAGACAAATAAGTTTTGAGCAAAAAAGAGAAGAAGACAAGCTGCAATGCATCGAGAACACTTCACACAAGTTTTCCTTTCACAAAATACATCTATTTTCTATTTATTTAAATACTAATATAGTATTAAAATTCCTTCCTCTTAATGAAAATGTGTAATCACACAAATCTGTCCACTTAATTAAATGAATATTTACTATTTATTTGATTATTTAACCATCAATAATCAGTTAATTAAATTAATATTTAATTATTTTCATCCTCAACTTCTTCTTCTATTAACGAAATAAATTATTCAATTTATTTAAATTAATTCATTAAAAATAATAAAATATTTATTGAAATCCCTAAACTAACCCCCCCCCACTTGCATTCTCCTACAAATGCAAGTTGCACAAATTTGGTTGAAACAAAGTAATTTTATTTTAATTAAAATCCTATTTTCTCTCACCCACCAAACCCACTTGCCTCCTAAACCCATTCTAGATTCTTCTAATCCATTTCAAATTAACCTAATCCCTCCCTAATTATTGTCACATTCCTAAGCAACTTGGAGTCACTTCTCAAAGCCTCAAAGTCTTTGAAAAGCATTAAAGGCTTTATGTCTTCAACAAGTTAACCCCTAAAGTCTTCCAAACCATTAATGGTTCTTACATAACCATTTATGGCTCTTACATAACCATTAATGGTTAAACTCAACTCACCCACATGGTTAGAGACTTTCTCTCTAACTCAACCCTCATTTGACTCATGGGTCTCTTCAAACATTTATTGCTTTGACCATGGTTACCCCCACTAACTCTTACTCAAGAGTTTGTCCATTGGATAAAGGCATTATTCATTGGATAAAAGCTTTATTCATTCAACTCAAGCCTAAGCTTCTTCCCTCTCCTCTCAAGGCATCTCATGTTGACATTTGTCATCTTGGGATTGAGTTGAAAGCCCTCACATGGATCACAAACCCATCAATCTTGACCCTTGTTGAGATTACTCAATCTCAACCATCCATTGCCTTGGTTTTCCTATAAATAGAGCCCATTCCTTCTTAATCCAAATCCAAAAATCTTGTATGCATCAAACTTATACCAAATTTGAGAGAGAATTTAGAAGCACTTTTCTTTGTTATTTTGGATAAAATTAACATAGATTAATTAGATATTTTCTCATATTTAGCTTGTTTGCATTTGCATAATCTTCATTTTCATAGTCTTCATTTTCATAATCTTGAATCTCCATAAGACATCCATAATAGTGAAAAAAATTGAGGGCTACACTCATGTGGAACTTGGAGAGGAGAGGAACAAGGGAAGATCAACTATGAGCATATTGGAGGGCATCTTGGAGGGTTTTGTGTCTTTCCTTTGTTTTTGTGTGCTTTCCTTAATCTGTTTGATATATTTGTTGGTATGCATGCTTAGGATTGTAGTTTCACTCCTCTTCTGTTTTTGATTGCTACTAACACACTAACATTTGAATCTTGTGTTTCTTGAGTCCTTTTCAGCGTGCATCATAATGTATATTTTCAATTCTTTATACTATCAAATAGCATTGACACTTTTCCCTATCACTTATCACCAGAAATTTTAATCCTAAAATTCAACCATCCAAATGTCAATCTTAATGTGAATTTTCTTTCTTGTCACAGGTCCTTAAAATAAATGTGAAGACATGGAAACAATAATTACATTTATACAAATGAAAATGTATATTTCTAACCCTCCATACTATCCAATAATATCAGAACTTTTTTCTCCCATTTATTATAAAGAATTGTACCTCTAAAATTCAAATATTGAAATGTTAATATTAATGCAATTTTCTTTTGTTTTCACAGGTTCCTTACATAAATGTGAAGACGTGGAGACAACTATTACATTCACAAGTACCAATTGTCAAATATGTTCCATCGAACATGAGTTGCTCGATTGAATTATCTTTGGAAACTCTATTTATGTACTTTAATATACGCTTAATGAATTTGTACATATGTTTGACCAAACCACAATTGCATCAACATTGTCCAAATTGAACATGACAATGTATATTTTTTAGATTGATGTAAGCTACATGTTGTCTCATATGGTAATAGAAAAATCATTTCAAAATTGAAGTATGTTTTACTAAAATGACCTCGCATCGTTAATTTTGCAATAACAATTTAAAAAATAAATTTAAGTTGCCTCAATAAATCATTTAATTTTGTCACAAATTAACATTATTCAATTATATGATATATGTTTAAATTATCAAAAAATTATATCATATTTATTTAGTTTGAAAAAAAAACCAATTATACACTAAATACATTTTCTTTATTAACACATTCTTATTTATGTAACTTTGAAATAAGCTATAACTATAAAGTCGTTATTACATTATAGCTATTGTAGACACCTAAAATTGTCCTAGCTTAATTAAATAAATATTTTATTTATTTAATTATTTTATACCAAGTCTTCTATTAATTAAATAAAAAATATTTATTTAATCAATTCATTTACCCTCTTCTAGCCCTTTCCTCATTTAAATAATTTTATTTATTTATTTAAATTATCTTTCCCTAAATTAAATAATCGGTCTCACTTCTTCCATTAATTAAATAAATCTTTATTTATTTAATTAATTCATTAGCTTTTTCGTTGACATATGTCATTTATCTTTTAATTTTCCTCTACCTACCCTCTTCATATTTTATTATTTCTTCTACCTACCCTTTAATCATTGCCGATCATTTTTTTTTTCACCTCTTAATCTTATCCCTCCATTTTCTAGAGTGTCTATCAATCCTAACAGTTTATACAATCAATTAGCCTTCTTGCAATCAAGTGACTTCGCAACCACAATTCGTTCTTTGTTGAGCTCTTATGCACCTATAAAATTTGAGAGCAAATATATCAAACAAGGTCAATGGAGATAGGAGACAATAGAGATCAAACCCTAATTGGCATGTGAATGGTATTATTGTTTCCATTTGTTAATTTGCATGTTCTTAGGTTTCTTCATTGGTGTATGGTGAATGTTTTATTGTAGAGCTAACGCTTATTGTGGTTGGATCTTTGTGGTTTTGCAATAGTTTATCATTATCATTTTTCACCCCACACATTTTGGCCCGCTCGGTGGGACATGGATTTCTATTAGATCTATGTTTTTTTCTTTTTTTTGCAAGTTTTTCTAACCCTATATTGTTGTTTTATAAAACAATTTGGAGAATAACCTTGTGTAGCTACGATTTTGGACATAAGATTAGGATTTTGGAAAGATTTGATCAGATCTCACAAACGGTTGAGAATTTATGCACCAATTTTTTTTTGTAACTTATGAATGGTATCAGGAGTGTTTAATCCGAAATTCAGATTTTTTGGATCAAATTTGAATGATTTATAATAAAAAAATTATGATTTTTCATAAAAAATTATGATTTTTCATAAAAAATTATGATTTTTTCATAAAAAATTAATTTTGGGAGAAAATTAGTGAATTTTTCAGATTTTCTTACATTTATCGAAAGATCTCAGAATTCTACAGGGGGTCTATTTTTTATGATTTTAATTTGGATGCAAAATAATTTGCAACAAAATAGATATTTGGAAATTAGGGTTTTGCAATGATTTAATTATATCTCACACATGGCTTAAAATTTTTGAATAGATTTTTTTTTGCAGGTTGGGTATGGTATCAAGATTGTTCAGTCCGAAATTTAGAGTTTTTGGATCAAATTTGAATTATTTATGATTTTTCATAAAAAAATAATTTTGGGAGCACATTAGCGAATTGTTCGATTTTTCTTACATTTATGGAAAGGTCTCAAAATTATACAAGGGGTGTTTTTTTTATGATTTTAATTTGGATGCAAAATAATTCACAAAAAAAATAGATCTTTGAAAATTAGGGTTTTTCAATAAATTTGCTTTCTAGGGCTCAAATTCAAGGTATTTTCCTACAAAAATTACATTTTTAGAAAGTTTTCATAATTTTAGCGGGGGTTTGCTTTTTACATTTTAATTTTTTAGGTAAAAAATCATTGCAAAAAGAAATCAATATCTTGTTGACTGAAAAAAAAAATGTATTGTCGAAGGCCCCCCTTTTCCCATTTGGATTTGGATTTTATAAAATTAACCTAACGAGTGTGCTTGCGGGTGGGGGTAATTTCTCTTAAACTAATAATCATTTTTTTGCAGGGGTCATCTAGGTGTGTGTCTTTGCATTTAAAATTCCTAGTTTAATTAGTGTTCACATCTTTTTCATTTGGGGTTAGAGAACTTGTTTTAAGTGTTTGGTGTGCTTTGCACACTTTATGTTTATAACCCTAAAGGTGATAAGAAAAGCATCATCTCCATTCACCTTCCATTGTACCTTAGGTGTAGGATAAATTGTTATCATCTTCTTTTAAGGTAGGAGGGCATGTGTCTTGAGTATCCCATAAGGCCAAGTGAGAGAGCACGACCCAAGCGATACTTTCTTTTGCCTGCTATATAAATTAATATGTTAGGCGAAAGTTGTGATGACTTGATGACATGTATCTACATCGACGGTTCTCCCTAGTATCCACACTTGTGTTAAATGTGTTAAAAATCCTCTTTGAGGATTAGGAGTGGGTTCTTAAACGAGTCATCATCGCATGGGTAGACACCAAGAACCGCAGAAGTTCCCCCACTAGACACCTTTTGTTTTAAAGGCCAAAAATCCTTACATTTGATGGTTTAGGGTGTGTGGATTGTACCCCGTAGATACCCCTCATGTACCCTTTCATGTTGAGATAGGAATCCCTCATTTGATCTTTAGTCTTTTGAGGTAAGAGAATCTGATATGCTCGAGAAGTGAGTGTCGTGGTGAGGGAGCCAGTGCTACCAGAATCTCTAGTTGTCTGCGTGTTTGAGGTATTTCTTGTCGCAGGGGCCCCATTGAATGGTTTCTCTTTCCAGCCTAGGTTGTGCATGTTTTCAAGTGTCTTTGATTTGTGTTATACCAGTGGAAATCTTTTGAACATACACATAACATTTTGGAAAAAACACCTTCAGACATTGTGTCTTCATTGTTTGTTGTGTTTTCTTGCCACAAGACATTCAACAATAAGATCTGGTCACAATCAACAATTGGAAAATTTGGACATATTAGAAAACTTTGCCAAAAAAACATTTGTGACAAATGAAATTATGTTTGTGTTTTTTAAAAGTGTCACTATCAGCAAGAAAAACACACTAGTGCTTTGAGATCAAAAGATCTTGTAAGGCATTTTCCTATAAGGCTTCATTTTTATTCAACCAGACTTTATCACGGTTTTGTCAATCATTTTCACTCATTTGCAATCCTTCAAATCCACCTTTCAAGATAGAGTCAAAAGGTTGCTTTGTTGTCCTAATCATATCTTGCAAACGTACTACAACATATCACTAGGTGGTTCCCACTTCAGATCTATCATCTTAGGGTCCCACTTGATCCTCTTTAGTCAAGGTCAACTTACCTCATCAAGAAATCTATCATCTCTTTGGAAGCCACACCTTACTTTAGATCACACATATTTTGGACTTACATTTTTGGACATTGCTAGATAACCCTGGATTCATTCCATCTCATATTCCTTCTTGGTCTTCCATAGTCTTCACATTTTCTTCTATCTCTCATTTTAGCAAAGGTTTAGTTCATGGTTGAAACCCGTTCCCAAAAGTCTAAAAGAGAAGTTGAGGAAGCTCTAAGATCTCTCAACATGAGTACCTATGAGTTTGATGGAGATGAATTTTACAACCCATTTGAGAATCATAGTAATATACTAGATAATGATAATGAGCACAAACAATAAAAATGATAATGACAATGACAATGCATCCATTATCTCCGCAGACATTGAAGAGACTATCATAGATCCAAGGTTCAATAGATTGGTTGAAGAAATCATGAGAAGAGATAGACAATACTTCTTTCAAGTCATGTCACAAAGTGGAACAAGACTACCTCATGATTTTGATGTGTCATGAATTTAGAGGAGGATCCTAATCAAGTGAATCAAACAAATGCAAATCCTAGAGGACATAATGGTGGTAATAGGGGAAAACATTTCGTTCCTGAGTTACCCTTGTCCTTATTTCAAAAACCAGAAGTTACCAACACTCATGCTCAAACCAACTTTGCTTGAAACTCTCATGAACAACCCCATAGCCATCCTTTTGCATGGAGAAGAAATGCCAATACACATTCTCATACCCATGATCATACCAAAGCATACAATTACACTCAAGGGAACATTCAAAATCATGACACAAGGAGACCCCATGTCAGATTTTGGGGAAATATCCAAGATCATTCTTATGACACCTCCTATCCTCATAGTCATGACATGTATAATTGACCTCGACCTAGTGCTCCTTATTATAATATCGTACCAAATGGTCCATATGCTAGCTACAACTATGTTCCTCCTCCATACGAACACATCTATGACCAATATCATCCATACATGCATTATATCCCTCCTCCTTTGCTTGATGGCTTAGGCATGAGACTAAACTAAAGAGAAAAGACACACATAAGAATGACTTGCAACAACAAATCAAGGATTTGCAAAAACAAATGGCAACCATGAATGCACCAAAGCAAGAGAATACAATGAAAGACATATGTCCTTATCCATTTGACATAAGTATTCCAATGCTTCCATTTCCTCCACGTTTCATGACACCAAAATTTGATAAGTATAGAGGCAAGGGAGATCCTAAGGCACACATAAGAAAAATTTTCATAGCTTTCTTTGAGGTAGCGAGAGAAGAAACATACTTGATGAGATTGTTCCCACAAAGTTTAGGTGGACAAGCTATGGAATGGTTCTCCCAACTTCCACTTGGAATCAAGTCATGGGGTGATCTAGGATAAGCTTTCATACAACACTTCTCATACAATATTGAAACAGACGTGTCAGTGACTACTTTGTGCAATACCAAATAGAAAAATGGAGAGTCCTTTGCTTCATTCTTACAACGATGGAGAGGTCTTGCTAGTCGATGCTCTTGTGATATCCCACAAAAACAAATGGTGGAAATGTTTACTCAAAATATCAACAAGGAAATTGGATATGAATTGAGAAAAGCTTGTTTGTCCACTTTTAAGGAAGCCATTGAAAAGGGATTGACAATTGAGAAAGTCCTCATTGAACAAGGCACCATTAAGTTATTCAAGGATAACAAAGAGGAATTAAATGGGAAAGATAAACCCCACTTTTGGAACAAGAACAAGAACAAGAACACAGACAATGATGGGGTAGTAGATGCAAATATGGTGAAACCAAAGATGACTTTCCCAGGTACAAGCTCATCCAATTCAAATAATCAAGTGAATGCTCAAAGGCCATCAAAGCCTCCAAGAAAATACACTCCATTGGGAGAGCTAATTGAGACAACATTTAAGAAATTGGTTACAAACAAGATTATAACAATACCAGACAACCCACCTTATGAACCAAAAGTGAAACCTGCATGGTGGAATGATTATGGGTATTGTGAGTATCACAAGAGAAAAGGGCATACAACTAGCAATTGTCACAGATTGAAGAACATTACACAAGATCTTGTTGACAAAGGCGAGATAGAAGTTGATGGTCACACTTCCAATGAGGGACATGCGATGTTTAAGGAACCATTCCCTAAACATGATAAAGGAAAAGCCAAAGCAGATAATCAAGATAATTATGCTAAGATGTCCTATGATTATGATTCCACTGTTAACCATATTTCAATGAACAATCATGTTTCTACCATTATTAGAAAGGACAAAACTCATGAAGGTTATACCCAAAGGAGTAAAGTTGTTTTGAAAGTCATTGGACCATCCTCTTCACCATCTAATGATGAAACCTTCAAATGTAATGTCACAACCTGTCGAGGTAAAGTCACCTTGAAAGGTGTTCCATCCAAAACCACAAATTCATCATCTACCAAAAATGAGTATGATCTTGTAGATCAGTTAGGGAAGGCACCAACCCTCAGTTCCATCCTTGAGATTTTTCACACATCTCCTTCACATAAGGCTATCCTTGACAAAGCATTGAGAGAAACCTCCACACCCACTAATTTGAATGTGGACCAGTTTCAAGCCATGGTGGGATACCTTTCCACTCCACATTGCCTTACTTTGATAGAAGTTGATGGCGTATCCATATGCCAGCCACATAATGCACCTCTCCATATTGAATCCTTCCTCCATAAAAGTTGCATCAAACAAGTCTTGATAGGTAGAGGAGTAGTTCTAAACATTTGTACATTAAAAACTATTAAACAATTGGGATATTTTGAACAAACTATGAATTCAAGAAATAAGATCACTATTAAAGCATATGATGATGAAGAGCGCTCATCCAAAGGAACAATCACCTTACCTCTGAGAGGTGGGCCAATCACAAAGGATGTGGTTTGTCAAGTCCTTAATCTAGATATTACATATAATATACTCTTGGGACGTCCATGGATACATGAAATTAGAGCAATGTTGGCCCCCTTTGATGGTTTAATAACTAAGACCTTAAAGCTATAACTCAGAGATTACACATCTATACTAAGTAGCTATCAGACTCATTATGAAGGTTCATTTAACTTATCAACCCAGGGACGTGAACTTGAAATGGGTCAACACTATATGTGCACTAAGACTCTATTATGGCCATCGTGACTTAAGCAAAGAACAATGTTGGAATTGAAATGTTGTAAATAGCCAATGAAGGAAACTAAACTTAGATTAACAACTAATATGAACATGCAAATATTAAAATAACACAAGCTACATGAATGAAATTCCAAACAAACAGACAAGAAACTACTCTACCTGTTTTGGTTGTAGGAACAAATGCAAAACAAAGTTTAGTGGTTGCAGGAACAGTCAACTGTTGGAACGGTGCTAACTATTGAATGAAGAATAACTACTAAGATAACTAAATAGAGTTATCACCAAGTGGGCCCCCTTGAGTGAGACTTCCAAGATTAACACAAGTACTGAAAACTCAGAATATCATTTTATTCATCAAAACATAAGTACATAAGATATGACAACATGCTCTTAAACTGTATTTCAAAGTTGAAAGTAAACTTACAACATCAGAATATTCAACCTCCCACAAGAGATAATTTGAACATTATTTATAGAAAGGAAAACCACCAACTATCCTAACTAACTGTGCGACCAGCTCCACAACATAAGGAGGGCACCATTTATTGAAAGCATGAAAAGAGGAATGAAAATCTCATGCATGTGCTTAGCCAAGTCAGATAGGAATTCCTCAACAAAAATGCAACGCAACATGCCCCTAAATAGACTCAATTGATTGTAAATGATTAGTTAAGAAGGTAGTTGAAACATTAAGTAGAGAAAGCTCCTCTACGTTGGTTACTCCTTGACTTCTTCAATAACCGGCTAGCTGGTAAGTGTCCTACTCCTTGTTGCAAGCTTTATCATAACACCACTTTCTTAGTTTAGACCTAAAAAACACATTAGCACATACAAACAACCAAATTTCCCAAATCATCTTGAAACAATATTCTTTTCAACACATACACATTTAATAGATGATTACATAGCATATGCATTAGTATCATGAATTATTTCAAGGTTAAACTTAATCCCCAAAGGTAATAGTTTCTAAGGAAATAGCATAGTAAACAGTGACATCATAGTATCAAAGTCTAAATTATCACCATGAACAACATAATAAATCCTTAGAAAATAGGACTATAAATTTGTCTCATCAAGCAGTACCATCAACATATTATCAATGTATCAAATTTCCTTACAATGGAGTTGAGGTGATAGTAAAAGGTGGTCCAAATCCATTCATATATTGCAATAAAATACTACCAAGATCAGAGATAATAATTTCAATTAATATAGAAGAAACTCCATCATCGGCGTATGTTGATCCAGAATCATTAAAAGCTTCTACGTCAAAACAAGGTGAGCTCAAAGGAAAATACAAGGACAATGGCATGGGAGAGTATACTTTGAATCAAACCATGTATTTAAGACAAATAATTGATTCTCCTAAAGATTACGAATGACCACATCCTTCTAAGAATGTATCATTAATCACAATAAAATGGGATCCCAGTATATTCAAAAAATGGGGTGAGATGGAAGAAGAAGGTCTTTACAAAATGCTTTATAAAGAATCTGAAGAAGAATCTACACAAGATCGCACCAGAATACCATGTGATAATTATGGCAAGGGTTTTAAGTTCTTACAAAAATTTGGATATGATGGAAAAGGCCCTTTTGGGTTACAAAAAAAAGGGATTGTCGAGCCATTGTAACCAAAGTTAACATTTAAGAATCAATGCTCTAAAGGAATTGGTTTCATACCCTTCAACTTGGGTACTCACAATTCTAAAGAAGCATTGCAAATTACAGGTTCTATCTCCACTAATGACCAATAACAAGAGAAACACTATTCCACATACTCTAATGAATGGGAATGGGGTTCAGATATCTGATAATTATGAGCTCACCGAAACATTTAGAGAACCAGACGAACCCACAAAAGAAGATAAGTTTAGAGAACATTTCAAAGTTGGTCAAGCAAATTTATCAAATTCTACATCTCAAGAAAAGAAAGATAGTG
This sequence comes from Cryptomeria japonica, assembly GCF_030272615.1. Classification (NCBI taxonomy): domain Eukaryota; kingdom Viridiplantae; phylum Streptophyta; class Pinopsida; order Cupressales; family Cupressaceae; genus Cryptomeria; species Cryptomeria japonica. The sequence continues at coordinate 716,897,767 of NC_081405.1, read as the reverse complement.
GAGAACCATGGATAAAAATATTTTGGGATCCCAAACCCTCTGCATCTCTAGTAACTAGGTCAAAACCGTGAAGAGTGAAGACTCTCGTTGTTGAGTGTCCCTCTAGTGATGTTGATTTGGATTCGTTTACGATCAAGGCTAATGAGGAGAGTTCTAGCGATGACCTCGATAATTGCATTGAAAATCCCAAGGACTCTTGTGTCTTTACCCTCACTCCTGTTGTCTTTGAAAACACTGATGGCCTTCCTCTTGTTCATCCACAACTCATTGACTAGGACTAGCAAGGACCTCCACAACTAAACACATTCCAAAATGATGAGGCCTTCATTGACTACCTTGGTATAAGGAATGATCTTCCTCTTGGGGACCACAAGGCTGGATACATCATAGAACTTGATAGCATGACATATTTTTGAGAGGGTGTCATACCTTCTAGTCGCAAAAGTATAAAAATAAAATTAAATCATGGGTCCTATGGTGAAAACCATATTGTGGATTTGTTTGACCGCAAAACAGTAAAAAGAAAGGATGTAATCGAAGGTGTTAACCTTTCTGAGGCGCCTGAGGATGGAAGGTTTGACACTCTCCCCATGACATCATATGAAGAGAAATAATCAATGTTGGTGGAGGAAACTATCAAGACAAACATTGGCATAGAGGAGATACCACATAACATCTTCTTAGCACAATCTTTAATAGAAAAAGAAAGACCAAAGTTCATAAGTTTCTTCACAGAACAAGTCAACTTTTCATGGTCATGTGCTGATATGCCAGGATTGGATCTTGATCTAGTTATGCTTCATTTGATAGTTACTTCAGGAGATAAACCAATAAAGAAAAAATTGAGAAAGATGCATCCGTAGGTGGCATTGTTAATCAAAGTGGAACTAGAGAAATTAGTGGATGTTGGATTCATTAGGCCGATCGATTACCCCAAGTGGATTTCTATTTTTGTATTTGTCAGCAAACCATATTGCAACATTAGAATATGTACAAATTTTAGAGACATCAAACAAAGTATGCCCTAAAGATGATTTTCCACTACCAAACATCAATTTAATAGTAGATCTTATAGTTGGTCACACAATGTTATCCTTAATGGATGGATTCTTCAGGTATAACCAAATCAAAATAACACCTAAAGACCAACATAAAACAACATTTACTTGTCCTTGGGGTACCTTTTGTTGGAATGTTATGCCCCTTAGGCACGTCACAGTGGAAGACTATGTTGATGATCTCCTGGGAAAGTCAATAACAAGGGAAACACACCTCGATATCCTATTTGTGGTTTTTGAACGTTTGAAAAAATACAAAGAGATTAAATCCCAAGAAGTGTGTCTTTGGGGTGACCTCTAAGAAACTCCTTGGATACATTGTCTCACAAAAGGGAATTGAAGCAGATCCAACAAAAGTCAAGGCTATATTAGAGATGCCAGCACCAAAGAATATTAGTCAACTTCAGTCTCTACAAGGAAGACTGCAATCAATATGAATATTTATTACGCAACTTGCAGATAAATGTCATTATTTTTAGCATCTACTTCAGAAGAATGTAAAGTTCAATTGGGATGATGAGTGTCAATAGGCCTTTCAAATTCTCAAAGATTATCTTTTGAATCCACCAATATTGATGCCACCTATTCGAGGAAAACCCCTATTACTTTACATATCAGCTACACAAACAACACTAGGGGCACTCTTGGCACAATAAGACAATGAAGGCAAAGAAAGAGCTATATAGTATATTAGTCACACATTGGTTGGTTATGAGCTTAATTACACTCTGATTGAGTGTGCATGTCTTGTCATGGTTTTTTCTTTGTAGAAATTGCATCATTACATGCTAACTCATAAAACAAAGCTCATTGCAAGAATAAATCAACTTAAATACCTTCTCAATAAGGTGACACTAACTGATAGATTAGCTAAATGGGTTATGATGTTGAATGAATTTGATATTGAATACGTGGATAGAAAAGCAATTAAAGGACACGCTACTGCAGATCAGCTAGCAAATGCACCTATGATTGACGATGCTCCTATTGTCTCAGAATTCTTGGATGAATCCATTCTTATGATGACAAATTCAAAGCCTTGGCAACTATATTTTGATGGTTCATACACATAACATGGCACAACAGTTGGTATCCTCTTCATCAAACCCTAAGGAGACTCCATTACTAAGTCATATTTATTGTTATTTCCTTGCACAAACAATATAGTAGAATATGAAGCATTAACAATAGGACTACGAATCACAGTTCAGTGGAAGATCTAGGAACTTCATATTTTTGGAGACTCTCAACTCGTGATTCAACAAGCAAATGATGACTATCAGACTAAAGATGAAAAGTTAATGCCTTACAAGAAAATGGTGGATGATTTTAACCAATACTTCACACAGATAGTCTTTGAACAAATTCCAAGGGATAATAATTGAGCTGCAGATGTCATGGCTACCATTGCTTCTTTGATTGACATACCATAGAATGAGACCTATGAGTTCTTGGTGGATAAACTTTTGGTTCCTTCATATGAAAGCACTCCTACAAAAAATGATATGTGTTGTTAGTCCCGATTCCCCTTGGTACGGTACCATTTTCACTTACCTCTGCGACAATATCCTTCCACCTAACCTTTCTAACAATTAACGTCGTACCATCATTCTTCAATCCTCCCGCTATGTCATTTTAGCCAATACCCTTTATCGTCAAGGTCTAGATGGTACTCTCCTTAGATGTTTAGAAAGCGACAAAGCTTAGATTGTATCACGTGAGGTTCACGAAGGTATATGTGGTTCTCACTCCAGTGGTCCAACCTTAGCCAAAAATATAATGAGGATTGGATACTACTGGCCCACTATGGAAAAAAGACTCATATCGGTTTGTCAGAAAATATAAGCAGTGTCAGATAAATGGAAACCTTATTCATGCACCAACATAAGAACTTCAGCCAATTGCCACTCCATGGCCCTTTCGTCAATGGGGACTCGACCTCATAGGCAAGATCCACCCTCCTTCTTCCAATGACTACAAATTCATTATCACAACCACAGAGTATTTTACAAAATGGATTGAAGTCGTTACTCTCACCCAAGTCACTAGAAAGAAGATTGTGACTTTTCTCGTTAAATATATCATTTGTCGATATAGTGTTCCACTTTCTATTATCACAGACAATAGGTGTTTGTTCAAGAATCGGGATGTTCATGAGCTTTGTGATTGCTTCCATATTCATCATCTCTTTTCCAACCCATATTACCCCCAAGATAATGGTCAAGATGAGGCATCTAACAAAACTATCCTAAAAATTCTCAAGAAGACAGTCGATGACGCTGGCTGTAACTAGCATATCCAACTCAACTCTACACTTTGGGCCTATCAAACAAGTGTTCTCATACCTACTAGAGCTACCCATTATTCACTTGTTTATGGTGTTGAATCTATCTTGCCTATTGAGGTCGAGTTACCATCCCTATGGTTCTCTTTGTGCAATCTAGTAAATGATGAAGACTATAGGGTCTCCCGCTTATAAGATTTGGAATTATTGGATGAGCTTAGACAAATTGATTTCAATCATCTCAAAGCATATCAACAATGAATGAGTCACAGTTATAATCACAAGGTAAATCCTCACACATTTGAGGTGAGTGACTTAGTGCTAAGAAAGAATCATAAGAATCAACAAGATAGAGAAAAGAAGGGTAAGTTCGTACCAAATTGGCTTGGCCCTTACTTCATCACAACAACATATGGATTAGGTGCGTATTAGTTCTCAACACCAGATGGAGAACCTTTGGAGGATCCTATTAACAACATGCACCTCCGCAGGTTTTACATAGTTTTTCAGAGTATCCAATATAATAAATACAAAAAAATATAAAAAATACAAAAATAAATAAAAAATAAAAAATACAAAAAAATCAGAAAATATAAACATCATCACTATGGTGAAAACCTGACAAACAGGCGCCTTGTGACAAAAATAAAAATAAAAAATAAAAAATTAGAAAAAGTCAAGAGAAATAAATTCGTCCAATAGTGAAAACCACTTCGGTGGTGCCCTGGGCAAGTGCCATGGTGAAAACCAAGTTACCGGTGCCATGTGTAGAGACTTTGATCCTCCCTCCTCCGGGATTCAATCTCATCCTTTCACTTTGCACACACTCACAACCTACCATCCCATAATAAATTTACCCATTCCCATCATTGCTTGTTATTGATATACCTAAGTTTGGTTCACCATTCATAATAAACCCCTTTTCACCCTTTCCATCCATAATAAATCATGTCCAATCTGTAACTAGGGCAAAATCTTAAATCTAGTGATGAAAGTGGTACCCTGAGCATTGCATGTTTTGAGGAGCATCGCCTTTTCATTCCTCCTTTTTGCACACAATCCACAATAAAAGGTCACTTGCATTGCCGATCCACAACAAAATTTTGTTCTTCTCCACAATAAAAGTATTAGTTTCATGGATCCAATTAGTTTCAGATGAAACACAATCAGCCGTGGGCTTTCAACAAATCAAATCTTTTAGCAGACTTTGGCAACACCATGGTTTTTCAACATTATCAGTCCTTTATCAAGAAAACAACATTGTGACCAGATCAAACATGTTAACATATGTGGCAAGAAACACAAATAACTCGAGGATTACAATTTATGTTGGTGTCAAGTCTTGGTTTTCTTTTGATTTTATCTTTTATGGTGACATGTCTCTTAGCTTTTCCATGATGTCTTTGACTAGAAAGGTGAGGATGGGGTATGTTTACCTATTTCTGTTGGCTGTGGATTGTCTCTTAGTAATATTATGGCTTGTCCAAGGATATGAGGACACTGCGAGTCTAGTGTGAATTGGGGCATTCCTTGTTTGTGAGTGTCTGATCTCCATGCAAATGGTTACAATGACTTTCTAGGTTGAACCTATACCTAGATGTTCATAACATATTTGCCATAATAAAGCTTAATGATGATAAAGCACAAGAAGCTCTTTTCACCTCCATATCTTCTACCTTCCATCCCCCTTTCCTTTTGTCCTCCATTGTCCCTTCCTGAGTCCATGTAGTTTGGTATCATATGATTGAGTATAATGACACACCAAAATATTTGCATCTCATGTGTAGTCTTCACCCGCATCAACATATGTTAGTTTGTCTCATTTCATGCATATAGAAATTATAATAACATCACATCTTGCACACACCACTTATTAGTACATAATATAAGCATTATATTCATGCATCCATTGGCATTAGTGCATATACATTTGCATTATACATAACATTAACATAAAAAGTACAAAAAAATAGAAGGCATCACATCATCCACATAGATTGCATCTCATAATCATCATAATCATAGAATATAAGCATCATAAAATCATATATGTATCCATAGCATAAATCATCACATAGATACATCGAAATATAAGCATCATGCATGATAGATACATTCCATAAATTATATAATCATCAAGCATATAGAAACATCATAACATCACATCACATAATAACACATGCATATAATCACCGCAAGGATAGGTCATCTCATATATATATATATATATATCAAAAATATCAGTGTCATGATACAATGATGTAAAAATATCATATGGCTACAAAATCACTCGAAGGTGTCTATATAATCATACCAAAATTGATGCAAAATAAGATCCAAGAGAGCTATGATGAAGACCCTCCCTCAGAGCCCATAGGCCCTCGACGAAATCTGAGCACTCGAAGGCCCAACCCTTGGATCATTTCGTCGACCCCCTCTTGCAGACGTAGTGGTACCTATGTCTATCACATGGTGTTGCTCATTAAGCCCTATCCTAGTGCTTATGTTTATCACATGTCGCTACATCCTATCAGCGTATATGTTTATCACATTGCACTTGATCATGTTTTTTGCTAGAGCACTCACCGGATTTTATCACTTCGATGACTTATCCTATACTTAGCTCAACAAACCTACCTGTTTTAAGGCACCTGTTGAGTGAATCCTCTCAATAGATTATTTAATTGATGATGCATGTTTATCATATGGTTACCGATTCTATCCTTGCTTTCTGTTTGTCTTCTCTAGGGCACTTGTTTGAGTGGATCCTCTCAACAACTTATCCAATTGATAGCGCATGTTCATCACAAAACTATCAATTTTGGCCTTTTAAGACATAGACACGATTTTGTTGATTCCTCTTGAGTCAGTCTTTTTCCTGCATGACCTTGTCACCCTATCTTATTAGTCATTTCTAGCCTTTCTTTCTTATCGAGAGATTGCCTGCGATCTTTTTAAAAAAAAATCATCCAATCTCTCGAAGGGGCATATCATTCCCGTCTTGGGGCAACTTTGTATTAGTTTATTTTATCTTCTTTGAGCCAATGTGACAAGTTGCATCAAGTCTCAAAGAGGGGCAAAATGTAGACACCTAAAATTGTCTTAGCTTAATTAAATAAATATTTTGTTTATTTAATTATTTTATCCTAAGTCTTCTATTAAATAAATAAATAAATAAATAATTAATTAATTAATTCAGCCTCTTCTAGCCCTTTCCTCATTTAAATAAATATTTTTATTTATTTAAATTATCTTTCCCTAAATTAAATAAATATTTTATTTATTTAATTGGTCCCACTTCTCCTATTAATTAAATAAATCTTTATTTACTTAATTAATTCATTAGATTTTTCACTCTATGACACATGTCATTTGTCTCTTAATTTTCCTCTACCTACCCTCTTCATATTTTATTATTTCTTCTACCTACCCTTTAATTCTTGTCGACCATTTCTTTCTTTCACTTTTTAATCCTATCTCTCCATTTTCTAGAGTGTCTTCTATATAAGAGGATTCTTTCATCCTTATCAACCCTAACAATTTATGCAATCAATTAGCCTTCTTGCAATCAAGCGACTTCACAACCACAATCCATTCTTTGTTGAGCTCTTGTGCACTTACAAAATCTAAGAGCAAATATATCAAACAAGATCAATGGAGATAGGAGACAATGGAGATCAAACCCTACTTGGCATGTGAATGGTATCATTGTTTCAATTTGTTAATTTGCATGTTCTTAGGTTTCTTCATTGGTGTATGGTGAATGTTTTATTTTAGAAACAAGCTTTGTTGTGGTTGGATCTTTGTGGTTTTGCAATAGTTTGTCATCATCATTTTTCACCTCACACAACTATGTATAATTATAAATGATTGTGTTCAATAACTACAAATTAAAGATCACAAAGTGACCCCTAACCATATTAAACCAAATTACATCCAAATCATAAACTAAATCAAACCGTAACACTAACACCAAACCAAATTGAAACCCTAATCAAATCACATTGAACTTTGCCATAAATTTTATTTCAGCCAAGTAAACGTACACCAAATTCAAAACTAACCTTAACTCTAAACCAAATTGAACCAAATAACACTATACCAAATGGAACCCTAAATGTAAGCTAATTAAATTAAAGCCAAATCATAAAACATAAACCATACTAAATCTTAGCTGTTATCGTAACTAAACACTAATCTAAATTGACCCCTAATATTGAATAAACACTAAACACTAATCTAAATTGACCCCTAATATTGAATAAACACTAAACCAAATTGAACCCTCCTCCTAAATGAACACTAAACTAAATCAAATTGCAACCCTAAATGATATTCTTTCCTTACCTTAACTATAAATCAAATTGAACCCTAACTCTAAACCAAATTGAACCAAATAACACTATACCAAATGGAACCCTAAGTGTAAACCAATTTCTCCCTGAAATGAACACTAAACTAAATCAACACTAAACTAAATCAAGTTGTAACCCTAAATGAAATTCTTTCGTAGCCTTAACTAAAAATCAAATTCAACCATAACCTTGAACCAAATAGAACCCTAATTCAAAAGCCAAACCAAATTGAATCGTAAACAAAATTGAACTCTAATATTGTACCAATATCTTCACTTTAATCTATATTAAGTACGTCGAAGATCGAGACACTTTTTTCCCCTAAGTATATGAAAATTAATTTTTTTTTTTAAAAAGTGCTTCAATCCTACGTACTTTTATATAGATTAAAGTGAAGATATATAGGCTAGTTTTATATTATACTGATAGAATTTAGATGTTGAGCTATGCTAATCATTTTGCATGTATATTATTTCATTTGAAAATCAAAGTTATAATTAAATTTTAGGGCTTCGGCCTTAGCTCACCCGGTCGTGGATCGCAACTTAAGGCGTGGGTATGCTCCCCATGGTCTTGAGTTCGAGTCCCTGGCTGTGTTAACTTTGTGTGTGTTGCTACCTTGTGAGTGGGTCATACACACTGGGGATTGGTCTTGCTTCGGCAAGGACACCTCCAGATTCCACGATAGTGAATATAAAAAAAAAAGAAGTTATAATTAAATTTGAATTTGAATAATATAAGTTTACAATAATTATAATTAACAATTATGTTTATGAGTAATTTAATTATTTACAATTAGAATTAGGATTAGAATAATAAATATAATTAAGATTATCATTATTATTATGGTTAGGATCAAAATAGAATTAGAGCTATAATTAAGATTAGGGTTGCAAAGATAGAATAAAGGTTATAGAATTGGGTTAGAATTAGAGTAACCATGAGGGTTTGGAATTAGGCTTATAATTACAATTAAGGTTAGAGTTACAAGAAAGCTTATAATTACAATTATGATTAGTGTTAGAATTAAGGTTACATTTAAAAGGTTAGACTCAATAATACACTAATATTTGTATTGCATTTAGAATTAGGGACAGGTTTACAATTAAAATTATGATAAATGTTAGAATTAGAGGTATAGTCGGAGCTAGAATTGAGACAGAATCAAGGAGTTTAGATTACAATTATAGTTAGTGTTAGGGAACACTTAAGATTAAGATATATTTAGGGTTAATTCTATGACAGGAAAATAAAACTCAAAGGGAAAGACATATATGCATACTATGATAGAATCAAGGAGTTTAGATTACAATTATAGTTAGTGTTAGGGAACACTTAAGGTTAAGATAGTTCTAGGGTTAAACTTCAAAAAAGGGTTTAGAGAAAAGGCATTTTTGGGAAAGTTATTCTCAATTTCTTACATTTTAGAGAGTTGGCATAGTAAATGTAAAATAGTAATTTTTTCAAAAAAAATAGTTTACTTGAAGATTATTTTATTTTATTCTTAAATTTAAAAGTATTAACAATTATATTATTCTAATTATTTTGTTTGTTTTAAAATTTATTCAATTTATTAAAGAATTATTTATTTTATTGTAAAGATTGTATTCACTATAAGACTTATTTTATTTCATTTTAAAATTTTGTTTGTTTTATTTATTAATTTTATAGAAACTATAAAATTTCAATTAATCTAAAATTTTAAATTGATTTAAGACTACTTATAAATTTATTTATAATCCTATTGTTCCAGTAAAGAATGTCAAAATCAATTAAAATATTAATATCTACATGTTAGTTTAATTTGCTAGTTTAATTTGCTTATTAATTATATTAAATTTATAAAAGTTTAGTATGTCTAAAACTTGAAGTACCTAAAGAATTTCAAAATCTATTCAAATATTTAACCGTATCGTAATGCTTTATGATATTATAATAATCTTGATATTATTTTAATTATTTTTCTCAAAAAATATTTGTTTAGATATGTCTTTTCTTTAAGCATTGTAATATAAAATTGAAAAACTTGAGTGGTGAACTATAATTTGGTCAAATTATCACTATGAAATTCAAATTTTCACCCCCACTAGAATCCTCATATCTTAGGTGGAAAAAACAACTTTCCAAATAAAATAAACATAAAAGGACCATCAGTAACCATATGTTGATAAAATAAACATAAAAAGACCACTACATTAACCAAGATTAAAAAAAAAGGAGCTTTGTACAATAAGCTACCATTTCATTGGCAAATTAATTATTATTTAATATTTATGATATTTAAGAAAATAAAAATAAATATTATTACAGATCAATTTGATTGTCATGTTATAAACAACATGAATAGATTTCCTTCGTCAAAGTAAATATTTTGTTTTAAAATATTATATTTATGAATTATGAAATAATATATCTGTTTTATATATATTGTACAAGTATAACTAATCTTGATCTTCTTTTTGAAAAAACTAATTAAGAATATAGAGAAATTTCAATTTCAATTTCAATACTATATATATAAACCACGTGTACAATTATAATTATGGAAACAACATTTGTCTATCAGAATTTAATGATTAGAAAAAAATATTTAATACTAGAACAAAAAATTAACTGAATTTAATCTAAATTTATTAATATTGCAGCGTCGGCATTCACCCATTGGATGAACATTAAAATAATGTTAAAATGAAAGTTAATTTGATTTAATCTAAAGATATTAATTTTGCATTTTCAATATTCTTGGGATCTATTTGGATAGGGAAAACAGAAAATAAATAAAAATAACCAATAAAATATTTGTTTGAATTTCAAGTCTATAGGTACAAGCCACGTACTGGCAGATATATTTTGTAATCAATTATTATTTTATAATCGTACTGACAGACTTACTTTGTAATCAGTTGTTATTTTACATTCCGTACAAGCCACATACCCTTATTCTCGTATGAATACAACGGTATCCAATAACATAAAAGTTAAAATCTCAATACTCTTAATCTCAATACTCATTTTACACGTGACATCCTGAACTGTAATTCCTTAAATAAATAATAAAAATGATAATCAATAACATTAAAACCATCCCATTACCCACCGACTTCAAGATTCGACCTCAATAAAAATCTTTCAAACCACGACTTCATTTCTCTATATATATCAGCAACAAGATCAGTCAAGATATCCACAAGCTAAAGCAACAAGGTCAATCAAGAGGTGTACCGTTCTGCAGTAAACCGGCATTACTTCAAAGGTATGATATCAACAAAACCATAACCTTATTAGAAGAGTAGTTAAATATAACTTTACATTATAGTTATTAAGCTTTTAGATGCAAGGTAGGAAAATAATTCTATGTTGTTCATCATCTTTATAGAAATGCATTTGAAGTCATGCTATTTCCATCAAATAAGGAATGGTACATTAGAGGTACATGAAACTTTGTTTTCATGATAAGTGTAAGTTAGTTGTTGGAATTTTTAATATAGAATTTATCTTACTTAAAAAAATTGAAGAAAAGGAAGTCAGATTTTTTTTCTACTTGATTTTTGAAGTTTATTCATTCATACATTTCTGAAGAGCCCTGAAAAATTAAAAGTTAAAATATTCTTCTAGCTTTTTTATTAAAATTTGCTTTGTAGTAAACTTGAAAGGGAAAGCCCTGGATAGACATAAGGTTTTCGTTGGAGTTGCCTTGAGGTACCTCAAATGGCCGTTCTTAGGGGAAAATTCGGAGGATCAGGGTAGAGAGGAGGACCTCATCCAATTTGCAAGACTCAATGGAATCCTGCCCCTGAAAGTTGACGATGAGGAGCCAAACAAGAATGCCAGGGTGGTGCAAGAAGGAAGGGGCCGTCAGGGGTCTGGTCGTGGCCGCCCTATGGGTAGAGGTTGTGGGAGAGCGAGAAATGTATCGTCTCAATCCGAACCTTCGAGTGAAACTGCAAGCTAGGTTCCCCATTTTGGTTCTGTTTAAAAAAAATAATTAACTTTTTCGATTGCTTAATCTAAGACTCTGGTTATACTTAATTTTGGCTACATATTTATGTTTAAAATCTCTGTTTTGGCAGTTTAGAATCTGCCATCTAAACTCTTTATAGTTTTATTATCCTAGATTGCATAATCTTGCTAGGTTTTGAAACGAGAAATTATGGTGCTTACGGTTTTCTGCTTGCTCGGAAACCATCTTTTTTTGAAATATGCTGAGAATGGTTTTTGAGGCTACACCATTCAGCCATGTCAATACTGTAATTAATGCAAAATTAATATAAATCTCAACTCTACCTTTACTGATAAAAAAATAAATTATTTTCTTGTTTGTGTATGAAAATTTCATCTCTACAATTGATTTGCATTATATATGAACTTAGAATATTCAAATTCATCCTCAAATACTCTGATCTTATTTAAAACAATTCTGTGTTTTCTCATATCATAATTTTTTTTTTCAAGAATCATTTGACTTTCCTGGATAGGAGAGACCATAGTGTTCAGGTTGGGTTTCCTGAATTTGAACATTATAGGAGAAATCATCTTGATATGGAGGATAGCAAAAGACCCACTTCATCATCTTCTCAATTTATGAAAGAATCAATGACATATTTGATGTAAACAAATTTTTTCTTCGAGTTTAAATTTTATTTGTACTGACATGCAAATTTCTGATTTCAACTTATTTGTATTGACATGCAGCACTCCTTTTGTGAAAATTTCAACAGAGGGCCTGATCTACATCTGCACTGAGAACTGCAGAATTTGAGAAATGTCCACTTTTGTTAGCATGGAAGCATCTCAAGGGTCCACCAACTGTGATTCTAATAATTCTGATCACATTAATGGAGTTGAGGACAGGTCCCAGATGTCCCAAAGTTCTGGAAAGTCGTCCTTCAAGATGAATAGGAAGTACAGATACAGAGGAGTTCGCATACGTCCATCTGGTCGTTTTTGTGCACAGATCAAAGACCCTATGACCAAACGCAGACGTTGCCTGGGAACATATGACACTCCTGAACTAGCTGCTTCTGCCTATGATTTCGCTGCAAGAACTATGAGAGGAACAAAAGCCAGAACCAATTTCTTCAACCTCTTTTTCGATTCATGCAATCTTACACCATCTGCTGAACCAACATTGAGTGGCACTACAGATTTCAATCCCCCAGTTTTATCCAGGCCTTCAAATCTCAATTACCCATTGTCCAGTTCCTTATTCAACAAACCCTTCCAGAAGCAGGACCATCAGTTTTTTCATTTTGGAGATTCTTCAAGCAAGCTTTCTAGCCCTTGGGACAAATTTGGGCCAACAAATAAGGACATATCTGCATCTGGGCATGCAGTATCTACTAATGATTTCACCCTTTCATGTCCAATTCCATACACCCAATCCTTCCAACTCCCTTCATCACCCTCCACTCTTACCCTGAAAAAGCCCCTGCAGCCTTTCTTGAACAAAACCACCAGTGCAGTCCCACATACCATCTCCACTAATGATTTCACCCTTCCATGTCCAATTCCATACACCCAATCCCTCCAAGTCCCTTCATCACACGTCCCTTTTACCCTGAACAAGCCCCTGCAGCCTTTCTTGAACAAAACCACCAGTGCAGTCCCACAGACCATCTCCACCACACCATCCTTGCCAAATCCAGTGTTTCCATTACACCACAGTTTTCTTGCTTCTGCACCTCAATCTCAGCAATGCAGTACAGTCATGCCATCAAATCCATTCAGTTCTAATGCTGCTGACTGTTCCTCTTCTGTTTCAGGCATGTCGGAGAATATAAGTAACCAGTTTACCCTCCCTCCAATCCCAACTACTGAATCCTCATCGAATACTTGGAGCTCTGCCTGTAATATTTACAACACCTTGGATTATGGCTTTGGCTTTCCAAAAGAACCCAATTCCCCTACCATTCCCTGCACTACTATTCACAGTACAACTGGTTCATTCAATCTGGGTCTGCAAAAGGGCTTCCATGTGAATCAAAACGAGCAACAATGTACCATGGAATATGACATAGAAAAGGAGTTGAGCAGCAGCCAATTGGCAGGTTTATGTGAATGGTCCAGTGAATCTCAATTGTATGATGAGATGCCACCTAGTGCAGACTCTCTGTTTGAGGACATTCCAGATGTGACCACTTTGCCTGTGTTGGATAATCATAACATATGGGATTGATAGATAGTTTAAAATAGATAGATAGTTTAAAATAATGCCATGTTTACAGAGGCGGTAGTTGGTAATTTCCTTGTCATTTGGTTAATATCTATGCAATAATTTCTGGAGATAATTTCCTTCATGAAAATCTCCCACTTTTCCTTTTCTGGTGAATTGAGAAGAATATAAAGATACTGTTTTTTTTGGGTAAAGGTTTTCTTTAATGGGTCCTAATTCTCCTATGAAGCAAAATAAAAAGTCGTTACGACACAATATTTTAAAATAAAATGGTTCAAATGAACATCAAAGAGAGATTAAATAGAAAGATTATTTTATATATCATATTTTAGTAATTTTAGTTTCTTTTTCAGATTAGAATGAAATATAGTAATATTTGATCACACTAAATAAAAATTAAAAATATATAATAAAAGAATTATCAAATTTTAATTATTATTGTTTAATTTTATATATGAAATTTTATTTCATTAGTAAATCAAAAGATTGCTAGAATACATTTGTTATTGTACTTGAATAATTTATTAGATAAGTCTACTATATTCAAATTTTCTCTCAATTATTAACATTAAAACTATTTTTTAATTCAATTTTTAGATTTCAACATTTTTCTTTCAATTATTAATAATTGAATTTTTCTTTTATTGAATCAATACAAGAAAATTACATAAACACAATAGTCCATTACTTCTCAACAAATATGCAATCTCAAATGACATGTTTGAGATTTTCAACACCTTGACAAAAAGGACAATTAGCAAGTTGGACCATAATACATTTCAATCTATCCTCAATAAGAAGTTTGCAATGTAATATCTTCAAAGCTAGCATTTGAGAATCAAAATTGGCTCTAGATTTCCATATTTGACCACTTTTCCGTTTCCATTTATGATTTAAATGAGGATTAAGAGGCCAATGAGGTAAGACTTGAATATAAATCTTTTTGAGAGGAAACTAATTAAAATGACTATAGGACAATCATCTCCAATTCTTGAAAAAGTTACAATCTCTTGGGTACATAGTTTCATAGAAAGATCAATAAGAACTACTGATTGAACAAAAAATAAAAAGTATTTATTATTTTTTTTTCAAAAAGGGTAAAAAAATATTAAAGACAAAGAGAATTACACAACAAGAAGGGCCAACAAACCAACAAAGAAGAATTACACATTCTTGTTATCAACAACTAATTGTTCCAAGACGCAAGAAAAATCTAGAGGCAAATGTCCCCTATCCTCAATACACCAACTCTATATCTGTTCAGATGCCCATTTGGCTAGGCAGTCTTCTACTCTATTCCACTCCCAATGAATATGAAGAGGTAACAAATTCATGTTACCTACTCAATCTCAAAATCTATCAAGTAACCATAGTTAAGTACAAATCATCATCATCCAATCGTTGCTCATTCAAAAAAATTACCACCACCTATGAATCAAACTCACAAATAATCCTTATCCAATCAAGAGCACAACCTCTCTCCATAGCATACAAGATGGTGAGAGCCTACATGTAGTTTTTTGTATGAAACCCTTTACAAATGGAAAAGAAAAAAGTGAACAACACCAGAACTGTCATGATGAATGCCACTAATTCCAGCATGACCTAAATAGTCCCAAAACTTTGACCTAAATAGTCCCAAAACTCTGCCAATGAGGAGGCATGCCAACAAGTTTGATTATAGAATCCCCACTAGATATGTCAAACCTCCTGAGAGAAAGAAGATTGAAAGAAAAGGTGAGAACTACATTTCACACTATTACAACATAATTTAACATAAATAGAAGGCCCTGAAAGACACACATAAATTATCCCAAGTATGACATCTATTGTGAACCACCAATCACATGAAAAAATTACATTTGGGCCAAAAAAATTTGTTCCACACATGTTTCCACCATGGAACCCTATATTTCCAAACATCTGCCTATCAATCTCCAAGTACCTCGAAGCCACGAAGTACTTACCTATTGAATATTGACCCCACGCCAAGATATCCTATCCTACAAGAGAACTACACTCCCAACTAGTAAGAATTCGAGCCAACTCTTGTTGATCTCTCTCTATCCCTCTACGTGGCCATTCATGGGGATATTTTGATCTATAAACATCAACCTATTGCAAGTGCTGAATAGTCTTATAGTCAACCACCTTTCTCCATCCAGTTGTAATAAATCTATCACAAAGGTATTGTAAGTGCGGATACCTCGAAAGGATTGGAGGGTGATCATCCCAAGAATCAAACCCAAAGAAATCTCTAGAGCCCTTATTATAAATCCAAAAAAGACCCTACTTAATGAGCTTCACCCCGATCTTTAGAGTATGTCAAATCATAGATCACTTCCCCTCTATACAACAATGAGGGACATCTAAACTATCAACCCCTCCTAAATACTTGTGAAAAAAAATTGTAGCCCAAATTGTTCTTTAATAATTGTCCATGAGGCCAAATCAAATGAATTGAATTCCCAAATGTCCTTAAATTGTTGAACTCATTTTTTTAAGAAAAAATAGGAATGCTTTGGAAATATTCAATGGCTTATCATGATAATTGATAAGTTTATTCCACCATATTGACTCTAAACTAAAACCATGCCACAATGAAGAATCATTCCATCGTAGAAATTTACAAACCCTTTTCCAAGTGTTTAATATAAATTTTGAAGGAAATGAATATCTGATTTTAAAAAAAAGGGAGACATAAGCATTTTATCTAACCAATTGACTATTTGCCATTTTTCTTGACCAAAGCTTCCATGATTCGACGAAGAACTAAAATTTTACAAGGTTCATCTCCACTAGTAGCTCTAATGATCCATTTAGTAGCATAACCCTTGAGATCTAGGATCTATAAGCCCAATGCCACCTTTATATTTTGGTTTAGTACAATGATACCATGATGAGACAATATTTACAACACTACCTTCCCATTTGAACCATAATTTTTTTGGATTATTTAACTCAACTGTTCAAAACTGTACTTGGAAGAAATCCAAGAAGAGGAATATAGACATGGGTAGCAATGAGGATCTTATTAGGAACTTGAATCTTACCAGCCAAGGATAGGAATTTGTTGCCTCGAATAAACAACTTATTATTAATTCTATTTAGAAACCAACCCCACATTTCAAAGAGAGACACCTACTCCAAAAGGAATGCCGATATATCTAGTTGTTTCTCCATGTCTGATTAGTCTTCATTCCTTGGGAATCCACCAAGGAATAGAGTCTAGCTAAGACATCAGGATTTTGATCTTACAATGAACTATTTTAGAATCAGAAAGGGAACATGGGTAAAAGCACAATGCTATGTCATACTTTTATAACGGCACCGACCAACAAAACTAAAACTGTTTAACTTTGACAACATAAAAGTTACATTTCTAAATTGAATTTTGAAATGATGTAAACTGATCAAATGTAGAAATATTAATGAAATTAATGTCTGTTATTTTTTTATTTTTATAGAAAAAAATTTGATATTTTTTTTTATAAATTCAAAAAGATTTTTCATTGTTGAAAAATGCTGAAAATCAGGGGTTCTAGTCGGCGTCACAAAAAAAAAAAGAAAATGGACTTATTTTTTTTTATAAATTCAAAGAAATTTTTTGCTTGGTAATAGTTGATTTTATTAAGAAATTGGGTTTTGAGCTAACCCGAACCAGTTGGGGCTACATCTAGGGAGCCCCTCCCCACAAATACTGATCGTAAAAAAAATCAGCAATTACATTGCTGGTCTAATACCCTCTCCTCTTAGAGAAAAATACCTTGCTAATACTCTAATTTTTTTTTAAATTTTGATGTATATTTTTCTCGTTATAATATTTTGAAGTTTAACATAGCTAAATTTGACAGTTTTCAGTCGGCGTCACCTTTTGACTACTAAATTTATCATTAACAAAAAAAAATACCCTTTTCGAGAAGATTCTCTCATCTAGTGAAAAATAATTTTTTAATTTCATTTAATATTTATTTTTTAATTTCTAATCAGCCTTTTTTTTAACATTAAAAAGATACTTGCAATGTTTAATTAATAAAAAATATTAGAAATTATCAAAATAGTAAAAACATTATATGACTAGATTCGTGACTTCGAGCTCTGCAAAAGGGTTTTTTTCGTCTTTTGTAAAAATAAATATGTTTGACGAAAAATTGGCTAGAAGTTCAATTTGGTGAAAATGTAGAGCAAATGATCATTTTGGTGCCACATGGCTGGCCACATTGGCTAGTCCTACTGGACTCTTGCCCGCCAAACTTGGTCCCCCATCTGACCAAGGGACAAAAATAGATTTTTTTGTTTTAGTTGCGAAGTCAATTAGCTGGATTATCAGGGTCAATTTGACGACCATTTGGACGTATTGTTGACGACTTTTACAAGGTATTTTTTATTCAATTTAATATTTTTGATGTTAATTTTAATTTATTAATATTTTAATATTTAAATTACGTGTATAATTTGAGTTTTTATCCATTTTTCATTTAAATACTATTAGAAAGTTTGTCTACATGTCTATTTGTTTTTCCTTTCTAGTTTAATTAGGCTCACATCTTTATTCCATTTTGGGGTCAATTAACTTGTTTGAGGCATTTTATGCCTTTGGCATGCTTTGTGTTTAGATAGAACCCTAAAGATGATAATAAAAGTATCTAAACTCCCATCGTCTTCCATTGGGCATTGGGTGTATGAGAAATTGTTATCATCTTCTTTTTAGGTAAAAGGGTCTGCCCTCCCAAGAAGCCCATACGACCGGTGAGAGGGGAATGACCCAAGCAGTACTTTCTTCTGCCCACTATATAAATTAATACGTTAGGTGAAAGCCGCGACGCCTTGGTGACGTGTATCTACACCGACGATACTCCCTAGTATCTGCACTATATGTACACACTTGTGTGGAGAACGAGGAGTGGGTTCTTGAATGAGTTGTCGCTGCATGGGTAGACACCAAGTTCCATTGAAGTTCCCCCACTAAACACCTTAGAGTAGTGGCCCACCCCTTTTTTGTTTGAACATCGCGATAGTTTCAGTGCAAGGGGATATATGGTTTTCCCCCCAAGACACTCACCATAAGGCTCCTATGGGATGAGATAGAAATCCTCGGCTTAGCATAAGCTACTTGTAGCTTTCCGAGGAGAGGGTGATAGGGTCATCCTTCCAATCTTGGAGGCCCCTAGTTGTTTGTCACGAAAAAGGCAAAATTAGTGAATACATCCCTCAACGTGTCCCTACACTTGAGCTGATGGAGATTCCAAGTTGTGGGTTGAAGTTACCGCCATGAGAACGTTGACCTTAGGATAAGAAAGTGTTTGATGTGTTTTCGATTATGTTTAGACCCATGGAAATTGGGCTGAATTTGGCCTATGAACATACATATTGGTCATGTTAATTTTTATAGCATCACTAGTTGTAACAATCATTGTATCTTCTTGTTTGCAATGTTTGATCTAAACGGCTACAATTTTTTTTTATGTATATATGTTTCTATATTTGTACATGTATGTGTTTATGTGTGTGTATGCATACATGCGTGTATGAGTACATGTGTGTATGTGTATGCGTGTATGTGTATGTCTGTGTATGTGTATACATGTATGTTTGTACATATGTATGTGCACGCATGTGTGTGTATATGTGTGTGTCTGTATATGTGCGTATATGTACATGTGTGTATGTACAAGTATGTGTAGATATATATGTGTGTGTATGTGTGAGTATATATGTGCATGAGTATATGTGTATGTGTGTGTATGTATGTGTATGTGTGTATGTGTATGTGCACGTACATGTGTGTGTGAATGTGTGAGTACGTGTGTATGCATGTATGTGTATGTGTATGTGTGTATGTGTATATGTGTATGTATGTCTACATGCGTGAGTATGCGTGTATGTACATGTGTGTATGTGTGTATGTATGTATGCATATGTATGCGTGTATGTATATGTATGTGTATGTTTGAGTATGTATGTGTACATGTGTATATGTGTATGTGTGTATGAGTGTATGAGCGTGTATGTATGTGTATGTGAGTGTATGCGTATGTATGAGTGTGTATGAGTGTATGTGTGTGTATGTATGTGTGAATGTGTGCATGCATGGGTGTGTATGTGTGTATGTATGTGTGTGTGCATGTGTGTATGTATGTGTGTATGTGTGCATGTGTGTGTGTGCATGTGTGTATGTGTGAGTATATATGTGCACGAGTATATATGTATATGTGTGTGTGTATGTGTGTATGTACATGTGTTTGTATGTGCATATACATGTGTGTGTGAATGTGTGAGTATGTATGTATGTATGTATGTGTATGTGTGTGAGTATGTGTGTATGTATGTATGTGTGTGTATGTATGTGTGTATGTATGTATGTGTGTGTATGTGTGTACGAGTGTATGCGTGTGTGTATGTATGTGTATGTGAGTGTATGAGTGTATGAGTGTATGCGTATGTATGAGTATATGTGTATGAGTGTATGTGTATGTTGTACGTGTGTGTGTATGTATGTGTGCGTGAATGTAAGGGTGTGTATGTGAGTATGTGTGTGTATGTACAGGTGTGTGTGTGTGTGTGTGTGTGTGTGTGTGTGTGTGTGTGTGTGTGTGTGTGTGTGCATGTGTGTGTGCACGTTTATCTATGTATGTATGTGTATGTGAGTGTATGTGTATGTATGAGTATGAGTGTATGTGTGTGTATGCATGTGCGAATGTGTGAATGTGTGCATGTATGGGTGTGTGTGTGTGTGTGTGTGTGTGTGTGTGTGTGTGTGTGTGTGTGTGTGTGTGTGTGTGTGTGTGTGTGTGTGTGTGTGTGTGTGTGTGTGTGTGTGTGTGTGTGTGTGTGTGTGCATGTGTATCTATGTATGCATGTGTATGTGTGTATGTGTGAGTATGTGTGTGTATGTGTGTATGAGTATATGTGTGTGTGTATGTATGTGTGTAGGTATGGGTATGTATGTATGTGTATGTGTGTGTATGTATGTGTGTATGCATGTGCATCTGTATGTGTATATATTGTGTATATATGTGTATGTGTATGTATGTGTATGCGTATGTGTATATTTTTGTATATACTGTGTATATGTGTATGTGTGTGTGTATGTGCGCCTATGTATATGTGTATGTGTATGTTTGTGTATATATTGTGTATGTATGTATGTGTGCGTGTCTGCATGTATGTGTGTATATTTATATTTAGTGCTGAGTCTAATTGACTTGACATATATGTGCATGTGTGCATGTGTATTAAGGGGTATGCAGATTTGGATTGCTTCTCAATAGCAATTTGTCCAATGGGCAATAAAAGGACTAGATTACAGAAGTGTGACCGAATAAAAGAGACAAAAAAAGGGATACAACACCTGCTCAAGAACAAGTTCCCATTGACGATGAAGTGGTCCCAATTCAGGAAAGAGAAGAAATTGGTCCTAGTCAATCCAATTTTTTTTTCTTTGGTATGTCCAATTTGATGGAAATGGATGAAGATGCTCTTTTCAATGAGATTTCAGTTGAGGTTATGGTACCAAAAAGCACAATAAAGCTACACAACAAAAAAATTTGGGATGAATATTTTCAAGATAAATCTCTAATTGAAAGAGTACAATTGTTTGCAAAGTTATTTAGGAGAAAAGAAATGACCCCCATTTTGGAGTTGTTGGGTGTTGATATCAAGAAGAAATCATCAGAGGGATTAGTAAATCATACAATGGTTGAAAATTTGCAAGAAGCTCTGAAATGTATTGAGAGCACAAGATGAACTACTGATTTAAGTGTTGCACAAAGAGCATTAATGACTATGATTTCTAGTAAGAAATTATCACAGAGAAGACAAACTCAAGCAATTGCCCAGTTATTGGATGTCTCTAGAAGAACTGTGCAGAGATATAATAGAAAAAGAAACATGTTGGATGATAATATTGAAAAGAATTGGGTCAATATTTGCAAGGTTCCTAAAAAAAATAGAATTGTTGAAGATGTAAAAAGACTTGTTATTGAATATTGGACCAGTCACTCTCGTGTTTCTTCCAATAGAAGAGACACTATACAAATTAGAGATGAAGATGGTACAAAAATTGTACATCCAAAATAGTTTATAGACACAACACAGAGCGATCTGTTTGAAGCATTCAAACAAGAATTTCCAGATATCAAGACATGTCAAAAAATGTTTGAGGGATTACGACCATGTTTTGTGCGTATCAATTAGGTACGTGAAACTTGTTTGGTCGAAATCATGTTGAATTTTAGATACACCTTCAGTCATATAAAAAGGCAATGTCATAAACTAATCCACATGTAGTCATCCCTGCAAGTGCAACACAGTTTGTGAAGTCTATTTTATGTGATAGATTAGAAGGTTCAGATGAATACAATGTATAATGTATAAAAAATACATGTGTTGACTGTGGAGATTCGAAGAAATTTGTACAAATTGAGAACATCAATCTTTTAGTGCAAGTTCTATGGAAGAGATTTGAATATGAAAAATATCAGACAAAGTCAGGAGCTGAATCAAAAAAAATTATGTTAAAAGAGAGTGAATTGTCTTACAAAGAGTTTATGTGTAGATTTCACAATATGATATATCCACATATCCTACATTGTCATGGTGCAAGATGGTAAGTAGAACAGTTTCGTATCTCAAAAAATTGATTTCCTTCGAGTTATATTCTTTCAATTGTAGACTTCTTTGAGAACTATACGTTCAGTCCTCACACAACGATTCAAAGTCAATACTATCATTCTGAGCAGGTTGCCATTTTTGTACAAGTTTTGTATAGACATGCATAGTTTCATGTGGACGATGTAGAATTTGGTGAAGATGAACGCATTATCATTAAAGAAGTTCATTTTTATATCAGTGATGATACTTGTCATGACAAGAGTTATGTAGCACATTGTTTTGAGATTTTTTTGAAAATATCATACATCGTCAAATAAATGTTTCACATTGGATTTTGTCTGATGGATGTGCTGGTAAGCGAAAAAATTGATTAGATTTCTTGTAAGTCTTTTAATTATTTAGTATAATTAAGTTTTGTAAACTAATATAATAGATTTGATTGTAACTTCACAAGACAATTTAAATCTGCAAAAGCGTTCAATTCGTTGTCACAACAACATGCCAAACGTGGTCTAAAGTTTTTGTGGAACTTTTTTGAGAGTGGACATGGAAAAGGAGAGCATGATGGAGTAGGAGTCTATGTGAAGTGTGCACTTCGCCAATATGAACTTGGAGGTAACAACATATGAAATTCAAGTGAGATAGTAGAATAGTGCAAAAATCATTTTGGGGCATGTGACACGACATACAATAAATGCTATTTTGGGGAAGTTAAAGACATTGATCAATCCAATCCTTATAATTGCCAACCAATTAATGGCATTAGAAGTTTACATCAAGTGATGACTACAGGACATAGAAAACCTCTTGTGATTCGGGTTAGAGAAAAATCATGTTTTTGTGTTGATTTCATTGAAAAAACAACACAAATATTCAACAATGTCATAACATTAGAGATGGATTTGTTTCACAATGGGAGATGAAACAATTTGTCGCAATGTCTCCTTTTGAAGAAAGTGACATTGTAGATATTCACGATCCTATATATTTAGCTGATTATGAAAGTGTTTCCGATTTAGTTGTGTCAGTTACACTTGCATTTTATTTAAATATCCTTACGCGTTTTCATGTACTTTGTTTAAATTTTAATTAAATTTGAATTCTTTTTACATTCTATCATACACTTTACAATTTAAATGTTTGTAATTTGTCATGTATAGGTGATATTTTTTATGTGCTTGCAGATCTTGACAATGTAGAAGGTGTTGACTAATACCTACTACAATGCACAAAACGAAAATGTAAATTGTCAAAATCAGTGTGTTGTTCATCCTACAATCCTTTTATGAAATGGCCAATTTCAGTCTACGAAACACATCAGGGCTTGGACAACATAACATAGGACCCTAATTGATCCTCCTGCACTTCAGGTTCTGCTACCTAGGGGGGAAACCCTTTTGATGCATTAAATACAACAGTTACAAACATATGACTACATCAACCATAAAGCAGATAAACCATTCCACAAGCTCAACAAATTAGAAACACACTACAGATTGGCTAAATTTGTATAAACCACAGATGAAAAAGCGCTTGGAATGAAAGAACACAACCCCTAAACACAAAGGGAAAAGATTTTTCTTTAAATTTGTAAATCTGAAACTATCCCCAAATCTGCAAGACCAGTGCCTTGTTCATTAGGCAACAGAGTCACACACAGAACTGCAAATGTGCATCCATAACTGCAAGTTTGTTTTCCTTACAAGATATCCTTGCATTAATACCTTATACTAATGCATTACTCAATTTATTCACAAAATTATCAGATCTGAGACACATTCCATTATTTATGACTGATTATAGAATTTAAACTCTTCACTGAAGAATGCTTACAAGCAATCATACAATCTCCTTGAGATGACAAATTATAACCTCCTTGAGGATTCAATTCATAACAATGAAATACATGCACAGAGACAATATTATGGGAAATTTACTCATGCCTGACACAAGTAAGACCTGCAACTAAAAAAAACACATCTACAACACTGCACTGTAACCTCTATACCCTGAAAAGATCCATAGAATTGTACACATTTGGGTCAAGCAATTTAGAACTGGAAGCCATGAAATATGGAGCACTTCCTCCAAAATTCTCGAACCCTTACAATGAGAAGAAAATGAGAATAAGAAGAGGACGGAAATATCAAATCTGCATAACACATTGCCAAGTGTCCCTTCTTTCCCAACTGAAAAATATTTCCTTTCCTTCCCATGGGAACTTCTATCGAAATATCCCACATTTTTTAAAGCTAACTACATGACTAGATTCCTCATCTTGAGAGCTTTCTGATGATATATAATACTTGATATTTTGGGCAAAAATGGACCTTTGGGCGAATTAATCCTTCCCATGTGCACATCATTTAAATTTTTGGATTTTCTTATATAGTCGAAACTATACATTTAAATTTGATTTTTCTCTCATTTTTGGCCTAACGCCCTGCCATGTGGCAGCCTTTGATTGGCTGATGGTATCCACTAGGCGCCACTTCGAATGACACCTCATCAATCCACCACGTGTCCACCTCGTCACTGCCACATGTACGCCACCTGTCTGCTTGCTTGTCGACCACATCGTCGCCACCTCAGCGACATGTCATCGGGACCCACGAGATGGATCGCCATGTCATCCTGCCACATGTCTTTTGCCATTTCACAATGGCTAACGGACGTGCACCTTCGGGCTCCGAAATCACATGCGCCGTTAGATGATCTTGAATCTGCATGCTCTTTAACCTTCATTTTTCGTACGTGCTTTTCGCTGTTTCGCAGGGCTTAACCTGCGTGCATCTTTGGCTTGTGAATCCATGCGCACCGTCAATCTCCTTGGAACATGCTCGATCTTTAACTCGCCCATTCTCTGCAAAACTCATCTGCCTCGGGATCTGTGCATACGTGGGTCTACTTGGTCGCCACTTGTTAGCCTCCTCAGTCGCCTTGGGATCTATGCCCACTCGCGTGGGGTCTGCTTGGGGGCCCAACCGACACCATCCGTCAAAAGCTTCTTGAGGCTTTGACATTATAGATGGGTGTAAGTTTGCTTTTAAACATCAAAAAGTCCCATTCCCCAGCCAATGTGGGATATTGCATTTTAGCCTAACAACATTTTTCTGAGATTTTCCCTTGAGCTTTAATGACGCCTTTGGTCTAAAACTCGAATGCCTTCTTCTATTTTCACGCGGGAAGGATGCTGGAGTTCGTACTTACCATATCCATTTGCAGAAGTATGTGCATCCTTAACCAAAGCCACACAAAAGGAAGAGGATGTTGGAGGTTTCATGGCTCACGCGAGGGATTTAGGCTTATTGAATTCACTTTAAAGCTTTTGCAACTGCTGAACATTGCCCATTCTACCACGATTTCCAACTATTTGCGTTTTCTATGGAGGTTTCCACATCCTTCCAACGCAGGGAGAATGCTGCCAGGGGGGTTCTGAAGCTTTCAACGCCCTCTCCATAGGATATTGGCTTTACACCCAGCAATTGCATTTGCTAAGAGTTTAAAAAGTAATTCACCATGTGTGGGAGGAGGGAGTGTAGTTGGTTTCTAATTGCATTTGTTTGAGGGTTTCAACATTCCCTCTCCTCCACCATCCACCATCCACGTAGGGGGCATTTTATTGCTATGGTTTAAAAATTTCTGCATTTCCAATTTCACTCACCACATAGGGAGCATGTCTCCACTTTTGGCAAAACCATGCAGGAGAGGGGAGGACTGTTGCCAAAAGCATTTGGTTGAGGTTTATGCTTCCTATCCTCCACCAACCACGTAAGGGCTGCCAAACTAGTGTTTGCTGAAACCATGCTCCATACATTACGTAGAGATTTCCATTTATACTTGGCAATGAAAATTTCAGCATTTTAAAACATGCATGTGAAATTTGGGCTCTGTTTCATGTTCCACATTGCCTTTATTCGTTTGAAAGCTCCATTGCCTTTGATATCAATATCTGGACTCATGAATCTTTTAGGATTGAATGTCAGAGGATCTTCCCATAATGCTGGATCTCTGGAATCAATCGATACCATTTTCGGATCATCAAACTGAGTTTTGCAACTTTCAGGCGCCTGCACCACATTTTCACATTTAATCATGAAGACGTAATTTTTAAACCAATCAAAACACCTTTTTGGACCTTGCCATCTGACAGGCGTGTATTTTGATATACAAGCATGAACTCTACTAAGCGGTTTTTCAAGACGAATCCTAAGTGAAGAGATATTAATGGTCAAAAATGACCAACTGGCTTTGTCAACACTGTGGACCTGATGAAGTCAATGCTCAGGCAACTCATGACACCTTTCTGAAAAATATCAAACGATCTCCGTAGACCCTCAAATATGAGACATAGGTACCTTGAAGTACATAGAAAAACTTGGAATGCTCAGTTCAACCAAAAGGCTGATTGGGTGCAAATGGTGCGCTCATGAAAATGGCTACTTTAACTGATGTGGCAATGAAAGTACAGATCATTGAAAAAGATGGCTCAATAAACCATTTTGAAAACCGATCAAACGGATTGGTAGAGGCTTGAAATTTGGAACATAGCTTGTCATTTATACCAACAATAGCTTGGAATAAACATTCTGACATGCCATTCACTGAGGCAACTTTTACACTTATGCAAAATAGGGCTTCGACTAGGTCCTGAAAAAGGGACTTGTCAAAACATACAAACTGCAAACAAATCGAGATTGGTAAACTGAGTAAACAGATTCATGAAGACTTAAAATTTTGCACAGAGGCATACTTTTATGCATATAATTCAATCCATTTTGAATTTCACCATGACGATCAACAAGGCAAAATATATAAGCACTCAAAGTAGGCTACTTAGTAAAATCTGCATATGTGCCTAAAATGCACTTTCAGCTCACCCCTTGAAACGGGTATCTGATAATTGATCCAAACTGAATTCTGAAAGTTTCACAATACTTCATTAACCAAATGAAAGGTTTAGGACACATTTCCCAAGCCTTACCCTTTGAAAATCAATTGGTTCCATTTTACCCCCTCTCTTACTAGGCCACCTGAATGAGATTAGGTGCCCTTCTGAAAATGCAATATCAAAATTTTGAAATGGGGCTCAAAACTCGACTCAAATTTAATGAATCCCAACATTGTGGAATATTTTGATGGGGAACAATATCCCATTGGACCAGTCGTTGTTGAAGGTACTTATTATCAACAAACGAAGATAGATAATAATGTTGTTACATTTACTGAATACATGCCTGGCCAAAAAGTTTTGCATTATAGTCATTTAGTTATAGCAACAAGATTACATTTTGGAACTTTACAAAAAAGAGGTCGTGGCCCCAAAAAGTGGAGGTTGCCTATCAAAGATCATGAAAGGATATTAGAGATAGTAAAAGATAGAGAGGATCCAGATTTTATGTACCACGAGCTCACTTAATTTATTAGAACAAGTGAACTAGTGTATTTTTTTGACCATGATACATGTATATATATGTACTTTTTTTTGGATCATCATACATATGTATGTATGTACATTCGAGCTACCTTTTTGGATCGCTATACATATATACATATGTACACACATGTACATTTGAGTTATGTTTTGCAACATATGTACACACATATACATATACATATACATATACATTCGAGTTATTTTAAATTGCAATATATATATATATATATATGTGTGTGTGTGTGTGTGTGTGTGTGTGTGTGTGTGTGTGTGTGTGTGTGTGTGTGCAAATGTACATTTGAGTTCATTTGTTGCAATAGCTTTGAAATCAAAATTTGCACAATTTGAGTTAATTTGTTGCATGCTATCTTATAATGATTTGAATCACTCAGTTGAATTGAATTAATTAATTGATTTGAATTGATTCGATTAAATAATTTGATTTAATTTGATTAAATCATTGGATGTATTTGAATCACTTAATTGAATTGATAAATAATTAATTCATTGGATTGATTTGAATCACTTAATTAATTGATTAATTCGTTGGATTGATTAATTGATTGGATTGATTAATTAATTCATTTGATTGATTAATTGATTTGAATTAGTTTAATTAATTCATCGAATTGGTTTGAATTGGTTTGAATTAATTTGATTAATTCATTTAATTGATTTGGTTAATTGATTTGAATTAGTTTGACTAATTCATTGAATTGGTTTGAATTGATTTGATTAATTGATTTATATTAATTTGATTAATTCAGTGAATTCATTTGATTAATTGATTTGAATTAATTTGATTGATTCATTGAATTGAATTGACTTGATAATTTGATTGATTCATTGAATTGAATTGACTTGATAATTTGATTAATTGATTTAAATCACTTTTTGATTTGAATTGATTTGATTAATTTAATAATTAAATCAACAATTCAACTAACTAAATCAAATCAACAATTAACAATTCAATTAACTTGATTTAATAATTCATTGAATTGGTTTGAATTGATTTGAATTAATTTGATTAATTTAGTGAATTCATTTGATTAATTGATTTGAATTAATTTGATTAATTCATTGTAATGAATTGACTTGATAATTTGATTAATTGATTTGAATCACTTTTTGATTTGAATTAATTTGATTAATTTAATAATTAAATCAAGTAAATCATATTAACAATTATCAATTCAACTAACTAATTGATTTGATTAATTTATTAATTAAATCAACAATTAAACTAACTAAATCATATTAACAATTAACAATTCAACTAACTATTTGATTTGATTAATTTAATAATTAAATCATCAATTCAACTAACTAAATCAAATCAACAATTAACAATTCAAGTAACTAATTGATTTAATAATTCATTGAATTGGTTTGAATTGATTTGATTATTTGATTTGAATTAATTTGATTAATTCATTGAATTGAATTGACTTGATAATTATTATTTTTGATTGGTAATATTTATAAGTTTATCAAATATAGCTAAAACAATACATCAACAGGAAAAAACCATCAACCATCCAAAAAACCACCCATAGTCCACCAAACCACCCTACTAAAAACTTGTTGATCTCAGACCAAAATCTCACATAAACCCTACCCCACAACTACTAGAGAGAAATTGTCCATATACATCAAGCCAAACTTAAATTGGCATAAACTGTTCAAAATGAAATTAACTAAAAGCTACGATTTTAAAAATAACAAAAAGGAAATTGGTACCCTTGTCCGTCATGCCTTCATCTTTCTTTCTTCACCTCTGCTACAGTCAATGCACTCGAAGCGTCTCCCACCCTGTTTATTCCACCAACCGCACCAATATCCAACTCATTTTGCCTTGCTAATTCCACTGAAAGACGTCTGGTAATCGACCGCTTCCTTCGCACCTCATCCACCATCCTTGCTTCCTCCCTTGCTTGCCTGATAGCTTCCTCCAACTCCAATATTTGAACATAAATTTTCAATCCTTTCCACCCTATCCTCACATCATCACAGAACCTGGCTTTAACATCCTCATGACGTCGTAGGAAATGAATCTTCATGTGTCTACCATGAAGCTGTGCATTTTCCTCTGGTATACCTTCAGAAATGTTAAAACCCCAACCCGGGACTGCCCACTCCAGTAGAGACTCCATGTTTAGAAGGTAGTCTCTCTAAACTATCATCGTCATCACCTTTCTGACCTCCTTGCATGAAAAGCCCAAGTCTAGTCCCCATGCCATAATTAGAGAGTAAATGTCTACCCTCGAACGATATCTGTGGCCAATGACAACCACCTCCTCACCGATAACCAATTGAATAGATTTAAAAATATGGGATCTCTCACCAAAAACATGTTTTCAAGCCTTTTAACAGGATCATGACTCCAAAATGCAAGCATCAACTTAGAAGATTTAAGGGTGAAATTAGCTTCCATGTTGAAACCCACACAAAACCATCGAACTCTACAAAAAATTCATAATCCCCACCACCAAATTCACTCAACTACCACATTGAATGAGCGTAAATTCCATTTTTAGCTATTAATGAGGCTCACACAACAACTGCCGCCATTGTAGAAACATTCGACATTAATTTCCTGTAATGCTCGATCCAAACTCAACACATTAAAATAGTTGAAAATCACATATAACACATATCTAGTATGCGATAGTACTGTACTTAGCAGGTCATCTTAACTCCATTGAATGATGCAGTCATTCTCATCCCACCACCTGACCTCTTCCTTGGACATCTCACAAGCCACGTTAAACAAGCCGTCAGCAACAACATTTCCACTTCTCCTAACATGGGAAATGCAAAAATCTTTCTTATATTTTAATTTTGCACATATTAGGGTGATGAACTTATTCAATTTCCAACTCGGGGTGTCACCTTTCATAAGAGCATTAACCACTACTTGGGAATCCCCCTCCAAGTGGACCTTTGAAGCCTTCATATTCACTGCCAAATCAGTAGCTAATAAAGTCACTTGCACCTTTGCGTCATTGTTAGTACCATCTTGTAATCTCTTTGCATCTTTGAAGAGAACCTTCCCTTCATCATCACAGGCCACACATCCCACTCCCGAGATGCCCGAATTACCCCTTGAAGCCCCATCAAAATTATTCTTAACCCAACCCCGCTAGGTTTTGATCAAATCACCTCCTTAATACCTAGATCTTTGCACAAAGGATTAACCCTCGGGAACCCATGAACGGGTGAATTGACTTAATAATTTAATTAACTGATTTGAATCACTTTTTGATTTGAACTGATTTGATTAATTTAATAATTAAATCAACAATTCAACTAACTAAATAAAATCAACAATTAACAATTCAACTAACTAAATCAAATCAACAATTAACAATTCAACTAACTAATTGATTTAATAATTCATTGAATTGGTTTGAATTGATTTGATTAATTGATTTGAATTTATTTGATTAATTCAGTGAATTGAATTGACTTGATAATTTGATTAATTGATTTGAATTGATTTGATTAATTTAATAATTAAATCAACAATTCAACTAACTAAATCAAATCAACAATTAACAAATTCAACTAACTAATTGATTTAATAATTCAATTTATTAAATCAACAATTCAATTAACTAAATATCAAGATTTATCATCTAAAATAACATGATCAGTTCAATGTAACTTGAACTAATTATAAAAATATAGCATAGACACATAGACACATGTAATAAACAAATAATTAATCTCATCAAACAAGTGTGTCCGATGTGTATATAATGTCATCAAACATGTACAAGTGTATGATATGTACAAGTGTCAGATACATAAACAAGCATGTACAAGTGTCTAATATGTATATAATCTCATCAAACAAGTGTCACATACATATATGTAAAAAAAAGTACACACACTACATATATATAATCTCATCAAACAATGACAATGCATAAACTAAGTCGATCAACCCTCCATTGATCCATGTCCTGAATATTGTCCCTGCAAAAGAAAGTACACGTAAGCACACATATATATATGCACATGCAAATATTATCTAACTATAAGTATGCAAAATTTACCTCAACATAAGTACAAGCCAATTTTACCTGGTCTGATCCATCACCTGCACCACCAAAGTGTGCATGGGCCACATGTATTCAAGATGAAGAACTCAAACGTGATCCATGAACCTATATCATATATAATTCAAAATTAAAATTGTGTTAACTAACAATTTTGAAGTTGAAATCCACTAGTTAAAATCCACTATTCAACATCTATATCCAGTGATGTATACTCTAAACTGTCAATAAGCAGGCTGGTATAGTGACCATGAGGTGTAAAAGTAATAGGTGGAAATGGTGTAGGACGTGGTGGCTCGGGTGTTAGATCACCTAGTGTAGGCTGAGGAGGAGGTATGGGATCAACTGATGTATGTGGTGGAGGGGCTGTAGGATACACCAAAATTCTCTCCTCTCTCCCCATATCACACTGAGATTCTCTACCTCCGTGTACATGTTGTCTCACTTGTATTGGTACATCCTCAAGTGGGATCCCAAGAATCAAAGAAAGAAGTGTATACGAATCCAATAAATCATTAGAGAATAATGCACTCATCTGTTGCAATGGATCAACCTTTGTCAACCATGTAGTGTCAAGTGGAGTTGGTATGTCTACATGGGCGTAAGGATCAGTGCCACTGCTAAATGTCGCATTTGTAGCCTACGAAATGGTACCCTGCGATCACAACAAATATCTCCCAACATGATCAGATGACATCTGGTCAACCTGAGTGGCAATCTGTGCAATGATAGAGTAGATATGTTGCTTGGTATCATCAGCTGTTGCATCTGCTGCCTATGATAAATCCAAACATTTTGGTAGAACCAAAAGGTTTAGACCAACTAATGCTCATTTATTAATGAGCGTTGGTGCATCAGGTCATCTAAATTTATCACCGAGCCTCCCTCTCCCCTGTCCAACATTCACTGGTATAGATGTATAATCAACGTCTAAGCCCATATGAAACTCTTCAAACAATTGTTTGTAGAAAAAAGTGGAAACTTATCCTTCTATGACCACATATGATGAGCTGCTAGCCATCTAGGATATATAAATGGTGCCACAAGTGGATCAATGCATCTCGTAACTAAATATCCTCTAATCTTACGTGGTCTTGGACCCTGATAATGGGGGAACATAGTATGGACCTGTGTAGAAGATACATCCCTGCTCACAGTTTCCCATTTCACCATGCCAGTGACACTGTGAGAAAGGGAGATATAAAAAGAATCGACTGACATATCATCATAAGGATTATATGTCCAAATAGTGTCAATCATGAGTAGCAACTCATCCCTAATAGTCTTTGCCCTTCCCTTATTAGGTCGGGCAGTGGCAAAATCTAATGTGGATGCAAGATGCTCTAGAGCATGTTGTAGGGCCTGAGTGGTTTCGGCAAAAAGTCAAGCCCTGACATCACTATCACTAGAAGGCATTTGACCAGACTGTCTAGATGTATGGTCAGTACCCTCATAATGAACACTACCATTTGATGCCTGATTGGCCATGTGGAAAATATCTGTATGTACATAATTACAAAAACAAAGAATTTTATAAATAATTATTCAAAACTATTTTAGACAATTCAAACTAATTCTGATAACTATTTTAAACTAATTCAAATATATTTCAAAATGATATGTACTATTGTAACTTAAAGTACAATTTGAAGTAATTGAAACATTTGATACAAATTACTTTAAAGAAACATTAAAATTAGATACATGTGTACATTCATATACACATAAACATACACATACACATACACATACACATACACATACACATACACATACACATACACATACACATGCACATGCACATGCACATGCACATGCACACATACATGTACATACACACACATACTATACCTACATACACACATACACACATGGACACATGTAAACACACATATGTATATACATATATACATGTACACACACATACACACATACACATACGTGCATGCATGCATGAATACATACACATACACATACACATACACATACACATACACATACACATACACATACACATACACACATACATGTACACACACACACATACTATACCTACATACATACATACACACATGGACACATGTAAACACACATATGTATATACATATATACATGTACACACACATTCACCCACATACACACATACTCATACGTGCATGCATGCATGAATACATACACATACACATATATGTGCACATGTACACACACACACACACGTATATGTACACACATACATACACATGCACATGTATGCACGTACACGTGTATGTATGTGTGTACATATGCGTGTAAATGTGTGTACATGTGCACACACACAATTGTGTGTGTGTGTGTGTGGGTATATGTATATGTATGTGTGTTTATGTGTGTATGTGTGTATGTGTGTATGTGGGTGTATGTATGTATGTGTGTATGTATGTATGCATGTATGTATGTGTATATGTATATGTATGTGTGTTTGTGTGTGTGTATGTATGTATGTGTATATGTATATGTATGTGTGTTTATGTATTTATGTGTATATGTATATGTATGTGTATTTGTGTGAGTGTATGTATGTATGTGTGTTTATGAGAAAATGATTTTTTTTTTAATTATTCAATAGGCATATGCGCATATTTTTTTAATAGTTGTCTAATGTTTTCATTCAAAAAGAAATTATAATAGTTTTCTAATGAATTTTTTAATTTTGCTAGGTTTAATTTTTTTAATTTTTTTTTTTAATATTTCTCTA
This sequence comes from Cryptomeria japonica, assembly GCF_030272615.1. Taxonomy (NCBI): domain Eukaryota; kingdom Viridiplantae; phylum Streptophyta; class Pinopsida; order Cupressales; family Cupressaceae; genus Cryptomeria; species Cryptomeria japonica. The sequence goes on along the minus strand of NC_081405.1, from coordinate 716,863,047 downwards.
ATATTTTCATTCTTAAAATTTTAAAAAAATTGATAAACTATTCAATAAAAATAATTATAGCAATAAATATATAATTTTTTTTAATACAAATACAAAACAAAACAAAAAAAGGAAAAAAATAAACCTACCTGGAAAAATGGGGGCTAGAAATAAGCTCCTTGTGAGTCTGGTCAAACTCCCAAAGTTCCTTAGGGTGCAAATGGGGGTCGGTGGGGAAAAAATCAATTTTATATAACTGATAGTCCGGTCGGACTCCTGGCGCCACACGACCCAGTTGTAGTCCGGTCAGACTACCCATAGTTGGTTGAAAGTGTGACACAGGTTCATGCATTTACCCACATACAAATTTAAAATATCTAAGCCATTGCTAATCTTTGAAATTTTGCAAGAACAACATGCTATCATCAACAAAGAGGGAGTTAATAACCACCTAATTCTGAAGAATAGAGATGTCTTTTATAAGTTTCAGTTGATTAGCTTTTTGAAGAAGATAACCTAATGCATCAAAAACTAACTTATTCTTCAGAATTTTGGAAGAACAACATGATATCATCAACAAAGCGAGAATTAATAACCACCTAAATATGAAGAATAGAGATGCCTTTAATAAGTTTCAATTGATTAGCTTTTTGAAGAAGATAACCTAATGCATCAGTAGTAAGAACATATAAATGGATAGATAAAGAATATCCTTGTCTAATAGAATGTTGTAGTTCAAAGGAATCTAACATTTTTTTATTGATAATAAGGTGTGAATTAGCATCCTTAAACAACATTTGAACATGATTATTTTGTATATATACATCTATTTTTTAATTTTTAAAAAATCATCATGGTAATATATTCATTTAATATTAAAAATATAAATGTAAATGTCTTGGTTTCATATTAATTACTCTTAGATAAGTACTTGTAATATAACTACATGTATTGACTACATTACCTTAGAGAATCTTTTCCCACCATCATTTGCATTGTAGTGTTCATTGAATTGTTGATCATTGACTTGTAGGCACACAGATAATCCATCTATTTAAACTTGCAATTTGATTTTGCTTGGTCTTGTATGCTATCAACCTATCCATCGACTAGTGGCCTATGGTCTTTCATGATTTCCTTGACATAGATCTCGTTTGATATCAATGACAGCTTCCCTTGACAATAATGCCAATATTTTGAACAATGTTATCTTTCTCTCTCTTAGTTGTATTTGGTCAAGTGAAATCCTCCTACCTTATGAATTAAAATCAAATTCTCCTTGGGTTGGATAAGCTAAAGTCTAGATACCAACTTTCCATTTTGATACAATTAAAAAATTGAGTTTTGGTTGATTGGTATTGCTTAGAACAAAGAAAAATGTTGGCTAAGTTCTCCTTAAATACTTTGGAACCTTATTTTTCAATGAAATGAAAGGAACCCAAGACCATTACCAAAGTGTTGGAAACTACTTTGATTCCTAATGGAGGCAATTCCATCAACAAGGTACCATCATCATTTTACAAAAATATTTTTGTAAAATATGTTGTTTTGAAAACTCATTTAGGACTTGAAAGTGTTTTAAGAACCATGCAAGTTCCCAAATACATTTAGATCACAAAAATAGTTAGAGTTTGCAAACGAAGGAGGATTGCATTATTTTGATGAAATTTTTAGTTCTTAGCATCTCAATTTCAACTAATTCAAAAATTCCAAAAATCAACTCAAAGATTGGTGAATTGTTGTTAGATAAGGTAGAGACTTTGTTTCGACAAAAGGACTACTTTAAAAAAACCCTCTATCTCTTTAAGTGTTTCCTAAAAATTACAATTTTTGAAAGCAATTAAAATTACCAAAAGTTGCTGATGAAAGAGTAATACCAACCATGGAACACTTAATCAATTGAAGTAACAAGCTCACAAACAAGTTCAAAAAATCTAAGAAAAACTTAATTTTTGTGGGTTTCACTTAAAGGTTATTTGAATTCAAAAAGGTATAAGAAAAATTCAAAGCACTCATATATTAATAACAACCTTTGACTTTCTTTACTTAAAGAGATTTATAACTCTAGTGTTCTATGTTAGTGAAGGATTGTGTCCTACACTAGCTCAAAGTTACTTGACCTACATCATAAAATGAAGCTCACACTTTTTCATCATAAAATGAAGCTCACACTTTTTCATCCCCACTTTTCAATTTAGCCCTTAAACATTCATAAATATTTGTTCATTGGATATAATTTACAATATATTTCTTAGGGATTGCTCATTCTTCTTAGGTAATTGTATTCCTCCATTTAGATATTCCTAGGGTATCTCCAACCCTCACTTCATATTTATTATCATATACCATTTTTGTTGACCCATCTTGCAATTGAAATCCATCTAATTGATGGAATATTCATAAATACATTCCTAATCACTTAGGGTTGAAATTTATCCCAAGCGCATCCTTTAGAAATACCAATCCTAATCACAAAAGTAGAAAAATGAGGTACAAATACCAAGGAAATGAGAAAATACTCTATTTTGGGACACATGTGTAGTGGTGAAAAATTAGTGTGTCTACCATTAGAAGGAGAAAACTAATAATTTTTTCTTGGGGGACCATTACATTCAAAAGAGGGGGAATCCAATAGATTTAGTCAAAAACCAGTAAGGATTAAGACTGAATACTAATTGGATTGATTAATTTTGGAGTCCGTAAGTTGAATTGCTGAATTAAGATATAGTGCTAGAAATGAAGGTAGAAACATGAAAACAATGAGCTACATATGTGGGATTCAGCTGTGCACTTGGATCTGAGAAATGTTCACAGACTCAAATATGATCCTTGAAAGAGTACCTAAAATGTCGAGACCATGGCACTCGTCGCCATGATCCTCCAAACTTTTCGCACATCGAAAGGGGATTGATTCATCACTGTAAATAAATCTTATCGTGAAGATCACAACTCCATACCTATTTCCTGCACATTGAATAAAAAGGTAAATAGGTTGGGAATAACAGCTTGCCTAAGTCAAACCCCAGTTTTGGAATTAACCATGAAATTGAGATAAAGATAATTAAAATTGTTGTAATGGAAGATTCTTCTTTTGAGGGAGATGTTGAATAATGACTGAAAATAAAATGGTATACCTCCTTGTTAATTTTTGTTTGTCTCCACATAGGATTAGGGTTTCATGAAGTTTTTAACAAAATAGGATGAAAAATGTCTACTTCATTGCTTGAATCTTGACTCTATTGCTGCTCTAAGGCTTGAAGGAAGATTGATTGTTGCTCAATTGCTCTTGTATGCTTGATTGCTTGATGTCAAATTGAATTTCATATGTGTGGATGTCAAAATGATAGGGGAGAGCCTCCTTTTATATTTGCCCATCGAGATAACTAACTAATTTTCCGACATGAGCCGACACAGAGCTAGGAATCCCGCTCATTTTTTAAATGCTAAATTGGGTTTTTGAGGGGCCCAAAATGAGGAGGACCATGGTGTGGCTCCATGGTCCTAGTGAGGACCTAGGAGCCTACCCTAGTCCTACCCTATTTTGAGGCTAGGACAAGGTGCCAAATTGATGTAAAGTTCAAAAATCCAGCAATAATTGAGTGGTTTGAGCATAATCAAGTTCAGAACAGGCCTAGGGGCATAAATACTAAGGTGGGGACCCAAATTCGGTCAAAATTGCAAAGGGGTGCAATTTTAGGATGCTACATTTAGTCCCCATTTTAGCGGGAGTACGAAGTCAATCATACTCTTGATAAAGTACAAAGGGTTCACTTTGAAAAACTTTCACCAAGTCATTGAGGAGGCAAGATACACCAAGCCCCCAATGGACTTTAGGATCTCACAATTTTGATAACAAGATAAAAGGGACATCATGCAGAAAAGAGAAATAGAGAGAACCATGAATGCAAGCCTAGTAAGGTTCTCTTACTATGAGTCATGAAAATAAAAATACCAAAATTACAAAGCAAAAGACTGAGTTCGTTAAGTGACTTCAGTATCAAGATATGCAAGAGAAAGAATTATTGAGTGGAGTGTATGCCCCGATGTTAAAGCGATTGTGTATGCCTCATCGGGAGCAATTCCTTTAAGGTAGGATACATCCCCAAAATACAAGCAAGTTATCACAATAATATGCCCCCAAGAGAGGACAAACCAAAGGATAATGATCACAAGACATATAACACGAGGTGGCTTTACTTAATTTGGGGTTAGTATATATATAGAGCATAGTAGATGGTGCTATCACAAATTCCAAACAAGGACTATGCTCTAATGATGAGTCGATTTGTTTGTCACTAGGAGCTGGGATTAATTCTTTTGAAAATTGTCAACATCAACATATTCATATTGATCATCTAAAATATTAGGTTCAACATTTTAATCATGAACAACATTCTCACCTATTTCTTCATCAAGATTAACTAAAATAGGAGCTCTAATAGGAATAGAAATTGAACCATCATTTTATGTCTTGGAGAATTAGGCTGAACCTCTTAATTAGGAGAAGGTTGACCAAATGGTATTATGTCAATAGTTGGTGTCTTCAGGGAAGAAGTATTTTGAGAAGCAAGTTCATGAATCATAGCATGACATCTCCATCGGTGTTCTCTCGCACAAAGGTTTCATTTAGTTTTTGCTGAAGGTTGTGAAGGTTTAAGAGTAATAGAAATAGGTGTCTTTTCTTCTTTTAAGGAAGGAGTTGCATAGGAGAACCTTTTTTTAGGTTGAAAAATAGGAGATGTTAGGCGCTTCCCTTTCTAAGATGTTGGAGGTAGAACTACACCATATAGAGGAATAGAAGAAGTTGGAAGGAGACCATGTCCATCATGAAGAGGAGGAATAGGTTTATCCTTAGGAGGAATAATATGTTTATCCTTAGAAGGAGGAATAGATTGAACCTTAGGAGGAAGAGTTTTCTTATCCTTGGGAGGAAAAATAAACTCATCCTTAAAAGAAAGAATATATTCTTCCTTAGGAAAAATAATATCTCTATTCTTAGGAGGAAGAATAGACTTATCCTTAAGAAGATGCATATGATCATTAGTTGGAGGAAGACTAAGTGTTGGATTTCTAGGTTTACTTAAGGATAAAATCATCTCATTTTTACATTTTTGATAGGATTTAAATAGAGTATCACTTCTAGGTTGAAGAGGCTGGAATTGTTCAGACCAAAATTAATCAAGACAACATCTCCATGTCTCATTGTAGGTTGATAAATGCTATGATTAACAATTATGATTTTACCATCATGAGGAAATTTTAAACACTCATGAATAGTAGAAGTGATCACTTTCACGGAAGAGATCCAAGGATGTCCCAACTTAACACAAAATTGATCAGACGTAGGAATGACAACAAAGGCAACATCTAAGAATTTAGACATAACATCAACAGGAAGTGTAATAGAATCAATAGCAGGACAAGAGAAACTATCAAAGACTTTAACTATCACATCAAATTTATCATATGTTACTTGATGCAATTGTAAAGCATAAAGTTATCATATGTTACTTGATGTAATTGTAAAGTATAAATATATTCTTCAGTTATAACATTAACCAGACAGGCAAGATCAATAAGAACTCCTCGTGAGAGCATGTTTTTTATTCTTGTAATAATATATAAAAGACCATTGGGTGCTTCAATAGTTTCACTAGAGTCTAGGATCAAATATAATGCATAAGTATTTAGGAAATTCAGTTTTATCAATTAGATTCACCACATTATTAGACTCAAGGCCAACATCATTAGGAGAGAAAGCAAGACGATCGATCTCAATCACATTAGTGGAATACGAAGGTAAAGAATTAGTGAAGATTTGAAAATTTTGATTGTAAGGAGCTACAAATTTATTTCCTTTATCATGCACACCAGCCACATATATGGTATTGTTATCAATCAAGTCTTGAATATTACTTCTCAAGGAATAACACTTTTCAGTATCATGACTGAGTTGATGATGGTATTGGCAAAAAGATTTGGAATCAAAGGCAGGTGACAAATGCTTAGTGTTGTCAATTGGTTTAGTAGGGAGAAGCTTCACACATTCCTTTTTAACAATTGTAACATAATACTATGCAAAGATTCATTAAGAGGATTGAATTCTTTTCTAAAGTATTTGGACAAAGTAGACACACTTGTTGTTGTAGTTGTGATGATTGTTGTTGTTGTCATTGAATTTGATGAATCCCTTATTTGGTTTGAACTTTGCAAAAGGTTGTTGAGCACTTTTAATTTTATCATTTGGAGTCATTGAAATGATTGTTCCAATTGTCTCATGGTAAGCTGATAGTTGTGAAGTGTTGTGCACAACTGCGTAAAGGAAGTAAACTCAGAAAAGAGAAGTTTGTCTCTAATTTATTTTTGTAAATTAGAAATGAAAATGATTTGAATATCTTGATTAGGCATAGGAAAAGCAATTGGTGAATGCAAATATTTATATCTACCAATAAAATTAGTCACTTTTTCTCTAACACCTTGCTTACAATGCATCAAATTAGTCAAAGTAAATTTAGGACCAATTTTATAGTAAAATTGTTGAATGAAAGTATTAGCCAATTGTTGAAATGAAGTAATAGAATAATAAGGCAAATAACAATACCATTGCAAAGCTTTATCTCTAAGTGTTCTAGGAAATAATTTAGCCAAAAGCCTTTGATCATGAGAAAATTCACTACATAAAGTTTGAAATGTTTTCAGACAAGTCAAGGGTTCACCTTTTCCATTATAAAGCTCCAATTCAAGGACTTCTACATTTTTAGGAGGGACAACACGAACAATGTCATTGGATAATGGACTCGCTACATCAAATGTGGGCACATTATACTTAGACTGGTTCATAGAATCAATTTGTTGTTGCAAGACACTATTTGAGCTAGGTTACTAATGGTAGCTTTGGTGAATGGATTGAAATTGGACATGTTGGATTGAGGAGGAGGAGTAACATTGTTGTATGAAGGAAGGGGTTGAGAATAAGGAGGAATATTGTTATATGAAGGTGGGGGTTGATAATAAGGAGGGGAAATGTTATATGAAGGCGAGGGTTGAGAATAAGGTGGGATAATGTTATATTAAGGTGGGGGTTGATAATAAGGAGGTGGAACACTATAATAAGTAGGTATTGGAGAATATTGGTAACAAATGGAAGGCTTGTAGGAGGAGGTGTAAAATAATTTTGATTATTAGATTTGCCCCCTTAACTAACATGTGTAGGCATGACATGATGAATGCTAAGAGGGGGGGGTGAATTAGTATGCCAAAAATCTTTGCACTTAAACACTTTACAAGACTGACAGTAAACTGGTAAAACAGTTTAGTAGACAAACCGGTTAGCACACATGCAAACCAAATAGCAAATAATGCATTCACCCATAGAAGCACAAACACCATAACACATGAGATTTTGACGTGGAAACCCAAATGGGAAAAACCACGGTGAGATGGAACTCACAAGTAACTATCTACAGAATAGGAACTAGATCGGTTAAGGTCAGACCGGTTAAGGTCTTACAATGTTCTTTACCAGAACAGATCCTGTTAGGAATCTCAATCTCTGTTAGGAGATAAGCCCGATTAAAGACTACCTTGCTAGAGGATTTTAGATCCACAGATGTGAACCACCTTGTTAGAGGATTTACAAAAGGCTTTTGGGCCTACGCGGTTAAGGGCTACAGACTTGTCAAAGATGTGAGTAATCAACAAGTGTTTGATCTAGCTAGTAGCATAGACTGCTTAGTTAGATCCTTGGTAGCTCGTTCCTAATGCACTCCAACATTACTTCAGTCTTCTACACATTCATATTCTCTCCAACTCCTCAATCACCTTAAACCCTAGCAACAACATAAACTTTCGCTATTTTCACATCAACAACCTAAAACCCTAGACATGATGTCCTTATAAAGGAATCTGATTTCATGTCAGTCCAATAGGATTACATAACAATTTCCTAGGTTCAATGAACCTAGACATACTTGGTACCATGACACAAAAAGCACTATTAAAGTGTCGGCACCGTCAAACAATCGGTGGATGGTAACTCATCACAAAATGCTGGTTGGTAACTCATCACAAAGTATTACTGGTTCATACAAAATGTCGGTTGCCAATTTGACAAAAATGAAGACTGGTAAAAATGTGTTATTCCACTTTAGTCCCTCGTACTGCTTGGTATCCATGAACCGCTTGGGGTCAACATGCCGCTGCAGACTGGGAAACACATTCTGCAAAACACCAATAGTCTAAATACTATAATACAACATACTGGTTGGAACAAATACCTGTTGTGCTCAAACTCATACATATAAAGGAGATCTCAATGCAAGTGTGTGTCCATCAATGACAATCACAAAATAAACATAAAAAATGCCAACAATCTCCGCCATTGGCATTGATGGCAACACTTACGAAAATAAAATTTTGACATCTAAGTGTTTTACAACAAAATCATGCCATTAGCAAAATTGCTCCCCCTAAGCATATACACTATCCCTTTGGCAATACAATGTATACAATTTTTGCATAAAGAGCATAAACATTGAGATATTCAGAGCATATATCAAAATTTTGATAACTAGATACTTTTCTCAAATAGAATTTTTCTCCCCCTTTGCCAACAATGACAAAGTACAACTGAACAATCCCGTTTTCAAAATAATAAAAGTTTATGACAATAAGGAATAATACTTGTCAAAAATAGATTTAAAATCCTGCAAGAATTGTTTCATCAATAAAGACGAGGATTCAAGTAGGGAGGTGGCTACTTCCTTTTCTGTCTGCATATGGGAGACCTGTTCTTCCATAGCATCAATTGTGCTCATCTCCTGTGTAACTGTTAAGGCATCCAGGTTCAGATAGCACTTCTGAATAATTTACAATTGTGGGAGTAGAACCAGTTGTAGCTCCTGCAAATCTCTAGACCGGGTGCTGATCTCTTGCTCCATTTTTGCTGACTAGATGTGAAACCGGTGAACGGTTTGCCCATAAGTTGTAAAGGAGTCATAAGGTGGCTTGAATGTGCTCATGTAGGACTGCAAATCTGTTTGAAGCTTTTGCTTCTAAGCTAGCACATCATCATAGAACAGATGGGGTTGGCAGATCTTGCTGAGTAGTAGATTCCCCTCATCCAGAGCGTCCCTTATATCCTTTTGTTCTTTCTTCAGTTCTAATTAGAGCTCATTCAACTTCTTCACCAGAGCTATATTAAGAGCTTTTTGATGCTCCTTTTTGACATTTGCCTCTACTGCCTCTTCTAGGCTCTGCACCTGATCATCCACTACTGTGCATAGGAGCTTAAGTTTAGCAAGTGATGAATCAGTGTTGGGAATATTTGTACCGGGTATCAAACCAGTAAGAGTGTCCACAGCTGCTTTAATTACATCCTGCTCCTTCTTCCTTCGAATAATTTCAAGGCGCTCTTGAGTAACCTTGATTCTCTGCATTAGCTCCATTTCACTTGCATACTGGAGATCGAGAGGACTGGTGAGATCAGCCTATTTGGCTTGACTCTCGGTTGCCTTCGGAGTTTCCATCTGGGTGCTCTTCTCCGCTTCTCCTGCCTTGTCCTCTTCCGCTTTCTTCTTCTCTACTTCCTTGTCCTCCTCAACCTTTTTCTTTTTTTCTTCCTTCTTCTTCTCCCGTTCCTTATCTTCCTCTTCTTTCTTCTTCCTCTCTGCTTCCTTCTTTTTCTCTTGTTCCTTATCTTCCTCTTCCTTCTTCTTCCTCTTTGCTTCCTTCTTCTTCTCCTATTTCTTATCTTCCTCTTCCTTCTTCTTCTTGCTTCTTTTTCTCTTCTTCATCCTTCTTCTTCTTCTCTTCTTCATCCTTTTTCCTTTGCTCGGCCTCTTCCTTTGCCGCTTCCTGTCTGTCCTCGACTTGCTTATCAACCTATTGAGCCCATTGCTCCTGTCCTGTTGCCTTAGATGGTGTTTCCTGAGTAACATCCTCTATGTCCAGAGCATCAACATCAATGGTGTCGATTGGTTCAACAACCGGATTTCCTTCATCATCAAATACTTCATTCGGTTTGGATATAACCGGTTCTTTTTCAGCTTGCTGGTAGGCTAGACACGCTTTGTGAGACTGGACAACAGTTGTCATATAGTGATGAGTGTCTTTTTCTACATCATTAACTCTTCCTTCTAACAGCCAAAGTCTTCTTCTTCTAGTGAAGAAGAGTCCTTTATTTTGGTCAATAACATCAAATAATTCAGAATTTGACAGGTCGGGAAAGTATTGTGCAAACAGTTTCTCCCTAATTTCCCATTCATTTTCTATGACAATGTTCCATCTATTATCTAATGACATATATAAAGAATCCGGTGTCGGAGATTTAATCTCTGAGGGTGATCTGTCATTAACACATAAATACTGAATTATTTCCTTTTCAACCGCTTCCTTTTCATCATCATTAAAGTCATCAAAACACTCAATTAAGTCATGTAGCACTTTTCTCCTAATATTCTTTATTGTTCTTTGACAATATGTCAAAGGTTTATAGGAAGAGATATCTATATTTACCGGTGCAGATGATGTCGGTTCATTCTTTGTCTTTGTCTTTGCTTGACGTGTTTTCTTTGGCTTTTCCTCAGACACAGTTTCTTCTAAGTTTGGAGAGGTATTCCTTGTTTTCCTCTTTCTCTCGACCACTTTAGCCGGTGCCGCTTCCGGTTTCTTCTTGGTTGGTGACCGCTTGGTCACTTTTGGAGTTGCAGTAGTAATCGGTGCTAAGGCTGCAAGCACTGCCTTTGCCTTCTTTACTGTAGGTTCTTTTCCTTTCTTTGCAGAGGGTTCGTCGACCGGTGTAACCCTTTCTAGATAGGATCCGGTCCTCTTTGCCTTAGGATCAAGAGGTGAGGCAATAAGGGTAGAGGCATACCCTTCCAACATATCGTACATCACCTTATAGCCCATTGGCTCCACTTCTTCCTGTCTAGGCTCAACAACCTCCATTATGCATTGATCCACCTTGATGGTGAAACATATATTTTCCCCATATTTCTTGACGATGTCACCAGATATTCTCATTCTTTGGCTTATTTTCCGTCTGAACTCATCAAAATACTTGTTCAGAACATCCGGGTAACCAGTTCCAATTGCTTCAATGCTTTCCTTGATTTGCTTGGTCATCGGTTGGTTAGTAGACCACTGGACATCTCCTACTCCTGGAAAGTAGCCTTGGAAATAGAAGAACAACCCAACCAGTAGTTGCCCAAACTTGAACCTTAGTGCATTACCCTGTTTGACCGACTTCAGATTCAACAGGAGTTGTCTCTGCATACCGGGGCACAGATCAAATGATGCGTCCTCCTTTATCATCTGGTAAGCAACATTTACCATTGCAGCAGATACAGAGTTAATTCTGCTGGCTGAGAATGTCTGGTATCCAATCACCATACATGCATACTTCACTAGATCATCCTTGATAGAATTGAGTGTCATGCCTCGTGAGTCGCTCACTGAACTAGTGAGCTTGGACATTTTAGTTTTGCTTACCGTCCTTAGGGCTAGCACTTCCCTTTTGTTGTAGAATCTAGTGACTGCATGAATTGCCTGTGGCGTGATGTCATGTGTTCTCTCCAGGTACATCTTATCATCATGGACTCTGCTCAGAATGACCCTTATATGATCCTCTGTGAAATCCTCCAGGAAGTAAACGACATTGTGAAGTTTCTTCTTCTCTAAAATATCATACTCCAGTTTGATCTTCTTATCCTTTCCACAAAATAAACCTAACTGGGAGTGGATGACTAGAGACCCTAAGTCTTCAATCTTGCAATCTATGTAGTCAGAAATTCCCTCTTCTACTATCACACCAGCCACGAGTTGTGATAGGGCATTATACTTAGACTTTCGCTAAATAAAACTTGCAGACTCGACAGATGCACTAGAATGGTTTGAGATGCGGAAGCCATGATAGAAATTTCAAGAACTCGAGAAATACCTTTTGAAACACATGAATTTAGGGCTTGCTGATTCTCCTTCACTTCACACTCCGTCGGTTGCTAAATCACCGCTTTGTGTTCTCCACTTGACCGTTTGCAGTTTGAATTTGAATCTCCTTTGTGGTTTCTCAATTTCTCAAAATCTCAGCTCAAATCGCCTTTTCGTCGCTCTGCTCTTTGAAAAAATTGTCTTCACTCGAAAACTGATAGTGAGAAATGATTTGAAAAAATCCTTTTAAACACATTTCTCACCTACTGCAATTAATTCTCCTCAATTAGGGCGTAAACCCTAATTTGCCTTTTACCATTTTTGGTCTTCTGCTAGACGACAGGTATCACATACCAGTTAAGGTCTTTTACCGGTGTAAACTGAGGGTTCGAAACATTTTGCCGTTTGCTCCCCTTAAGCTTTTCTGAAGCTTAGTTTGCTGGTTCCGTGATTTCCACACTAGGTGCAGAAACTGGTTCCTCTTGTAACACCGCTGGTTTCTTCTTCCAAGTTTTGTTCATGTCCGCTTGAACAGTGTCAACATTAATTTTTCCTTTTGGAGTGACTGGTATATCATCAGATATGTCCTTTCTTGATCTACAAAATCTGGCAATGTGACCCAGTTTGTTGCAGTGATAGCAGACCAATCCAAGTGCTCTCCAAGGTCCATTGTTCATGTTTCCATTCTTCCTCCTGCATGTTGCAGTAGTGTGACCATGACCATGACCATGACATACCATACAGTTTTCTCTCCATCCGGTTGTCGCTTGATAGCCACTGCTTCTTTGCTGATGATTGAAGGCATTAAACCGGTTGTGATTCCGGTTCACAAAAGGTTCAGGACCAACTCCTTGGGTCCTCTGAGGATATCTTCCAATGTTATTCATAACAGACCTGCATTCAGATGCTCTATGCCCATACTTGTTGCATGCATAACAGTTACCATCAAATCTATAGGATCTAGGCTTATCATTTAGGAAATAAGGAAAATTGTTGTAAGCCTTACTCCTACACACATTTGCAGTATGTCCTTCTTTAAGACAGTTAAAGCAAACAAGTTTAAACTTTTGCTTACCTTTATCCTTTGATGCCGGTTGTTTCTTTGATGTTCCAGCATTTGTACGAGAGGTCTCACCTTCCTCATGACCAGAATAACCAAGTCCATTGGTATTCTTGACCGGTTTGGCAGATTCAAGCTTTTGCTCTAGCTTGACAGTGCTCTTGTTGAACTTAGCAAGTATTTCCTTTGACTCAAAGAGTTCTTTGGAAATAGCAGCATTTGTTTCCAACAAGTTTTCATTCTCAGAGATGGCAATGTTCAGTTCTCCTTGCATGTCTTCCTTTTCCACTTTGCTTGCATGGATTTGAGCAGTTAGGGCACTGATCTCTTGTTTCAGCTTGGAGATCTCATGATCTCTTTCTCTCACCATATATTCAGCTTTCCTCGGTTCTCAAGCTCTTGACACATTCGGATAGTCGGTACTTCCAATTCCTTTCTCAGGTTGGAGTTTGATTCATTCAACTTATTTACTTCTGCAATTAGGGCTTCCATGTCTGCTTCATCTAAAGAACTATTTTCAGATAGCTCCATCAGCTTTTCTGCATGTTCTCTCCTTTTTGCTTGAGATGCCTTGTATTTGACCATAAGATCATCATAGGCTTGCTCAGATTGAGTGAGCCGATGAGTAAGTTCCCTTATAGAGTATTCCCCCATATCTCTTTCCAAGTGGTTAAACTTATAGATAGGTAGGCTCTGATACCAATTGATGAATACTAAGAGGGGGGTGAATTAGTATGCCAAAAATATTTGCACTTAAACACTTTACAACACTGACAGTAAACTGGTAAAACAGTTTAGCAGACAAACCGGTTAGCATACATGCAAACCAAATAGCAAATAATGCATTCACCCACATAAGCACAAACACCATAACACATGAGACTTTGACGTGGAAACCCAAATGGGAAAAACCACAGTGAGATGGAACTCACAAGTAATTATCTGCAGAATAGGAACTAGACCGGTTAAGGTCTTACAATATTCTTTACCAGAACAGATCCTGTTAGGAATATCAATCTTTGTTAGGAGATAAGTCCGATTAAAGACTACCTTGCTAGAGGACTTTAGATCCACAGATGTGAACCACCTTGTTAGAGGATTTACAAAAGGCTTTTGGGCCTACCTGGTTAAGGACTACAGACTTGTCAAAGATGTGAGTAATCAACAAGTGTTTGATCTAGCTAGTAGCATAGACTACTTGGTTAGATCCTTGGTAGCTTGTTCCTAATGCACTCCAGCATTACTTTAGTCTTCTACACATTCATATTCTCTCCAACTCCTCAATCACCTTAAACCCTAGCAACAACAAAAACTTTTGCTATTTTCACATCAACAACCTAAAACCCTAGACATGATGTCATTATAAAGGAATCTGATTTCATGTCAGTCCAATAGGATTACATAACAATTTCCTAGGTTCAATGAACCTGAACATACTTGGTACCATGACACAAAAAGCACTGTTAAAGTGTCGGCACCGTCAAACAATCGATGGATGGTAACTCGTCACAAAATGTCGGTTGGTAACTCATCACAAAGTATCACCGGTTCATACAAAATGCCGGTTGCCGGTTTGACAAAAATGAAGACTGGTAAAAATTTGTTATGCCGCTTTAGTCCCTCATACCGCTTGGTATCCACGAACCACTTGGGGTCAACATGCTGCTTCAGACCGAGAAACACATTCTACAAAACACCAATAGTCTAAAGACTATAATACAACATACCGGTTGGAACAAATATTGGTTGTGCTCAAACTCATACATATAAAGGAGATCTCAATGCAAGTGTGTGTCCATCAATGACAATCACAACATAAACATAAAAAATGCCAACATGACATTTTGTGTGGAAGTAGCCATGATATTAGATGTAAAAAGGAAACACTAGCCATAGGTATAGTCATAGGAACAAACTGATTGTCTTGACTAGGAGGTTGTGTATAACCAAGGACTTTAGCACAACTCTTCATAGACATGATATTAGTGTCAATAATATGAGAAATACCATGCAAGATATCAACACCAAGTTTATCACTTTGAACCATTCTTTTTAATCCGTCAATCAATGGTAGAGCTTCACTTTTTAGTTATTGTTGACTCATTCAATGTTGAAAATTTTCAAATTGATTGTCAATCTTCATCAACTGGTCAACGAAACCCTAGTTAGTGATTCATCCACATTATGAGTATTAAGGAAAGAATAAGGATAAACAAGTTCATTTGTAGGATTGGAAGACACAAAGAATGCAAATTTGAAATTTGAAATTTCTAACTTGAGATTTGGAAATGAAATTTAAAATAATTAAAAATATAAAGTTTTGTAAAATTGATTGTTCAATTAAATAAGCAAATTGATTTGTGATTTGAAAAGATAAAGAACAACTGTGAAAGATTATGTAACCCACTAATAAATTTAAATTTTAAAAAATCAAGGTTTTGTGAAAATAAACTCTTAATTTTAAAATTTAAATTTGAAATTAGATCTAAGATTGCAATTTTGAATTTGAATTAGCTGTAAAATGGTAAATTCAAAATTTAAACAATCCACAAGATCATTTTTTTTTAAATTAGGGTTTTTGAAATTAACCACTTAATTTTAAAATTTAAATTTGAAATTGAACTTGTAATTGAAAATTTGAATTATGAAATATGAAAAGCACTCAGATCTGAAATAATTAATCCAAATTAAACAATTCACAAGCTTAATTTTGAATTAAAAAATTAGGGTTTTAGTGAAACTAATCTCTAAATTTTTAAAATTTGCAAGAAAAGCAAACTTGTAAATAAAAACTTGAATTTTAAATTGCATAAATAGTCAAATCGAAGAACATAAATCAATATTAAAGGTTTAACACGTCGGGTTCACCAAAGTTGTAGTGGTGAAAAATTAGGGTTTCCACCATTAGAGGGAGAAAACCACTAATTTTTGCTCGGGGAACCATTACATTCAAAAGTGGGGGAATCCAATAGATTTAGTCAAAAACCAACAAGGATTAAGATTAGGGATAACTTTAAGAAACCCCCACGGGCAACTGTGTAAAATACTGGTGAATCAGACATTATTTTCGAGGGGAAATTTTCATATCGATGGCAAATTTTTTTTTTTAAAATGGGAAAAAAATTATTTTGTATTAGCGATTTTTTTTCTAGGGTACGAAAATTCCATAAATTTTTGGCGAATAATACCTTGTTCTATGGGGAAAATATTTATTATGGGAGGCGAATAATTTTTGTTAAAAGGAACAAATATATAATTGTATGAGAAAAAAATTTTACTTCGAAGGAAAAATTATTTAAATGTATTGGCGATTTTTATCCACCGCTTGAAAATTATTTAATTTTTTCTGGCTAATATTTTGTTATTTATGGAAAAATATATAATTTATTGGCGATTTATGAATTCATTGCCATGAATAGACAAGGCACATCATATAATACATTGAGTCTAGACTCTGCACGATGTATCAATAAGTGCGACCTCTTTGACACGTGAAGGGTGACACATACCTAAAATCTATCAATATTTTAAACCGTTCGATGATCATAGATCAATGGCTGAAGTTTTATTTCGGCCCAATTTTCCGAAGAGAACATAGCTCACCAGATAGTGCTCGGAATGGAATTGGATTTAATAGACACGTATCAAATGTCATGAATCATGATCGATAATTTTGTTCATTTAATATATATCTATTCACTTACGGTAATCCACTCTGTCCCCACGACTTCCAATGTGATACTTGCCAATTTAGTACTGGTTCATAGTTGTTTCCATTTTCACACAATAGTGCATTTATGGGAAATATTTGCAGAGATATGAAAGATTCAATTTTTTTTTATAGCAGTTGATATAGTTAAAGAAGTAATTATTACAATCAAGAGCTTCAACAATTTATATACGATCTCTGCTTCTTTCATCTTCAATTAGCTTTTGCCATTTGGTAGATAAATCGTCGGAGCTCATGGTATTTTAGGTTTATAGGCTTAGGTTGTTTAATTTATTAATCTATTTTCTCAAGATGGACACTCTCATCCGCTTGAGAAGCATTTCTACAGAGGACCAGAGGGCCTTTCTAGGCTTCGTTAGAGACCCAACCCTCCAATCAGTCTGCAATGAGGTTGGGTCGTTCACCAATGAGGCTGTGTGGATGCTGCTAGGTAGAGAGTTTCTGTGAAATGAAAATAGGTACCATGTTAACATGGACATTACATCTCTTCTTAGCGTCTCTTCTAGACCTAGGAGGAGACAAGGTGGATATGTTGATGCTGTTGAGGAAGGTTTTTAAGGAAGACTTCCTTGGAGATGACATTACTCTTGTTGTCCTTGTAGAAGTAGGGGTGGGGATCCCTTGGGAAAGTAAATTATCCAAGCTTCTCCTCCCTGACCAAACAGTGCCAGTGGCCAGGCAACCATTTCTCATAAACCTGAATGCGGAGCAGTTGACGCGTCATAGGAAATGGGCGTGGATTGGCAGGGACTTTGGTTCTTCCTGGACAACTTTCCAAACTACATGTGGATTGAAGAATTCTCTCAGCTTATGTTGTCTGAAGAATTCTACATGGAAGGAGGGCCAGATTCTTAGGGCAAAATTGTAAACAATTCCACTACCTGTGCCCTAGCCCTGCTCCCCTGTAGTTTTTTTTTCCTATGTCCTCGAACCCTAACAGGCTCAGTGCCAGTGGCTCACTCATTTTGGCTTTTAAGTTTTGGGGGGACTCAAGTCTCAGACGAAAAAATTGTAAATTTCAAAAGCATAAATATTAATGATAATTTTTCAAATTCCAGTTTGTTTCAGTTTGCCTTTTACAGTCTTATAGATATAAAAATGCCTTCTATAATTCAATTTCATTTTTATTAATTAATTTCTTTCAAATGCTTTTTGTATATGAGCTGCGTTATTTCAATTATTTTTTAAACAATGAAAATAAATTTAATACTTTGATCTTTTTTATGTAATGCTATAAAAAGAAATTCAATTCGTTCCATTAATTATTTGTACATTGATTATGGTTGATTATAATTTTATAAATATATACTATATAGTCATTCAAAATACAAAATTTCAAAAGTTTCAAGATACAAAATTTATTGGTAAAGGTTTTTTCATTCTATTAATTCAAAAGTTTCAAGATACAAAATTTGCAGTCATTCATGAATAAACGCAGACAGAGAGAAAACCATACTGCCCACAGCTTATAACAAGCAAACAAAAAAACTAGTTCATTGCCGATAGGCAGTTTACTCAATCTCACTATCCCCCTGGGTCGCCTCCTCCCAGTCCCTTCCCTCCTTGGAGGTCGATGCTTTGGCTTTCGCTTTTGTCGCTTCAGCTTTCATTTTTGGAATGCAGTTTAGGCACCCGAAGTCAGGGTCACCCTCCAAGCTTTCCAGTAGCTGTATGGCCCTTCCTTCTTCAGCCCTATCTCTCAATTTCCTACCAACCTCCATCCTTGCCACCACATGCAAAGCCTTCAGGACTTCATCCACCCTGGTTAATTTCACAAAGAGTTTCATCGCTTCCCACTGTTAGTGTAGGTTTTTAAATTTTCCTTATGTTAGGGGGTATTTATTTTTCCTACACATATATTATTAAGCTTGCTTAGGTTATTAGGTGTGGTTAATATGAGGACACGTGGCGGAATACATTAGCTACATGTGTAACTCTCCACCTCACATGGGTAGTTGAGTTACACACCCTCTTTTGGCTTGTTGTGCCACCTCTCATAACCACTATTTTGTCATTTCCTAAGTGGGTTATGGGGTAGTTGGGTTTCTCACCCTCTTTTGGCCTTATGTGCCACCTCTTATAACTCCTTTTTTGTTTTCATGTAAGGAGGTTATGCCACATGTTTTGACATTTACCAAGTAGGTAAAAACCTCCCACCTTTTATGGGGTAATAGGTAAAACCTCCCACTTTTTATGGAGGTGGGAGTTAATGCACCTCTTGGTTGTATATGCTATTATTTTTCTATATAATAAGCAATATACTCTCACCTTCACTAGTTAAGTGATAGCTCGGTGAGAGTCTTCTCTAAATTCTCTTCTTTATCTCTATTTTTCTCTCATATCAGATTTATCTTCATTCAGCTATTTTGATCTTCGATCATCCGTTGCTTGGAGTTGCATGTGATCTATGACCGACATCAGATCCTGGCTCGATTCTTGCTTCTCACAGAATTTAACACCCACCCCACTCGGGCACGCTCACGACACTGGTATTTGATTTCATCCTCTGGGCCATGAATAAAAGGAAGTAATTCTTCCTGGTCATCCCCTTCCTTAATTCGAATGCCAACTCCCGACACCACCCACTCCAAGATTGAATCCAGGTTAATCAAAAAATCCCCATCAATCAATTTGACCAATGTGAGTTTTACCTCTTCCACCTCTGGTTCGAATTCATAGACCCATGGTAGAATCAGAGAGTAAACCTCCATGTTAGTTCAATATCGGTGACTGATATGTGCCACCTCCTCTGCAAGCATTAGTCGAGCTGCCGCCCACAAATTCCCTCCTTAAACCTGAACAATCCTTGCATTTGTTTATTAGATACTTTACTGAAAAAGGGCACCGACTTCTTGTCTGTTCAAAGTGTGAAATTGGCCTCCATGGTCACCTGCAATTTCAAAAGCACTTCTTGCAAAAAATGTCTTACAGAAGGTACGATTCTAGGAACTACAAATTTGTTTTGCTTCAAAGCAAAAACTGGTACACAGATCAAAAGGTAATAAATTATGCCTCCGTCTTATAGGCCGGGTAATGAATGTGCACAATAAGGCATTAATGCCGTGAGATCAAGAAAAAGATTTCCTGCCATCCTCCCCTTCCTAGTTCCTCCGTTCGTGCGACATGCTGCAGACAACTCCTTCTGCAACAATTAATTGCCACCTTGGCATTTGTACTTTCCAAATTTGCTCGCCTTAACAAGTTGAGGACTGCACATTTTTTTAAATTAATACACTAAATTTATGTTAAAATTTTATATATATTTTTAAACTATTTTTTAAAATTATATATCGTAAACATATTTTCAAAGAATTTTGTTAAACTTTAAATTGATATTTTAGATTTAATATTGAATGTTTTCTTTTTTATATTAAACTTTTACCTTTCAAATTGTATATCAAAATTTATATTTTTATTTAGTTATTTGTTTTATTCTAGAAACTAAGTTTCATGTTTTATACTATTTTTGAATTTCAAATTTTTACAAATAATATTAACATTATATTTAATAGTTATCTCAAACTATTGCACATCTTTAAAATTTAAATGTCTCTTATTATGGGACCGATGACATCTGAGAAAACTCAAGTTCTCGACATGTATCATCATCCGTCTGATGAGCAAAGATCAACGACTTAGGGTGTATTTCGGCCCAAATGTGGGTAGTGAACACATTTGTGAAAACTTTGCCTATAATTGAACATTTTAAATTTAATTAAATATAATTAAGTCTATAGACTATAAATCTCTTTTTCGGGCAGAATTTTAAAATGATTAAATAGACTTTAAAAATAGACCCGAAAAGTGACACAAGTATGGTGATGTGCCAGAAAAATGGCAGAAGTCGTGGGACCCACTTCATCTGAAAATAGGTACCATCGACAGTTGGATGAACAAAGATCAACGACTTAGGGTGGATTTCAGCCCAAATGTGGGAAGTGAACACCTTTCTGAGAACTTCGCTTGGAATTGGACATTTTAAATTTAATTAAATATAATTTCTATTAAGCTTTTTTTCGAGCGGAGGTTTAAAATGACTAAATAGACTTAAAAATCAAACCCGAAAAGTGACACGAGTATGGTGACATGCCAGAAAAATGGCAAAAGTCGTGGGACCCACTACATCTAAAAATAGGTACCATCTACCGTTGGATGAACAAAGATCAACAACTTAGGATGGATTTCGGGGCGAATGTGGGAAGTGAACAACTTTCTTAGAACTTTGCCTAGAAAAGTGACACGAGTATGGTGATGCGCCCGAAAAATGACAAAAGTCATGGGACCCATGACAACTGACAATAGGTACCATCATCCGTTGGATGAGCAAAGATCAATGGCTTAGGGTGGATTTCGGCCCGAATGTGGGAAGTGAACACATTTGGGAGAACTTCGCCCGAAATTGAAACGTTTTAAATTTAATTAAATATAATTAAGTCTATAAAGCACTTTTTCAAGCGAAAGTTTAAAATTATTAAATAGACTTAAAAAATAGACCTGTAAAGTCACAACAGGTACCTTGGTCCCTCGTCCGTTGGATGAGAAAAGATCAATGACTTAGGGTGGATTTCAGCCAGAATGTGGGAAGTGAACACATTTGGGAGAACTTCGTCTAGAATTGAACGTATTACATTTAATGTCCTCATAATTTATACTGAAGTAGTGAATATTTTGTCCTTTGGCATCGAATAGTTATTAGTAATAATTAATAAAATTACAACATGATTCTTAATGTCCTCAGAATTTATATTGAAGTAATGAATGTTTGGCCCTTCGACATCGAATAGTTATTAATAGTAATTAATAAAATTACAACATGATTCTAGATATTTTGCCCTTTAGGTTTTACTTTTCTACTTTTTAGAGTTTTCAAAATAAGAGACTTGTAAATCATAATCATCTTTCATTTCATGGACTAACCTGTAAATCGAGGGAGATTCAGAAATAGCTACTAGATTGAGGAATGCAAGTTGCAACAGAGACTGTCTACGCCAATCTAGTGAAATAGAAATTCCAATTTCTAGGTAAAATCTAGAACACCTACATCCTGCCTTTTTTGCTTTTGGTAATCTCATGGTCCAATTTCAGGGTTAGCATTTTAAGGCTTTTATCTAGCATTATTTTGAATTATTAACAATAATAGTGATGGGGAAAATGAGAAGCAGTAGTTCAAAAAGAAGCCAAGTGAAAAACAAAATGTACCTAACCGAATTGGTTAAAACACCAGGTTTCACTGATGAATACCATGATATTTATGACCCTGCTATCCATGGTGAAAAGCGTATCATAGATATTAGATATATATTGTCTAGTAAGGCGGCAGATGCATCCAGGGCAAAATTTACTATTTTCAACCCAATGTTAAAACAAAAAACAAATAAAATCACATCGTGGGATGTTGGATTGGGAAGCATGGTGTTACCTGAAGTATTCCCTTGCCCTGATTTTGTCATGGTCTATGCCAAAAATTATGATGAAGATAAACAACAATTGTCAATAAAAATACAAAAGAGGAAATTCTATCCATAAATGAGGAAGAATTTGCTCATTTGTTGAACCTAGGATTTGAAGCGCAAAACTCAAATGTCCAAATTGACCTTGAAAAGTTGGTAGGGAATTATGAGAGTCTCGATCCAAGTCGCAGAGATTCATTTATCACAGCTCTAATAAAGAGTGGTACTGGTATTGTGTTGGATCAGAATCATTAGCCTCCTTATGATTCTAACATTTTTGTTCCATGGGTTGGGGATACTATTTCTTTGCTGTCGTTTTGCCTGGGATTGGAAAATGATAGGGAAGTGGGTGCAAGCCTTCTTGAAATGATTTATAATATCCATTGTGGAGGTCAGCCAGTAAGATATAATTTTATTGAGCACATTATAAAATCCATGCAAAAAAAATTACTAATGATCAAAAAAAGTTCCTGTAAGACATTTAGGTTCTCATCCTACTTGTGCATCTCCTTCTATCCAAGTATCGTTCAATATTCAAGACCAACAAGCTTCAAATTGTGAGCTATGATGAGAAGACTAGGAAGAGAACAGAGTGTCCAATATATGATTGGACACCAAAGATAAGGATGCATGATAACAGAAAGAACTACAACCATTTTGTAGAATTCTTTTTGGCACCAATGTATAATAAAATTACAAGCACTCCAATGCCTAGGTTGCCTGTGTCTTGTAGAGATTGCATTCAACTCGGAAGTCAAATAGAATTGGCTCACTGGTTCTTCATGGAAGAATTCATTGTGTTAAGGTTTTACGGATCGACAGTAAAACCATATAGACTTCCAATACATGTGACAGAGAGGGTATTTGTATTAGAGTATGTACGACAATTGGAGAGCACATATAGGCACTTCCATGGTTAGAAAAAGAAGAGCATATTTTCTTCCTTGCCTTTCTCATGTGGAGGGTTCACATTTGAGAGAAAAGCATTCAATGTGGCACATGATTTTTTGACAGTTTTTAACTTTGGTGATGAGGGTCTCTGGCAGTATGATCCAATCGGTGTAGTTCAAGCAGGGATTAAGAAAAATGGGAACTCTTAGACCTTATGTCAACATGAAAGTAAACCATTGCTAGAAAAGTTTAAAAACATGGACTCCTGAGATAAGGTTAAAAAAGAGATGGAGAAAATTGCAGCTGACAATAACATTTCAACAGAAGAAATTTTATCACAAATTATGGCATTGCAAATGCACACACAGAGGACAACAGAGGAGGGCCAGGGCATCCAAAATAGGAGGTCCTACAATTTCTACCTTAAATCTACTAATCCATCTAAGAAATCTATTGCCAAATCAATTTTGCATGAATGTAAAGAGAATTATTGGACTCAAACCAAAATAAATAATTTTTGGACTATGAGGAAGAATCTCGGTGAACCAAAGACATGTGCAAAATTTGAGAGCATCGACGAGGATGGAGAGTTTAGCAAATTGTGGGATATGGAGCATGGTAGGACTGAAGATGATGATGAGCATGAGGTTACCGTTGAACCCCCTTCAACAACTACTACAGTCCTGAAAATATTAGGTGGAGTCAATGAGTCCATGAAAAAAAAATATAGCAAAGGGGCAAACCTTGTGGAAAAAATGGGTTTTGAAGGTGGTGGTCTAGGTGCCAGAGGAGAGGGCATTTGGTATCCATTTTAGGTACAACTTCCATCAGAGTCAAAATCAAAAGGTCATCTTAAACTAGTCATTGGACTTGATTCTTCAGATTCATCACGGATAGGTACTACTCATTACCCTCAGGGTCCACCTACATTTGTTTCAGGTTCAAATCCACAACCACCACCACATCATGGTATTCCCATTGGTGGTGAATCAAGTGCAACTACCACTGGTGGGGAATCTGGGGATAGTATTCCTATTATTGTTCAGTCAAGTGTCGTTGTGATTGGTGGGGTTGGCATGGGTACTACTACTGATACTAGTTGTCTTGGTGTTGGACAAGGGCAACAACAAAATATCTCTCCCAAGAGGCCACTAGAGGTAGATGCTCAATCTCATACTATTGAGAATCCTATATCAAGTGCCATTGACACTACAAATCAATCATTTGCAGCTTCAGATCACACACCTCAAAAGACTATGCAAACTACACATGAAAGTGTCAGTGGGAGTGGGACAGCATCAGGAACTATTGTTTGTAATCTTGGTCAAGCATTAGTTAAAACCACAGGAATGAGTGGAACTGGAGCCTATGGTATTCCTATGTCACCTTTCAAACATTCAATTGCTTCAACAAGCCCAGATTTTCAATTTCGTGATTACTATGAAAAATATGAACACACAACAAAAGCAAATAAAGAAAAAAAGAAAGCATTTCATAGGGTTTCTATGTCTGAAGTTGTAAACGAACAACCTGCAAAGAACAGGGTATTTCCAACATATGACCCACAAAAAGATATGATGGAGTTCATGGTTGTTATGCCCCCGACACCCGCCCCACCTAAAGATAAAAATCCACCACACAATCAAATAGATCCCTCTCAATTTCAAGTTAGCACCCTCCAAATGGATTTTTCCAAAGTAAATAATGTGGACAAAATGAATGTGTCAAAAAGGACTAACGAAGTGGTCTACACTTCACTACTAAAGTTGGAGAGAGGAAAAAATAAACTAGAGAAACAAATAAAAAAGTTACAGGCAGACCTGGAAAACGAAAAATCAAGGAGGAAAACAGCAGATAGCAAGTGCAATGATTTACAGAAAAGGATAAAAAATTAGGGCTCTGCAGTAGAAATTGCAGAGCGGGAGAAGATGGATGCAGAATTGAAGGACGTGACAGAAAAACTGGCTAAAAGAAGTAAAAAAGTTGTTGAGGAAAAAGCCAGTTTTCAAAAATTATACAAAAGTTATGAGTCTGTTGCGACCGAAATGAGAAAATTATAGGACCTATTGGATCATGGGATGGAAAAATAAAAACATTTGCAAGAGGAAGTAGAGGAAGAAAGAAAAAAATGTGCACAAATGAAAGAAGACCTACACAATACAAATGATAAAATAAAAACTTTGGAGGATAGATTGAAAGATAATATGAAAAATACAACGAAGTATATACAAGAAAACATTTGGGGGCAAATAATGCAAAGGAGTGAGAAGTTGTGTGAATCATTTCAATTGACTGAAAGTATGGGACTAATTTATATAAAATCAAAGGGCACTATGAGACGAGCACACATGTTTATTCAAAAGAGGATATGGCAAAAAAGATTCTGAAAGTAGTCTACAGTTTCAGTGATAGCTACTTGGCATCCAAGGGAATTAAGAGCCGCATTGATGCCACAGTTAAGACATCATCTATCATTCAAAAATGCCAGAAGCTAAGGGAAACAACATAAGTTATGGAAAGTTGTGGAAAAAAGATATTGAAGCTGCAAGATAAGAAAAATAATTTGATTAAACTTGGTTTGCCTAAGCCTGTTGACACATCAAATAAATTCATTGGAGAAGAAGATTACAAAAAAAACATGGAGATAAAAATGAAGTCTGATTTAGACTTGCTTCCAAAGGACACAACTCCCCAAATCTTTTTGAAATTCATCCAACCATTTACAACTCTAAATTCGGTACTGGATGAAACAATGATGTCAAGTAAATATTCTAAATATGGAATGTTGACGAAGTTGGAGTTTACTTTCCATAGTTTACAGAATATTGACCTTCCATCAGACGAAAAGTGGAGCACCCTACAAAAACTAGCACAAAATTCTTAAGAATCATAGTATGTATTGCACAATTTTCTTCTTTTACTCTTAATTTCAAGGTTTTATGTTTTTTCTGTTTGCTATTTTGCTAATCCAGCCTATGAATCTATTTTATGAATAGGAAAAAAAAAGCACTCAGTATTGCTATTTTGCTAATCCAACATATGAATCTATGATGCATAGAACAAGAAGAAAACACAACAGGAAATGGAAAGAAAATTAAAACCAAGAAGGTAGGAGGCCTTAATGGAGTAAAAACCAGAACTAGATCCAAGGCTGATTTTGGGGCTTCAAGATCCCCACTGAGACGTAAAACTATGAAATGGCATAGGGACCAAGAGAGCAAGCAAAACATAGTTGATGGAAGGCAGCGAACTATCAAGGAATCCTTCCCTCAGGCTTCCAAATGAAGGTAATATCTTGGAATATCAGAGGCCTAAATGGTCTCAATAAACAAGATATATTAAGGAACCTCATTCAAGATCAAAATTTGGATATTATCCTGGTTCAGGAAACCAAAATGAGTAAAGAGAAAGTGGAGAAATTAAAGTTCTTTAAAAATGGAGGGGCTTGTGGCAGTAGCTCGAATGGAGCCTCTGGAGGGGTTGCTATTTTCTGGAATAAAAGCACAACCTCTGGAGGTATGATTGATGTTGATGGCAATATTTTATCCCTAAAAGCTAAAAGCATCATTGATGGTAAGGAATGTGTCATCACTAATATCTATGCCCCTAACTCCAAATCTGCTAGAAGTAAATTCTGGAATAAAATTCAGCATAAAAGAAATTCCTTCCCATTGAACAACTGGGTTGTGATGGGAGATTTCAATACTCCTCTGCAAGACATTGAAAAATTTGGAGGCAGTCAAGCTCAACCAGACAGCAGATCCGACTTGATGGAATTTATTAATGACAATGCTCTTATTGATATGGATCTCAATGGGGCTTCCTACACTTGGTCTAACCGAAGGGATGATGAAGATCTCATCCAGGTAAGACTTGATAGATCCCTTGTTACTAATGATTGGATTCTTTCTCATAGATGTTCCCTTTCTGTTATAAATAGAATTGGGTTAGACCATTATCCCATCTCTTTTGTTGTTGAGAATTTTAAGAATAATCAGAGTTTCCCTTTTTGGTTCAAAAAGATGTGGACTTCCCACCCAAATCTTGAAAAATCTATTGCTAACTGGTGGAATCTTGATGTTAATGGAACTGCCATGTATAAAGTTGCTAAAAAACTTAAAAACATCAAAACCAACATTAAGATTTGGAATAAGAAGGTCTTTGGTGATATCTTTGATTCAAAGAATAAACTAAAGGAGGAAATGAACCAGATCCAAAATTCAATACAGAAAGAAGGCTACAAAAAGTATTCCAAAGCCATGGAAGATGATGTTCTAGTCAAACTCTACAACATTATTTCTAGGGAAGAAATCTATTGGAGGCAGAGATTTAGGGCTATATGGTTGAAGGCAAGGGACAGAAACACTAAATTTTTCCATATGACTTCTCTAAAACACAAGGCAATGAATAGAATCACAAGACTGATTTTTGAAAACAACACTCTACTTAATAAGGATAAAATCAGGGATGAAGCTGTCAGGTTCTTCAATCAGCTCCTCACAAGTAACAAGGATATTGATCAGTCCCACCAACTTAATTTGGTTAATATCATTCCTAAGATCATTAACCCTATTCAGAATAAGGCCCTTTCTGCTATCCCGTCTGCTAGAGAAATTAAAAAAGCTATCTTTTTGTTTCAAGGGGATAAAGCTCCAGGTCCTGACGGTTTCCCTATGTTTTTCTTCCAAGAATTCTGGCATATTGTGGGGGAAGACACGGTTAATGCGGTCAAAGAATTCTTTGGATCTAGAAGAATCCTTAAAAAACTCAACTCCACATTTATTGCCCTAATCCCCAAAGTTGCTGGGGTGGACTCTATGGGAAATTTTAGACCAATTAGCCTATGTAACTCTTTCTACAAAATCATATCCAAAATTGTGACCACTAGAATTTTGGCGGTGCTTCCCTTCATCATCTCTGAGGAGCAGAAAGGTTTTGTCCCTGGTAGGCAGATTCTGGACTCTATTATTCTTGTTCATGAGAACATTCATTCCCTTAGTGCTGCTAAAAAATAAGGCTTCTTGATAAAGTTGGATTTGGAGAAGGCTTATGATAGAGTGGAGTGGAATGTTCTTTTCAAAATCATGGGGGCTTTTGGTTTTGATGAAAAGGTAACCAAAATAATCAGAGAGTTGATCACTTCTCCTATGTTCTCTATTATGATTAATGGATCTCCTACCAATTTTTTTAAAACTTCAAGGGGGCTCAGACAAGGAGATCCCATATCTCCTATCCTTTTCACCATTTTGGCTGAAAGTATGAGCAGATTGATTCACAATTTGAAACAGAGCAAAACTATCAAAGGTCTTCAACCTTCCTCTGCCAATGTTTTTTGCTCTCATCAACAGTTTGTTGATGATACTATCCTCATGGGATATTCTTTTGTTAAGGAGGCTGATGCCTTCAAAACTACTCTTAACTCCTATGCTTTGGCTACTGGTCAGCAAGTCAATTGGGACAAATTGGCTATTTCCTTCCTGAATACTCCGGTCATGAGACAACAGAAAATTGCTAAAATTATTGGGTGCAAAGTGGAAATACTCCCTTCCACCTATCTGGGTCTTCCCTTGGGTTTAGCTCCCCCAAATTCCTTCTGGAATATGCTTATTGATAAATTCAACAAAAGACTTGTTGGATGGAAAGGTTCAATTTTATCTTAGGCTGGGAAAGTGCAGCTCCTTCGAGCTACTCTTCAAAATCTCCCTATTTATGCCCTCAACCTATTTAGTATCTCGGCTAAATTTTCTGAAGCAATGGAAAGAATCCAAAAGAGATTTTTATGGTCTAGAGTGGAAGAAAAAAAGAGAATATCCTTGGTTTCTTGGGAAAAATTTTGTAGACCAAAGAACAAAGGGGGGTTGGGGATTAAAGCTCTAAAAACCTTTAACAAAGCTCTTCTTGCTAAACAATTATGGAGAGCCTACGATACTAAGAAAGATTGGAATCAAATTTGGTTTAACAAATACATTCAGAATTAGCCTATCCAAGGGGTCCTTAATTCTGAAGACATCCCTGTTGGATCCTTCATCTAGAATAGCATTACTAAATCCATAAAAGTGGCAAAAGCTGGGGCTGGATGGGTCCTTGGAAAAGGTGACAGAATAAGGTTTTGGGAAGACCCCTGGATGAAGAATGAAGCTCTTTATGATCAAGGCAAGAGTCAAATTATTGAGGAATGTAAAAGGAGGTTTGGGCTTATGGTGTGTGACTACTGGAAGGAGGACAAGTGGGTTAGGCTTGATAATAGTCATTCTGGATTTTCCTTACTCCAGAAGGAGCTGCTGTCCTTTTCCCCTAACAAAGACTATGATGATGTATTCCTCTAGAAAAGTGATCCTAAAGGTGAATTTACGGTTGCCTCAGCCTACAAAAACACCTTTTCTCAAACCAGTAATCCCATTTGGAGTAAAGTTGGGAACAACATTTTGATCCCTAAAGTCAACATTTTCTTTTGGCTTGCTTCTTGTAATAGTACCCTTACTCTTGACAATTTAATCCGAAGAGGTTTCAAATTCCCTAACAGATGTGAGCTATGCCAGAAGGAGGGGGAATCTGTTGATCATCTCTTTTTTCACTGCTCTTTTACCTGAGATATTTGGTGCAAAATGTGGGAAAAATGGAAAGTCAATTGGGTTATGAACAAGAGTATCAAGGATATTATCTGGCAATGGAATTTTCCAACCAAATGCCAACTTATCAAGAACCATTGGTCTTTGACCTTCCCCATGATTTTCTAGGGCATTTGGAAAGAAAGAAATAATAGGATATTTATGGAAGCTAAGTGTAATACTCAAGTGGTCTTTGAAAAAATCTACAGGGCTATAAAGGAGAACATCAATATTCCTCACAAGAACAATCAACAATGGTCTGTTACTGATATGAATGATATGGAAAGAGACATCCTCACTGAATGGAACCTAATACATAAGGTCTACAGATCGGAAAATAAGAATAGGAGAGATAACATTGTTTGGCATTTTCCTGATTCTGACTGGATAAAGGTAAATTTTGATGGGGCGGCTAAAGGGAACCCTGGGAAGGCTGGAGGTGGAGGAGTTATTAGAAATGCTCAAGGAATTTGCATTGTTACTTTTGCTTCTCCTTTTGGGGTCCAAAATAACCATGTGGCTGAAGCTCTGGCAATGCTAAAGAGCCTCTAGCTAGCTCAGGAATTCAAATTCAAAAAAATTTGGCTCGAAGGGGACTCTTTAAACATCATACAAGCTCGCAAAGGTACAAGCTCTGTTTCCTGGAATATTACTAATTTAGTTAAAAGTGCTAAGTATCTGTTAAATAACTATGTTAGTATTAGTATAATTCATACCTTTAGAGAAGGCAATAAGGTTGCGGATATCCTAGCCAATGAAGGGGTCAATTTGGAGAAGGATGTCAAATACATTGGAGAAACTCACATCAAAAGGGAGGTTAAAGAGCAATTAGACTTTGATCGCATCAATGGGTCAAGTTAATCTCATGATTACCTTTTGGGGAACGAATTCCAAAGATAGATTTTGGGGGTGGATTAACTATCAGCTTATGAGTGTTTTTTGACATTATTTCCAAGATCATATGTGTGAGAAAGATTATAGTAATAATTGCTGGGTTTGTGCGGCCATAAGCAGCAATTTCAAAACAACGAAAGATTCTCTACACTTGAATTCTAGAAATAACAAGTTTTCAGGGTTTCATATGTGGACTGTGAATTGTAGCAGTGGGTATCTCTACTTGGAGCTCAGAATGGGTGGTAACCTAAATAGGAACGAGCCTTCAAGATGTGAAAATTGGAAGAGTGAATTAAAGGTCTGGAGAAGGCTCCACAAATATGGCTTTACTGACTATATGGAAAAGCTTCACGGAAGCAGAAATTTTGTGTCTTATGGTTTTGCTAAAAGCTGGAGTAACAACAGAGTCACCTTGTTCGGGGAGATTTGGCAAATTGATGAAAACCTGGTTGTAGAGGTCACGGGTCTTCAGACGGAGGGGACTAAATTCTACAAGGATCAGAAGTATGCAGCTGAAGCTTTCAAAAACTTCCCAAAGTCAAAGGATGAGAAGGGCAAGCTTGTGAAGAAGGACAACATCTCCTACTACACTCCCCAACAGGTAAAGCCCTTCTGGCAAAAAGTTCTAAGGGTTTTAATGGAGTATTTGACTATGGATGGAAGATTTACAAAAATTTATAACTATCATTTTTCTATTTTGAACCACTCCCGTCATGGGGCTAAAATTTCCCTACCTTTCTATTTAGCGTCCTCTCTAAATGAGAGCCTTGCAGACCATGCTAAAAAGCCTAACTCTTAC
The DNA here is from genome assembly GCF_030272615.1 of Cryptomeria japonica. Lineage (NCBI taxonomy): Eukaryota > Viridiplantae > Streptophyta > Pinopsida > Cupressales > Cupressaceae > Cryptomeria > Cryptomeria japonica. The sequence goes on along the minus strand of NC_081405.1, from coordinate 716,831,708 downwards.
CCTTTAGCCCACCAGGGGCTTATACTACTAATATATGAATATCTAAAGGACAAGGCTAGGGCAACCAAAGATGCCCCTTGATCACTAATGCTCATATCTCTGAGAGCTGCAAAGACTCTGACTCAGATGGGGATCAGCCCAACACCCCTACCCACAAAAAAAGGAAAGCTGAAATAGAGCATGAGGAAAAGGAGGTGCATTGTGATGAGGAAGAGGAAAAGGATAAGGACACTGATACTGAAATGGAGCAAAATAAGGATGAGAACTATGGTGAAGGGGAGGAAGGGGGTAACTCTGAAAACCCTCACTCTAACCCTAAGGGCTTGAAAAGTGAGAATGCTACTCTGAATCCTAAGGAGTATGACAACTCTAACTCTGAGGAAACTGAACAGGGCAAGGACTCTGCAAACACCATCTTGAACACCGCCCGTAATTGCACTATGGAATCCTTCAATTTACAGAAATGGGTTGTCGAAAACATCACCAGCATGCAAGGTAAGCAAAGGGAGCTGGAAGAGAAGATTAATAAGTTGATTAAGGATTCTGACTCTGGGAAACAGAATGAGGATATAGAAAACAGTGAAGATGAGGAGGAAATGGAGATGGAGGATTGGCTAGAGAAAGATCTGATCAAAGGGGACCTGAAACACTTAAAGGATGCTATCAGAACTCTGAAAGAGCGGGCGGAGGAGGACAAAGACAACATCAACACCCGGATCACCCGTAATGACAAGGCTTTGAAAAGCCTCATGAACCACAACCTTTAGGTCCTTAAAGTTTCTTCCCATAATATAAACGCTTTGGTGGATCATTTGGAAAGGAAAAATCAGGATAAGAACTTGGTAATTATAGAAGACGCTCCCACCTCCAGCCCCACCCACTAGAATCCTAGATGTAGAACTAGGCAGACCACTACTAGAAAGGACACCAAAATGAAAGAGAGCCAGCTGGGATGGGAAAACAACGATCTGAGGGAAGCAGCCAAGGCGATGATGCTCTTGGTTCAAAATGCTGAGGAATCTATTAAGAGTTTTAATTAACTTGTAATGTTGGGCTTGGGGCCAATTTCTTGTTGGCCTCTTGATGTCCCTTTCTATGTTGCTGGTTTTTTCGCTGGTCCTTTGCAGCTGTCTTGTTTTGTTTCCTTCTTGGATATCTATCAAATGTAATTGGGTTTCAGGTCCCTTAAAACCTGTTTTTACTTAGTCAAAAACATTTATGCATTTCTCTATTTCTAATTAGTAGGTTTTAGGCACTGCTATTATCTATGTTTAATTTGTCATGGTGTGAATTAATATTTAATTTTGAACTCTGTTTTTTGAACAGGAGACATCAAACATGTAGCAAATGTTAAATTGCTAATATGGCCTGTGATGGCCATATAAATCTGTGCTGAGTTTGTGATTTTGATGTTTAGTCTTCACATGTTGCAAACTTGCAATTCGACTTGAAGCTGTTGTTGCTCCCTTGTTTCTATAAAAGGCAATTTAGGGTCATTTTCAAAGGGTTGAAACTTTGTATTCACTTTTGCATGGACATTGGAGAATCACATGGGAGTTGTTGTTGCTCTCTTGTTTCTATAAAAGGGAATTCAGGGTCATTTGCAAAGGGTTCTGAAACTTTGTATTCACTTTTGCAATTTGCATGGAGAATCACACAAATTTGTGTATTACTATTGAATGAATTGTATCATATGGCTATATTTTGAAAGAATTAATAAAAATCTAAGTTCTCGACATGTGTATTACTATTGGATGAATTGTATCATATGGTTCTGAAATGTATCACACAGATTTGAGACTCATACATGTATAAATAAACAATAAACATCTCTGTATCAATAAACACATTATGGTTTTTTTTTATTATGCTATTTTAAATCTGGAAATAGAAAGTTGAAAAATACAATTACAAATCAATATTAAATTCTAATTGCAAAAAGTGATATAATTTTGTAATATGAATGATGAGATATAGTAATAAGATTAATAAATACCAATCTCTTACAATTGCCATTCATCCTCATCAAATTTAGAGCTTTCTTGATTCTTGTATGTGGTTTGAGTTTCTTCACTCTGAATCTGCATACCTTCACTAAACTGCATCTCAATGCTACCAGTAGGTGACGGTCCAGTACATGGGGCAATAGTCCCACTGGCACTTTGGTTTTAAGTGTTGCCCAAACCTCTTCTTTCACATTTGAACCTCTAGATTTGCAGTGCCCCATCGTAAGGAAAAGTGTGGACATCATACATAGATGTATAGAGCCTCAAGGAATTTTCCAAATTTTTGTCTAGTTTGTTTCTTAGCTTTGATTTTAGGAACCCCAAAGCACTAAAAACTCTCTCATCTTCCATTGAACCCAATATCATGGTAAGACATAAATCAACAAGCTTCACATATTCTGGCATTGAATCACGCAACATTTTGTTCTCAGCTATAGTTTTCCAAAGCCTTGTTACTGATCCCTCTTCGTGGGGGTTCTCCATTTTGGCATATGGCTCTCTCATAGTGTATGCAAAACGAGATGATTTCTCTCGAAGATGAGTTTTGTCTAATATTCCATTTATAGTTACTCCATTCAATTCTCTGGATATGCAAAATTGTTTTATCAAAGTCAGTAGCTTACTTCAAAAATCGACTACACTATCGAGGCTCCAATAATGAGGAAACACGACAGACATGGCTTCAAGTAGGTTGTCAGGAGGGAATCTGCTTCTAATTTGTGAGGAAAGATCATACGCAATTTTCTTCAGAGAAGTAGTTACAGTCTCAACAATCTTGTCGAAATATTCCCTTGTAACTCTTGTTAGTTGCTTCCTGGGGCGCTTTCTTGGTTCCTTGAGGTTGACCGTCACATAGAAGTGCATTGGTATCTCAACTCCTCGTACATTGGAACATACCTCCCCGTCTACACCAATTTGTAAAAAGTTATCAGGATTGTTCAAATCTGTGAGTGTCCGCCACTTAACAAATTTTTCATCAGATAGTGTTGGTTGATTTCGATAGAGATTGTCGAGGGTCATGCATGTCATCTTACGCAATGTAGCATATTCTGCAATATACATAGCTCTTTTTTGAGCAACCTTCATAATATTCCTCATTTCCTCTAGCATGGACAAAAGAGCTGCTAAAGTTAAGAGTGTCTCTAAATTACTTAACCTGCTAAGAAGTTCAGGAAATTTCAGTGGATTTGATTCATCGTGAGTTGTGTGAAATAGTCCAATCAAGGATGGATACTCTGAAAACACTCGATGCGCTGGACCATCCAAAGAGATCCATCTGGTATCATTATCCTTGAGAAGCTTGTTCCCATCAGTTATTCCATCAGCAAAGTGTTGAAATTCCATAAATCGCTTGGGACTTCAACAAAAGTGTGAGTAGAGCTCTCTGATTAAAATTTCAATTTTTTTAACCGAAGGAAACTTGCTCACAATTCCAAAAGCTAGATTCACTTTGTGAGCCATGCAATGAATTGCAGTAATGTACAGTGCAAATGAAGTTTCAATCTTTGTACAAAGACTGTTCCTGTGACCTTGCATTACTGAAGTTCCATCTACTCCAACAAAAACCAATTTTTTCGCTACCGTCATGTCATCCATACCTCCATATTCAATTAAACTTCTCTTTACTAGTTGAAATAAATTTTCCGCTATCGCACTCTCCTTGATTTTAGCAACAGATAGTAGATGAGGTTGGTGGGTATGATTCTCTACAGTATAAACATGCATGCATACCCATGAAGTATTGTCTACTGTCGTAACTTCGTCTAAAGAAAATGCAATAAATTTTGACTCTTTTATTTTTTCCTTTACATCTTCTTTTTCAACCTCAGCAAGACAACTTGCCCATTCCCATCTACTGTTTACTGACCAGTGTCTATTAGGATAGTTAAGAACTTTTAAAAAGTGTAATAAACCACTAATTGATGGGAAATTTGTCATAGCATGCCCTCTACTCAAAATATAAAAAACAACACTTAGCTGAATAACTTTTCAAAGTTGTTCTATTTGCATTGCTTTTCCAAAAACAACTTCAATAGAACCTTTAACTTTAGCAAGCTTCGTCTGCATTTTCTCATGAAAATAATACTCTTCGGCATTCCCCACATGCTTACATTCCTCCTTTGTTTTCCATCTTATCACTGATTTTTCAACCCCATCTATCATTTATTTTTCATAAACTTTACCCATATGCTTTTCTATGGTGTCAAATTTTAGCTACAACCCAATTTCCTTGTTATGTTTCCAAGTGCAAATCTTACACCTACATTCTATTGGAGGCTCACCTTCAATTGGATTCTCCACTGGTTCAATGAATGGATACTTTGATGCCCAATTAATTTAAAAATTCCTCACTGACATATCCCACTCCTGATCCTTTTTTGATTGTGGTTCACCCTTTTTTGATATGGCTTTTCTTTTCCCCTTTTGTGCATTATCATCAATGGCATTATCACCCAAGTCGATTATATCATTCCGGCTAACTTGGGTATCTACCAGATAATCTTCTTCAAGATCATCTTGATCTAAGATATCAGGTTCGCCGTCGTCTTCAACATGTGGTGTAGGTGGCGGATTTTGTACTTGTACCTGTGATGATGTACCTTCCTGATTTTCACCACAATCTTTTCCAATGCCAAAGTACAAAGACAACATTCTGCTTTTTGTTGGCCTCTCCTGACTTTCCCCACATTCAGGTTTCCTACCCCTCTTCTTGTTCGACATCTCCAACGAAATAAAGACTACCAAAAAAATATCAATTTGTTGAAGAAGCAATAATAGACTATAATGTATAATATACCACTTCAAAAATATGATCGCTCACCTATAGGCTTTAGGTCACTAGCAGTCACCAATGCAGTCAACAACAATGATTTTCCTTGGTCTGAAACTTCACTATTGATAAGAATTCAGAGCCTAGAACCCACTAGATTGTGTTGAGATAGATCTGATCTTTGCATATATTTATACCAATCCTTATATGGTGAATTCCCTGGGAATTTTATATGGTATACAAATATTTGGCAAATCTCGTGTAACTATAACACGACTTATGTAATTTTTGAGGCGATTATAGGTCGTCCAAATAATAGACAAATACAGTATAGTTGACGAAAGTTGGGGTGAATGGAGACACGCGTCGGCAAGATGTCGAGCGAATTGGGTCCCCCTGGCTAACAAAAATTCACATGCCTATAGGCGAATTAAGGTCATCTATTAAGGCAACCTCAAAGAGTGTAGGTGAAAAAATTAAATTTACCGTGTGTCCACCATATATTGTATTGGCGAAATCATCGCATAGAAACATTTAATTGCATAAAACATATGGCGATCGGGTCATGACTTTGATAGAAATTGATAATGTTCTGGCAACATGGCCACCCCCAGTCGGTACAAAATATTCGCCATTTCCGACATGGCCGATGTGAAAAATTCGCCATTGGTGAATATTTGTCACTAAAGTAATCTCTGATTAAGATTGAATATTGTTTGGATTGATTAATTTTGGAGTCCCTCTTTTGTAAAATGAATTGCTGAATTAAGATAGAGTACTGGAAATGAAGGTAAAAGCATGGAATCAGATCGAGGTACAAATGCGGGATTGAGTTGTGCACCTAGATTTGAGAAATGTTCGTAGACTTAGATCTGATCCCTGAAAGAGCACCTAAAATGTTGGGACCATGGTGCCCATTTCTATCGTCCTCTGAACTTTTCGCACATCAAAGGGGGACTGATTCGTCACTATAAATAAAGCTTATCTTGAAGATCGCAGCTCCATACTTTTTTCTTGCACATAGAAAAAAAGGGAAATAGGTTGGGAATAGGGGCTTGCCTAAGTCAAACCCCGGTTTTGGAATTAACCATGAAATTGAGATAAAGATAATTGAAATTATTGCAATGGAAGATCCTCCTTTTGAGGGAGATGTTGAATAATGAGTGAAAATCAAATGATATACCTCCTTGTGAAATTTTATTTGTCTCCACATGGGATTAGGGTTTCATGAAGTCTTTAACAAAATAGGATGAAAAATGTCTACTTCAAAGCTTGAATCTTGACTTTATTGCTGCTCCAAGGTTTGAAGGAAGACTGTTTGCTTCTCAATTGCTCTTGAATGATTGATTGCTTGATGTCAAATTGAATTTCATATGTGTGGATGTCAAAATGAGATGGGAAAGCCTCCTTTTATACTCACCCATCGAGAAAACTAATTAATTTTTTGACATGAGCCAACACGAAGCTAGGAATCCCACTCATTTTTGAAATTGGATTTTTGAGGGGCCCAAAATGAGGAGGCCCATGGTGTGCTATTTCGGGGCTAGGACAAGGTGCCAACTTGATGTAAAGTTAAAAATGTAGCAATACTTGAGTGGTATAAGCATAATTAGGTCCAAATCAGGCCTAGGAGTGCAAACACTAAGGTGGGGACCCAAATGCGGTCAAAATTGCAAAGGGGTGCAATTTGAGGAAGCTACAACATGAATATGGGTAATTTTTAGAGAAGAATCCAAGATAATAAAAGAACCCAATTGATCATAGGATCTTCAAAAGTGGGCTAGCATACTCCATTGGCTTTCCACCATTGTGTACAGTATGTTGATTCAACATTAACTTGTGCAAATGCTATGGTTAAGAATCCAGAGAAATCAAAATCATTAAAAGTACAATAGTGAATAAATTGGATAGATAGCTAGTTTCTCAACATTACATTCTGACTTTCAGATAGAGATGAATTCTCTCTCAACATTACATTTTGACTTTCACATAGACATGAATATTGAAAGCATGATTCACAAACTATAAAACAACACACACAATAATAAATCATCTAACAATTCAAAGTTAGATCATTCTACATAAGCAAATATTTAAAAAACAAAAGCGATAAAGGTAGTCATGTACTCAAGCTTGACTTCTTGATCCTTGTAAAATATTCATCTTAACCTTTGTTATATAATAAGTTTTAAATCATTTTTATATGAAATTGTAATAATTTTCAATACATCTCTTTCTCTTATCAAGTTTTTCAATATTATATATTTTTTATGATTCCCTTTTCTCCCACTTAATTATACTTAAATTGATATATTAATTATACTTAACAATAAAATAAAATTTAAATTAATATATTACATTTCTTTTAAATTAAAAAAAATATTTGAATATATTTTTAAAAATATTTAAATTGATTATCATTTTACATTTATAATATTTGTAAAATAAAAATATATACTATTTTACATATACATAATTTTAAATTATACCAATTTTTTTCTCATGCTATTTGAGTCTATCATTGAAGCAACATGAATAAATTTCTTTATTAAAAGTAGAATATTAATTTTTTTTGTAAAAGATGATTTTGTTTAAACGTCCATTTTTTAATTTGTTAGGGTAATATAATCATTTAATATGGGCTAGGGCCTAGTTTGTTTGGTGAGAACTTCTTGTGATAGACATGAGGTCATAAAGTCCCATAATATTAAAAATATAAATGTTAGAACAAAATTAATTGAAAGTAATCTAAATGTATTTCTATTGTAGTCTCAACATTAACCAAACTGGAGGACCATGACATAAAATAGAATGAAACAAGTTGATCAACATTGTAGAGAAGTCAACATAATCCCCTTTTTCATTTTTTTTGCAACTTTCACACTTCGCAATTTTTGAACCTCCATATACATGGAACCCGTTTTAGGGAGGGGGGGGGGGACCTTGTCCTTCCACCTTCTACTTTTCTTGTCATTCCCAATGATACGTCTGTGTCATGTTTAGAAGGTCCTACTATGGAAGTTTCTACAAAACCAGTTGGGGTCTATGTAGATTCTCCAAATGTCTACATGACAACTAGAAAATGTGGGACTCAAAAGTGCTACCCAGCTTGATGATGAGTCTAAGAAAGACAATGATGGCCTTACTGTGGTGATTGAGAATCTGGAGCATACATCTCCAAATGGAAACCCAAAACCCAATGGGTAGAAAAATGTGCTCCTTGGTGGTGAAATAGGACCAAAAAATATTTGATATAACCATAGGTTACTTTAAAAAAGATGAAGGAACAAATATTGCATTGCCTAAATTTGCGGTGGATTGTATTGTTTCATCCAACAACATTTCTCTGGTGGGCAAGTTTTTTTTCCTCTCGCCCTACCATTGATATGGTTCATAGCTGGGTTGTTGCAAAATGGAAGTTAAAGGGAAGGGTGACTTCCACTGCCAGTCGGGTGGTCTCTTTCTTTTTTAAGTTTATGGCTAAGGAAGACCTCGTTGGGGTTCTCACTCTAGGATCATGGTCCTATGATAAACATCATTTGTCACTCAATAGATGGAAATTAGGATTTGATCTTGTGGTTGACCTATATAAAACAACGTCATTGTGTGTGCACCTCCAAGGTCTCCCACTTGAATTTTGGGATAAACAAATCTTCAAATGGATTGGTAACACCTTTGGATACTTTGTTGCCACTAATGGGGTGACTAAGGCTAAATCCAGGTTAGTATTTGCACGCTTCTGTGTGAATGTGTATAGTAACAAAACTCTTCTTAACTTTCTTTCTTTACAATCTAAGTTAGGAAATTGGACCCAAGCTATAGTTAATTAAAATGCTATAGTGTTTTGTCAAAATTATTCCAAGTCTTGACTTTTTATTTTTGAATGTAAATCCCCTCTTAGAAAGCCCCAACAAAGTGAAAAAAAAATGTGTTTCTTCTAAGGGGGAAGCTACCTAGGGAGCTAGGATTTCTCCCTAGGGGGAGGAACCCTAAACTGAAATGAATAAACCTTGGGGGGAGGAAATAGGAAATGAATACCTTTTACTAATGTGATTCTTACAATTATGGAAACCCCAACCAAAGTTGTTAAACCTCTGGAGGGTAGTGTCATGGAGACTCTTGTCAGCGAGATACTCCTAGAAGAAGGAGAAATCCCAATCCTTTCCACCCCTAGTATATTGGGGAATAGTGTGCTATCACCAAAGCCTCCCATCCCCATCATGTGCTATCACGAAAGCTCCTTGCTTCTTCCCCAACCATCATAATCAATTTTTTTTCAGTAGGTTCTACCACTGGTAGTCAAGTGTCTTGAGGTGACAACTCATGTGCTCAACCTAATGAGGAAGGATAGACAACCCAAAAGAGGAAAATGAGAAATAAGAAGATTGATTTTGGGGTTGAAACTAGGATCGGCTGCCCATCCCAGAGGCTTACAAGACAAAAGGAAGTTGCAAGATATATTACAAATAGAAGGGAATGAACCTTAGAATCTGCCTCAAAAGTTAAAAAAATAAAGTTTCTCAATTGGAACATAAGGGATAATATGCTATAAGGAATTGTTTCCTTGAGAAGAAAATTGATGTTTTGCTTCTTCAGGAAGTTAAATGACTACTACTATTTTTTATATAACATTGCTAACTATATTTGGTTGGGCTCTTGCTTCTTCATTAGTGATGATACTAGTGCCTTTGGGTGGTGTTATCACCATGTGGGACCTTATAAATATGAGGGGAAATATTATCTCTAGATCTGTTAACAGTCTGACTATAAAGCTTGCTTCTCCTTAGAAATCTTGGTGTTTGGTGAATGTTTATGTTCCCACCACTCACTCTGGCTGAAAAGTTATTTGGGAGGATATTTATGCTAAAGTTTTAGAGGATATAGAAGACCACTAGATGATTGTGGGGGACTTTAATACCCCTCTTATGTTCTTGTATAAATTGGAAGGGTTGATGGACTACTCTGACAACATGTTGGACTTAGTTCACTTCATTAATAAAACAAGTCTTCTTGACAGTGAATTACTAGATCCACTATTCATCTAGTCCAATCACAGGAACATAGATAACCTCATTCAAGTTAAGCTAAATAGATTCATGTTCTCCTCCAACTAGGATATAGGATATAACTCCACCCTTAGAGATCTTCCTAGAAAGGTCCCATATCACAAGCCTCTACTTCTAGATTGGGCAAACAAACTTGCAAGGGAACCCATCCCCTTCCACTATGAAATCATGTGGGCTTCACACACGGACTTCAGGAGATGTATCCAAAGTTGGTGTAATACCCTTATCCAGGGTACTGATATGTAAATTGTTTCCCAAAGATTGAACATCATAAGGAATAAAGTTAAAGGATGGAATGGGTTCACTTGTGGAGATATTTTTACAAAGAAGGAGATAGATACCAAATTAAGAACAATATAGATGCAAATTGTTAATGGTGAATAGTTTGAGACTTCATGTAAGGAGGAGGAAGCATTAAGAGAAAAATGCAAAGATATTTTTAAAAGGGGGGAAGTTTAATAGAAGCAAAAGTCTTGGTCTAGTGGTTGAAATAAGGTGATAGGAATTCTACCTTCTTCCACAGATCTACCCTTAAACATAGAAAGAGGAATACCATCCAATCCTTAATGGATGAGATGAACCACACCGTTACTATTGACCTCTAGTTGGGTAATATGGCTTTGAAGTACTTTTTAAAGCATACAAAGATGGAGGAAATGAATTTGATCCCATTTTGAATAATAAATTGTTAAACTACTTGTTTATGACCACGAGTCAGCTTGACAATGCTCAAATTATGGCATTTGTTACTAAGGATGAGTTTAAGATTGCTACCTTCTCAATGGGCGTGTTCAAGGAACTAGGACTGGGCAACTTCCCCTTGGCTTTCTTCTAGGAATTTTGGGATATTTTGTGGTCAACTTGGGCCTACCCCTGATTGTCAAAGATGTAATCTCTTCTTTCTAGAACTCTATATTGGAAAGAATCCAAAGGAAGCGAGCAAGATGGAAAGAAAAGTTATTAAGCAACGTTAGGAAATTACAACTATTAGTTGCTTCCCTACAAGGTATCCTAGTCTAATTCTTTTCCCTCTTTAAAATCCTAACTACTATAGCTGATAAACTTGAAACAATTCAAAGAAACTTCTTGTGGACTGAGACTAAGGAAAAGAAAATAATGACATTAGTTAACTGGGATATGGTTTCCTGCCCTAAGAAGCTTGGAGAATTGCATATAAGGAGAATTAACGTCATCAACTAAGCCCTCTTGTCCAAAATGGGATGGAATCTTTCACTTCATAAAAAAGATTGGACTTGCAATTTGACTGCAAAGTATCTTAACTCAAGAAAGTTTTATAGAGCCATCTTCACCTCTAGATATCCAAGTGACACTAGAATCGGGAAGAATATCCTTAAAGTAGAGGTTTAATCTCAATGGGACTAAAGTAGAAAATAAAAAATGGGATTTTTATTCACTTTTGTGAGAAAAAAATGGTTTGAGGGTATGCCCCTTGCTATACACCCCAACTTCAAAGACATTAGGGAAATGGCTCAAGTCTTCTTTGGATCCCTGGTTATAAACTACATATCACCTCATAGATCATAGAGAGACATAACTAAATGCTATTAGAATCAACCACACTTATTACAAAAGGATTTCTTGATGTAGTAACTCATCCAAAAAATTATAATCCTACTATTCCCAAGGAATGACATGTTTGTTTGGACCTGTTGGTAAACAGATTTGTCACTGCGGTCATTTATTTGAAACTGACCTTGTTTGCTCGATGAGTAGTGACAAACGTCCCAACAGTTGGAGAGATTGGGGTAATACCATAATCTTCCTCTACGTTTGAGAGGGACAGCTTCCTCGTATGATGCGGTATTTAGGATTTTTGTGTACTTTTAACCTAAAAATACATAAAGGAGACAAAATAAAACTAAAAAGAAATAAAGATAGAGACCCCAACAATACACATATGACCATCAACTAAGATTTCTCAACATTAGCAAAAAATTACAAGGGGAGTTTATAAGGTAATATGCTTAGCCATGAGATGACGATAAAGAAGAATGACAAATCTCAACATACAAAGAGATAAGATACTTCAACACATTCAAACTGAGATACCAAAGGTTGCTTGTGCATCATCACATCAATTGTACAAATCACATATGCATAAAAAGACTACCAATTTGACATATGAGAAATCAACAATGATAACACACGAATACATTTATAACACATGAATTAAGATGTATTCTTCATTATTCTTTTGGAAATATACAAGTCCAAAATCCTTTCTATACATAGTGCAAATCAAAATGTCATTACAAGTTTCTCCTGCAATTCCAACAGAGTTTTCCCCTTCGTAAAAGGTCTCTGCCCATTATATTACAAATAGCCTTGCCTTTATAGGCTTGTAGGATAACTACCTTATAACCAACTTCAATCCTCGGTTAATAACTAACTCTTTTCTGCGTAAATTTTAATGAGTTAGTAACTTACACTTTTATGTGCAAAAGAAGTCAACTTTCTAGCCTTTGGTTACAATGAGTAACATGTCACATTTATAAAAATAACCACTTGAAACATTGTAATTTTCAAGTTATGGATCTTGCTGAAGTAGTTCTCTATCATTATTTTCTTCATTCACGTTTGTAATTATCCCAAATTACCAACAATTGCAGTATACTAACACATTAATGTTTTGACCATTGACTTAAAAGAAATACTTGCCCACAAATATATTGACTTCAAGAACATTCTCTCCAATTGCATCTACATCTGTCAAGCATTCTTTAATTTCATAACACATCTTTTCATAATGGGAAGGCTTGCATGATGGCATAATTGATTCTTTGCATTCATACGTTGTGGATTCCATCAATCATGTTTCGAAGAATATTACTATTCATGTGATTGAAGTATGTGCAACCATCTTCCATTGAATAAGACACACATAAAATGGTTCGAGAGTCCTTCATTAAAAGATCTTGACAGCTCCACTACAAAATGCATTTTACAGAAGTCATGTTTCAACACTTTGTATTGCATGCCTGTGGGAGCATTTCCAACTATAACTTCTCACGAAAATCCTGAATTCTATTATTCTTTGGGGACGTTCATACCATGTGAGGAACTGGCAAAAGTTGTGACATTCAAATCTACACCTGCAGTTTTGAATTTGCTTGAAAGATTCGAAAGATTTTTCGAGAAATCCATTTTGTGCATATCTTGCAATTATTGCATTACATGAGATGATATCTTCTTTGAATCATTCTGTCAAACAGTTCATTGATTGTGTCTAAGCTTCCACTTTTGCATTCTTTTTGTGTTAGCACATAACTTCTGTTTGCTCCGTGATTTATGGTGGGAGCACAGTTTGCACCGTAATCACAACAGATGTTGCATGTTTTGCATTTAAGCTAACAACGGAGAACTAGAGTTTAACTCACTCTTCCTATTCCATCCACTCCAACAATTTCTGCATGATCTATGTTCATGCGTTGGTTTATTCTTTGTATAAAATAATGCTTTGCATATTATAATGTATATACAATGGTTGATGAGTTCTTTGTTTAGATTTTCTCTACAAGTTTTTCTTTTATTTTCCAGCTAGATCTTTTCTCTATTTTGCAGGATTAGCTGCAAAATTCTACACGGTATTAGAGCGAGGTTGCTAGGAAGAAGAAGCATTAACGATTATTTGCAGGCAGATTTATGAAGATTAGCATTACCATGGAAGCTTATGTAGACCTCTGAAACTAGATTCATGTTTATTCTTTCCCTCATTTTTGCATGCTCCTTGTTTTTTTTCTCATAGTGGTTCTTTAAAATTGTATGTGCTTTGCAACCACTACATGACAAAGATCTAGAAAATTTGGGGCTTTGTAAAAATTAAACTTTTAGAAAGTTTGTATGAGATTTTTGCTTAATGCATTTAGTATAGGTTTCTTTCAATAAGTTTCCTAATAAAATAGAAGATTAAAGTTGGTATGCATTCTTCCTCCGATTGACTGCCAAAATTATTCTTTTGTTCTACATTTCTGTCTACATGAGATTTCAATGTTGCAACTTTGTTTGATCCTAGAGATTCTTTCTAGCAGGGTTCCTAACTACATGAGATTCCAAAGTCGCATCCTTGAGTGCTTCCAGAGTTTCTTTCTAGTGGGACATTATTGAGAAATGGATATACAATGGCATCATCCCAACCGGAGGTCATCTTTGCAGTTCTTCAGCTTGGAACACATTTATGCAAATTCATATCTTCCTGTCTTCAGATGATCAGTTTCTGTATTCAGAGACCATGTACCTATCTGTTCATCCATTTGAGCAATACAGAATATGTACAACTGCATTTTTAAAGTATCCCAGAGGTACTCATGCAATGGTTTCTATGAGTTTGATACAATCCCGTTGCACTGTGGATTCAATGAAGTTTGCAACTTTCTGCTATAGTTTGAATAATGGTTAGGATTTTTTTTTAATTGGGTTTTCTTCTTTCTTCTTTGTAATTGGGTACCTGATAAAGCTTTGTTGCGAGGACCCAAATCTCTCCTTAGTTAGGCTTAAGGGAGGGTGTTAGCGCATAACTTCTATTTGCTCTGTGATTTATGGTGGGAGCACAGTTTGCACCGTATTCACAATAGATGTTGCATGTTTTGCATTTAAGCTAACAACGGAGAACTAGAGTTTAACTCACTCTTCCTATTCCATCCACTCCAACAATTTCTACATGATCTATGTTCATGCGTTGGTTTATTCTTTGTATAAAATAATGCTTTGCATATTATAATGTATATACAATGGTTGATGAGTTCTTTGTTTAGATTTTCTTTGCAAGTTTTGCTTTTATTTTCCAGCTAGATCTTTTTCTGTTTTGTAGGATTAGCTGCAAAATTCTACATTTTGACGTGGCATTCTATCAAACAATTGGACGTCTTCTTCTTTGATAGTTTCCATGCATGTCTATCATGGCAATTGCAACTACAACATCTGATAAAATCTTTTGACCACCATACTTGAATGAATACCCATACGATGCCTTCAAAACTTCTATATATTGTGCGAGCATGCTGGCTTCTACGCTTGCTAACTACATTTTCTTGAATGTTCCTAATATCCTTTTCAAACCACCTCTTCTCCTCCTTTATGTTGACATTATAAGCACTCCCATGTAAAAAAAAATTCAAAAATTTCTACATGTTCACAATAGAAATAGCTATGAACATTGGATCCATCTTCGAATTGACAGAAATAATCAACATTCCTCACAAATAGTTCTCACTCAACAATCTTGGAGATGAACATCTTAATGTCACTGATCAACCCCTTTTGCCTAGATATTCTGTGTTTGTGCGTAAATTTTATCTCTCGCAACAAAAGCGTTCATGAGATGAAATCTTTTTGAGGAATTTTGTCAAACAATTACATTTTTCTATATGCCTCGATGAATGTCCATTCTCTATTCCAAAGACCCTATACTGTAAATATTGCGATGTTTGGATTTACGCCTGCAAATACATTTGTTTGGAAGTTTTTTAAAGCCTCTTCAATAAATCCATTTTGCGCAAACCTTCTATGTTTGTAGATGTAGTTTATCTTCAAATGCATTTTGCATGAGATGCCAATTCTAAAGACATTTGGGCAAATAATTCAGATGCTCTATCTATGAATCCACATTTTAGCATGTGTGTCAACCCAAGCGGCTGCAACTACTCGACTGACAAAATTCCTCTATCCTTTATGCTTTGTTGAATGTCATGACAGGTTCTGTGCATACCCTGCGATCATTGTAGTAAATGAAACCACATCTCTTTAAGCCATTTTGTCAAGCATTTCACTTGCTTTGTTTATGCTCCATGATGCATGCATGTTTACCAGAGCAAGTGTGACTACAACATCTAACGCAATGCCTCTATCCTTTACGTTTTAATAAATCTTCATTTAAAGGTTTTGCAATTCGGCTTTACATCTGTCAACTGCACTTGCACTTTGTCAAATACCTATCAAAATAACTCACATGTCATGTCGATGCTTCCATCATCATCAATTATGCGGAATTTGGCCTTCACGACAGGGTATGTTCTCATGATTTGCAGACAGGTCCACCAAAGCCATTACAACTACAACGGCTGGCAAAATTCATCTATCTTTATGCTTTGATGAATGTTCATACCGTTGTTCTAAAGCTTCCATTTTGCATAGGCTGAAAGGGATTTTTGCACAATTGTAGAATTCGGCCTTACACCTGCTAATTGTGTTCCATGGCTCTACATTTTGCATGAATGTCCATAACCTTTATGAAGCCTTCATATTTATCCAACAAGCAAAAGATGATGTGTGAGGGATGTGAGGGCGAACTCATCAAACTGATTTCTACAAATCTCCATTGTGTGCAAACAGTTCATGCACCTTGACTACACTTCTCACACTTTTGCATTCATATTTACAACTCATGACATGCTTGTGCTTCCATCATCTGCAATTATGTTTTCCAGTGTCACCTTTGATGAATGTCCATACTTGCATTTTTTTTTAAAACTCTTATGGAAGAGGTTAAGAATGCTCCAGAACAGAACATTTCTAACCCTCTTGACAAAGCGGGCCCACTAGGTTAGGAAATAAGGTTAGAGATGCTCCGTTTTGGAGCATTCCTAACCTTTTTGTGATAGGTTATAAATATGGGTTAAGAATGCTCCAAAACGGAGCATTTCTAACCATTTTTTGCAAAGGTTATGATTATGGGTTCAAAATGCTCAAAAGTGGAGCATCTTTAACCATTTCTTTCAAAGACTATGACCTCGACATCTAAAAACCATTGACCACGGAGGAGAAAAATGGAGAAATGAAAATAACGTTTTAAACAACTTTTTCCCTCAAATGACCACAATGTAAAAATAATCTAAAATATTAAATTATTTATTTGAAAAATAATTTAAATATTTTAAATTTAATGTTCAAGCTTGAGAAAAATGACCATATCTTCAAAACGGTAGGGAGTTAGATCTTGAAATTTGAAAAACACATCGATGGTAGGGAAATGAGCCAAAAATATCATTTACTCCTCATGAAGAATCTTAAAATGAGATTTTTTAATCATTTCTAGGCGACTGACACCAAAATTTGAAAGTTTAAAATATGACAAACTATGAATTGGGTTCATACGAAAATTGGCCACATGATACAAAATGATGCCTAGAACCTGTCTATCAAATGATTTCCCTCAATTCTTGGTAATTTCCAAAATTAATCCATTTTTCATATTTTGATTGGCAACGACCTTGGACCATGTGTTCACTACTTACGCATAAACACCTATTGGATTTTTACTCGACATTGATACCGATTTGAAGTTCAAATTTTAGGTAAGCCAAATATGGGGGCAATAGGACCAAAAAATTGGAAGGAATTTTCTCGTTCATATTAGCTTACAATTAGTTGTTAAAGGAGGTTAGTTATGTGGTACTTTGGTAAAAACTTTGGAACCTCTCCAAAATCAACTTCTTCCATAATAAATTCCCAACTCAAGATAACCTCATCAAATGTGGGTTTCAACTTCCCAATAGATGTATCCTTTTCAAGAAAGATGAAAAGTCCATCCCCCATATCCTGTTACACTGTCAATTTGCCCATTTTTGCAAAATTTAGAGATGTATTGGTCTATGAATGAAGCACTCACAACCCTTGCCCTTGATTGGGGGAGCCCTTTTCAGCACCCACTAGTTGGAGAGAATTGGAAGAAAATTCTACCACACCTATGTTGGAGTATCTAGAAGGAAAGGAATAATAGAATCATTAGGGAAGAGGAGAAACCTATGGAGGAGGTGTTTCTTAGCTTTACCAGACTCCTGATGGATAATTTATTAGTTTTTGGATGGGGTTTCCCTTCCTACCCGCCTCACCTTTTGAGGATAAAATGGCCAAGAACTGGAATCTTCCCAACTCCTACACCATATTTGACAACTTAAAAAGGATGAAAAACCTAAATAGTAGGTGTCACCCCCTCTATCTAGATGACACAAACTCAACTTTGATGGGCCAACTAAGAAAGGATTGGTTACTATTTGAGGAGTCATATGATCTAGTATTGGTACCTTAGTGGTATCTTACATAGGTAGCCTTGATGGGGGCACTAATAACCAAGTTGAGGGTATGGTCCAACTCAAAATTGAAGGGGATTTCAAACTAATTGTGGATACTATCAAAGGCCTCAACATAATGGGATGGACCACTAAAGGGATAATTAGTGATATCTACATACTTCTCCAAGGGCTTGGCACTTTTAAATTAAGGCACACATACAAGGAAGGAAACAAAGTAGTGGACGCTATGGCCACTCTTGGTCTAGGACTTGGAAACATCAGATGGTGGAGGGAGAGGGATTACCTACCCATTAATGTCCAAAGTGTCCTCTCGAAGGAGAGTAGATTCAATCCACACACACACTATTGAAAAGATGGTGGGCTTGGATTTTGAACCCCTATCTAATTGATACTCTGAGAAAAGAGGTTGGGAGGCAATGGAAGCAATTTAAATTTTTTTGGGTGGGATAAGGCTTTGAATTCTCTGATGAATAGACATCACAAAAATATTCCCTATTACATCTTCGAGGGGGTAAAGGCCACTAAGGTGACATGGACGCCTTTCTTGTGGTATAATAGGACTAGGTGGAGGAAAAGGTGGGGCCACCAATACAATGAGATAGATCAATAAGTTGGAGTGATGAGATAGTGATGCAAAGGTGTGAGGATTATTAGAATGTCATATAAATGAGTTCTAAAAATCAACAAAGTTGATACAAAATTATGGAGATGTTTATCTCAATGAGCACCTAGCTAATTAGGCCTCCTAGACCTAGGCAAATTTGATCAAACTTAGTGTGGGCACACAATACGCTTAGTTTTCCAAGGGCAGGATTTCCAAACACTTTAGGAACATGGTGCCAACCTTTCCCATGCATTGGCTATGTTCTTTGACATGTGGAATGATGACATGCTTCCTAACCTGCCCTACTGCCTAGTAGCCCTTTGAATAGGTTTTGGATCACAACTTACTATGCAATGATGATGGATACCCAAACCATTCATTTTAGGACACCTACTGATGATCCTTGAAACATACATGAAAACCACTATAGGTTGATGGACCAAAAATGGGACCGTCACTATTTTTATGACTCAATTAGCCCTCTTTTCCAAAGCAACCCTTCTAAATTTGAGCTCAACTTTATAGATTACACTTACGGAAGTTTTAATTCAACTCCAAACCAATGTTTAAATGGGTTTTTGGTGCCAAAGTTTCCAATCTAACACAAGTTCATTAATTTGCAGTCCACGGTCCAAAACTAGGCTTGTCACATAGGGGATGTCAGGCCTAAATCCTGAAATTGCTCCCACCAACCATAATCTCCTACCTTGAAAATAAAAAAATATTAAATTGGACATATAACCCTAACATTTCACCTAGTTGAGTATCTGGCCATGATGGAATGTGGAAGAAATTCACATTTTTGTGTACAAACCCTAGGTAGTAAGGGTTTATATACTGTTTCTAAGAAAACACTTGTATCTCCCTCAATATTGGATGGAAATAGACCAAATCACCACCAAATGAAACTAAACCCTCTCTACTTTCCACCCATGTGAATCGTCAACCTAGAAAGTACTATATGGACGAGTACAAATTGCTGTAACATGAAAGGAAATAGGAAAATTGCAGGAAAATCATAATTGTTTGTATTGTATCACTTCAAAAAATTTATCAACCCCTTTCCTTGACCCAAAGGGAGTCATTTAAAAATGTATAAGGAAATTACCAATGGTTCCCAACTAATTTTCAAAGTGGGTGACCGTTGGGTTGCCTTCTACAATTTTTGCAACATTGACTCGCAAAGTTGCAAAGCAACTTTTGCAAGATTTTTACAACTTTTGTCATACTTGGTCAAATGACCCAAAATAAAATAAAATCATCCTAGATGCCCCTAAATAGGCCCAAATAAGCCCTTTTTACATCATTAGTCACCCTAAGTGACACCTTGATCACATTGAGCAACAATATGACAACATTTTCCCAAATAGGGCCAATGACCAATCCAACTCACCCATTGGGTTCCGGACTTATTACAAATGGTCCATAGGACCTTATTGACTCAAAACATGACAAAAACATGAAAATTACATCAGCAAGCCTCATGTTGGCATAATCCCATTAGGTTCTCCTGCACCAGATGGCCTATCCATGCATGGTATGCCCATGTGGCCGATTTCGAGGATAATTTCATGATTACGAGATGTCATCATTTTTGTGCAGCCATGACATTGATATGACACAAAAGAGAAAGAAAAATAATTTTGTAATTATTTTTCTACAGTATAATTTTTTATGCATGGGATACCCTATGTAATCTTTCACTAGGTACAACGGGTGAGGGTTGGAATGTTGGGTGTTTAATGCAGATGCCAAATAATTATTACCTCTTCATTGATAGACATTTAACCTTGTTGATTAAAGCCAAGGACTTAAGGCCTTTTTATCAACTATTTTTTAGACAATTAGTGAAAGATAGGGTTATGTCTCCAGTTAGAGTAATCTCTGCTATTGTGTTATCTATAATGGTTCTAACCATGGGTGGGGATTGGATGAGAATTGAACCTAGCACTCATACTGAATTCAAAGGGAATGTCACGATGTGGCATATTTGTAATGAGGGGTGGGGGGTGTCACAGTTTTGTGAATGTATAAATGGGTATGACAAGAACCTGTCTGTCCAGTTCACCAAGTCATGGGATAATAGGAGAGACAAGGTGAGGCTGTCTCATTTGAGATTAGTGAGGAAGTCATAGCAAAAACAATGACCTTCTCCACCAAAGGGAGAAAAAAAAAGAGTCGGGTGGTAGCTAATGAAAGTTTGTCCTAGGTCTTCTAGGAAAATGAGGAGTCTATAAAGCTTCATGGAGGATTTTCTAGAGCCGACCTGCCAGACCCATGGAACTACATTTTTCTTAAAATAATGTTCTTCACTTTAGAGGGCAAGTTCAAAGTTTATTACTATTATCAAACACCATTCCATAACCATTTTTTAAATCATGATTTGCTTTCCTTTTGATTTTCTATTAAATTCTCTTGAAAACTCGGTTAATGATGTTGTTAAGATGGTCAAAACACAAAGTTGGAAGCCCATCCCTCTCCACTAGGGCCTTATATTTTGCCTCTACAATTTCCACCTAGCCCTATGCCCTCCTAAGCAACTAGTGGGTACGAAAGTTGCTTGCTTTGATTCGCCCCTAGCTGCTACTGTCATTGATTACCCCGACTCTAGTAAGAAGAAACACCTACAAATCTTAATTATCGTCAAAACCCTATCATATATTGGTTCCCTTTCCACCCCAACCCATGGCATGGTGGTTGAAGTCTTATATGTTCTAAAACAATCTACTACCACCTTTATTGTGGACAAGAAAAGGAAACCTTAAAAACTTTTCCTATTGGCGAAAAACCCAAGATAACCATCTGAGAGGTTGTTAGTGATGTGAAGGTGGAGGTGTGTGAAGATGATAACAAAAGTGGGAGTGCCAATCATAGATGCTTTAACAAGTTGGTTGGGCGTACAATTGGCCAAATGAAAGGGAAAAGAATGGTGTATTATGATGGTGATGAGGAGTAGGAGGGTGTTGTTGATGATGGTGATGTTGTTGAAAATGAGGACAATGTTGTGGATGCCATGGGGAAGGATGAGAGTTCGACCAAGTCTACTAGTGACAGTTCAGTGCATAATGATAATGGTAAAACTAGACCTATGGACCTGACTCGAGAGGCCATGCATGAGGAAGAGGACACTCACCAAGGGGGAAGTGTGTGCACTTGTGTTGACCGTAGGACTATTGTGATAAAGTTGGAGGCCCTAAAGAAGAAAGTGTTGGAGATGTAGCAAAAGATGGTTAGTATCTCTAGATTCAGCCTATGTGTGATAAACAACTTGGCCACCTTTATGTGCCTTATGTAAAAGAAAATGTTAGGGAAGGATGTTGAAAAGGTGGGGAACTATAAGGATCTTTTTAAGTTCCTCACCAAAGACTAGATCAATGCACTCAAGTAGCCACTAGTTGGCTGGAGTTACTTTTTTAGGTCTTATGTTATATTCTGCTAAGACATTTTATTGTTATACTTATTTTGCTAAGAATTTAAGCTATTTTTTGATATGTTGTGTGTTGTCAGTTGTTAATGTTGTTCGAGGGTTGTTAGTGTAAAGGGCCAACACCCTTGGTTTGTTGCTTCTAATATCAAAAACATTCACCAGATTGGATGAACATTAATTTAATGTAAGAATGAAAGTTAATATGATTTAATCTAAATTTATTGATTTTGCAATTTCAATATTCTTGAGATCTATTTGAATTGGAAAAATAAAAAGTAGATAAAAATAACTAATATAATAATAATTTAAATCTCAATACTATAAGCCATATAAATAAAAATCATATCCAATAACATAAAAATTCAAATCTCCATACTCCACTTCCAAACAACATCCTCAAACCTATATCCTTATATAAATAAAACAATAATCAGTAACATAAAAAAATCATCACATTACCCATAGATTACAAATCTATTAAAAAAAGAGCTTTCTATAATAAACTACCATTTCATTTACAAATTAATTATTATTTAATATTTATGATAGTTTTCATAATATAAATAAGTATTATTGCAAATCAATTTTAATGTCATGTTATATAAACAACAACATGAATAGATTGTCCTCATAAAAGTAAATATTTTATTTTTTAAAAATATTATATTTATAAATTATGAAATAATATTTATTTATTTATTTTAACAAAAAAGGTGATAATTTAAATTATCACCACGCAAGAAAATAGACAAAAGTGGCCAACCACCCAACAAAGTGATCTTATTTTCCATAACAAATTGTTGGAACATATGAGATAATTCTAAAGGAAAATGTCATTTGTCCTCAACATTACATCCATTTGACCAAGCAATCTACTACTGGGTATAACTAACTTTAAAATCTTTGCAAAAAAATAATTAAGGATGTTGACTTTGCAATTTCAATACTATATATAAACTATGCACATGATTGTAATTATTGGAAATAACATTTGTCTATCATAATTTAATGGTTAGAAGAAAAATATTTAATGCTAGAACAAGAAATTAATTGAATTTAATCTAAATTTATTAATATTGCAAGCTCGTCAATCACAGATTGGATGAGCATTAAAATAATGTTATAATGAAAGTTAATTTGATTTAATATAAAATTATTGATTTTGCATTTTCAAATTCTTGGGATCTATTTGGATAGGGAAAGCGGAAATTAAATAAAAAATAACCAATAAAATAGTAGTTTGAGTCCCAAGTCTATCCATACAAGCCATGTACAAGCCACGTACTGGCAAAAGCCACATACTCTTATTCTTGTATGAATAAAAACAGTATCCAATAAAATAAAAAATAAAATCTCAATAGGCCTTTTACATACCACATCCTCAACAATATACCCTTATATTAAAAAAAAAAAAATTAATAACATTAAAACCATCTCATTACCCACAAACTCCAGATTTGTTAAAAAAAATCTCTACAAAACCACCACTTCATTTCTTTATATATGTCCACTCACTCATTTTGTTAGGATTTGAGTTGGTGTGAAGTTACCTCTAGATAGATGCACCTAGAGCTAGGTGGCTAAACTTCTATGGGGGGTCGCATTTTAAGGGGTCGGGATCATTGGTGTGAATCATCCTCGTGGTTTGGGCTTTTAGCATGAGATATAATTTCATAAGAAAGTGTGTCATTCATCCTGATGATCTGAAAAGGTGATGCAAAAGCAGGGCTTCCATAATTTCAATATTCTTTAAAAAAAAATTAAGGATACATAGTTTGCAATCAATTTCAATACTATATATAAACCATGTGCGCAATTGTATTTATTGGAAATAATATTTGTCTATCATAATTTAATGGTCAGCAACAAATATTTAATGTTTAGAAAACAAAATTAATTGAATATAATCTAAGGTTACAATGAAAGTTAATTTGATTTAATCTAAATTTATTGATTTTGAATTTTCAGTATTCTTGAGATCTATTTAGATAGCCCAAACAGAAAATAAATAAAAATAACGAATAAAATAATAGTTCAAATTTCGAGAC
The DNA here is from genome assembly GCF_030272615.1 of Cryptomeria japonica. Taxonomy (NCBI): domain Eukaryota; kingdom Viridiplantae; phylum Streptophyta; class Pinopsida; order Cupressales; family Cupressaceae; genus Cryptomeria; species Cryptomeria japonica. Next base: position 716,807,739 of record NC_081405.1, on the reverse strand, counting down.
TATAGGTACAAGCCACGTACTGGCAGACAGACTTTGTTGTTTCATAATAATCAATAACATTAAAACCATCCTATTACCCACAGACTTCAAAATCTGGTTAAAAAAAATCTGCAATAAACCACCACTTCAATCATCTATATATATCAGCAACAAGATCAGTCAAGATATCCACACATTACATCAACAAGGTCAATCAAGAGGTGTACCACTCTGCAGTAAACCAACATTACTTAAAAGGTATGATATAATTTTGTTAGTATAGTAGTTGATGATATCAGTTTTCTACAATCTATTATGTTTTTTGTCGTTGTTATTTCTGGATTTGATTGTATTTGTATTTTTGACATCAAGATTTAGTCATCAGAATGATGGAGAGTTCAAAGAAAACTTAATTATTTAAATATGAATTTACGTTATAATTATTAAAGTTTGTGTTAAAGTAGAAGAATAATTCTATGTTAGATCATCATCTTTACAAGTAAAAATCTTTCTACACATAGAGATGCATATGAAGGCATGTTATTTCTCCCTTAAATAAGAAATGGCACATAATTCTATTATTAGAGGTACAGGAAATGTTGCTAGTTGTTGGAATTTACAATATGAGATTTATCCTTTTCAAAAAAAATTGAAGAAAAGAAAGTCAGATTCTTTCTTCACTTTGATTTTTGAAGTTTATTCATTCATACATTTCTGAAGAGCTCAGAAAAATTATATGTTGAAGCATTTTTATAACTTTTTCATTAAAATTTGCTTTGAAGTAATTATTTTCTTGTTTGCCTACGAACTACAATTGATTTGCATTATATATGAATTTAGAATATTCAAATTCATCCTCAAATACCCTGATCTTATTTGAAAGAATTCTGTGCTTTCTCATATCACAAAAAAGAATTTCAAGAATCATTTGGCTTTCCTGGATAGGAGAGACTATAGTGTTCAAGATGGGTTTCCAGTAGGAGAAATCATCTTAATGTGGAGGATAGCATCTTCTCAATTTATGAAAGAACCGATGACATATTTGATGTAAACAAATTTTTTATTTGAGTTTAAATTTTATTTGTACTGACATGCAAATTTCGGGCCTGATCTACATCTGCACTAAGAACTGCAGAATTTGAGAAATGTCCACTTTTGTTAGCATGGAAGCATCTCAAGGGTCCACCAACTGTGATTCTAATAATTCTGATCACATTAATGGAGTTGAGGACAGGTCCCAGATGTCCCAAAGTTCTGGAAAGTCATCCTTCAAGAAGGATAGGAAGTACAGATACAGAGGAGTTCGCATACGTCCATCTGGTCGTTTTAGTGCACAGATCAAAGGCCCTATGAACAAACGCAGACTTTGGCTGGGAACATATGACACTCCTGAACTAGCTGCTTCTGCCTATGATTTCGCTGCAAGAACTTTGAGAGGAACAAAAGCCAGAACCAATTTCTTCAACCTCATTTTCGATTCATGCAATCTTACACCATCTGCTGCACCAACATTGAGTGGCACTACAGATTTCAATCCCCCAGTTTTGCCCAGGCCTTCAAATCTCAATTACCCATCGTCCAGTTCCTTATTCAACAAACCCTTTCAGAAGCAGGACCATAAGTTTTTTCATTTTGGAGGTTCCTCAAGCAAGCTTTCCAGCCCCTGGGACAAATTTGGGGCAACAAATCAGGACATATCTGCATCTGGGCATGCAGTATCTACTAATGATTTCACCCTTCAATGTCCAATTCCATACACCCAATCCTTCCAACTCCCTTCATCACCCTCCACTCTTACCCTGAAAAAGCCCCTGCAGCCTTTCTTGAACAAAACCACCAGTGCAGTCCCACATACCATCTCCACTAATGATTTCACCCTTCCATACACCCAATCCTTCCAAGTCCCTTCATCACACATCCCTTTTACCCTGAACAAGCCCCTGCAGCCTTTCTTAAACAAAACCACCAGTGCAGTCCCACAGACCATCTCCACCACAACATCCTTGTCAAATCCAGTGTTTCCATTACACCACAGTTTTCGTGCTTCTACACCTCAATCTCAGCAATGCAGCGCAGTCATGCCATCAAATCCATTCAGTTCTAATGCTCCTGACTGTTCCTATTATGCTTCAGGAATGTTGGAGAATATAAGTAACCAGTTTACCCTCCCTCCAATCCCAACTTCTGAATCCTCATCGAATACTTGCAGCTCTGCCTGTAATATTTACAACACCTTGGATTATGGCTTTGGCATTCCAAAAGAACCCAATTCACCTATTATTCACAGTACAACTGGTTTATTCAATCTGGATCTCCAAAAGGGCTTCTCTGTGAATCAAAACGAGCAACAATGTACCGAGGAATATGACATAGAAAAGGAGTTGAGCAGCATCCAATTGGCAGGTTTATGTGATTCTCAGTTGTATGATGAGATGCCACCTAGTGCAGAGTCTCTGTTTGAGGACATTCCAGATGTGACCACATTGCCTGTGTTGGATAATCATAACATATGGGATTGAAAAGTAACACAATCTGTAAATGCAGGAATAAGTAGACATACAAGCTATGTCTAAAACGTCTTCAATCAAAGATAGCTAGTTTAAAATAATGCCATGTTTACAGAGGCGTAGTAGGGCGTAGTAGTTGGTCTGTACTAATGAAATATCCTTGTCATTTGGTTAATATATATGCAATAATTTCAGTTTAATTCCTTTCGAGAAGAAAATTTCTTTCATTTTTCCTTTTCTGGTAAACTGAGAAGATTATAAAGATACTGATTTTTTAAGGTACAGGTTTTCTTTAAAGGGTTCTGATTCTTTTATGATGCAAAATAAGTAGATGCAACAGAAATTTTGAAAAATAACAATAGGGTTGTAATAAACTGTTTTAAATAAACAATATCAAAAGAGATTAGGGCAATAGATCTTAAAGGGTATATCTGATTTTGACAACTTAATTTCTTATAGTTAATCTTCATCAGTTATGGGTACAAGGATCAAGAAGTGGTCATTTCAAAGTGAGCTGGAATTTTGACAACTTAATTGCTTATAGTTATTCTTCATTAGTTATTAGTACAAGGGTCAAGAAGTGATCATTTCAAAGTGTCACTGCATACCTACTTAAAGATGCCCAGTGACCATGCACCACAACCACCGGAAAAATGGCCTATACATATACACAAATGCCTCAATAGGTGTACTATGGGTACCAATAAAGTTGCACAACTATAATTAAAGTCTAAAATTTTTAACTATTGAGAGTAAAGTGGACAGCTATTAATACATGTGAATTTATTAATTATCATTTTTCTTTTTCTTTAAAGTTAGTAATTGAAAGGGGTGAAGGATAGTGCTCTTCTCCTATTAATACGACGACTATTTTACAGATCATGTTTTAGTAATTTTAGTTTATTTCTCCTACTTTTAATTATTGTAAGATTATAACAATTTTTTAATTATTTTAGCAAAATAAAATATATGATAATATTTAATCATCCACTAAATAAATAAAAAAGAATATTTAATAGAAGGATTAACAAGTTTTTATTTTCCAATAATGTTCATTTTTATATATGAATTTTTATTTCATTAGTATATCAAAAGATTGACACAACTACAACACAATTGCTAATGCACATGAATAATTTACTAGATGAGCCTATTATAGTCAAATTATCTCTCAATTATTAACATTTAACCTATTTTCTAATTCATTTTTTTACATTTCAATATTTCTCTCTCAATTATTAATACCCGACCTTTGTTTACACATTCTCTCACCAAATCAATTATCTTGGTTCTGAAGCTTCCTCTTTCCTCATCTATTTAGTTAGTTGGTCTGGTACACAACTATCTATTATCTTCTCTTGCTTGGCATCTTGATCTTAATCTTGTTCCAATTTTTCACTTTGAGGACCACATTTACCCTCATTTCAATATGTTATTAGTAGTTGATTGAAGGATTTAGATTGTAAATATAGGAGTTAGGTTTGGCATTTGTTGAATATTGTGGAGATTTATTTTTCTTACTAGTTTGTCCAACCTACATTAGGAATTTCCATTATTTAAGATGGGGTGGTTATATCTATTGGCATTCTGTATGTGGTGCATAGTTCATTTCTAGCACTTAGCTTTGGTCTAAGGATTTTGATTGCTTGTTATAAGGTGTTTATTTATGTTTTATGGTGAAGAGCAAGGAGACTTTTAGCTATGATCCTATTTGGTCTAAGGATTTTGATTGCTTGGATTTTATTTTATGTAATGCTTCGTTTGGGTTTATCAAATATCAATTGTATCTTTGGATACCATCAATAGGATGTCATAGGTTTGAATGACGCTCCTTGGTTGAGAGCTTCAATCAACAAGGATTTCATTTCAAAGCTAGCAATGGCTTTGTTAAATGAATAGTTGAGAGTTTGGCTTCTTTAGCTTTTTCTACATATAGAATTTGGAGATATGGTGTTTTCAACAATTACTAAGGAAATAGGGACAAAGAAGAATTTGGTTACATGGGAGCTATATCTTTTATGGAACTACTTCAATGATGTTGGAAAACTCGAGGACAAACCTAAAGTCACCCATATATGGGCTACTTAGAGGTCTCCAATAATTTCATAATTTTGGTGTTATGTGTAGATTCTGTTAACCATGCTTAGTGGCATGAGGATGTTTTCTATGAAATCAACTTTCTCTTGCTATATGTGACTATGTAGGGGCCTTAGAAGGTAATGGGTGAGTAGGGTGCATGTTGAAGAGGTGGTCGGTTGAGGAGATAAAGTTTCCTTCAATTATACAACAGTAGAGCGTATGTTGGTCACCCTTGGTCTTTTGTTCTTTTTTGGTTGTTTTTTTTTATGTAGGAGCATGGTAATTCTTAGTTCCTTTGGATGCTAATGGTTTGAAGTTGGTCATTGTAGGTTGATAGGTTTAGTTTTTTGCATGATTCTATTAGAGACCATTATGATCATTTGTGTTAATTATATAAATGTACTCTTTAGTTTTCCTACCTTTTAGGATGTGATTCCAATAGAATTTTCTAATTGACTAATTAAAAAAGAGTCTAATAAAAATGGGATTACTATTTTTCGGGTTAGGTAGAAAAACATCTTCATAATAAGGCTTTGTGTGCATTGCTATAATTAGTTCCTTGTATACTCTTTGTAAATAAGCATTCTCACCAATAGACCAACAACCGCCCACAATTTACTACTTTAAAATTTAATACATCTCAATTCTAAAGTTAGATTTTATCAATTTGAAAATCAAGGAGTTGAAGATTTCTAATTATAGCAATATTGAGTAGAAATATATTTTTTATAAAAGAAGATTTTTTATTTTATAATTATTATAATGAAATAGTAAATCATAAATAATTAGGGATTTTGAAATTTTAATTTTAAAATTAGGGCTTTAAAAATATTGAGTAGAAATATATTTTTTATAAAAAAAGATTTTTTATTTTATAATTATAATGTACACACAAACTTAGAGTTAGTAGTGGTACCCTATTTTGAACTTAGAAATATTGATCACTTTAGTGTTGTTGTATAAAAGAGTCATTGTTCTCGATTGGGCATGTTATCGTTACCTCTCCTAGTTCCCTTGGTGAAATAAAATCTTCCTACCTTATGAATTATAAGGAAGTTTCCCTTTTGTTCGATAAGCTAAAGTCTAGATACCAAATTTCTATTTTGATACAATCGAAAAAAATGAGTTTTGGCTTATTGGTTACTGCTTAGAATGAAGGAAAATGTTGGCTAAGTTCTCTTTAAAGACTTGGGAACCTTCTTTTTAATGAGAAATGAAGGGAACCAAGAACCATTTCACTAAAAATTAAGTTCATTGGAACCATTTTGGTACCAAAGTGTTTGGAACTAATTAGATTTGTAACATAGGCAATTTCATCAACAAGGTATCATCATCATTTTACAAAAGCATTTTCACAAAATAAGTGGTTTTGAGAACCCATTTAGCACATGAAAGTGTTTTAATACATAAATATCACTAAAATAATTGGCTTTTGCAAAGGAAAGAAGATCACATTGTTTTGCTGAATTGATTAGTTCTTAGCATCTCAATTTCAACTAATTCCAAAATTCCAAAGACCAACTCAAAGATTTATCAATTGTTATTAAATAAGGTGGAGAGTTTATTTCAACAAAACTACAACTTTAAAGAACCCCTCTAGCTCTTCAAGTGGATTGTAAAAATTATATGTTTTTCAAGCAATTAAAATTGCCAAAGTCTTTTGATGAAGTAGCTAGCTCACAACTAAGGTTAAAAATCCAAGAAAGGTTATAAAGATCATTAATCTAAAATTTAATTATTATTTTTAACTTCACTCAAACATTATTTGAATTCAAAAAGGTATAAGCAAAAGTCAAAGAACTCATATATCATTAACAACCTCTAACTTTCATTTCTTAAGAGCTTTATAACTATAATTTGTCATGCTAGTTAAGGATTGTGCCCTACACTAGCTCAAATTTACTTGACCTACATTCAAAATATTAAGTACAATTTCTCATCCCCACTTTTCAATGTAGCCCTAATACATCCATAAATATTTTTACATAAAAATATAATTTTTGTATTGCTTAAAGATTGCTCATTCTTCGTAACCAATTGCATTCTTCCATTTACATAGTCCTGGGGTATCTCCAAACCTCACTTCAAATTTGTTATCCTATACCATTTTTATTGACCCATCTTGCAATTGAAATTCACCTACTTGATGCAGTGTTTATAAATCTTCCCAATCACTTAGGGTTGAAATTTCTCTCAAACAAATGTTAGAAAAACTCTATTCACCCAACTAGAAAAAAATAAGGTATAAATACCAAGAATATGACAAAATATTCTATCTTGGGACACATTAATATAGGTAATTTTTGGGGAAGGATGCAAGATAATAAAAGACCCAACTACCCATGGGATCTTTGAAAGTGGCCTAGCATACACCATTGGCTTTCTCATCTTTGTGTAGCGTGTTGATTCAATATTAGCTTGTGCAAAATACTATGGTTAAGAATCTAGAGAAATTGAAATTGTTAAAGATACAATGGTGGTTAAACTAGATAGATAATTTCTCAACATCACATTCTAACTCTCACATTCATATGAATATTGATGTTGGAGAATTCGGCTCCATAGGTGATCCTACATCATCATATTTCTAGTTTTATTTTTTAGTTTTAGTTTGTTTTGGTTAATACTGGCATCTGTCCATATCAAGAGACCTTTGATTTGATCAAAATTACAAATTTGGAGTTTTGTCTGATCTACATTTTTAGACTTTGTAGACAATTTTACGAAAACAAATATTTTTGGAGTTTCATGAAGTTGGAATTTTTTTTTGATAAGAATGTTCTTAAATGGATTTTGCCAACATTGCAAAAGCTTTCATGGTCATATATCTCATCATTTGAGATAATTTAATGCTAATTATTTTTGTCAACGATTTTGTGAGAATTTTACACTTTTAAAATTTATAAAGGTTGAAAAAATTCCTTTGGAGGTAAGCATCATAATTTTATATCGCTTATCTTGGCTAGTTTCTAAGCAAAAAAAAGCTTCCAAACAAAAGTTACATCAAAAGTCACTTTTTTGATATCTATAGGAATATAGATATGGGTAGCAATGAGGATCTTATTAGGAACTTGAATCTTACCAAGTAAGGATAGGAATATTTTGCCCCAAATAAACAACTTATTATTAATTCTATTTAGAAACCAACCCCAAATTTCAAAGAGAGACACCTAATCCAAAAGGAATGCCAATATATCTAGTTCTTTCACCATGTTTGATTAGTCTTCTTTCCTTAGGAATCCACCAAGGAATAGAGTCACGCTAAGACATTAGAAAATTTATCTTATAATGAGCTATTTTAGAATCAGAAAGGGAACATACAAATTTAAAATATCTAAGCTGGATTGCCAATGTCTTCATAATTTTGCAAGAACAACATGCTATCATTAGCAAAGAGGGAGTTAATAACCACCTAATTCTTAAGAATAGAGATCTCTTTAATAAGTTTCAGTTGATTAGATTTTTGAAGACTTAGATAGCCTAATGCATCAACAACTAACTTATTCTTCAAAATTTTGCAAGAACAACATGATATCATCAGCAAAGTGGGAATTAATAACCACCTAAATATGAAGAATAGAGATGCCTTTAATACGTTTTAGTTGATTAGCTTTTTGAAGAATATAACCTAATGCATCGGTAGTAAGAACATATAAATGGATAGATAAAGGATATCCTTGTCTAATAGAATATTGTAGTTCAAAGGAATCTAACACTGATTTATTGATAATAAGGTGTGAATTAGCATCCTTAAACAACATTCGAACATGATTATTTTGTATATACATGTATTTTTTAATTTTTAAAAAATCATTATGGTAATTAATCATTTAATATTAAAAATATAAATGTAAATGTCTTGACTTCATATTAATTACTCTTAGATAAGTACATGTAATATAACTACATGTGTTGACTATATTACCTGGGAGAATCTTTTCCTGCCATCATTTGTATTGTAGTGTCCTTTGAATGGTTGATCATTAACTTGTAGGCACACAAATATTCCATCTATTTAAATTTGTAATTTGATTTTGCTTGGTCTGGTATGCTACCAACTTGTCCATCGATTAGTGGCCTATGGTCTTTCAGGATTTCCTTGACATAGATTTCGTTTGACATCAATGACAACTTCCCTTAACATCAATGACAATATTTCGAACAATGTTATCTTTCTCTCTCTTAGTTGTATTTGGTGAAGTGAAATCCTCCTATCTTATGAATTAAATTAAAGTTTTCCTTGGGTTGGATAAGTTCAAGTCTAGATACCAACTTTCTTTTTTGATACAATAAAAAAATTGAGTTTTGGTTGATTGGTAGTGCTTAGAACAAAGAAAAATGTTGGCTAAGTTCTCCTTAAATACTTTGGAACCCTCATTTAAAAATGAAGGGAACCCATGACCATTTCAATGAAAATTAAGTTCAATGAAACCATTTTGGTACCAAAGTGTTTGAAACTACTTTTATTCCTAATAGAGGCAATTCCATCAACAAGGTACCATCATCATTTTAAAAAAGTATTTTTGCAAAATATGTGGTTTTGAAAACTCATTTAGCACTTGAAAGTGTTTTAAGAACTATGCAAGTTCCCAAATACATTTAGATCACAAAAATAGTTAGATTTTGCAAACGGAGGAGGATTGCATTATTTTGATGAATTGATTAGTTCTTAGCATCTCAATTTCAACTAATTCAAAATTCCAAAAATCAACTCAAAGATTTGTGAATTTTTCTTAGATAAGGTAGAGACTTTGTTTTGACAAAAGGACTACTTTAAAATAACCCTCTATCTCTTTAAGTGGTTCCTAGAAATTATTATTTTTGAAAGCAATTAAAATTACCAAAAGTTGTTGATGAAAGAGTATTATCATGGAACATTTAACTGGTTGAAGTAACAACCTCACAATTAAGTTAAAAAAATCCAAGAAAAGAATAAAGGTCATTGATCAAAATTTAATAAAAAGTATAAATATCATTGATTTAAATTTAAAATTTTTTGTGGGCTTCACTCAAAGGTTATTTGAATTCAAAAAGGTATAAGAAAAAGTCAAAGAACTCATATAAATATCAATAACAACCTTTGACTTTCATTGCTTAAAGAGCTTTATAACTCTAGTGTTCCATGCTAGTGAAGGATTGTGTCCTACGCTAGCTCAAAGTTACTTGACCTACATCATAAAATGAAGCTTACACTTTTTCATCCCCACTTCCCAATTTAGCCCTCAAACATTCATAAATGTTTGTTCATTGGATATAATTTGTGTATTTCTTAGGGGTTGCTCATTCTTCTTAGCTAATTGTATTCCTCTAGTTAGATATTCCTAGGGTATCTCCAACCCCGACTTCAAATTTGTTATTCTATACCATTTTTGTTGACCCATCTTGCAATCGAAATCCACCTAATTGATAGAATATTTATAAATACATTCCTAATCAATTAGGGTTGAAATTTCTCCCAAGCATATCCTTTAGAAATACCAACCCTAATCAACAAAGCAGAAAAAATGAGGTATAAATACAAAATTAGGGTTTTCACCATTATAGGGAGAAAACCACTCTTTTTTTGGGGGGAACCATTACATTCAAAAGAGGGGGAACCCAATAGATTTAGTCAAAAACCAGTAAGGATTAAGATTGAATACTGATTGGATTGATTAATTTCAGAGTCCCTCTTTTGTAAGTTGAATTGTTGAATTAAGATAAAGTGTTGGAAATGAAGGTAAAACATGAAAACAACGAGCTACATATGTGAGATTGAGTTGTGCACTTGAATCTGAGAAATGTTCACAAATTCAAATGATCCCTGAAAGAGCATGTAAAATGTTGGGACCGTGGTGCCCGTCGCCATGGTCCTTCGAACTTTTCGCACACCGAAGGGGGATTGATTCATCACTGTAAATAAAACTTATCCTGAAGATTGCAGCTCCATACCTGTTTCCTACACATAGAAAAAAAGGTAAATAGGTTGGGAATAGGGGCTTGCCTAAGTCAAACCCCAGTTTTGGAATTAACCATGAAATTGAGATAAAGATAATTGAAATTGTTGTAATGGAAGATTCTTCTTTTGAGGAAGATGTTGAATAATGCCTGAAAATCAAATGATATACCACCTTGTGCAGTTTTGTTTGTCTCCACATAGGATTAGGGTTTCATGAAATCTACAACAAAATAAGATGAAAAATGTCTACTTCAATGCTTGAATCTTGACTTTGTTGCTTCTCCAAGGCTTGAAGGTAGATTGATTGTTGCTCAATTGATCTTGAATTCTTGATTGCTTGATGTCAAATTGAATTTCATATGTGTGGATGTCAAAATGAGAGGGGAAAGCCTCCTTTTATACTTGGCCATTGGGAAAACTAATTAATTTTCCAACATGAGCCAACACGAAGCTAGGAATCCTACTCATTTTTTAAATGCTAAATTGGGTTTTTGAGGGGGCCAAAATGAGGAGGACCATGTCGTGGCTCCATGGTCTTAGTGAGGACCAAGGTGCCACACCCTAGTCCTACCCTATTTTGGGAATAGGACAAGGTGCCAAATTGATGTAAAGTTAAAAAATGCAGCAATACTTGAGTAGTTTGAGCATAATCAAGTCTAGATCAGGCCTAGGAGTGCAAACACTAAGGTGGGGACCCAAATGCGGTCAAAATTGCAAAGGGGTAATTTTAGGACACTACATTTAGCCCCCACTTTAGAAGGAGTATGAAGTCAATCAAACTCTTGATAAAGTACAAAGGGTTCACATTGAAAAACTTTCACCAAGTCATCGAGGAGGCAAGATACACCAATCCCCTAGAGGAACTTTAGGATCTCACAATTTCGATAACAAGATAAAAGGGACATCATGAAAAAAAGAAAAAGAGAAAGAACCATGACTGCAAGCCTAGTAAGGTTCTCTTACTATGAGTCATGAAAAGAAAAATACTAAAATTACAAAGCAAAAGATTGAGTTCGTTAAGTGACTCCAGTATCAAGATATGCAAGAGAGAGAATCATTGAGTGGAGTGTATGCTCCCACGTTAAAGTGATTACATATGTGTCATCAGGAGCAATTGATTTAAGGTAGGATACTGTTGGAAATATGCCTCAATTTCTCTTGACCAGTGTTCGAGTTGATCGGTGTAACTTACCCTGATAGAACCCTCTTCTTGTGATCAGTTATCGGTAGAGAAAGCTGCGTAGATCTGACGGTCGAGCGAAAAGATCCAATGACTATCGCTATACCGTGATGGGAAGATGACCGAAATGTTATCCCTCGCGACATGGCGACTAAGTGATGGGTCCCAACAAGAGAGAACTCAAGAGAAGTTAGTTGGTGAGCAAGTCCAAGATGATCGGACGATGATCAAGGTTGATCCAATGATGATCGCTAGGTCATGATGGGAAACTGCTCGTTGGAATATTCCTCGCGATATGGCGACCAAGTGGTGGGACCTGATAGGTGAATGACTCAGGAGAGTTAAAGGTTGAGTAGATCGAAATGATCAGACAATGATCGTAGAAGATCCGACAATGGTCGCTAGGTCGCGATGGGAAATAGCTCGTGAGAATTTCCATCGCGACCCAGTGACAAACAAGAATTTTGGGTGGATAGTGAGGTCATGCTAAGTTGTTAGAGCAGGGACCTGGAACCAATCAAGGGGTGCCACATGGCAGAGCACAAAGAGAAAGATCAGATATTCAGGATAGCTAATTATTTATCTTCCCAATACCCGATGGAATTGCCTTCGGCGATCGGGTTGATGTCGCCTAGACAAAAGACTAGTAGGTGGACACTTGGAATGTTTATGTCGGTTGTATTTGAATATGAACCAACCCATCTTCCGGATGAATGTGGGATAATATGTTTTCCATGAATTCATGAATAGATAGGTTGTTACTGGACAATTATGCTCCAAGGACGATTGGTTTGGAAGATGGCGGTTGCTAGAGATGTAATCGATGAGCAGATGGATGTGCATAAATACTATGGTGGTAGTCCAAGAGAAAAGATGGAAGTTGTAGAAGCTAAGATGAGATGTCTGCATGTTGTATGAACAAAGTTTTGAGAACAGAGTCCATAAAAGAGGATCTGAGTACTTTATTATAACCGTTTTGTTTACTGAATAAAGGGATCTCTTTTTTGGTGGTGGGGTTTTTTTTACCCGTAAGGGTTTTCCCACATATATCTGATGTCTTTCTCTGGTGCTATTTTGTCTGGTTAATCTTAATTTTTTGTTTGTGTTTTATCTTAATGTATTGCAAACTAAAATTGAAATACTTCCTTGCTTGCAAATCCCCTTAGAATTGACGTTAGGAGAGCATTTTCCGTGCACTACTTTCCTTACAAGTGGTATCAGAGCCATTTAATTGTGTTCTGATGAATTGAGAAAAATAGGTTTTAAGGACCAGAAACCTTTAACAAGAGAGAGTAAAATAAAACATTAAGAGTCCAGAGCAAAAGAACCACTAGCAAAATGACTAGGAAAAAGGCCAACAAACCAAAAAGACAACTAAGAAAAAAAAATAGCAAGGAAACAAAGAAAGCACTACACAGCTATACTCTTCAACAGATCCTCCGCCTTCTTCACCAGCTGGTCATATGTGGTCCCAACAGCTTTGAGATCTTCCAGATCCTTGTTGGGTTTCTTTTCTTTCTTTTTTCCTTTGGTCCAGGTTCTGGGACCTTGAGCTTCCCCTGTACCTTCAATGTCTGGTTCAATATCCAGTATCTCCTTCTCATCATCCAGTTTACTAATGAGGGTGTTTGTATTGTTAGCAAAAATCTTTAGGATACTTAAGCTCCATTCAGAAATACTCTTTAGGCACTCCTAAATTTTACTAACTTTGCTAGCAATGTCCGAGATAGTTTGCTCATTAGCGTCAGCTGGAGTAGGGCTGTTTGGTGTCAATTATGTTTTCAGTGGGAGTCTAGAAAAGTATTTTGTTTGTAGATTGAGATGGTGAACAACTTTGGATGAGTGGAGATTGAGAAGTTCAATGGTTCAAACTTTGAGTTGTGGAAACTCAAGATGGAAGATTTTCTAGTTGATCGAGATCTGTGGGTTGTTGTGTCTGGACAAAAACCTTCAGGCATGAAGCAAGAAGACTGGGATCTTGCAGATAGAAAAACCAGAGGAATGATCGGACTCTATTTGACAGACTCTATTCTGTTAAATGTTCATGAGGAAAAGACTGCACATTTTCTGTGGAAGAAACTTGGAGATATTTATCAGGGGAAATCTCTGGTAAACAAGTTGTTCCTAAGGAAGAAGTTGTATTCCTTAAAGATGGATGAGGGTACATCTGTTGCAGATCATCTAAATGTTTTCAACATGATGGTTGCTTAGCTAACCTCTGTGGGAGTCAAGATTGATGACGAGGATCGATGTATGCTTCTGTTGTGTTCTTTTCCTGACACATGGGATCATCTGGTAATGGCCATTGGAAGCACAACAATCAATTTCAAGATGGAAGAAGTGGTTGCTTTGTTGCTATCAGAAGAAACACGAAGGAAATTTTCTGAGACAGGAAAGGAGGCCCTTGCTGTTCATGGAAAGACAAAGGACAAGAAGTCTAAATCCAAGTCAGAAGATAGTTCTGCTCCTAGAAAGAAGTCCAAAGTGAAGTGCTAGAACTGTGGGTAGGTTGGTCACATTCGGAAGGATTGCAAAGAGAAGAAGAAGAATAGAAACAAGAGTTCTTCAGATTCTTTGTCTTGTGCATCCTCATAGAATGAGGATGGAGATGCCTTCTGAGCCACTTTGGCAAGTCAGACATCTAGTGGTGTCTAGTTTTGTCATGATGCAATGTAATACTAGGTACCATGGGTCTATGGCAGTGATGTAGATTCATCATTCGATGGTGGATGATCTTCATGTGACTGAAGATGCTAACATCTTGAGGATTCATAAGTCCTGGTAGAGATGTTGTTTTCCTTAGTTAGGATGTGTTATATTATGTATGGGTACACTGTTGAGATGCATTTAGAGTTGTGACATAATATGGTTATGTTCGTACAGAGCATGTAATCTCTTTGGAAGAGATGTTTTAGATCATATTTGTCATGTTTATATTCCTGATTCTGCAGTTGGAACACTAGTACATTCGGAGCTGATTTCCAATGGCCGTTTGTCGGATTTGCGATGAATTTTCGTTGGAGTGCCGACAAAATCAACCATCAAAAACTTGGCATCGGATTGGTCGACGATGCCATGCCTGTCAGAAATACGACAATCCAATCGAAAGCTTGGTATTCATCATAATTCCAATGATAATAATTTTTATCAAAAAATAATTATTATTATCGATGAGACCCAGCGATGTCTCATCGATATAAAAGAGCCATCGAAGGAAGGAAACACCGATGAATTCCAAAAAGGACTCATCGAAGATAATAAATTCATCAACAAAATATATCAAAGAAAGCAAAGGGTCTTCATCGATGGGAAAAGTTCTCGAGGAAATAATACTATCGGTGCAACATAAAAAGGACCCACCGAAAGGAGCGTTTTCATTGCAAGAATAATATCGATCTGAATTCAAAAGGTATCGATGGGACCTAGCGATGTCTCATCGATATAAAAGAGCCATCAAAGGAAGGAAACACCGATGAATTCTAGAAAGGACTCACCGAAGATAATAACTTCATCGACAAAAGATATCAAAGAAAGCGGAGAGGGTCTTCATCAACGAGAAAAGTTTTCAAGGAAATAATACTATTGGTGCAACATAAAAAGGACCCACCGAAAGGAGAGTTTTCATCGAAAGAATAATATCGATCCGAATTCAAAAGGTATTGATGAGACCCAGTGATATCTCATCGATATAAAAGAGCCATCGAAGGAAGGAAATGCCAATGAATTCCAAAAAGGACTCGCCGAAGATAATAACTTCATTGGCAAAAGATATCAAAGAAAGCAGAGAGGGTCTTCATCGATGGGAAAGTTCTCGAGGAAATAATACTATTGGTGCAACATAAAAAGGACCCACCGAAAGGAGCATTTTCATCGAAAGAATAATATCGATCAGACAAAAGGAAGCTACATCGATAAAAGATATCGATGAGGATATAAGTTTCGAGGAGGTTAAAAGGAATGTTCTCGATATGCGTGGTTTTGCCGATGTAACTTTATCGGTGAAGAACGATAAGGGAAATAAAAGAAAAGCTTCGATGAGATAATAGACTCATTCATCGATGGGGCATAGTGGTATCGATGAAAGAAGTATTTCGATGGAAAAATAAAGGAAGACACCGAAGCCCAAGGTTTTTTCGACATAAGACCCGATGGATATCAGATATGTTTCGATGAGGAGACAACCAGACTGACCGAATACAATATTTCGATGAAGGGAAAAAATACTTGATCGAAGTAATATTCGAAACAAAAGTATTTTTGATAGAAACACAGAGATCGATGGACTAAAGAAGCAAATGATCAAAAGACATATCCTCATCGAAATGATTATTGATTGCCATGAAAATCAGAAACAAATCCCAGGGAAGGTCACATCGCCATTAAATTCAAACGTGTGCCCGAGTGACCGTTGTCTCTTTTACATCTAGCCATCTGATCTTGGTGTTCAAAACCTACACACAACTAGTCAGTCACACACTACAGGGGAACCCCTAACTACTATGACCATCTGACTAGTAGGTGTATCTAGTTCATGTGATCTAACAATCACTTAGATAAAGCATCACCATCTTGGCCAAGGTTTTAACATTGCAAGCACCAATGCGTTGTTAGTGTTCACCTCGCGAGTCAAATTCAAAAGACAAAGACATCATATGATCATTGAGCAGTGATCTGAAATGCAAATTATAGCAAGGTATTGTGACTATAAGATAGAAACCATCCTAGGAGCCTCCAATATATCAAAAGTTGAGAAAGTAGCAAGCTTATTGTACAAAGATAGTGATCACTATAAAGTTGTAGTCAAGTTCAAAGCATTGATTTGTGGGAACAAAGGGTTTCATATGGTGATAGAGCAGTCTCATGAAATATCATGACAGTCATAATCATAAGCTAAAGAGTAGTCAAATCTTCAAGATAGATTGGTGATAGTGCAGTCATTCATTAATTGTTTTGGACATTTCAAGCTATTTTTTCCTAATAGATGGTCAAGTATAGAACAACAACACTCAGAAAATACAGTCTAGAGAGATTGTAGTCTACAGTAAAGCCAATAGGTAGTCATACCTAGTACTAAATAAAATGACAGTAATCAAGTCTACTGAGTGAAAAAGAGCAGGGTATAAGTTTCTAAAAGGTCTTTTCAAACCTTACCAACAAATAACATGTTATTGTTGCAGCATTGTCAAAACTTGACAAGACCAACACCTTATAACCTCAAGAGGCATAGCAGTCATAGGGCAACTCATGTCAAATGTGCAACTCAATACAATAAATAATGTTAGTTTGTAGCCCTATAGCATCATAATGCAGGCCTTGACCAAGTATGCATACAAGAAACATCTAGTTCTATTAAGGCACAAGCATCAAAGTCATAGGTTATGACAACTAGTCAAAAACATCAAGTACAAAAAGGTTAGTCTCAGTCACTAGAGCACAATTTGCAACATGCATTAGGAGTTGTCCTCCTTACAAATAGTGCAACATTAAAAAGGTATTATCAAAGCTACAACCACAATTCAAATAGGAAGCTTACAAAGATAGGACAAAGCTAGGTATAGTCATAAGTCAAGGCAAATACATAGTTGAAACTCAATCCAAAATAGTGAAGAAGTGCAACAAATGACATGAGAATTCTAAAGAAGTATTATAGCAATCATGAGTCAAGGATTAATGAAGAGATTTTTTGCATCCATGATGCAATCCTTAAAAGCATCCATGATACAATCTCAAACACACTTTTTACCGTTCTCTTGGTGATTATGCCCAATTGTGTATGTCTTGCTTATGTATGAAAATGGCATTTTGTAGCTTTCCACTGACGATGTATTTGAGATGTCTTTGATTTAGATATGGCATGAGCTTAGTCGTAGAGTGAGACTAGAGAGTTGGACCATCTCAACCATGGTGCGACTACATATGTATATAGTTTTGTGTATTCATTAAAGATTTTCATTTAATTTTAATCAACTAAAGAGCAATATTCATCACTTACAAGTAATAAAAAAACTTACAAGGATGAGGCATATTCATTACTTACAAGTAATAAAAAAACTTACAAGGATGAGGCATATTCATAACTTTTGCAGTCCCGCGTTGGATATCAACACTAGAAGCAACTCATATTGTTCATGTACAAACAAGACAATATGGGATTTCATTATACCCAGCAACTTGTGGTGTTGGCTCTATTGGACCCTACAATTAAGATTCAATATACATTATTCAATAAGATTAACTGTGCAACATAATGAAATATTGAAGAGTGTGTTATCTTGTTGAGCTTTGCTTGGTTTCGAGAATAGTTTAATATTCCCTACTTAATAGGGCCAACCACGTGAAGGTGGAAGCTCATTTGGCCCCTCCCCCCCCTAACATCACTCTAAATTCCCCATTAACATCTTATAACATTCATTCATTCATTCTTTCTACCATTAATAACATATAGCATTCATTCATTAATATCACATAACGTTCATTAACACATAACATTGATTAAAATTAATTAACACGCAACATACATCAATATTAATTAACACATATCATCCATAACCATTAATTAGCACATAATTACATTCACTAACACATAAAAATCAGTCATTATCAAATAAGTTAGATTACAATCATTTCTTTTTTTGTTTTTTCTTTGAAGCTATGAAAAGACTAAGTGGAACATCGGTTTCTTCATCATTTCCCCCCTCTATAGATGTTCCGCCAACTGCTCGTGATCTCGATGTATGCCTAGTCTTATACTAAGGACGAGGATGCTGAAGCGAAGGGGGGTCCTCTGCAATAACAAAGAAATGGGTTCAATTCAAAAAAACAATATTATTGTTACAAGTATTTCATTAACTTAGAGAACATAATTGTTGTGCTCTTTACCTAATTGGGCCACATCATTTTGTGTAGCCTCAACCTCAACAAGTTGAACACCCTCTAGATCATCTGGAATTGAAATACTAAAGGTTACATTAATGTTGAACACCAATTGCAATTTTCTTTGTTTAAAGAAATAACAGTGGTCCTCTTTACCTGAGTGGGGAACATCGCATTCTTGATGTTGTGTACCCAGATCATGCTCCACTTGCTCTCCACCGACTACATGCTCTAAAATATTAACAAAAAAGGTTACATTAATTACTACTCTAATTACAAATTAAGATGTTTAATTGTATTAATAGATAAATAAATAAATTTGAATAGCAAATGAATACCTCCACTACTGGGATGCACATCCGGACCTTCATGTGTAGGCAGTGTTTCACAATTAGCAGGCTGCATTCCAATGACATGCACATTGTTATCATTGCTTGCTTATTTAAAACAAATATAGTCACTTTATGTTGGAACTCAACATCAATTAGATTATTGGTAAAGTAGTCAATTTGAAATAACTTCCATTTAGCATATTTACCTGTGTGACGGATGCACTCGAAGGTTGTGTATGCCCACTCAATTCTCGTAGCCGATCAGCCATGACTGAATAGCCTTGCTAGTAGGCAATCCTCTTGTCATCTTTTGTGGATGCTCTATTGAATTGAGAGCCTTGCATTTTTGATAAAAAAAAACATTTGCAATTTATTAATATTTTGATGCAATATTTCGTTTACATGAGATACTTACAATTCGTGCAGCAAGTTTCATGTAACCACCAAAGCCGAGTTTGTGTTGCCTGTGCTTTTCTTGCCTTGCCTTGGTTGCCTTTGACGTGTCACTTAGTCTATAAAAAGTTTGAAATATGTTAGATTATATAAATATAAAGAGTAATTAATTAGTACATAATTACATTCTTAATAGTATCCCGTACCTTCTTCTGGCGTCTAGTGGTGTATTTCCTTTTTTCCTTTCAATTTTCTCCTTGACATCCAAAACCAGGTCCTTCCACTCCCTCTCTGGAATCATGGGGGGATGCTCGTACTTTAGGTCCCTCTCCAAATGGGTCCTGTATTGGTCCCTCGCATACTTTAGATATGTGCCAACTTTTTCAAGGAGCTTGGTTTTGTCAAAGGTGTCATTTCCAAACCACTCAACCATTTGGTTTGTCAATTCATCTTTTAACCTTTTTTCTTGGTCATTCCACCTTTTAAAGCAAAAACAAACCTGTTAGATTCAGAAATGAACTGAAGCTACATTTATTACACTTCAAGAAATGGATCAAAGGAAAACTATTCTAGCAATGATATGAAATCAAAAGTGGATTAGGGTTAGTTCACATATGATGTACCACCTTTTACGTATGGTGGGCCCAAATATCTACAATGCAATGTCACAAAGATGTTTATAGAAAATATCATTGCCTCCAAAAAATTCATGGGATCATTAGTCCAAAACGAGTGATCATAAAGTAAATTACAATTAGAGTATATATAATAATAATTTTAAAGTACCTGGAACCTTTTGTATCTTTAAGGGAATCATTTCTTCGTCGCTCACCATTAATGTGGCATGCAACGTTCCCATACTAGCAATACAAGAAGATCCAAGAAATGATGGTATGTTATCAACAGTAGTCGCCTCTAGCACATCCTCATGTGCATCTCCTCCTACAAAAAATGAATCCACTATGAAATGGCATTAGAATTCAAGAAAGAACGCTTGAAGGGAAATAAACACATGACAGAAGATAGAACAAAAGAGGGATCTACCAACAATGGGCGGGCCAATATGAGGTGCACTAGAGGATGTCTACAGGCTATGTGTTGCTGACATTGCGGTCGACAATATAGGTGAGGGTAACCTCTAATGGGGCGGGGGCGGTGGCATTTGCACAGTAACATTGACAACACCTAAAGAATAATACATTAAATATATCAAACATTAAATATATGAAAAGTGCAAGAATTGTAAACAAGGATGAACCTTTATTTTGAAAATTGACAGTGTCAAGTATAATGTGTTTTGGGTACTCAGAGTGATAAGCCAAGCAAGTGATAATACAAGAAAATCGTCATCACCTGAAGATCTTGCAACACCCTGATCGTGGGAACGACTTTGATGAGGGCAGATAAATTGTTGTAAAAATAATACGTACATATTTTAGTTAATGACATAAAAGAGAATAAAATATAAACCATTGTTGAACTTTTGTTATAATTAAAGCTTTCATTACTGCTTACTTGCAAGTTTTCTGTTATCCGAATCAATAATGCCACCCTCTCTCGTATCTCATCAGTGATAGGATGCACGGTTGCCAAAGCAACAATATCTTTTCTAATTTTTATAAGAGGCATTTTAAATAATTTCATAAGGTATGTGGGATCTTCAGGGTCATCATCGCTTAACCCTAATGATTCCACATCCCTAGAAAGGTGCTCAGGTACTGCAACTCCCTTTCCCTTTCCCCAAACATCTGTCTGTGTCAAGAATATCATTAACAATTACAAAATTAGTATAAATCACTAAAAAAAAGAACATAATAATATAACAGTTTGCTTCTATCTAATTTGTACAATTACAATGAGGTTTACCTGCTCGATAGAAGTGTCACAAGCATCATCCCTATCTGCGATATGTGATGGATCCATGTCGGCCTGTGACAAAGAAAAAATATAAAAAACATTAGCGAAATTAAACAAATAGACTTAGCAAAAAAACTTCATAATAAAATGGTATATTGGATTCATTAATTGGAGGTTGGTTAATTTAAATGGTATATAGTACGTACCACCCCCATGATATTAACTTTGTTTCTATCTATACGATTCAAATTGTAATCGATTAGAAGCTCTTCACCTGCACTTATTAATTTTATCGCACATACAAATACACAATTTCCCTCACGCGCCTCAAATATGCAATTGGGTTGTTTATTAGTTGACCCAGGCCACGTACTATTTATAAAACTTGCAATATTCCCTGTTGCTTTTGGCCGACCATCAATGTATACAGCTTCCATAGGTGAGGTGTCATTCTTCGTGGCTTTGATGTATTCTCTTCTTTCCCATTGAAAAGATTTTTTTCAGTATTTCAATACTTATGATTTTTGTGGAAAAAGTGCCTATACTCATCAAACACCTGCTTTCCTAAACTTTTTGAATGACGAGATTTCATCTTTGGACCACAAACAGGACATGCAAATTTTCCCTTTGTTTGAAGACCTACAAGATAATGTATAATTGGATTAAATATGATAATTTTTTGAATTATAATGTTCATGCACAACTTAAACACTATAACATACCATAAAAATGTGTTAGCCCCAGGGCATCATGTATTGTCCATAGAAGCATCGCATGGAATTGAAATTGGCATTGTCCTATTGGTCTAGGGACGTCATACATAGTAACACCATTCCATAACTCCAACAACTCATCGATAAGAGGCTCGATATATACATTCATATCTTTAACTTGGTACTTACCTAATCAAATGAACAAAAACATTACATAATTATTATGACCATTTTACTGCAATATTTATAATTAAATTTAGACGACTATATTTAAATGATAAAATACCTAGAACAATCATTGCCAACATTATGTGCTCCCTCTTTATTGACATCCATGGAGGAATGTTATTGTTGACAAAAAAACAGGCCACACTAAGTAAACAAATCTCATCTCTCCAAATGGATTGACACCGTCTGCTGCCAATGAAAGCCTGAGATTATGAGGTTCTTCTTTAAAGTGTGGCCACTTTTCCTCTATGTTCATAAATGCTAAACCATCCACAGGCATTCGAATAATGTCATCTTGACTTCTATTGCGTGCATGGTAATCCATAAATTGTGCCAAGCTAGTGCACTTGAATAATCATTGCATACATGGAATAATGGGAATATAGCGAAGAACCTTGTGAGGAACCCTTTTTGTTATTTGATCTGTTTGATATCTACTAATATGACATTCAAGGCATTCAATTCGAAATTCATGTTATTTCTGATATATAATACGATCATTGGGACAAGCATCTATTGCTTGATACTCCATTCCAATATCTTTCATAACGACAGATATTTCTTGGTATGAGCAAGGTAGAATATTTGATGGTGGTAACAAAAACTCACTTATCAATCTACAACAAAAAAATATAATTTGTTATAATAAAGAATATTAATGGTACAACATGATTCACAGTTTATTATGACATATATGACATACCTTAACATACGTGACATTGTTATGTTGGATAAACCATTCATAACCTTCAAGTTCACCAACAACAATACAACGGAGAGAAGAGTTGCCTGCGAGCCTTCGTAAAGGGCCTCAGATGCCTTCTCAAGTAGAGGGACATCATGAACAACATCAAGGTCATCTTCATCATCATGATCAGTTGCGTGAGTACTAAATGAGTCATGGATAAATGTATTTGTACCATCATCTTCAATTGTGTTTTCTGGCTCATGATTGTCATCTTCCATGGGATCATTATCTTCAACTTCGATATTCACACCTCCATGTTCATCCACTTTGAAAACCATATTCTCAGGGTTGTGTTGATCCATACCATGTGCTCCGGGGTGCTCGACCTATATAAAATTGATAAACATAAATAAACCGTGATCATGATCTCATCATCACATGATTTATTATGTATATAAATTGTCAAAACAATATAATGAAAAAATTACCAATGGATGATAATCATGTCCACCTTCAATGTGACCATGCAGCCTACAATGTTTCTTTGTTGTTTTGATTAGAAGTCTTCTAGTCTTTAACCCCTTACAAATTTTGCATGGATAATAACATTTTCCATCACCTTTTCTTTTCAAGTTAGACCACAATCTAGCAATTGTCTCCTTATTTTGTTGTTTGTTGATATTGTCTGACATGGTCTTTCTTCACAAGTGAGAAAATAGAAATTATCATCATTGAACAAATCATCTTATTGAATTTAGATTTCTAGTTTACTTATGGTACATCACACAATAGGGAAAACAAGAAATGCTCAATAAATAACAAGATTCATTGATCTTGTATTATCACAATCTGCACTTGGCCTTCAATATTTTCTCCTCCTAACATTGTTTATCCATTACCTGTCAAGTACAAAACTCTAAAACTTGTGGCTATTAAAATACATAAGACAACATTGTAGCATCTTATAATCATCTGTTATAAAACCAAAGCACTTGGGAGTGATTCTTTTGTTTGTCATAGTCCAGGAAAACGGTGTCTACTGGAGCCTTGAATAACTGACTAGAAAGATTTTTAATTCCTTTTATTTTTCCTTCTGATTTTTTCACTGTCACTTCCATCCTCCGAGTCAGATGCCCTCACCCTTTTCTTTCTTCTTTTTTTTTCATATTCATTGTCATGCTTTGAATTAGTTTTCTTTCTTGGTGACTCCTTACTACTCTCACTGCCAGTTTCACTCTCAAAATCTAAGTCTGATGTATCAAAATCTGATGAACCTGATGAACTAGAAGAATCATCATTAGAGGTAGATTCATCTGACTCAAGAATAGACTTTTGTTGTTGCATTACAAGCCTTGGCATATTCTTCAAATACTCACGTAAACTCTCAGTGATACCACCAAGACCAATAGAAGTAAAGAAATTGATAGCAAACCATGAATTTTTGGGATTGTCCTTTGGAGAAATTGAATCAAAAGACTCCTGCATTGCTGGATTGTTCAACCTTTCATTAAGCAACAATATACCAAGCTGCTCTGCCAGCTCCTACAAGAGAATCTTTATAAAAATATAGGAAGAGGAAGTAGTATCTTCCTCTGTCAGACGTATATAAGCAAACAATTTCATGGAAGAGCATCTGTGCCAAGTAAGTGGGCCAAAAACTTTGCAACATTACACAGTTTATTTTTTTCCAGACTGTGTATCATAGAATATTGTTGTACAAAACACTTATCAAAAAATTCCTCATAAATTTTATTGATCATACAGAATCTTTGCTCAAGAAGACCATAATAATGAAGGTATGTTCTCTCTTGACCAGGTTCAAGCTTGATCTTTAGTAGCTTATGACCAGCTTCCTCAAAATCAACACTTGACATGATTGTCAAATAAATTGAACGTCTTAAATTGACCAAGTTTGTCTCTGTCTCATCCTGCATTTTTGGTTCTTCCTCACCTTCCTCTTCATCATCATCATCATCATCATCATCATCATCATCGTCATCATCTGAATCATCACCTGAATCATTCTCCCCTTCTGCTTCATCTGAAGAAGCATCTTCAAGGATATCTTTCTTCAGTTTTTCATAGGTTGCCTCATGCTCTAAGAAATCAGGATCTGGCTTGAAAACATCCAAACCAACTTCTTGATCAAGTTCATCTTCTAGGAAAACTTCATGTGTTAACTGATCTGGATGAACAACTGGATGACCCTCGAACTTAGCTTTGCGAATTGCAAAAAGGCCTTCAATTAAAAACTATACTCGTTTGTCAATTTCCCCCTCATGGAGAATACCTCTAAATCTTTCAAAAATCCCATAGAGACCTTTGGGTGAAAGGTCTTGCAACAAAGAACCACATTCTTTCACGAACCCAACAACAACCTCTACACTATCATCTGTGGGGTTCTCTAGTAAAAGGGTGAGAAGTTCCAAGGCAATGATCTCATGTGCAACTTGTTGATTCACTAAATGAGCTATGAATTTGATTGCTCCTATCAACATGTGCTTGTCATTGCATTTGTATTCCCTCTTAAGCTGCAAAATAATTGTTCGCAAAAGCAGATTGCTAGCTTTAGGAAATTTTGTATTTACCACAACAACCAAAACAGAAAAAACATCTATAAATCCAGGGCATGACATTTGGGATTTCATACAAAACCTACAAAATAGACCCCTCCCATGGATGAGATTCTTTGCAAACAACTTTGGAATGATTTTCTTGATGTTAGATGCATTTACCTTGTTTACTAACCCATTGATACTCTTCCGAAGGGCATCCCATGTCATGCGCTTGTATTCCACACTACTCTTGTCTTCCACATCTTTCATCATCTGAGCCAACTTAAATGGGGGAATGTAAACACCCCCACTTCTTCCAACACCCTTCTCAGCTCCTCTTACAACACCTTTGTCATTCCCATTCTGAGATGGAGCAGACACAACACTAGAAGTTTTCACTTCCACTACCTCTCTGTCCCTCTTGTTTCCAGAAGCCCCTTTACCACTTAATTCGTGCTTATTTTTGTACATAAACCCATCAGGAAGCACGAGTTTTTGCATATAAGCTCGCCCAAATATTTTATAGTTATTTTTCATCAAGATTCCCTCAAGAGCTGGCAGATCCTGCTTCCATACTTTAATTTTGTTTTCTCAGAGGACAATACTAAAAATCCATGCATTGCAAACAACTTTTTACACATTTGTTGGTTGTGGTTGCGTCATAGAGAGTTTACATCAATAAATGAAGAATATGCCAATGCTTTTAATGCAGCAGTAGAAGTTGATCTCTTATTCAATATCTCTAGTGAAACCCCCATGATCTTTTGTTGGAGTAGAATTTGCTATATTCTAGAAAGGGTCTTGTCTTTTGTTGATGGGATATTCATCTACCTCAAGAAATAACTGTTCTTTTCTCCAGAAAGAAGTGGAACTAAATGAAGATCTAGCACCATGAAATGAATCCTCAAAAGGATTACTATAGTTAGTTTTGGTAGATAATGATCTGGGTAAAATACTAATGTGGCTTTAGGAAACATTATGTACTAGCTTAGCATACTCTAACAACTTTGGTGCAACATGCTACATCCAATTAATTCTCCATCGATATCTCTATTGTGTTTATGGATTGGGATTCAATGTACTCTTTTTATACACAAATTTTACTTTCAACTGAGGAGGTTTGTATGTACTTACTTGTCTTTTGATTGTATCCCTATTTCAAGAATTTCTTCTATCAACAAATCATTTGTCGTAAGTTGTACAAGTGGAATCTTGAACATGCCTTCCATGCTAGCCTTGTTGATACGTTCAATACCATCTTGTGCAACAAATCTTTAAAACTCCACTATTTCATTGAAGAGTGAGTAGTAGGGACAATCTAGAACACTTACAGAGGTTTTGCAAGAGAGATAAATAGACCTAAATATTATGGCTTAATAATGATCAATAGGTAAACAGATAAGAAACTCTCAATATCAAAATGACTTTCTCAATTGTCTTTACTAGAAATGGATAGATCTGCTAATAATGGCTTTATGACTGTATGTCAACTTTAGACTCAATCCAAGAAGAGCTAGAACTAATATGCGATATCTAGATTTATGATCTCTATAATATAACAATCCCATAATTATGTTTCCACGCATCTATACCACAACACAAACATCATGCTAGTGTTCAGCCGTAGCAATTGATATCCTAATTATAGAATGTGAAATATGCACATAACTATGAATAAAGATTAAGAAAAACAAAGAGAGATGCTTATTGCAAACATAAATGACTAATGGACAAGAATTGAATTCATTGTAGATAGTTTTGAATATCAAATTCACTTATTTGTGTGCATTTAGTAACTCATGTACTTGTGGCCAACCATTTATCTCTTTCATAAATTAAACACTTATTAATAACATTAAATGGCTGAGTAATTATGTTTTAGTTGAAATTGAAAATTAAATATTTTATTTTAGGACAACTCACACTAATCCCTATCATATTTTAGACTCTCGGTTTTGTTAGTAGTGGTTTGATGTCTTTGGAGCTGATCATTGCATTTCTTTAGTTACGTTTTCTAGCGTGCTCCCAGCCTGTGCCAAAATGGGAGCTTTGGAACAGGGTATGGACATCTATCAAAGCATAAAAGATAGAGGAATTTTGTCAGATGTAGTTGCAACTGCTCTGTTAGCATGTATGCAAAATGTGGAAGCATAGACAAGGCATGGGAACTCTTTGATGGATTGCCTCAAAGAAATGTGGTTTCCTGGATTGCAATGATTGTTGGATATGCACAAAATGGATTTGTTGAGAAGGCTTTAGAAACTTTCAAGCAAATGCAATCGGCAGGTGTAAAGCCAAATTCCACAACCATTGCTACTATCCTCCCTGCCTATGCCAAAATGGGAGATTTGGAACAGGGTATGGACATTCATCAAAGCATAAAGGATAGAGGAATTTTGTCAGAGGTTCTAGTTGCAACTGCCCTAGTAGACATGTATGCAAAATGTGGAAGCATAGACAAGGCAGGTGAACTATTTGATAGAATGCCTGAAAGAAATGTTGTCTCGTGGACTGCAACAATTGTTGGATATGCACAAAATGGATTTGTCGAAAAGGCTTTAGACACTTTCAAGCAAATGAAATTGGAAGGCATAAAGCCAAATTCCACAACCTTTGCCAGCATCCTCCCTGCCTGTGCAAAAATGGGAGCTTTGGAACAAGGTATGGACATCCATCAAAGCATAACGGATAGAGGAATTTTGTTAGGTGTTGTACTTGCAAATGCCTTGCTTGACATGAATGCAAAATGTGGAAACATGGACAAGGCTCGTGAATTGTTTGATATGATGCCACAAAGAGATGTGATCTCATGTGAACAATCAATAGTGACGTATACGAGAGGAAGGGATTGCTGCTACAAAATTGAACGCTCACTCCTCAATCACAGTTCTATGGTTTTACGAGATTAAACTAGGGCAATTAACCACCACATGTATATTTTTTGCAACATGAAATTAAAAACTAGGGCAATTTGAATCTACCTCCTGTGCAAGATTGCAAGCAATGCCACAAATGCCTTTGACACGAGTTTGATGTTCTTGGGCATTGAAGTCGCCACGGATGCCTACGCAGGATTGTAATGCACAAATGAATTCCCCTCTTCTTCTTTTTTAAGTAATGGTCGTTGTCATCGAAATTACGACAAACTCAAGCACTTTTTTGAAAAAAAAAAAATTCTCATTGCTAATGTCTTCTTCGTCGAAACCAAATGGGAAATTGTCATCGAAATTACGATGAATGTGGGCATTTTTTTAGAAAAAAATCAAATTTGGCCACAATATACCTTCTCCGTCGGAAAACTCAATCGGAAATCTAGTCCAAATGTATTAGTGGAAGTTTGACAATGATCTAGTTTTTATTTCTATAATTTTGAGTACATTGATCATATTGTTTGATACTTCATGATAATGTGATTATGCATTTGGAGGTTGGCATGTGTTGATCAGTTACAGGTGCTCATGGATACATGGAAACAGTAGATGATGCTATATTTCTCTTGAAGCTAGAGATGTATGTGTTGGAATGTTTAATAGGTCCAACTGAGATGCATTCATCTGTTATAACAGAGTTGACATTTAAGAGGTGGTTATAGAAGGGCATGATACAAGGTGTTGTGAAGACTTGTTTGCAGTAGTATTGGGAAAGCTCTTGGTACAAATATTTATTCACTTCTATGTGATGTTGTAAATGGTTATTTTTCAACTTTGACATTATCTGTGCAGTGGAATCTTCTTGGTGTATATTGCATGTGAAGCTTGAGTAACAGGTTGTACATGTTAATGTTCTAAAATTTAGTTTGGTATATCTCAAGGGTATGTGTAGTTGGATGTGCTAGCACTTGATGTGGGTGTTATTCTAGCTATGTTTGTGACAGATGTTGGTACATTCGGTTAGTTTTTGGATCATGATTTTTGTGTGCTCAGGAGACAGAGTTGAAATTTTCTTAGTGGATAGCTTCTATGTATGTCTTGTTGCAGTGGCATGGTAGAAGGTGGAAGTGTTCATGAATGAGATGAGACTACTCTGTAATGGAGCACATGTTAAATTTTGTTTTATGATCAAGTGGTATATCAACATTGATGGAATTTAGAGTCCATGGTTCTCAGTGTAATCGGTATGTGTTCGGCATGGTAGACAAGTCCACTGAATTCCTTGGCAAGTGAGAGAGTGTTGAAAATATACCTCAATTTCTCTTGACCAGTGTTTAGGTTGATCGGTGTAACTTACCCCAATGGAACCCTCTTCTTGTGATCGGATATTGGGTGAGCAAGTTGAGTAGATCTGATAGTCGGGTGAAAAGATCCAATAGCTGTTGCTATACCACGATGGGAAGATGACCAAAATGTTATCCCTCGCAACATGGCGACTAAGTGATGGGTCCCGACAAGAGATCACTCAAGCGAAGTTAGTTGGTGAGCAAGTCCAGGATGATCGGACGGTGATCAAGGTTGATCCAACAGTGATTGCTAAGTCACGATGGGAAACTACTCGTTGGAATATCCCTCGTGACATGGAAACCAAGTGGTGGGACCTGACAAGTGAACACCTCAGGCGAGTTAAAGGCTGAGCAGATCAAAATTATTAGACGATGATCGCAAAAGATCTGACGGTGGTCGCTAGCTTGTCATGGAAAATTGCTCGTGAGACTTTCCATCGCGACCCAATGACAAAGAAGAATTTTGGGCGGATAGTAAGGTTGTGCTAAGATGTCAGAGAAGGGACCCTGAACTAATCAAGGGGTGCCACATGGCAGAGTATAGAGAGAAAGATCAAACATTTGGGATAGCTAATTGTTTGTCTTCCCGATACCCGATGGAATAGCCTTCAGCGATCGGGTTGATGTCGCCTAGACTGAAGACTAATAGGCAGACACTTGGAATGTTTCTGTCAGTTGTATTTGAATATGAGCCGACCCGTCTTCCAGATGAATGTAAGATAATATTTTTTCTACCAATTCATGAATGGACAAGCTGTTACTAGACAATTATGCTCCAAGGTCGATTAGTTTGGCAGATGGCGATTGCCAGAGATGTAACCGATGAGCAAATTGGTGTGCATAAATACTGTGGTGATAGTCGAAGAGAAAAGATGGAAGTTGTAGAAGCTAAGCTGAGATGTCTACATGTTGTGTGAAAAGAGTTCTGAGAATAGAGTCCATAAAAGAGGATCTGAGTACTTTATTGTAACCATGTTGTTTACTGAATAAAGGGATCTCTTTTTTTGTGGTGGGTTTTTTTACCCGTAAGGGTTTTCCCACGTATATCTAATGTCTTTCTCTAGTGCTATTATGTCTAGTTAATCTTAATCTTCTGTCTATGTTTTATCTGTTACTGCATCATTTATTCCTCATGACAAGAGTGAGTCATCCTATAAAACTTCCATTCAGAGTCCTTATCTTTCTGGTGACACCTCGGTTCAAGTCCTTAATACGTCTGTAAATCCTCTTTCAGTCACAAATGTCGAGTTTTAGTAATTAGTTGAAATCCGTGAACAAGTTGAACCATCTTGAATCGAGTTCAACAAGTTCATTTAGGTTCCATAGGTTCCTAGGTGTTTAGGGAAGTCTTTCATACTAATATTTTCTTTAAGTATCTTGCAGCGGCTCTCTAAAAGTTTCTTGTTCGGCAATATGTTACTTTATTTCTCTCCGGGTTTTGAACTCATTGAACCAAGTTCAAGAGGTTCAAACGTGGTCAACATGTTCAATATAGCACAAATGGTCAACAGCTTGGTATAATTAGTTTTCTCGACAAGATTTTCCTTGAGCATGACGTACATCTTGAACTACTTCAACGCCCATGAAGTCTGTTCAGGATGTTCATATGTGTACAAAGTTAATGAGCCAAGTTCAATGGGCCAAGAGTATTGCAAAATCCATGGAGAAATGGATTGAGGGAATAATCAAGGATGGGGAGAAGTACATCACCGACTCCCAGAGGTTATGCGATGAGATACATAGTCTTATCGCCGAAGTTCAAAATCAGCTTGTGTCGTGGGAGAAGGAGGAACACAAATGGCAGAATATCTTGCCTTGTTTGCCAAAATAGAAGAATATGGAGTTACCAAGTTTTTTATGGAACACTCAATCAAACTGGTAGCGGATGAATGTCATCTCTTTGTGCTGAAGAAAACCATAATGTGGCGAGTGCTTACCTTCAAGTCTGTGATCTCTAACACTAAGACCTCTGTTTATGAGCTCCAAGATCTCCAGTGCTGTATAGTTAAAGATAACAAGGTGGTTAACCCTAACCATGATTGGCAGTTGGGAATTTGCGGGTTGAACACACAGGATGCAATCAGGGCTTTCCGGATAAACATGGAGAAAATCAAGGCCAAGGGTAATTTCACCCTAGAAGATATAACACGAGTGGCTAGGATTGAGTCCATGACTTTTATTGGAAATGATCAGTTGCCGAAACACGCCAAAAAGATGGTGAAGCACCGGTGGAATAAGGAGGTGGTGAAGGCAAAGCTCAACACAATGAAAGTACCGAACCAATCTATTATTCAAGAACTCACAACCACCCATGACACCCGTGAAAGCGGAGAGGATGATGATGATGGAAAAGCGACATAATGCAATGGTTTAGGCTTGGTTTCCTTTATTTTTGTAATTTCTCATGTTTATGCAAAGACTTTGGGACATCTGTCCCAGAATACATCTTGTTGGTTTCATAATTGTTTTGGGGGAGGTCAAGTTTTCAGGGAGACCTCCCCTGTTCTAAAAACTATAAATTAAGGAAAGACAGATAGAATAGGGGTTAGATTTGGTGACCAATTTTGGTTAGTTTTTGTTTTTCCCTTTGTTTTGTGAATTTTCTATTTTGTAGAAGGAAGAATCAGACTGCTAAATCTGGAATGGAAAAATATTTATACATGCATTATTGTGCCTTTGTCGCATAAGAATATATATATACAAAGATCATACTACTCTTGGGAGAAGGAAAATTTGTGGGTTTTGAATCTATGTAGACACATATCTTTGCATATGTTTATCTAATCAAATAATAGTAACGATCTTTCCATTGCAGAAAATTACTATTCTTCTGGTATTCCTTCCTTTGAGTGTTTGTTTTCTTTTAGAAAAGATTCATGTTCAAGAACAGATTTGGTTTCTTTAATCTGTTCATTCTTTATTAAACCTGTGGAAATGGTGTACTGAACTTTGATTTAGTTACTCTCATCTCTTGTGTTGAAAAGATAGGAAAGATTGTATTCTTCTTTTTAGAAAGATGTGTGAAATATTGGCCTCTCATCCAAGAATGAGGTAGGCAGCCTTACATGCTTTTGGGTTAAAAGCTACTACTCAAATTAAACTAATTAAAATAATTCCTTGAATAACTGAAATAGGGAGCTGTACCTACGGAAAATTCAGAGGGAAGTGGTTTATACAACACTTACCCAACTGTTTAGTGAAACACTTGTCTTTAAAAGAAGGCGACAGAGTTTAAAACTGATCATGTTAAGAAAAGACAAATCCGTTCACTAACATTATCTTAATGTATTGCAAACTGAAATTGAAATACTTCCTTGCTTGTAAATGCCCTTAGAATTGATGTTAGGATGGCATTTTCCATGCACTCCTTTCCTTACAAGTGGTATCAGAGCCATTTAATTGTGTTCTGATTAATTGAGAAAAATAGGTTTTAAGGACCCGAAATCTTTAACAAGAGAGAGTAAAATAAAACATTAAGAATCCAGAGCAAAAGAACCACTAGCAAAAAGGCAAAAAGGCCAGCAAACCAAAAAGACAGCTAAGAAAGTGTTTTAAGAACCATGCAAGTTCCCAAATACATTTAGATCACAAAAATAGTTTGATTTTGTAAATGGAGGAGGATTGCATTATTTTGATGAATTGATTAGTTCTTAGCATCTCAATTTCAACTAATTCAAAAGTACCAAAAATCAACTCAAATATTTGTGAATTGTTCTTAGATAAGGTAGAGACTTTGTTTTGACAAAAGGACTACTTTAAAAAAACCCTCTATCTCTTTAAGTGGTTCCTAAAAATTATAATTTTTGAAACCAATTAAAATTACCAAAAGTTGTTGATGAAAGAGTATTATCATGGAACACTTAACTGGTTGAAGTAACAACCTCACAATTAAGTTAAAAAAATCCAAGAAAAGAATAAAGGTCATTGATCAAAATATAATAAAAAGTATAAATATCATTGATTTAAATTTAATAATTTTTGTGGGCTTCACTCAAAGGTTATTTGAATTCAAAAAGGTATAAGAAAAAGTCAAAGAACTCATATACATATCAATAACAACCTTTGACTTTCATTGCTTAAAGAGCTTTATAACTCTAGTGTTCCATGCTAGTGAAGGATTGTGTCCTACGCTAGCTCAAAGTTACTTGACCTACATCATAAAATGAACCTCACACTTTTTCATCCCCACTTCCCAATTTATCCCTCAAACATTCATAAATGTTTGTTCATTGGATATAATTTGTGTATATCTTAGGGATTGCTCATTCTTCTTAGCTAATTGTATTCCTCCAGTTAGATATTCCTAGGGTATCTCCAACCCTAACTTCAAATTTGTTATTCTATACCATTTTTGTTGACCCATCTTGCAATCGAAATCCACCTAATTGATAGAATATTTATAAATACATTCCTAATCAATTAGGGTTGAAATTTCTCCCAAGCATATCCTTTAGAAATACCAACCCTAATCAACAAAGTAGAAAAAATGAGGTATAAATACAAAATTAGGGTTTTCACCATTATAGGGAGAAAACCACTGTTTTTGGGGGGGGAACCATTACATTCAAAAGAGGGGGAATCCAATAGATTTAGTCAAAAACTAGTAAGGATTAAGACTGAATACTGATTGGATTGATTAATTTCAGAGTCCCTCTTTTGTAAGTTGAATTGTTGAATTAAGATAAAGTGTTGGAAATGAAGGTAAAACATGAAAACAACGAGCTACATATGTGAGATTGAGTTGTGCACTTGAATCTGAGAAATGTTCACAAATTCAAATGATCCCTGAAAGAGCATGTAAAATGTTGGGACCGTGGTGCCTGTCGCCATGGTCCTCCGAACTTTTCGCACACCGAAGGGGGATTGATTCGTCATTGTAAATAAAACTTATCTCGAAGATTGCAGCTCCATACCTGTTTCCTACACATAGAAAAAAAGGTAAATAGGTTGGGAATAGGGGCTTGCCTAAGTCAAACCCCAGTTTTGGAATTAACCATGAAATTGAGATAAAGATAATTGAAATTGTTGTAATGGAAGATTCTTCTTTTGAGGAAGATGTTGAATAATGCCTGAAAATCAAATGATATACCACCTTGTGAAGTTTTGTTTGTCTCCACATAAGATTAGGGTTTCATGAAATCTACATCAAAATAAGATGAAAAATGTCTACTTCAATGCTTGAATCTTGACTTTATTGCTTCTCCAAGGCTTGAAGGAAGATTGATTGTTGCTCAATTGATCTTGAATGCTTGATTGCTTGATGTCAAATTGAATTTCATATGTGTGGATGTCAAAATGAGAGGGGAAAGCCTCCTTTTATACTTGCCCATTGGGAAAACTAATTAATTTTCCGACATGAGCCAACACGAAGGTAGGAATCCTGCTCATTTTTTAAATGCTAAATTGGGTTTTGAGGGGGCCAAAATGAGGAGGACCATGTCGTGGCTCCATGGTCTTAGTGAGGACCAAGGTG
The DNA here is from genome assembly GCF_030272615.1 of Cryptomeria japonica. NCBI lineage: Eukaryota > Viridiplantae > Streptophyta > Pinopsida > Cupressales > Cupressaceae > Cryptomeria > Cryptomeria japonica. The sequence continues at coordinate 716,772,728 of NC_081405.1, read as the reverse complement.
CCACACCCTAGTCCTACCCTATTTTGGGGATAGGACAAGGTGCCAAATTGATGTAAAGTTAAAAAATGCAGTAATACTTGAGTAGTTTGAGCATAATCAATTCTAGATCAGGCCTAGGAGTGCAAACACTAAGGTGGGGACCCAAATGCGGTCGAAATTGAAAAGGTGTGCAATTTTAGGACACTACATTTAGCCCCCACTTTAGAAGGAGTATGAAGTCAATCAAACTCTTGATAAAGTACAAAGGGTTCACATTGAAAAACTTTCACCAAGTCATTAAGGAGGCAAGATACACCAATCCCCCAATGGAACTTTAGCATCTCACAATTTTGATAACAAGATAAAAGGGACATCATCCAAAAAAGAGAAAGAGAAAGAACCATGACTGCAAGCCTAGTAAGGTTCTTTTACTATGAGTCATGAAAAGAAAAATACTAAAATTACAAAGCAAAGATTGAGTTCATTCATGAGCCATAGCACGATTTCTCTGTCACTGTTCTCTCGCACAACAGTTTCATTTATTTTTAGTTTGAGGTTTAGGAGTAACATGCATATGCATATTTTCTTCTTTTAAGGAAGGATGCATAGGAGAAGGTTTTTTAGGTTGAAAAATAAGAGGTGTCAAATACTTCCCTTTGTAAGATGTAGGAGGCGGAACCACACCATATAAAGGAGGAATATGACGTGTCGGAAGGAGACCATGTCCATAATGAGGAGGAGGAATAGGTATATCCTTAGGCGGAATAATATTTTCATCCTTAGAAGGAGGAATAGATTGACCCTTAGGAGGAAGAGATTTTCTATCCTTGGGAGGAAGAATAAACTCATCCTTAAAAGAAGGAATAGATTCTTCCTTAGGAAAAAGAATATCTCTATCCTTAGGAGGAAGAATAGACTTATCCTTAAGAAGATGCATATGATCATTAGTTGGAGGAAGACTAATTGTTGTATTTCTAGGTTTACTTAAGGATAAAATCATCTCATGTTTCCATTTTTATAAGATTTAAAAAAAAGTATCACTTCTAGGTTGAAGAGGCTGGAATTGTTCAGACCAAAATTAATCAAGACAGACATCTCCATGTCTCATTGTAGGTTGATAAATGCTATGATTAACACTTATGATTTTACCATCATGAGGAAATTTTAAACACTCATGAATAGTAGAAGTGATCACTTTCATGGAAATTTTAAACACTCATGAATAGTAGAAGTGATCACTAAAATAGCAGCTCTAATAGGAATAGAACTTGAACCATCATTTTTTTTAATCATTTTACGTCTTGGAGAATTAGGTTGAACCTCTTAATTAGGAGAAGGTTGAACAAATGGTATTATGTCAACAATTGGTGTCTTCAGGGAAGAAGTATTTTGAGAAGCAAGTTCATGAACCAGAGCATGACATCTCCATCGGTGTTCTCTCGCACAAAGGTTTCATTTTTTTTTTTTTGAAGGTTGTGAAGGTTTAAGAGTAATAGGAATAGGCATCTTTTCTTCTTTTAAGGAAGGAACTACATAGGAGAACATTTTTTAGGTTGAAAAATAGGAGATGTCAGGTGCTTCCCTTTGTAAGATGTTGGAGGCAGAACTGCACCATACAGAGGAATAGAAGAAGTTGAAAGGAGACCATGTACATAATGAAGAGGAGTAATAGGTCTATCCTTAGGAGGAATAATATGTTTATCCTTCGAAGGAGGAATATATTGAACCTTAGGAGGAAGCGCTTTTTTATCCTTGGGAGGAAAAATAAACTCATCCTTAAAAGAAGGAATATATTCTTCCTTAGGAAAAAGAATATCTCTATCCTTAGGAGGAAGAATAGACTTATCCTTAAGAAGAGGCATATGATCATTAGTTGGAGGAAGACTAAGTGTTGGATTTCTAGGTTTACTCAAGGATAAAATTATCTCATTTTTCCATTATTGATAGGATTTAAAGAGAGCATCACTTCTAGGTTGAAGAGGCTGGAATTGATTAGACCAAAAATAATCAAGACAAACATCTCCATGTCTCATTGTAGTTTGATAAATTCTATGATTAATAGTTGTGATTTTACCATCATGAGGAAATTTCAAACACTCATGAACAGTAGAAGCAATCTCTTTCATGGAAGAGAGCCAAGGATGTCCCAACTTCACACGAAATTGATCAAATATAGGAATGATCTAGAAAAGACAACATCTAAGCATTTAGATGTAAAATCAATAGGAAGTGTAATAGAACTGTAGTCACACAAATCTGTCCATTTTAATTAAATGAATATTTGCTATTTATTTGATTAAAAATCTACTAGCCATCAGTTAATTAAATTAATATTTAATTAATTCATCCCCAAACATTCTTCTATTAATTAAATAAATTATTCAATTTATTTTAATTAATTCATAAAATCCAATTCCAATCAATTAAATAAATAAAATCAATTTATTTAATTAAAATCCCCCTATTCCTCTTTTAAATAAATTAAATAAAACATTTATTTAAATCATTTTAAAACCCCCCCCACTTGCATTTTCCTACAAATGCAACTTGCACACATTTATTAAAATAAATGAATTTTTATTTTAATAAAATCCTATTTTCCCTCACCCACCAAATCCACTTGCAAAATCTAATCCCCTTCTAGATTCTTCTAACCCCTTCCTAATTAGCCTAATCCATCCCCTAATTATTGTCACATTCCTAAGCAAAATGGAGTCACTTCTCAAAGACTCCAAAGTCTTTGAAAAGCATTTAATGCTTTGTGTGTTCAACAAATTAACCTCTAAAGTCTTCCAAGACCACTAATGGCTCTTACATGACCATTTATGGCTCTTACATAACCATTTATGGTTATTTCAATCTTGTCTCCCCAAACATTTATTGTTTTGACCATATTCATCCATTTCACATTTGCACAAGAATTTATCCATTGGATAAAAGCTTTATTCTTTGAATAAAGAGTTTATTCATTCAACCAACCTTGACTCAAAATCCCAAGGTCATATCAAGCATTTAATGCTTATTCCCTCTCCTCTCAACCTATCTCACATTGACACTTGTCATCCTGGGATTGGGTTGAAAGCCCTCACATGGATTTGAAATCATTCAATCCTGACCCTTGTTGAGATTACTCAATCTCAACCATCCATTGCTCCATTTTTCCTATAAATAGAGCCCATTCCTTCATAATCTAGATCCTGAAAACTTGTATGCATTTAGACTATAGCCATTTTAGAGAGCATTTAGCATAGCATAACTAAATCTTGTCTTTTTGGTTAAAATATATCATTTTAGCATAAAATAGCTTTTCATTTCATGTTTGGAGCTATACTACAATCTCAATCCTCCATAAGCATCCATAGTGCAAAAAGCTGCTGAGAGCTACACTATTTTGGAACTTGGAGAGGAGAGAAACAAGGGAGAAAGGAGCTAATCTCATGTTAAGAGATAGTTGGAGATATCTCATTGTCTTACTTCTTTAGTTAGATTCATTAGCATGTTTTTAGTGTCTCCTTTGGAATGCCTTCATAGATTTAGTTTTTCATTGACTAACTCTAATGCTTTGTGTGTTTTGTGTTGTTTGATCTTAAACTAACTATTTGTGCCATTTAGGAGGGCATCAAGAACCAATAGCAGGACAAGAGAAACCATCAAAGACTTTAACTATCACATTAGATTTATCATATGTTACTTGATTCAATTGTAAAGTATAAAGTTATCATATGTTACTTGATACAATTGTAAAGTATAAAGATATTATTTAGTTATAACATTAACCATACATGCAGGGTCAATAAGAACTCCTCGTGACAGCATTTTTTTAATTCTCGTAGTAATATATAATGGACCATCGGTTGCTTCAATAGTTTCTCTAGGATCAAATGTAATGCACAAGCCTTTAGGAAATTAAGTTTTATCAATAAGATTCACCACATTATTAGACTCAAGGAAGAAATCATTAGAAGAGAAAGTAATACGATCAATCTCAATCACATAAGTGGAATAGGAAGGTAAAGGATTAGTGAAGATTTGAATATTTTGATTGGGAGGAGCTACGAATTCGTTTCCTTTATCATTCACACCAGCCATAGATATAGTATTGTTGGCAATCAACTCTTGAATCTTACTTCTCAAGGAATAACACTTTTCAATGTCATGACCAGGTTGACAATGGTATTGTAAAAAAGATTTGGATTCAAAGGCACATTACAAAGGCTTAGTTGTATCAATCGGTTTAGTAGGGGGAAGCTTCAACACATTCCTTTGTAACAATTGTGACATAATACTATGCAAAGATTCATTAAGAGGAGTGAATTCTTTTCTAAAGTATTTGGATAAAGTAGGCACACCTATTATTGTAGTTGAGACTTGATTGTTGTTATTATCATTGAACTTGATGAATCCCTTATTCGGTTTTAACTTTGCAAAAGGTTGTTGAGCACTTTCACTTTTATCATTCGGAGCCATTGAAGAGGATTGTTCCAATTCACTCACAGTAAGGTGATAATTGTGAAGTACTACGCACAACTGCGTAAAGGAAGTAAACTCGGAAAATAGAAGCTTGTCTCTAATTTCTTTTTGTAAATTAGAAATGAAAATTATTTGAATATCTTGATCAAGAACATGAAAACCAATTTGCGAATACAAAGGTTTATATCTACCAATAAAATCAATCACTTTTTCTTTAACACCTTACTTATAATGCATCAAATCAGTCAAAGTAATCTTAGGACCAATGTTAGTGTGAAATTGTTGATGTTGAATGAAAGCATTAGCCAATTGTTGAAATTAAGTAATAGAATAAGGAGGCAAAGAACAATACCATTGCAATGATTTATCTTTTAGTGTTCTAGTAAAAAATTTAGCCAAAAGCCTGCGATCATGAACAAAGTCACTACACAAAGTTTGAAATATTTTCACATGAGTCAAGGGATCACTTTTTCCATTATAAAGCTCCAATTCAAGGACTTCTACATTTTTAGGAGGGATAACACGAACAATGTCATTGGATAATGGGCTCACTACATCAAATGTGGGCATGTTATATTTACAATGATTCATAGAAGCGATTTGTTGTTGCAAGGAAGACACTATTTGAGCTAGGTTATTGATGGCAACTTCAGTGGATGGATTGAAATTGGACATATTTGATTGAGAAGGAGGAGTAACATTGTTGTATGAAGGAAGGGGTTGAGAATAAGGAGGGATATTGTTATATAAAGGCGGGGTTGAGAATAATGAGGGGAAATGTTATATGAAGGTGGGGGTTGAGAATAAGGAGGGATAATGTTATATGAAGGAGGGGGTTGAGAATAAGGAGGTGGAACACTATTGTAAGTAGGTATTGGATAATATTGGGTAACAAATGGAAGGCTTGTAGGAGGAGGTGTAAAATAATTTTGATTATTAGAGTTTCCCCCTTGACTAACATATGTAGGCATGACATTTTGTGTGGAAGTAGTTGTTGGAATTTAGTATAACTGATGCAAAATGAGATAATGCAGGTGATGCAATCAAAGATGGATGATTGCACCACTAGAGGATAGAAGAGTATTTGTGATGAAGAGAATGAGATTTTGTGATTAGATGACTTGATCAGTTATTTGTGGTGTCATTGATGGAAATGATGTCAAATGATGATTACTGGTGTTCTTGATATTTTGTTTTGTCATCTAAGTGATTTGGTTTACCGAAAGACAGGTTTTACCAGCAGATAACTGATGTCTGTGAAATAGGATTTTAACTGGTAAAGCAAAGATGTTTTGGTTGAATCCGACGATCGATGATGATTGGTGATTTGAGGTTTGAAATGTGCGCTTGTATCATGGAAAGGAATATTTGACCGGAACTAGAACTTGTGATGACTACCGGAAGACGTGTTTCAAATTTCTGATGAAGTTTTGCTAAGGTTTTAGTAGGGTTTAAGACCGGTGAAGATATCATCAAATCGGTAATGATTTTTGTTATGACGGGGATTGACAACGAGTCTACATGAAGGTGGTAACACAACACAACCCGCATGAAATGATTTGATTGTTGTTTTGGCATGATTCAAGAAAGAATTTATTGAGAAACAACGAAACGCTTAGTAGAGTGTTTTGAGGCTTTGACTTTGATACAGATTGGATTTATGTGATGGGTTTCGATCAACCAAGAGTTGATATTGAATTTTAATTTGATTTATTGATCTTAGATGATCTCTTATGATTTGTATTGTAAATTCATGATGTAATTAGAGTTTAGTGGCCGACCTAGTTGAGATGGCTATTTACAATGGCACAGTTGATGTTTATCATGTCGGTGCTCTTAAGAGAATGTGTCGAGCCGTCCAAGTGAAGTGTGAGATATATGTGAGAGTTTCAAAGTGTTGAGCATAACTAGATCTAATTTAGCAAGCTGAGAAGTGCAAGTAACAAATCACTTTTTCACTGTTGTTTCCTAACAGTTGCAGCAGGTTAAATCTTTTAACCGGGTAGGTCCTAACATGCCTTAAACATTTAAGTCCCCTACCAAGGCATCTCTCAAAAGAGTGTTAAATCCTCTCACAAGGTTGATCCTAATAGATCATCAAGCTCCTAACCGGGCTACTCGGCAAATCCCTTAACCGGATGACTCTTGACAGGGTCTGCTCCTAACAGGGCATATTGTAAGCTCCTAACAAGGCTAAGCTCCTAATAGGACATACTTCAAAAGAGTACAAATATTTGTGGGTGCCAAATCCCACCATGGTTTTTCCCTATTTGGGTTCCCACATCAAAAATTATGGTGTTCATGTGTGGAATGATTTTCATGTGATGTTCTTGTTTATGTTGCATTTCATGCACTATCTCTGAGTACACTAGTTATGATGTTTTATCATAGGTTTATCAAAGGTTACTGGTAGTGATAAGAGTTGGAAGAGAAAGTGTTTGATCTGATAGATGAGGTTAATGAGTTGGTAAATGATCAAATCTATATGATTGCTTAAGTGGTGAAAGAATTGATAGATGTGGTAAATGATTTGATTTAGGCTTAGTTGTGTCAATTGGTTTAGTAGGGGGAAGCTTCAACACATTCCTTTGTAATAATTGCGACATAATACTATGTGAAAATTCATTAAGAGGAGTGAATTCTTTTCTAAAGTATTTGGATAAAGTAGGCACACCTATTGTTGTAGGTGTGACTTGATTGTTGTTATTGTCATTGAACTTGATGAATCCCTTATTCGGTTTGAACTTTACAGAAGGTTGTTGAGCACTTTCAATTTTATCATTCAGAACCATTGAAGAGGATTGTTCCAATTGAATCACAGTAAGGTGATAATTGCGAAGTACAACACACAACTGCATAAAGGAAGTAAATTCAGAAAATAGAAGTTTGTCTCTAATTTCTTTTTGCAAATTAGAAATGAAAATTATTTAAATATCTTGATCAAGCACAAGAAAAGCAATTTGTAAATACAAAGGTTTATATCTACCAATAAAATCAGTCACTTTTTCTTTAACACCTTACTTACAATGCGTCAAATCAATCAAAGTAATCTTAGGACCAATGTTAGTGTGAAATTGTTGATGTTGAATGAAAGCATTAGCCAATTGTTGAAATGAAGTAATAGAATAAGGAGGCAAAGAACAATACCATTGCAATGCTTTATCTCTAAGTGTTCTAGTAAAAAATTTAGCCAAAAGTCTTTGATCATGAGCAAAGTCACTACACAAAGTTTGAAATATTTTCACATGAGTCAAGGGATCACTTTTTCCATTATAAAGCTCCAATTCAAGGACTTATACATTTTTAGGAGGGACAACATGAACAATGTCATTGGATAATGGGATCTCTACATCAAATGTGGTCATGTTATATTTAGAATTATTCATAGAAGCAATCTTTTGTTGCAAGGAAGACACTAGTTGAGCTAGGTTATTGATGGTAGCTTCAGTGGATGGATTGAAATTGGACATGTTGGATTGAGAAGGAGGAGTAACAATGTTGTATGAAGGAAAGGGTTGAGAATAAGGAGGGATATTGTTATATGAAGGTGGGGGTTGAAAATAAGGAGGGGAAATGTTAGATGAAGGAGGGAGTTGAGAATAAGGAGGTGGAACACTATTGTAAGTAAGTATTGGATAATACTGGGTAACAAGAAGGCCTGTAGGAGGAAGTGTAAAATAATTTTGATTATTAGAGTTTCCCCCTTAACTAACATGTGTAGGCATGACATTTTGTGTGGAAGTAGTTGTTGGCATTTGGCATAACTGATGTAGAATGAGATGATGCAAGTGATGCATTTGAAGATAGATGACTACACCGGTAGACGATAGAAGACTATTTGTGATGAACAGATTGAGATTTTGTGAGTGGATGACTTGATCAGTTATTTGTGGTGTCATTGATGGCAACTGATGTCAAATGATGGTTACTGATGTTCCTGGTGTTTTGAATTGTCATCTAAGTGATTTGGTTTACCAAACAATAGGGTTTACCGGCAAAGAACAGAAGTCTGTGAAATAGGACTTTAATCGGTAAAGCAAAGATGTTTTGGTTGAATCTGACGATCGGTGATGATTGGTGATTTGTGGTTTGAAATGTGATCTTATATCATGGAAAGGATTATATGTCTAGAACTAGAACTTGTGATGATTACTGAAAGACGTGTTTCAAATTTCTGATGAATTTTTTATAAGGTTTTAGTAGGATTTAAGAATGGTGAAGATATCATCAAATCGATAATGATTTTTGTTATGACAATGATCGACAGCCAATCTGCATGAAGGTGGTAACATGACACAACCTACATGAAATGATTTGATTGTTGTTTTGGCGTTATTCAAGGAAGAGTTTATTGGGAAACAATGAAACGCTTAGTAGAGTGTTTTGAGGCTTTGACTTTGGTATAGATCGGATTTTTCATGATGGGTTTCAATCAACCAACTATTAATATTGCATTTTAATTTGATGTAATGATCCATTTATTGATCTAAGATGATCTCTTATGATTTATATTGTAAATTCATGATGTAATTAGGGTTTAGGGGCTGACCTAGTTGAGATGGCTATTCAGGATGGCATAGTTGATGTTTATCGTGTCGGTGGTCTTAAGAGAATGTGTTGAGCCATCCAAGTGAAGTGTGAGATCTTCCTGAGAGTCGTCGAGTGTTGAGAATAACTGGATCTGATTTATCAAGCTGAGAAGTGCAAGTAACAGATCACTTTTTTAGTGTTATTCCCTAATAGTTGCAGCAGGTTAAATCCCTTAATAGGGTAGGTCCTAACAGGCCTTAAACATTTTAGCCTCCTAACAGGGCAGCTCTCAAAAGAGTTTTAAATCCTCTCATGAGGTTGATCCTAACAGATCATCAAGCTCCTAACCGAGTTGCTAGGCAAATCCCTTAATTGGGTGACTCCTGACAAGGTCTGCTCCTAACAGGGCGTATTGTAAGCTCCTAATAGGGCTAAGCTCCTAACAAGGCATACTTCAAAAGAGTAAAAATATTTGTGGTGCCAACTCCCATCGTGGTTTTTCCCTATTTGGGTTTCCACATCAAAAATTATGGTGTTCATGTGTGGAATGCTTTTGATGTGATGTTCTTATTTATGTTGCATTTCATGCACTATTTCTGAGTACACCGCTTATGATGTTTTATTATAGGTTTATCAAAGGTTACCGATACTGATAAGAGTTGGTAGAGAAAGTGTTTGATGTGATAGATGAGGTTAATGAGTTGGTAAATGATCAAATCTATATGATTGCTTAATTGGTGAAAGAATTGATAGATGTGGTAAATGATTTGATTAATGTGTTAGCAAATCTGATAAAGAGGTTGTTAGATCTAATAAAAGAAGTTGAGATATTTGATAAATGATTTCAGATCTGATATAAGTTTGTTTTTGGTTTAAAGTTTCAATTGGTATTAATATTGATTCACCCCCCCCCCCTCTCAGTATTAACTGGATCCTCATAGGATTAACAATTGGTATCAGAGCTTTGGTCCTTTGTGTGTAGAAAGCCTAATCGTTTGAGGGAAAGATTCTGAGGAAGTCAAGATGATGAAGAAAGATAGTCTAAAGTTCAACAAGGATAACTACAAGATATGGAAAGATAGGATGAAGATCTATATCAAAGGTCTTGGTGTACAATATTGGAAGCAAGTTGAAACAAAATATGATGCCCCTACCACTACTCCCTTGACACTGGATGAATTCGGAGATCAAAAGCAAGATAACATGCAAGCCTTTGAAGCTATTGTAAGTACTTTATCTGATTTAGAATATATTGATGTTCAAGGATTGGAAACTGCAGGTGAGGTTTGGGAAAATTTAGATTTAATCTATGGAGGAGATGAGCATGTTCAGAGAGCCAAAGAGGAAAGCTTGAGAGGAAAGTTTGATGACATGAGAATGCTTGAAAGAGAAAATAATGCACAATATGGTCAGAGAATCAAAGAAGTTGTTGGCGGCATAAAGAGTGTTGGAGGTAAAATGGATGATGATGCAATAGTAAGTAAAATACTTAGAACTCTTCAACCTTAGTATGCTATAAGAGTATCTACAATCAAAGAACTTAGATCTATTTCAAAGGATAAGGTAACTGTTGATTCATTGATTGGTAAGCTTACAACTTTTGAGTTAAATAGTTTTGACAATAGTATGATAAAATCTATTGAATCTGCCTTTAAAGATTATGTTACCGGTTCATCTGCTACAAAAGGAAAAGATATATGTCAAAATCATGAGTGCAGGTCAAGTCATGGAAGTAATCGAGGAAATGAAGACACCGAAGATCAAGTGATGGAACTTGAGGCACTGTTAGCAAAAATATTTCCAAGAGGCACTGGTAAGTATAAAGGAAAGCTACCTTTGAAGTGTTTCTCTTGTAGTAAAATTGGCCATATTGCTGCTAACTTCCCTAACACTGATAAGTGAGAGAAGTTTAGGAGATTCAAAGGAAAGGGCAAAAAACATTGTTATGTTGCAATAGATGAAGGTGTGGCCGATGAAGAGTCTGAAGATGAAGATGATAATAAGGAAATTGTGTGTGGAGTCATGAAGGAGGAACTGACAGATGAAAAGGCACTGATGTCTCATATGGAGAATAGTGATGAATGGATTATAGATAGTGGGTGATCACACCACATGACCGAACACAAAAGTAAGTTCATAACCCTTAATGAATTTGATGGAGGTGTTGTTAGATTTGGTAATAATTCTCCCTGCATGGTGAAAGGTAAAGGTTCAATTTCTCTAAATGGGAAGAGTAATGTTTATGATGTGTTTTGGGTTGATGGTCTAAAGAATAATCTTTTAAGTGTTTGTCAGCTCAATGATAAAGGTTATTTGCTTGAGTTTAAAAGTGGAGTCTGCAAAATTCTTGGAGGTAATGGTGAACTGATTGCTACCGGGAAGCAAACTAGAGGTAACTTATTCCATTTGAATAGTAATATTAATAATTATCTAGTTGCAAGAATGGAAGACAGTTGGTTATGGCATAAAAGATGTTATCATGTTAATTTTGATAATCTGGTTAAGATAAGCAAGTCAAGTGTTGTAAGAAGATTACCCCAAATTTTCAAACTGGATAATGTGATATGCAAAGATTGTCAAATCAGTAAGATGACCTTTATTTCTTTCAAGAGAAAGAATTGTACTTCTGAGAATATTTTAGATTTGGTACATACTGATCTTTGTGGCCCTATGAGAACAAAGAGTTATTACGATAATAGGTATTTCATGATTTTCACCGATGACTATTCTAAAATGATGTGGGTGACATTTTTTAAGGAGAAATCAGAAGCATTTAGTAAATTTAAATCATTTAAAGCTCTGGTTGAGAATGAAACCGGTAAGAACCTGAAGTGTTTAAGATCAGACCGGGGGGGTGAATTCACATCTGATGAATTTGTTAAGTATTGTGATGAACAGGGTATAAAGAGACAAATGTTTGCTCTGAGGACACCACAACAGAATGGCATAACAGAAAGGATGAACAGAACAATAGTTGAAGCTACAAGAACCATGTTATTATAGGGTGATGTATCTAAAATGGTTTGGAGAGAAGCAGACAATACTGTTGTATACACTTTAAACTGAGTACTAGTGAAGAGAGGTAACAATAAGACCCCCTATGAGCTACGATATGGAAAAACTCCTTGTGTAAGTTATTCTTAAATTTTTGGAAGTCAGTGTTTTATTAAGAGAGATAACTACACTGAGAAATTTGATGCAAAATTTGATGAAGTAATTTTCTTGGTTACTCTTCTATATGATAAGTCTGAAGGTACAATCAAATCAGAACCTGAAAAGGATAATAATGAGGAAAAAATTGTGATCATTAAACTGGAAGCAAAGAATAATGAGGAACTGACAAATGTAGAATTAGATGCTCAACCGGTAAGCGATGATAGTGAGGAACAAAATGAAGAACTTGATGTAGAAGATGCAGAACCGGCACAAGAAATACCTAGATATGTCAGATTGAACCATTCACAAGAGTAGATAATTGGTGATAAGAATGCAGGTGTGCAAACCAGGAGAAAGATTTGAGAGAACTCGTGTTTGATTTCTATAATAGAACCCAAGACAATTAAGGAAGCACTGAAGGATGACAATTGAGTGAATGCAATGAGTAAAGAATTAGATCAATTTGAGAAGAATCAGGCATGGTCACTTGTTCCTAGACTGGAGGATAAGAATGTAATTGGAACAAAATGGGTTTTTAGGAATAAATTGGATGAAGAAGGAAAAATTGTAAGAAAGAAGGCGAGGTTAGTGGTGCAGGGAACCTAACACTCCAAGTATGAAATTTTGTTTTATTTCAAGTTTGTGAGTTATCTTTGTGATGTAATAATGGACCAACCATTTAGGACTTAGTAGAGCCATGGTTGAGGTGTCCAAGTTTTGGTTTGAGCCAATTGTGTTCAGGATGCTGACAGCCTGAGAAGTGAGATGCTTAGGTAGTTCACAGGTAAAGTAATCTAGATAAATGTATTCATGTATAGGGGTCAATTGTGTTGTTTTTAGGTCTTCTATGGTGTTTGAGGACCTTCAAGAGTCTTAAAATGCATTAGAATGCAAAATTGCATCTTGGCGGCAAAAGATGTAAAAAGTTGTTGAGCAACATTTTGCAATTTCTTGCAAAAGTTGCATTTTTGGTGATAGGCATTAAAAGTTAGTTGAACCGACTAAAACAGGAGCATAAAAGCCAAAATTCACTTCATTGTACAGATTAGAGGATTGGAAATGCAAGAGCAATTTTTTGGATTGTGAAGCAAGAAGGTCATCAAGGCCATGCTATAGTGCTGAAGCCTAGAGATGAAGCTAAGGCAGATCCAATTAGTGAAGTGCTTCAAGAGGTGCAAGGTCTACTCAAACAATATGTAGAAGTGATAGGGGATGACATGCCTATTTATTTGCCTCCAATGAGATGTGAATCATCAAATAGACTTGATACCATGGGCCAATATGCCAAACAGAGCTACCTATAAAATGACACCTAGTCAAAATGAAGAGATCGCCAAACAAGTGCAAGAACTCTTAGACAAAGGGTTTATCAAGAAGAGTTTGAGTCCATGTGTTGTTCCTACTGTGTTAGTGCCTAAAAAGGGAGGCAAATGGAGAATGTGCACGACTCCAGACTAATCAACAAGATTACTATAAGGTATCAGTTTCCCATGCCAAGGATTGAGGACCTATTGGACAATCTAGGTGGTGCAAGCTACTTTACAAAGGTGGACTTGAAGTCTGGTTATCATCATATCAGAATCAGGCCTAGAGATGAATGGAAGACAACCTTTTGAACCAATGCAAGCGTATATGAGTGGTTGGTGATGCCATTTGGCCTCACCAATGCACCTAGTACCTTCCAAAGGCTCATGAATGAAGTCTTAGTTGAGTTTATTGGTAGATTTGTTATTGTGTATCTTGATGACATTTTGATCTTCAGCAGGTCCAAGGAGGAACACCTCAAACATATGGAGATGGTCTTGAAGAAGTTGAAGGAGGCTCAGCTCAAGATTAACCTTGAAAAATGTGAGCTTTTGAAAACAGAGCTTGTATACCTTGGTTTTGTTATTTCTCATGGATGCTTAAAGATGGATCCAACTAAGGTAGAAGCAATACTTAATTGCCCTGTCCCTAGGGGCATAAGTCAAGATATCCACACATTACAGCAACAAGGTCAATCAAGGTCAATCAAGAGGTGTACCACTCTGCAGTAAACCAGCATTATTTAGAAGGTATGATATTAACAAAATCATAATTTTGTTAGTATAGTAGTTGATGATATCAGTTTTCTACAATCTATTATGTTTGTTGTTATTTCTAGATTTGGTTGTATTTGTATTTTTGACATCAAGATTTCATCATCAGAATGATAGAGAGCTCGTTCAAAGAAAGTAGTTATTTAAATATGAATTTACATTGTAGCTATTAAAGTTTGTGTTGAAGTAGAAAAATAATTCTATGGTGGTCATCATCTTTACAAGTAAAAGTCTTTCCACAAATAGAGATGCATATGAAGGCATGTTATTTCCCTTAAATAAGGAATGGTACATAATTCTATGTTGGGAGTTGAGGACACGTCCCAGATGTCCCAAAGTTCTGGAAAGTCATCCTTCAAGAAGGATAGGAAGTACAGATACAGAGGAGTTCGCATACGTCCATCTGGTCGTTTTAGTGCACAGATCAAAGGCCCTATGAACAAACGCAGACTTTGGCTCGGAACATATGACACTCCTGAACTAGCTGCTTCTGCCTATAATTTCGCTGCAAGAACTATGAGAGGAACAAAAGCCAGAACCAATTTCTTCAACCTCATTTTCGATTCATGCAATCTTACACCATCTGCTGCACCAACATTGAGTGGCACTACAGATTTCAATCCCCCAGTTTTGCCCAGGCCTTCAAATCTCAATTACCCATCGTCCAGTTCCTTATTCAACAAACCCTTCCAGAAGCAGGACCATCAGTTTTTTCATTTTGGAGGTTCTTCGAGCAAGCTTTCTAGCCCTTGGGACAAATTTGGGCCAACAAATAAGGACATATCTGCATCTGGGCATGCAGTATCTACTAATGATTTCACCCTTTCATGTCCAATTCCATACACCCAATCCTTCCGACTCCCTTCATCACCCTCCACTCTTACCCTGAAAAAGCCCCTGCAGCCTTTCTTGAACAAAACCACCAGTGCAGCCCCACATACCATCTCCACTAATGATTTCACCCTTCCATGTCCAATTCCATACACCCAATCCTTCCAAGTCCCTTCATCACACATCCCTTTTACCCTGAACAAGCCCCTACAGCCTTTCTTAAACAAAACCACCAGTGCAGTCCCACAGACCATCTCCACCAGACCATCCTTGCCAAATCCAGTGTTTCCATTACACCACAGTTTTCGTGCTTCTACACCTCAATCTCAGCAATGCAGCACGGTCATGCCATCAAACCCATTCAGTTCTAATGCTGCTGACTGTTCCTATTCTGCTTCAGGCATGTTGGAGAATATAAGTACCCAGTTTACCCTTCCTCCAATCCCAACTTCTGAATCCTCATCGAATACTTGCAGCTCTGCCTGTAATATTTACAACACCTTGGATTATGGCTTTGGCATTCCAAAAGAACCCAATTCACCTATTATTCACAGTACAACTGGTTTATTCAATCTGGATCTGCAAAAGGGCTTCTCTGTGAATCAAAACGAGCAACAATGTACCGAGGAATATGACATAGAAAAGGAGCTGAGCAGCACCCAATTGGCAGGATTATGTGATTCTCAATTGAATGATGAGATGCCACCTAGTGTAGAGTCTCTGTTTGAGGACATTCCAGATGTGACCACATTGCCTGTGTTGGATAATCATAACATATGGGATTGAAAAGTAACACAATCTGTAAATGCAGGAATAAGTAGACATACAAGCTATGTCTAAAACGTCTTCAATCAAAGATAGCTAGTTTAAAATAATGCCATGTTTACAGAGGCGTAGTAGATGGTCTACTCGTGTAATTTCCTTGTCATTTGGTTAATATCTATGCAATAATTTCAGTTTAATTCCCTTCGAGAAGAAAATTTCTTTCACTTTTCCTTTTCTGGTAAACTGAGATGAATATAAAGATACTGTGTTTTTTAAGGTGCAGGTTTTTTTAAAAGGGTTCTGATTCTTTTATGAAGCAAAATAAGTAGGGGAAAGGACCCAGTAGTCGTGCACCCTAACTTCACGCTTCTCAAAATCTTACTTGGAAATTTCGAATCACTCCGATTTTTTTACAGCAGCTTACTTGGCAAGTCCCCTGCTTATAACTAAGGTTTCAGGGCCACATCATCAAATATGATGCCACATCAGCATGCTTTTTGCCAAGGTGTCCAAAACAGCCCCAAAAAAAAGTGAGACCAATAGGCGTGCATTAGAGACCCCAATAGTTGTGCAGCCGATGTGGCATCACTTGATTGGTTACTTTTTACAATATTAGTACATTTCTTAACAACTATTGGTACATTTCAAACAACTGTTGGTACATTTCCTAACAAAAATTGATATTTTTTGTTTCAAACAATAGGTTTTATTTGTTCAATTTTTGGAACAAAAGGTATCAACAACCCTCACAACAATTGGAACATGCTCAACTACTGGGTCCTTTCCCCTAGTTACAACACAAATTTTGAAAAATAACAAGAGAGTTGTAATAAAACTGTTATAAATAAACAATATCAAAAGAGATTAGGGCAAAGGGTACATAGGATTTTGACAACTTAATTGCTTATAGTTTATTCTTTATCAGTTATGGGTACAAGGGTCAAGAAGTAGTCATTTCAAAGTGTCAGCTTGATACCTACTTAAAGATGCCCAACCATGCACTACAACCACCTAAAAATGGCCTATATTTACACACAAATGCCAATAGGTGCGCTATAGGTACCAATAAAGTTGCACAACTTCAATTAGAATCCAAAAATTTTAACTATTGAGGGTAAAGTGGACAGCTATTAATACATGTGAATTTATTAATGGACTTTTAGTTATCATTGTTTTTTCTTTGAAGTTAGAAATTGAAAGGGGTGAAGGATAATTGGAACATGGGTAGTAACTATGCTCTTCTCCTAAGACTATTTTATAGATCATATTTTAGTAATTTTAGTTTGGTTCTCCTACTTTTAATTATTGTTAGATTATAACAATATTTCAATTATTTTAGCAAAATAAAATATATAATAATATTTAATCACCCACTAAATAAAAAACAAGAATATTTAATAGAAGGATTAACAAGTTTTTTTCCAATAATGTTCAATTTTATATATGAAATTTTATTTCATTAGTATATCAAAAGATTGACACACCTACAACACAATTGCTAATGCACTTGAATAATTTACTAGATGAATCTATTATATTCAAATTATCTCTCAATTATTAACATTTAACATGTTTTCTAAGTCATTCTTTTACATTTCAATATTTATTTCTCAATTATTAACCCCTAGCCTATTTTTACACGTTCTCTCACCAAATCAATTGTCTTGGTTCTGATGCTTCATCTTTCCTCATCTATTTAGTTAGTTGGTCTACTGCACAACTATCTATTATCTTCTCTTGCTTGGCATCTTGATGATGGATCATGTGGTGTGAATTGAAACATTGGTGAAGAAAAAATTTCTCACACAGTTTAATCCAAAAATTGCAAACTCTATCCTTACAAAGTATTGAAATCTCACACCTTAAACTTCTTCCAATTTTTCACTTTGAGGATCACATGTACCGTCATTTCAATATGTTATTAGTAGTTGATTGAAGGATTTAGATTGTAAATATAGGAGTTAGGTTTGTTATTTGTTGGATATTGTGGAGATTTATTTTTCTTTATTGACTTGTCCAACCTACATTGGGAATTTCCATTATTTAAGATGATGTGGTTATATGTATTGACATTATCTATGTGGTGCATAGTTCATTTGTAGCACTTAGCTTTGGTCTAAGGATTTTGATTGCTTGTTATAAGGTGTTTATTTATGTTTTATGGTGAAGAGCAAGGAGACTTTTAGCTATGATCCTCTTTGGAAAGGTAGAGCCTATGACAAATGCTTGGATTTTATTGTGTGTAATGCTTCATTTGGGTTTATCAAATATCAAATGTATCTTTGGATACCATCAATAGGATGTCATAGGTTTGAATGAAGCTCCTTGGTTGAGAGCTTCGATCAACAAGGATTTCATTTCAAAGCTATCAATAGCTTATTTAATGAATAGTTGAGAGTTTGGCTTATTTAGCTTTTTCTACATATAGAATTTGGAGATATGGTGTTTTCAACAATTACTAATGAAATAGGGACAGAGGAATTAGGTTTCCTTGGTTAAAATAGAGGCTTCAACAATACTTGAGGGTTTTTTAAACAAAATAGAAAAATGATATGATTTAAATTTGGTTACATGGGAGCTATATCTTTTATGGACCTACTTCAATGATGTTGGAAAACTCAACGACGAACCCATAGTCACCCATATAGGGGCTACTTAGAGGTCTCCAATGGTTTTATAATTTTGGTGTTAAGTGTAGACTATATTAACCATGCTTAGTGGCATGAGGATGTTTTCTATGAAATCAACTTTCTCTTGCTATATGTGACAATGGAGGGGCCTTAGAAGGTAGTAGGTGAGTAGGGTGCATGTTGAAGAGTTGATCAGTTGAGGAGATAAAGTTTCCTTCAAGTATACAACAATGGAGCATATGTTGGTTACCCTTGGTCTTTTGCTCTTTTTTGGTTGCTGTTTTTTTTTTGATGTAGGAAGGAGCATGGTAATTCTTAGTTCCTTTGGATGCTAATGGTTTGAAGTTGGTCATTGTAGGTTGATAGGTTTATTTTTTGCATGGTTCTATTAGAGACTGTTATTATCATTTTTGTTTATTATATAAATGTACTCTTTAGTTTTCCTACCTTTTAGGAGGTTATTCCAATAGAATTTCATAATTGACTAATTAAAAAAGAGTTTGATGCACATGAAAGGGGTCAAGCAAAACCAAAGCTCAAATGTAAATAAGTTAGTCTCAACCAAAACTAAAACCAAATGAACTTTAAACTTTCCAAATGCATACCAAAATAGATTAAAGCGTAGAATAGAAGCAATAACAAGCAAAATAAGAGAGAAAAGACTCCCTAAGAAGCTCCCACGATGCTCTTGATGTCTCTCCCTTGCTCTTCTCCTCTCCAAGATCTAAAAGCTTGCTTGAGTGTAGCTCTCAGTTTTAGCATGTAGCCATGGATGCCAAATGAAGGATTGAATGGTTGAAAATGAATTACTATTGCTATGCAAATGCACAAATGGAATTACTATGAGAAATATAAATGTGAGTATCTATGCCAACATAATAACAATGCTTAAAAAAAATGTTTCCTCCTTTGCTTGAGGATGAGGGTTCCTTTTATAGGCAAAATGGACAATTGGGTGGCTAGGATTGATTTGGCTTAGCAAGGGCTAGGATTGCATGAGGAGGGCTTGATCCTAAATCCATGTTTGCAACTTCCACCAATGCCATGGTGACAAGTGGCAACATGAGAAGGCTTGAGAGGAGAGGGAAGAAGCATTAAATGCTTGAAGAGACATGAGGGTAACCTCATGTGGTTAAGTTATTGGATAAAGGCCTTATCCGATGGGTAAAATCTTGTGCAAGTTTTACTCATGGTTAGGCTTTGGTCAAAGGGGACCAAACCCATGTGGGTTAGTGTGTTGAAGAAGGGAAGTATTTAAGTCTCTGTAAGTGTCTTAAATGGGTGAGATGATGGGTTGAGGGTTAATTTGGGGTTAGGATTGTGTAAGTGATTAGAAGTGGGTTTAGGCTAAAATGGAAGCGATTAGAAGAATCTAGAAGAAGGGTTAGTGAGCAAGTGGGCTTTGTAGTAGAATGCAAGTGGGTGAGGGTAAATAGGATTTAAATAAATGTTTATTTATTTAAATGTGTATGTGAATTTTGGATTTATATTAATAAATCTTAATTTATTTAAATGAGAAGAAGGGCGAATTAAATAAATTTATTTAATAGTTAAACTATAGTTAGTAATTTTAATTTAAATAAATTTGTGAAATTTATTTAATTGAAATAGTATAATGGGGTCGAAATGAATTAATTAAATGTACATTTAATTAATAGAAGAATATTAGTGCATTAAACAAATATTAAATATTTATTTAAATTAGTGGACATATTTATGTGTCTACGGAGTCTAATAAAAATGGGATTCCTACTTTTTGGGTTAGGTAGAAAAACATCTTCATACTAAGGATTTTTGTACGTTGTTATAATTAGTTCCTAGTATACTCTTTGTAAATAAGCATTATCACCAATAGATCAACAGCCATCCACAATTTACTACTTTAAAATTTAACACATCTCAATTCTAAAGTTAGATTTTATCAATTTGAAATTTGAGGAGTTGAAGATTTCTAATTTTTAGGGATTTTGAAATTTTAATTTTAAAATTAGGGCTTAAAAAATATTGAGTAGAAATATATTTTTTTATAAAATAAGATTATTTATTTTATAATTATAATGTATACACAAACTTAGAGTTAGTAGTGTTACCCTATTTTGAACTTAGAAATATTGATCATTTTAATGTTGATGTATAAAAGAATCCTTGTTCTCGATTGGGTGTGTTATCGTTCCCTCTCCTAGTTCCCTTGGTGAAGTGAAATCTTCCTACCTTATGAATTATAATGAAGTTTCCCTTGTGTTCGATAAGCTAAAGTCTAGATACCAAATTTCTATTTTGATACAATAAAAAAAAAAGAGTTTTAGCTTATTGGTTACTACTTAGAATGAAGGAAAATGTTGGCTAAGTTCTCCTTAAAGACTTTGGGACCTTCTTTTTAGTGAGAAATGAAGGGAACCAAGAACCATTTCGATAAAAATTAAGCTCATTGGAACCACTTTGGTACCAAAGTGTTTGGAACTACTTAGATTCGTAACATAGGCAATTTCATCAACAAGGTATCGTCATCAATTTACAAAAGCATTTTCGCAAAATAAGTGGTTTTGAGAACCCATTTAGCACATGAAAGTGTTTTAATACATAAATATTACTAAAATAATTGGATTTTGCAAAGGAAAGAAGATTGCATTGTTTTGATGAATTGAGTAGTTCTTAGCATCTTAATTTCAACTAATTCCAAAATTCCAAAAACCAACTCAAAGATTTATCAATTGTTATTAAATAAGGTGGAGAGTTTATTTCAAGAAAACTACCACTTTAAAGAAGCCCTCTAGCTCTTCAATTGGTTTGCAAAAATTATAAGTTTTTGAAGCAATTAAAATTGCCAAAATCTTTTGATGAAAGAGTAATACCATGGAACACTTAACTTATTGAAGTAGCTAGCTCACAATTAAGTTTAAAAATCCAAGAAAGGTTATAAAGATCATTAATATAAAATTTGACATTTTTTGTCTACTTCACTCAAACATTATTTGAATTCAAAAAGGTATAAGCAAAATTCAAAGAACTCATACAACCTCTAACTTTCATTTCTTAAGAGCTTTATAACTATAGGTTGTCATGCTAGTCGAGGATTGTGCCCTACACTAGCTCAAATTTACTCGACCTACATTCATAATATGAAGTACAATTTCTCATCCTCACTTTTAAATGTAGCCCTAATACATTCATAAGTATTTTTTCATTGGATATAATTTTTGTATTGCTTAAAGATTGCTCATTCTTCTTAACCAATTGTATTATTCCATTTAGATAGTCCTAGGGTATCTCCAAACCTCACTTCAAATTTATTATCCTATACCATTTTATTGACCCATCTTGCAATTGAAGTTCGCCTACTTGATGCAGTGTTTATAAATCTTCCCAATCACTTAGGGTTGAAATTTCTCTCAAACAAATCCCTTAGAAATAGCTCATTTCCCTTGTTAGAAAAACTCTAATCACCCAACTAGAAAAAAAAATGAGGTATAAATACCAAGAATATGACAAAATATTCTATCTTGGGATGCATTAATATAGGTAATTTGGGGGGAAGGATGCAAGATAATAAGAGAACCCAACAACCCATGGGATCTTCGAAAGTGGCCTAGCATACACCATTGTTTTTCTCATCTTTGTGTAGCATGTTGATTCAGTATTAGCTTGTGCAAAATACTATGGTTAAGAATCTAGAGAAATTGAAATTGTTAAAGATACAATGGTGGCTAAATTGGTTAGATAATCTCTCAACATTACATTCTAACTCTCACATTCATATGAATATTGATGCTAGGGAATTCGGATCTATAGGCAAAGTAAACTTTTAAATATATATTATAAGTAGCACTAGAATTGAGGGTTAAAAGGTGTATGTGTGCAACTTGGTACGCTTCTTGTGAGGTTGCAAATTTGTAGGTTTAAGGCACAGGAGCTTTTTTAAGAGGAGGTCTCATGAAGCAAAAAGAAATTTCTATAGGATTGTTTGAAATATTTTTGTAAAAAATAGCACTTCCTACATTTTAGGAGTGCAAATTTAAGTGGGTGGAAAAAGTGGGGGACTAGAAATTGCTCCACCAGCTTAGGCTTTTTTTTTGCCACTTGTCAATTATCTCAAGTTTTTTAAATTTTACCAATTATTTGTTTTATTATTTTATATTTGTCACTATGTTGAATTGAATATGCTAAATAATAAAATTCATGAAACCACTAACTTCCAAAAATAGCACCCATTGAACATTTTTAGGAAACCCCCTCCATGGGACCCCAACTTAAAGGAAATATTGGATCTATTATGAAGATGGATAAAAAAAGAAACAAAGAAAAAAGCAGAGATAAGACACGTGTTTGAAATTAGAAGAGTGTGTGGTATAGTAGAAGAGATGTCTTCCTGTAATTTGCATTTTTTTTGTAATTTAATACAAGATGTAATATGCATGTCATAGAGTATGAAAAATGAATTGCTACAAAGGATAATCAAATCCTTCTAGAATTTAGCTTTCTACCAACCAATCAGGTAAGCGTAAGTATCTACGAATTTTAGGTTTACCTTCTCATTCTCAAAATGTGTGTTTTAAATGTGCACAAAAGTATACAAGCTCCTAGGACTTCAAAAATCACAAGTCTAGACCACAAAAGTCTCTCAGACAACCCGACAAGCTCTTCGTCTAGGATAAACAAGCGGCACATTAACGACAACCTGGTTCACTGACGTCCTATATATGCAAAAATGTGGATTCGTAATAAAAAATGCAAAATGATCTACACAACATTTTGATGTGCAAGGAATAATGAAATGTGATTATACAAAAAAATAAAGAGATTGAAATGAAAGCACTAGATGTTATTAAACGGTTGAAATGACAAGGATAAAGAGAGTTTAGATATCAGTGAAAGTGTTAGATTAGCTCGCTGGCTTTTTCCAAGTAGTTTCTTCACATGTACCTACACACATAAGACCAAAGAAATGGGTTGGGTGGTTGTATAGGGGTTTGCCTCAATCAAACGTCCACTTTGACGTTCTTATCGACATGAACAACCTTAGACAAGATATTGATAAAAGACATTAAAAAAGAAAGCACAATATGCTATCACAACCAAGATAATATGTTCAATAATTATAAATAGTTAAAGCACTCCTCGAGCATGAAAGTTGAACAGCGTTTTGTTGCAAGGAAACAACAAGGAACCCCAAAGTGGCAATGATCTTCTTTGAGTAATAAATATGTAATAGCAAGATATCACTATAGCAATAACAATGGTAGAATAATGTAATGTGTGGCACAATTAAGATAGTTGTTGTGAGGACCTAAGAATTCAAAGAAGCTATAAAATGCAAGAAGAAAAAATGGTGAAAATGTTGTGGATAAAGTTCAAAAGATGGAATTGGAGGCAAAAGAGGAGGTTTTAGCAAAGCCAAATGACTCTCAACATTGGTGCAGGTTGGTAGAGGCATTATAATATCCAAACATGACAATTGCATCATCCCAATTTAGCTTGTACAGTGTGCAAACATTTGGGCAAAAATTGGACCTAATGGTCGAGAAGTCAAACATGCAAAGCAATAAAGTATGCTTTGGATAGGGATTAAGAATTAGAGAGAATAAGTGTCTTAATTATAACTAAAGGGGAAGTTGCATGTCATGTGAAATTGCATATGATTCTATTTATGACATTAAATTTTCCCCCACTTTAGCGAGCATATATGTTTAAGAGGAGATGCAAGCTAAAGTAGGAAGAGGGAAGCATTGAGAGAATTTTACTTAGGATGTGAATGGGATGCAAAGTCTTCTATTTGTGGAAAGTTGTCCCTAGGAAGAAACCTAAGTTGATCCTACATAAAAACTATTAAACTATATCACCATAAATATATTCTTGTAGTCAAACATGTTAGATGAAAATCGAAAATCAGACATCAAAAATTTCTTAGACATAAGACGGCATCAATATGTATGGGGAGAAAGCTATGTTATAGTAGGTACCATACAACAATTTGTTATGGTTTAGAGAGATCCGAAGCAAATACAAATTAACAATTATATGCAGATACAAACACAAAAGCTGAAGAAAAATGCATAGCACAGATAACACAAAGATTTAACGTGGTTCACCCAAGATGGGCTACATCCATAGAACACAGTCGTCCAATATTTGAATCTTATTATCCATTAAATCAGTACAAAACCACTACATTGCCTTTTTACATTTCAACCACTTATAACATGCAATTTTTAGGGCAACATACAAAGTCGACTATTTTTAGGGTTTTTTCAATGTCGATTTTTTTTCAACAAAAAATGACAAAAAAAAAATTCTCACATATCTCCCGACGAGGATACATTACGAGTGTACAGTACTTTGCATGATCATTCGCCACATATCAACAATCTCCCACTTGGAGACTGATCAGGCTCCACACCAAACACAATCTAATTGTCCTATGACTATTACAAATTGTGTTATAGGACACTCATAGAAAAGAGACATAGACATGCATATAGACAAGGTCTAGTGGGTTGCCCCCATGCTAGACAACAACATGATAGCTAGATATAGACATATTCCGAAAAGATGTGAGAAATAATTTATAAGAAAGTTATAATATGAATATGATAGCCCCCCCTTAGAATGATTTTTTCTATGCAAAGGAGCATTGATTGTTCTAAGGAGAAGAGACGTTATGTCATGAAAACATAATGGCATGTATCTATGAAATGCTACCTTGCAATAAATAGCACACGAAACCTACAACATCAACAAAAATATGCAAAAACGAGACAAGGAGATCCTAGTATTCAAGGTCAATAGATTTAATATTAGTAGCATTTGTATATATAATTGTGTATGAATCATCATCATGTCCCAAAATAGTTCATCTCATGAAGAAAGATCCCATGAAGACAAAAATAAAAATAAAAATTTGTGCCAACATGGAGAAGCCTAAATGTCCCAACACTTTGCATCAAACCTGAATGTCAAAACTCAAAGTACAATAGAAGAATGATGATACAAATAGAGGAAGTGTACAAGAGGTTTTTCTATATCCAAATATCTGCGAGCATTTCTTGGGTCCTCCAATAGAGAACACAAAGATATGCAAGCTCATTTACAGTGGAATACAAACAAACAGGCGAACTCTAAGGTGAAGACATGAAGAGGTACTTCCCTAGTCAATCACCTCCAATAAGTCATCATCCTCCCAATCTTGATCATAGGGAGAAGGAGGTCGATCTTGCAAAGGGATAATAGCTAAGACAATGTCAAGCATGTTGCCTACAACAAGGGATAGGGATCAGGTTGACTCAACATTCTCATCCATTGGTTCATGCAAGTCAAGTATCAATGGTTCTGTGAAGAAGGTTAACAATGCCAAAATATCTTCTAGAGTGTCAAACATGCACTTCTTAAAGGAAGAGTGAGATGAAAGGTTACGAAAAAAGTGTAGGAATGCTAACCTCTAGAAGAGGGGCAGTGATGAACTCCAAACAAGTTGGAGCCTCCTCAACTACAAGAACAGAAGAAGAAAGGGGAGTTGAAAGAGCAAACTTCTTATGATAGAACTCGAGGATGAGACCTTGCTCAAACTTATGCTTAGGCGGTTCATATGAAGTCTTCACATCAATTGTGGCAAGTTGAAGAACCCCGAGGAAGCTAGGATGAAGATGTTGTTGAGAAACAGAAGGAGCAAACATATCCACACTAGACATGATGTTTGTACGAAGCATGTTTATTTGTTGTGCAAATGGAGGAAAATTGAGAAAAGAGGTGATAATAGATATCTCTAGAGAAGAAGAAATAAGCATTGCATCCTTTTGGGGTGAGGTTTATTAGCATCTCTTGAAGAATTTGGTAGAAAGATAGAAGCAAAAGTAGAGACAGTAGAAATTGGAATATAAATAGAAGAAGAAGGCTCAAAAGTTCAAGCAAAAAACTCGTCCTTAGCCTTTGATGAGGCATCGTGCACCTAAGCCATCGCCCATTGACGATGCTTATCCTCACATGTAAGATGATTTGGACATAGATGAGGACCAAGAATGGAGGCCTAAGAAGACTTTGTGGAAGCCTTCTTCATAGGTGAAACCATCTTTCCAGTCATTCCCAGTGGAAGAGGAGTTTCCATGGATGAAATAGGAGGTGCCACAGACAAAGGAACCTTAGTTGCGATGACATGCACCTTTCCTCCCTTTTCTTTAGGAGTATACAAAGGAATAAGAAGAGCCATCAAAATTTGAGTTGCAGATGTTGTACATGAAGGACCAACTGAAGACGAATGCTTACCCTTGCCTTAAAAAGTAAGGCGAGGGATGTCAAAGAGAATGGGAAGTTTGAAAACGTAGGGTTTTGACTTCAGCAGCACTAATGTATTTCCTTTATATGTTCTAGGCATAGTTGATGGAACAAGAGCACCACTAGAGGTTGTGAGGTCTTAGAAGAAAGGTGAGGTTTACTTGAGGGAGCGGACTTGTCCTTATCTCCCAACAAAGAAAGAGTAGACGACAAATCACAATGTTAAATTAAAATTGATCATATTTTGAGCCTTTAATAACCCTAGGTGCCTAATAGTGGAGAAAGTGGATTGAAAGGGAATTGGTAATTTTGAGAGTGGTGACAAGAGGAATCGTGCCTACCATATTGAAAAGGTTTTATTAGAGAATTTTTAGTGCTCATAATGAAGAGAAAAATAAAATTATACTACTAGTTTGAGAAGAGAAATGTAGCTCCCAGGTAAGGAATAGAAAAGAAGACAATAAAAAATACAAAAACAAAGAGAAGTGAATGCAAGAAAGTGTGAAGAATACCCTAACGCCCACATGGAGTGATTTCAAACGAAAGAGTGTATGTTTGCATATGTTAGAATATGATTTTATGTGCTTGGTTCAAATTTGTAGTGAATGGATTGTTGCCATTGAGCAATTACAAATTTTAAGTAGATTTGTTCTAATGTTGCATGTAGCTAGTTGTAGAATGCAGGTTTATGGGGTTCCTAAATATTTTAGTTTGAGTTTCAGGATAGTATTGTTGGTAGGAAAAAATTAAATAATGTGGGAGGTTTCATTCTACAAGATTTTAGAAGAAAAAGCTTTTATTTATTGCATCAAAATATTTTTTTAGAAGTGGCCTATAACAAGTTTTTGAGCATATTTTTAAAGTTAATTGGTATTAAATTGTTGTTTCTTTCCCTTGCTCATAAGTCTCTATTTTATTATAAATAAATTGAATGATTTATGTAGGGCCTGCAAGGATCAACACTCCTTGGAGTTCTTGGTCTTTTGATCTACATCAAATGGTATTAAAGCATGGTTGTTTGTTGGGGTTGTGTTAAGAAAAAAGAAGTGTTAAGTTTGTTAAGATGAGTTGTGTGATAGAGCATGAGAGGATGATATTATGTTGGCAATCCTCTAACAGACATTAAGTTGGGTAGATGTATAAAGTTCCTCCACTAAGAGAGAGTGCGTAGAGAAAGCTTAAGACATACATCATTGAGGTTTTTTATGGTAGAAGATAATTGTTGAGTTTGATTTTGGCTACAAGAGTAAGAGATATCCATGTAACAATAGAGGGTTAACACCCTAAAGTGAGAAAGGTTGTTTCAAAGAGGAATTGTAACTGTAGAGGAACTTTTGACTCTCTAAAGATGTCTTCGAAGACGAGGACGATATGGGTCACTGGAAGACCTATGAGTATTTTACCTTGGACAAAATGGCAAGATAAGAGGTTTACAAAATTTATTATTGAAGAATTAAAAGAATCAAGGCTAGATTGGATGTGATAGAAATGGAATCTAGAAAAGCAATTCAGGAGGCTAAAATAAAGCATGAACAAATATTATGTAAAAAGGTATGGTGGCTAATGAAAGGTGTAAAGTTGATAGGCATGATGAGAGGGTGGAATATTATCTAGAAGAGGGAGAAGAACTAGGTATCTCTCACGAATTAGAGAGATTGAGTAAGGAGGGTAATAGAAAGAAAAATGAGAAGATGCATTACTACAACCCTATGATGGGAAGGTTGTGGAAGAAAGAACATATGGGAGAATCCAAAACCATTTTAGTTGAAAGAAAGAAAGAAAAGTGTTGTATGTGTTGATTAATCATGTTGCTAGGCTTAAATTTTGGTGACTTTGTGAGCCATGTTTTTCCCCAAATCAATTCACAGGGGAATGTAGGGGGTAGTGTCGTTGAAGCAAAAATTGCCCGTTGTTTAATAAAAGAGTTTGCTATTATTTTTTGTCATATAAACCAACCTTTGTAGACCACCAAAAAGTCTTGATAAATAAGTAGTTGTATTTTCTCTTTGTTGGACGATAAAAGAAAGTGGACGGGTGTTTCTCTATTGATGTAGCCCACATTGGGTGAATAACAATCTGAACCATACCTTTTCATTAGCCACCATACCTTTTCACATAATATTTGTTCTATCTTTCTACCAAATTCTTCAAGAGATGCCACATTGGGTTAATAAACTTAATAAATTTTATTAATGTTACTATATCAAAATTGGAGACATTACAATGTAAGGAGATTGAAAAGGTTGTTGACGCAATAGATAAAAAGGATATCATGGAGGTAATTGCTAATTTTTCAAATTTAATTAATGAGTATGTTGAAGTTGATTTTTCTCTAAATGAAATGATAAAATAATGTGGAGAAGGGGTAAGGTGCAATAATAAGGGCTCGCTGACTAAAGAACAAGGTATGACTCATTTTGTTAACATACAGGAAGCAGAGAATGAAGAGGAAATAGTTGAGGAAGGTGGGCAAAGAGAATTCATTGATTTTTATGAGATGGCTAGTGTTAGAGTTGATGAAGTAGAATGTGAAGATGATCGATGGAGAATTTAAGTTGCAACAAAGTGAAATTTAAGAGAACAAGAAAGAGATAAAAGATGAAAGAAGAGACATGAAGTTTCAGAGTAGGTTAAAGTTTAGAAGAAAAGTTATGTAGACAAGGAGGAATAGTGGATGAAGAACATGCACGAGAACTTCAAATGTTTGAGTCCAACTCATGAAACATTTCTTCTTACCCTAGATGTTTGATGTAAGAGAATTCAAGTGCATGGGCAATCCTGCACAACCAAAAATAGATACTTTATTATTTTATTTTATTTTGTGTTGGTCTTATTTTTGTCTCCGTGTGCATGTTTTCTAGGCTCACTTCACACACCTCCGACTGATCAAAACGTGAATTGAAAATTTGATGAATTGAAAAGGAATAATAAGCATTGTTTGAAAGTGAAAATTTTATTATTTATTCATTCTTGTAAGAATGGAAAAAATGCAATGCCCAAACAAGAATTGGTGCATTTAATGCCTTTTGAAAACCAATTTGAATTCAAATTTTATCTTTGAGCCTTTGACAACCCTAGGCACCTAGAAGTGGATAAAGTAGATTGAGAGGGAATTGGCAATTTTGGGAATAGTGACAAGAGGAATCTTGCGCACCATATTGAAGGGGATTTACTAGGAAATTTCTAGTGCCCATAATAGAAAATAAAGAAAATGGTATTGTTGGTCTAAGAAGAGAAATGCAATGCCTAGGTGAAGGATACAAAGAAGGAAAATATGCAAAAATAGTGAGAAATAAATGCAAGAAAGTGTGAAGAATACCTTGGCACCCAAATGGAGTGAACCAAAATGAAAGAGTGTATGGTTGAAAATGTAAATAAGCCTTATTATTCTACATGTATTTGTTATGATAGGAACATATTATTGCATGAGGTGAACTAAGGCCATCAGTTGCAAGTAATGCACAATAGAGGTCAAGATCAAGTTTCTAGATGAGCAAATTATGACCAAATTTGGTATGCTTTTTGCTCTAGTATGTGATAATGGACCCTCTTTCTTTTCTACTGAGTTGTTACAATGGACTTTTGAACACAGTAATTCTATAGTTTTAATTTGTAGTATTATCCTCAAGGGAACATGGTGTAGTTGAGTATACTAACAAAAACCTAATTGATGCCATCAAGACACTATTAAAGAGCAATCCTAAGGATCGGCATTCCTAGTTGAAATTTTGTATATAGGCTGATAAAATTAGAGTTAAGAATCATTTACGGACCTCTCCTTATTAGCTTATATACAACCTAGAGTCAGTGTTCACTACGAACTCCCAGAATCCTCTATTTGCAATTTATAAAATATTACCTTGAAGCAAATGATGGGGTCTAAACCCAATTGATGAACTTGTCGAACCTTGAAGCGAAAAGAACAACCACCTTGAACATATATCAAAACATCAAGTTAAAATGAAGGGATAGTTCAAAAACAGAGTTAAAGTCAAGGTCTTTAGGTGTAATGTCCCCAATTTTAGTCTTTTGGCTAATGGGAGTAATAAGGAGAAATTAATTAAATTAATTTCTTATAAATTCGTTAAAATTAATTAATTATTAAAAATGACTTTATATTTAATTAATTTAATTAAAAGTGACTTAAGTATAAAAATTAAAAATAATTAAAAGTCACTTAAATAATATTAAATAA
The DNA here is from genome assembly GCF_030272615.1 of Cryptomeria japonica. Lineage (NCBI taxonomy): Eukaryota > Viridiplantae > Streptophyta > Pinopsida > Cupressales > Cupressaceae > Cryptomeria > Cryptomeria japonica. The sequence goes on along the minus strand of NC_081405.1, from coordinate 716,741,832 downwards.
TAAAGTGTACCTACCCTCTTCTAGAAGAAACCTCGTGAAGGATGATAAAAAAAGAATAAATAGAAGAGGATGTTAGGGGATCGAGGAGATGGGAGATTTGGATATGAAGAAATGACTAATGGGTGGCATTGGTAGAATCTCTAGGATTCAAACCTTTGACAGATTGGATTGAAGGGCTGGACTAAACCCGTAGCTTTTTCTTTTCTTGGGAGTGGAAGATATTCGGTTTTCCACGTTGTACATAACAGGTTATGGTGATTGGGAAGGACAATCAGTCCTTTCACTCGAGCTTTAGGAGAATTTATATCAGTTATAACAGTTGGTCTGAAGACAGGTTCGATTTCTACCTCCTAACCCACGATTTGGGTCATTTGGCATCAATAAGCTTTATGTCTTACATTGGAGGCCAGCAGTCATCTTGATGAGAGGAAGCAATCCTTCTAGAGGCAGTCTGAAGGAGAATCGATGGAGCAATCAGTTGCAGATCAGAATTGAGACTTTTTGTGACAGACCTACCTTGTCCTACGATTTTGATCACCTTATGTGTATCGAATCTTCTATTGGAGATCAGGGATTTGACCTAAGGAGTAAGGCGATGTTGTTAAGTGTATTAGAAGGAGCATCGAGTTGAGAGCAATTAATTATCAGATTGAAGCAGACTTTCCCTTCTCCACGATTTTGATTACTACATTTCCTTTGAGCATCGATTTCTATTTGTGAGGGTGGCAATATCATCTTGGGAGCAAGACGACTCATTTGGGACATTTTGTATGAGCTGTGATAACAAATTGAAGACATATTTCAGTGCGGATTAGCAACAGACCTGAGCATAAGAAACCCTCAACTTGGATTCTATCTTCTAAATTGGGCATGGAAACTCACATTTCAATGAAGCGCCTTCACCTCGCATAAAGGTCGAACAACTTGGAGATGGTTTGAAAGGGGTATCGGCAGTCCATTTCATTATGATCTCAGTCCGAACTTTGCAGCAGCACGGGCGCCCAACAAGGAGTCCGATTTGACATGGTTAAGGGATTAAAACAACTATTCATGAATGCTCTTTGAAGGCGCCATAAATCAGGTTCTTATCAACTTGTTATCAGTCTATGAGCTCATATATATCTGCAGTCTCCTAGGTAGTCAGAAAATAAGATTTACGACAGTCAATGAATTTGTTGATTAGCAGTCTTGTAATGTTCTCTAAACTGTCACTTGGAATGTAATTTGATTTATCATATGAATAAGAAGGATGACTTGGGTTTGCATTATATTGTATGCACATTTCTGAAGACACATACCAATTGTTTAACATAATGCAAGCTAGCTATAAAAGTTTGTTTGTGTGTCTTGTTTGGAGATAGGACACCACAATTTGTGTGCATATGCAAGTTTGGCTATCATATGCACCCAGGGAATCATTAATAATTGTTTTCTCTTGAAGATTCATGTACATTTTAACCTTTATATCATTCTGAAAAATTCCGAGACACCTACATCAGCACATCATTCAGACATTAAAACAAGGGTGCTAACAAATATCCCTTAATTTCGGTCTACAATAGGACTGGGGATATTACATTAGGATTTCTAATCTTGTAAGGCGATGTTTGATGTCTAATTACTTACACCCTATACTATGATTTGTCGCTACGATCAGGTCATCAAATTCTCGTGTTTTTTTGTCTTCTTTGTATAAGGTATGTATATGGTTGATGTCTGATCTCCAACACAAACATTGTTTGACCTAACAAAAGATCTAGGCTTCAAGGAATTTCCTACTCATTTGCTCTTTGGTAGATGTTATGGATTATTGTCATTTTTTTATGTGCAAAAAATTACATATAGGCTCTAATATAGGTATCAAACCTTGTTTCTTGATGCCTAGTACAAGACATAATTGATCTTTGAGGCTTAATAAAGAACTAATGGTCAAATTTTGGTTGTGTTGATTCTAGATGACTAATCATAATTGATCTAATGTTCCCTATTACTTGGTTTGTGTGTTTGTAGAAGTAAAGGAAGGATGAAGTATGAATTCACGAGATACAATGCTCCTTCAAAGAGGTTCTCTCCATGCAAAAAATATGTGATATAGATCTAGGTCATGTTGACAGTGTTGAATTCCTTAGAAAATCTATAGAGGGATAGAAAGTTCATGAAAGTGTTTACCAAGCTCTAGATTGGCGAAGGTAGTTGCTTTCTCAATCTCAATATAGTCTTTTGAGCATGTGCTAGCTTATGCTCAACATTATGATCAAAGGCAAAGGAAAGTATTTGAACCATCTAGTGAGACTATACTACACATCAGTCCAAAGATATAGAGTTTGTCTTCTTGTGCATGCAAAATAAGAAAGCACTTATTTGGAGAAGGCATAGATTTCTATGAGAAGTAATACAAGATGGTGATTCATTTTATTAATGACCACCTTATTGTACCAAGGAAGTATATACAAAAGATGGAAAATATGCAACACATGAATAAATTCAAAGAAGATAAAAAAGATGTCATTGCACTTCTCAACAAAGCGTATGGACACCCTCATGTTAAATAATTCCACCTCAGGATGTGTTATTTCAATTTGAACATAGTAGAAAGAACAAGATTGATTGAGGGTCTATCCTTAGTGAAGTTGTACATGACAATCTATTTAGTCACATGTTCCTCTATTAGACCACATTCCTAGGGTTAAGGAAAGTGCACTTGGTCCAATTAGGAGAAACGAAGGTGTATCATCATTACCCTTGGCTAGAACTAAAAAAGAGCCAAATAAAAAAAATGTCGTATTATTAATGGTGCCTTCATTTTTGCTATTGTAAGAGGGCTCAAAAATAACTAGAAGAATTGATATACACAACTCAAGATATTCACATACATAAGAATTGTTGGTTTATGAAAGGCATCCCAAAAGCTTCCTAGATACAGAAACAACAAATTAATTTTATTAGAGCTTTCGAGGCAAGTTGTTGAGATTCGGTTGATGGTAGCTAGCAAACCTAAGTCCATGTATGTATTCTCTATCCAAGAGGGAGTACATTCTTGTGCCAACATGCAAAATTCCAAGACTATAAAGATACATATGGCCCCATTGGCCATGGGCATTCTTCAAGCATGAAGCTATTGTCCAAATGAGGATGAATTCAAGATCAAGGATTATCACATGTTATTGTGGACATAATTTGGGATTGTGGGTTATCACAACCATCTAAGAACTTGATTTATGATGGAAAGGCCATGTATCTATCATATAATGCTAGGAAAATATTTGACCACTTGACATATGATTTAGATTGGTTAATCCTTAAGGATTCCTCAATAGATACCATACCCAATGTTAGACCCGCATCCAAAGGCCAAGAAGAAGAAAGATCAGGCTAGTGAATCATCTAGTGCGGCAACAAAAAAAAAGTGAAACAAAAAGATAAAAGAGAAACTTGAGCAGCTACTACCAAGAGCAAAGAGGAAGAATAGATAGTTGTGGTTAAGACTAGTTAGAGTGAGAAAGATGAATTCCAACTCATCAAAAGGAGGATAGTCTCTAAGTATTCTCTTGTCATCAGCCCAATTTTCAGATCAGTGTGAGCACATTTGAGAGTTGCACAAGTACAACATTAAATGCAGAGCCCTTGCACACCTTTTTTAAATAATCTACTGTAGCAGCTCTGTTAAAGCCTTAAAGGATCTTTAGTCTTTTAAAGTTGTTCTTAATTTGGCTCTCCAAATTGAATGGCTGGTTCTCATTCTTATTACACTAATACATTGTTCTGTGCTGTAGAGTTTAAGAATTGAGACTAATTTCCCTGAGTTCCAAAATAACATATTAGTGAATCATGATGTAGAAATTAAATGGCACCAAGTTGAACCCAAAACCTCGGAAATACTTAAAATATAAAAATATAATGCCCTGCAAAAACTGTGGATCTTTTTAACAAAATTTTGGTAGATGTTTTTTTCTTTGTATAGTTTCTAGTAATAAATGTAAATAATTCACTCGATCAATTCAATCTGGCTGTTGAAAAAAGTGAAAAACTAATTACACCATTTCATCGAGTTAAGAATGGAATGATATACTGCTTGTTTAAACCAAATCGATAAGCACTAAATAAACACCTAGAGGACTTTATCGGCTCTACTCCGCTCCTAACCAATAAAAATAATCGTCACATAGAAGACCTCTCGATAAGATCACATCTTACTAATAAAGAACGTTAGAATGAGTAAAACTTCATGAAATATCTGAAAATTTTGTATGAAAGATCGATAATTGCAGTATAGGAGCCCAAAATGAATTTCAGTTTTGATCGATCAAAACAGTTTAAAGGCTAGATACTTTGCTTCTGGTTGAACTGTGAAACCTTTTCATCATCTGGTTTAAAGGCTAGTTTGGAAACTCATTTACCTCATGGATTGTGGAAATCTGATAACATTAACTCCTATACCTACTACTTTCAGTTGTTACCATCTTCCATAAGGATCTAACCTGGCCAGTTATCTCTAGTATACAACCTTCCCAACCCTGTAGACATGCTGCCCTGAGGTGAATTCTGATACAAACTCAGGTGAATTGTAATAAAAAAATGCTGACCTAAAGATTGCATTGTATACACACGGGACTATCAAATTACTCAGCTTACAAACAAGCACCAATCCTAGTGCTCCCTCTCTTCAAAAATTGAGCCGGTACTAGATGCCCTCCAATACAGAGTGACATTTAAATCTGATTAATTAGTATTTACATTTTTCAAGTGCCATGGCTTCATATACACACCGCAAAGAACTCGTTTCCAGGACCACAGTAGCAATTAAAAGGTTTTGAAGGCTTCTTACAAGAAACATTCATAACATATTTGTGCTTGGTGTATTTTGATTGTAGTAGAAAACCTGCATTGGATTTTTCAATGTTCAATTGCCCCACTCTTAAGCCTTTCCATTCGAGCTTGTAAACCAGACAAAGCTTTTTCGTCCATCAGAGGAACACTCCCGGACTGAGGGAGCATTTCTTGATAATGAGATTCTGTTTGTTGAGATACAATAGCTCGAGAGTAAGGTGGCAGGGATCCATTTGAGTAAGACGTCAGTGGTACATTTTCAACATTTACACCAGCAGCAGCTGCTGCCTGTATACTTTTCATTCTCTCTCTAATAGCATCCAAAGTTCCAAGAGGTGCCATATTACCTTCAAACCACATTGCTCAAGACATCAGTTTAGCAAACACTACATGTTTGACCAAGAACAGAACATCTGCATCAAAGAAAAATTTCAAAGTAGAATACCTCCTCCTGACATGGCATTATTTTCATTTCTTTCTTCCCGGGACCGTAAATGGGGAAGCTTTTTTATATCTGACTGATCTGGAGTTCCTGATGGGGGTCCACCATTGCTGTCAACATTATCTGGAAAAGGACGCAAGTTGGAATGTGTATTCTCTAACCTGGCTAGCTGGAATTTTGGATTAAGAGGAGAGGGAGGGGGAAGCTTTGGAGAAGACAGATTAGAAGATACTGGCGGTGGTGTTGATATAGGCATACTTGAGTGTGTCCTCCCAGCTGCTGCATTTCTTTCTACCTATATAGAAGAAAAACCAAGAAGAAATAAGTTCAAAAAAACAAAAAGCATCCACAAATCAAAAGAAGTATTCCAGTGAAGTTATCAGTGTGACCATTCATACTTGTGATAGTCCATCTCTGATGTATGTTCGAAATGCTTCACTTGCATTCTGAAGCTGTGAGAAGATGTCTACCTGCAATAGCTAATGACTTGTAAGCCAAGTTATTTAGAAACAAATGTCATTATAATTGAACAATCCATTCACTAATCTTAAAGTCATTATAGAAAAGCATATTCAGGATTCAATGAACTAATGAAAACACAAACAGATGGATACCACAAAAAAATACTGACAAAGCTTACCTGTGGATAAAGCTGGGTAATGCGGTAGAGCTCATATAAGCCAATTGTACAAGTCTGCTTGTCTCCAATTTTTTTGAAAACTGCAGCTAGCTCTTGCTGTGGAATATGGGGACACATGCAATATGGAGACACCAATTAGTTTTTCAGAACTGAAGAATTTAATTGATTTAGACACAAACTATAAGAAAACAGACCAAAGCTACATTTTGCATGGATGCTTAATAAATTTCTGGGATCAATAGTGTGGGATGCACCACCTTCAACTGTGCATCTGCAGAATGTGCTGCAGGAGTCATGCTATTTGCACCAGAGTCTCCCCAGTGACTTTGACCAACTGGTCCAGAAGGAGTCAGCATCCTAGCTGCTGCCATAGTCTATACCAAACATTGCAATTTAAACAGAAATTAAGTGCAAAACAAAAATTTGAAAACTTCATTATATGCATTGTATGCTTATATCATTAATATTTTCACTCTAATTTTTTTGCAGATGTATGGTTGCTAATTCTAAGTCTCCTGCTCTTGAATTGACTAAGATTAAGATTAAGATCAATGTATGCTATGTTACCTGAAGATTAAGATAAACTACAAATCAAATGCAGCTATGTTACCTGAAGATTAAGATCAATGTAGGCTAGAATAATAGGCTGGGGTTCCAAGTCAATTGGAACCATAGAAAGATGGCCCTTGATTGCAGTTCCACGGACCTTAACTAACTCATGCAATACAGTTTTAACCATCCGCAATGGTTTATCATCTGCTCCAGCTCTGCAACATAAGTATAGCACCACAGATTTTATATGGAATGTAAGAAAAATATAATTGCTTCATGCATCGAGCTCCAACCATAGCACAAGCTTCTGCCATTACAGATCCTGAGTGAAATATCTAATAGATTAAAATAGCATCCAAACACACTAAACAAAATTACATACCTCCGCCGAATTTCTTCCATCCCAAGTTCCTGTAGATAATTGTGTATGCTCTGGAGAAGGCGGTCAAGATCAACCTCATAGATGGTGTTTTGGAGAACCTGCAGAATCAATATGAATTTCAAAGATTAAGAAGCACGTGAGATCACAGATTGCAAATTACATTTAGACTTAATTGTGCTGTACTTACTTTTGTGAGTTTGATGAGACATTTTACAACTAGGTCAGAGAATTTCTGATGTCTGAGAATTGACACTTCTTCAGATGCTGGAGAAGGCCACCTTGAAGGTTCTAAAGGCTTCAACAGATAAATTAAAACTACAAAAGCTGAAGTTCGGTCAGCATTTTCCTGCAGACAACATCAAAAGAATTAGGATGCTTTGACATGAGTATAAGGAAAGAAATAATCACTGTCTTTCAATTCACTGTTCTCACCAAAATTTTCAGCATTAAAACATTAAGTGCTTTCAGCAGCTGACTTCCATCATCCATTAACGGAACTCTTTCATCCAAAAGCCACAGGAGAAGCTCAGTAATGAGACTATTAAGAGTTCCTTCCTTTACTGCATGTGCAAGCTTCTTTATTTGGAAAGTCTGTAAAAGAAATTATAAAGTCAGCAAAAGGCATCCCCAGCCATTTCAATGAAAAAGAGATTCTTCTTAGCATATCAAAAATCATTTCTAATTGATTAGTCAAGTATGTTCAATACCTGCATGAGAGTATTCAAGACATATTTACATGATCTTGAAGATGCGCCAGAGAGACTTAAATTGAATGTCTTAGCTACCTGCAAAGCAATCACAAGAGTTACCATCAATGACTACACAGAATATCCTTAGCAAACAAGATAAAGAAAACTAAGAACTAAATGAAGTGAAGACTTTTTACCTTTGTTGTCAGACACGATACAAGTCGGTCTGAATCTCTTACAAGATCATCCATTGCAGTGCCCTCTTCATCATTGGCAGCTTGACTCAACTCATGACAGACAAGCTTCATGCCTTCAACTGCCTGCAAGGGTATATGAAATAGATTCAAAAGAAAAAGTAATACAATTTCTTCAAGACATTTGAGTCCCATTACAAATGACAAACGCTGCATCCTACCAATAGAAATATAAGATCACATACATTGCACAAGCAATCCAAGAATAACATATTTACTATGATGCTTTCTATGATGCTGTATATATGCAGAACAGTGAAACCATAAAAAAAAATTATCATGTGAATCACACCTGCTCTGGTGAACCAGAGGCAATTGTATCGAGTGCTTCATTCCAATCAGCTGGCCCCACTGCCAATGGCAATGCTTGAGAGCCTGTCAGCATGTGAGACTCCCTAGAAGACTCAAAATGGATACTATCAACCCTTACACTGTAACATGAAAAATCATAAATTCTAATTACGAAAGTTTCCAAAGATAACAAATAAAATATATGGTCAATGAGTTTCACTCGGAAAACTAGAAGTTGAATCTTGATAAGACAACATCAACAATAATATATACTTTATTCATTATCCAGATTCCAAACCATGATTACTAGTGTACCTTGGCATATGTGCATTTGAAGGCTTCAGTAGGACCTCTCCACTTTGTTCTGCAGCCTCAATTCTGCAAAACAGGTATACTATTTGAATATATGTTCCACAGCCAGAATAGTTACCACACTCAAATATAGAAGTCATTTCCTTACATACACAAAGTCTTGGTAAACAAAGAATGCATATCATATTAGGGATGGGATGAGTCTAACATAATGTAAATAAGTAATAGATAAAAACTAAGTCACAGAAATCGGCGATTTTCAACAATGAAGTTCGATTTTTTTCGAATTTCAAACTTTTTTAAAAAATACGTTCAAATTCAGCCATAAATTCGGCGGATTTTTAAGTTGCAGTGCGTGGGTCGCCGTCGCTGCAAGAAGTTGCAGTGCGTTGTCTGCTGGGTCGCTGTCGCTGGAAGAATTGCAGTGCGTTGTGGGTTCCCGTTGCTGCAAGGCTTCCCATCATTCTCAGAGCCTGTTCTGAACGCTGCTGTCACTGCCGTCGATGGCCATAGCTGCAGCCTGGGCCCTGCACTACAGTCCACGTCGCCACGACTCCACTTTACCAAGCTCCAATGACAGTGTGTTCAGGAAGGCGCCTTTTTTTGGCTGCATTCGATAGTAATAGTCCATAGATACAAGAAATATTTTATAGTTTTATAATTTTTATTTTGCCCGACTCAGCGTGATTTATTTTTATAGTTTTATAATTTATTTTTTAGTGTAATAATTATTTTTAAGAGAAAAAATAAAAAATTATAATTTAATATTTAATTACAGTGATTTTTTCATTATTATAAAAAAAAAATATATGCAAGCATTATAATAAAGCTTATAATACTTGTATATATTTTATTATGATGATTTAATGATTTTTATTATAATGTATTTTATTATATATTTTATTACATTGATTTTAGCAATGTTAAGCTATTTTGATAATTTATTAGAAGTATACATATATTTAAAAACAAAAAAAATTATATAAGGCGAATTTTATCAGAATTTTTTTTTTCAAATTTTTCCCTTGTTGAATTTCATCCGAATTTCATGGCTGTCGATTTCGAATTTGAATTTGAACCTAGTGACTTAGGATAAAAACATACATATTTGTTTATACTTCATTACTATAGCTGCTTGATATTTGAGTTAAAGATTAGATCATATTTTGTCTCTGAACCAAGCATTCAAAGCATTTCGATGTAAGATTATTAGATTAATAAAGAAAACTGGGTCATTGAGCATTCAAATTAGATATAATCTACAGTATAACTGATTTTTCAGGTGCCTTGTTCAAATATGGGATACAAGCACATTCCTCTATCATACAGCATTTAACAACAGATGAAAGTAAATATGCCCTGAAAATGTTTAGGATCATTACCCATTGTCTCTAACAGAACGTCTCATAGCTGCTCTAGCCTCACCAGGCTTTCCTTCCTTTCTCTTCTCCATTTCACGAGCCTAAAAATACAAAGCATTTTAGAGAAGAAAAATTCAAAGATTTTGAAACAAGATTCAGCTGAAAAACAGATTGTAGAACAACATACTTTCCATTTAAATTTGTCATCCAGCATGCTTTTCTGAGCATCTGAGAGTTTACCAACAAATCTCCAAATATCCTCGCCTGCCAGAAAAGTATGTTGTAAAATTGCTGCTATAATTCTTCAAAACAAATGATGATTAAAAAGGGAACAAAATCATAAAATAACTGCATCCTCTAGGATAATCAACAGTAAGGAGAAAATTTAAGAAATATTTATAGCTTGATTATCTAGTTTCTAAGCATAATCAAAAAAGTTGTAAAATAGTATTAGCTCTATGAATACGTCAATGGAGAGAGGTGAAAAAGTTCTAAGGAAAAATCAGTATTTCCACTATTGCCATGTCATTAATTAAAATTTAAAATGTAATCAATGGTGAATGATTATCACTTTCTAAATTTTAATATATCTATGGTAATACTTACAGTTCTCTAAAGCATTAGCCACACATCCTCTTCGCCCTCCAAAAATGGCTATGCTCAATCCAATTTTAAGATACAATTTTATGTTTGAATTGGATTCCTGCAGGGCTACAATTTTATGTGTCGTAGTCCTGAGGCATCAGAATTTTTATGCATCAACTGTATCCAAAAGGGGATCAAGTATTGGAAAAACTCTATTTGTAAAGCAATCTTCTAGTTGCAGACAATAAATTATGTAACCAACAGAACAAATATCCTGTTGTGCAGTGACATTATGGGAAAATTATTTATGGAAGATTTCATACAGATGATTTCCATTCCCATATCATTAAACTGTTATTTAATTAAAATTTTGATGTAGAAATATGATTCATAATTTCTAAGTTAATGCTTAGAGAATCTACTAAATCACCAATTCAAACTACTGTCCTGCTTACTCAATCCAAATGACTGTCTTGAAGGATAGAATGCTGTGCGATTATGAATATTAAATGCATATATCCTATGGCAGAGTTCTCTTCAATTCACTACAACATTCACACAAGCCTCCAGTGATGCAACCCAACCTCCTTGAGCCCTTATATATGTTGGAATGTCCTTGTGCACTAGAAGGTCCTGGAATTCAAATGGGAAAGAGAAGAATTGGACTGTGCTTCGAATTCCGTTTTGTTCAAAACTGCCCCTTGGGTGAACTGTCATTCCAATTAAAACACCACTCCTATACAGTAGCTGGCAGTTTTGAAACAGCCCCATGAAAGAAAAAATGGCATGGATGAATTTTGCAATTTTTGACACCTACAAATCTGGGGACCAACACATTGTTAATTATATATACTATTAATATTTTAGTAACTTTACTATTATTAATATAATGAATAACGCAATATCCAATATACCAAAGTCTACAAAACTATATGAAGAACCAAATAATGTACCTCCCGATCCACAACAAAGATAGTACTTTCTAAACCCTAATTGACATCAAGAATTTGAAATACAAAATTTCTCATCTTCACACAAAAACAATTATTAATTAACTCATTTTCAAACCTGCTGCAAAGGCAAGGACAAGCCAGTACATGGTACGTGTACCTAAATAAGAGAGGGTGCACTTATCAAGATTTTAGGAAAGATGATCAAGGAATTTTGGAAGCTCTTAAGACAAAAATGAGACCCAAGAACTTTGGTCTTGGGTATGCAAGAGAAACATCTCAACTAGCCATAAGCACATGTTGATTTGATTGCATTCCATCCATACTCAACAAGAATGAATTTTCAACATATTTGAGAAAAAAGTAGAAAATTTCAAAATAATCATTTCTGCACAAGGCATCATTACCCATGAGGAGGGACAATCAACCATGTAACTCCACTATATTTTATGTGAAATGCATGTCACATTGTTGATTTTTGACTATACATTTCTAGCTAAAAATTTTAAAATAGCTTCACATATCTTCATTCAGATTGCAACCATCTTGTTAACAACTCCACGTTTCAATAAAGATTCATTTGCATTTCCCTAACATGTGTGTTTATAGTGTTTATTTCCTTTTCTTTAGTTCATTGTATTTAAAGTATAAAAAATCAAGTTTCTGCAATTTATTGTGTTGTCCACTAGATTTCCATTTATATCCAAATCCTTCATTATTTGAGGATTGTGCACCAAGCAAACTACTGACAAACACACAATATTAATTGCAAGCACAATCCAACATGAAGAATCTGGAATAAGTTGTTCAAGCACAAGGTTCTGTAATCAACTCTCACAGAAATTTCTAGCAGACTTAGGACACCACAGTAAAAGCAATACATATAGACATGCAATTATCAATCTGAATGCACAGTATTCAAAAAGTTACTCATAAATTATAATACATATTTAATAATTATAATTTTTAATTTTTGATAAATAGATTTCATCTCAACTTAATGTGGTTTTGAAATTATTCTTGGTTAGGATTTTCAATTTTTTATATTATAATTTATTATTTAATCATTAATATTATTATACATATTTAATAATTATAATTTTTATTTTATTTCCTATGAACTGTTCAACACTTCCCTCATCACATGTAGCTAACACTCCATTTTTCATTCCAACTCCTTTTCAAGTAACTAGCACTTTGCAACATTGTGTTCACAAAAAATTAAAATGGCTCTGCGAATTCTCGATAGAGTGAATGACAGAAACAGAGACAGCAAAGCATGCGATAGTGCAGTTCCATCGACTTCTGGAAGGGCTCCCCCTCTGCAGGATCAACCATGGCAAGTGGTTCGAAGCAGGAGAACCATTAATGCAGAAAGGAGACTGGCTAGGGTCACACTGGACATAGCCCATATTTGGGCAGTCCCCATTACCACACAAATCCCCTCCTTCGCTACCAAAGCAAACAGGGTTCCATTAGGTTCAAAGGCAGAATATGATTGGTCGCAACTCGGACCTCGAAGATGCCAGGCAGAGGGTTCAATAAAACCGTCCAGAATTGGAGAACCCGCACCTCATAGCAATATCAACACTCATGCAATGCAAAAAGCATGGAAGGGGCCGAAAAACCCTGTTAAAAAACAGATATCCACAAAACCCAAAAACCCTAGGCCAGAGCCCATCAAAATCTCGGCTCCAAATGCTGTTACAGAGTTAAGAAATTATTGTACTAAGCACGGACTATTTGCAAAATGGGAAGGCAGTGGGCAATCCTCTTCCGAAATAGCCAATTGGTGGAGAGAAACATTCCGCGGCCAGGTAAGTATAATATCCTTAACCAATAAATTCATCTTTGTTGAATGCTTTAAGGAATCGTTAAAATCTAGATTACTAGAGGGAGAACAGGTATTTTACAAAGGAACGAATTTTAAATTTCTAGATTGGAAACCTAAATTCGACTTGAATAGACACGAATTTAACACAGAATCTAGATGGATAATCATTCATAGCCTCCCTGTAGAGCTAATGCATGTCAAGATTCTTATTGACATTGGCAACAGTTTAGGTAAATTTGTCGCCCTAAAAAAAAACTGGTCGGACAAATCCGACATTAAAATACTAATAGATGTAGAAAGAAGCACTAAAAATTTAAGAAATATATCCATCAACACGATGGATGGGAATTATAATTTAATTCCCGAATGGTTTAATGGTGAGATTTTGAAGGAAATATACGGTCTAAACCCTAATGTTAGAAAAGCCCAGGATAAAAAAATAGGGAAACTGAGGAAACCTGATAACAAGGTTAACATCCAATTCAACAATGACATTGGCGGTTTTATCATTACGGAATCACAGATTGGGGATAAACAAGGGACACCGTCTAATACCCAGTTTAGAAATAATCCAATCAAACCTGCCACAACAACGAGGCGCCTGCAACACCTAATGAGGACAAAATTCAAAAAGAATTGAGAGATGTCATTGACAACCTAATGGGAAAATTTGCAGAAGAAATAGTTGACGAAGCCATGATAGCAGAAAATAATATCCCCTCGGAAGATTATGATCACATCCCAGACATTCCTCAGGAAATAAATAATATGAATGAACAAGAAGAAGTGGTTCCTGAAACTCAGAATATGGATAACCCTTCTCCTGTGGTCAATGGGATGAATGAAGAAGAAGAAAGAAACTTCATAATCAAAGAATTAATTAACATGCAGGAAGAGGAAAGGAACTGGGAATCAAATGTTAATCTCGAGGACTCACCCAACATGGGTACAATGCTGCTAGAAGGAAACAAAGAGAACCCAGACTGTGGCAAACCCAGTAACAATAAGAGAGGTCGAAAGTCTTTTTTAGACAAAATGAAATTGGATGGGCAGGCGGAGGGGCAGACCAAAATAACAACCCTATTTGGTCCAGGAAAGAGCCCACCAGTCCCTAGGCTGGAATAAAAATATTGACTTGGAATGTAAGGGGACTGGGCGCCCCTAGTAAGCAGCGCTTGATTAAGCGTAGCTTAAAAAGATCTGATATGGATATAGTCATGTTACAAGAAACTAAATTAAACAAGGAAGACTAGCATCAGGAGGACTGGCATTATTGTGGAAGAAAAACAAAATAACATTTTCAGGATATGTCAAGATGCAACACTGGATGGCGGGCAAAATAAAAGCACTTGATAGAGATGCAGAATTTATCATCATAAATGTCTATGGCCCGATAACTACGGAGAAGAAAAAGTCAGTATGGCTAGAAATTGATCATTTTTTAACAAATCAGAAGGCACCACACTACATTATAGGTGGAGACTTCAACACCATTCTCCACCAATCTGAGAAACGTGGAGGATCAAAAATCATGACGCAACCTCAAAAAGATTTTTTGGAATGGATAAATAATAACTATCTTTTAGAAATAAAAACTGACAGGGGATCACACACATGGAATAACGGGAGATCCGGTTTCTCCAACATCTCCGAAATACTGGACAGGTTCTTCTTTAAAGGGGATCATGCAATCCAATACTTTAGAAACATGTTGAATAATTGGGAATACTCGGACCTCCCACACAATCAGGATTTGATTAAAAACATTCCTAAACTACTATCAAAAGAGGACAATAAGATGCTAAATGCCAAAATCACTAAGGAAGAAGTAAAACAGGCTCTGTCACAATTTTCAAGGGACAAGGCCCCTGGACCAAATGGATACCTTGCTGGCTTCTACCAGAAATGTTGGCATATTATAGGTGATGAAGTGTCAGATGCCTTAGAAGCCGCTAGAAATGCAGGCAATTTTCCGAAGGAGATAAACAACACATTCTTAGCACTTCTACCTAAAAAAGAAAACCCTTCAAAATGGGAAGAATTCAGACCCATATCTTTATGCAACATGACATATAAATTATTAACTAAAGTCATGGCCAATAGATTAAAAAAGCTCCTACCAGTTATCATTTTTGAAGAACAAATAGGGTTTGTTCCTAACAGATCAATCTTGGATGGGATAATTATTGTCCAAGAGGCTATTCATTCCATACAAAATCAAAGACAACCAAATATGCTAATAAAACTTGATATCAAGAAAGCATATGATAAAGTAGATTGGTACTTCCTATGTAGCTGCATGAAAGCCTTCAGCTTTAATAGTCAATGGATTAATTGGGTATATAGATGTATCTCAAGTCCCAGTTACTCGGTATTGATAAACGAAAAACCGGAAAGATATTTCGAAGCAACAAGGGGTCTGAGACAGGGGGATCCGCTCTCCCCCTTCCTATTTATTATAATGTCCGAAGCCTTAGGAAGAGCTTTTAATGCGTCAAGATTAGGAGGTAGGCTGCAAGGTATACAAATAACCACAAGGGTAGAACCCTGTACACATCAGCAATTTGCAGATGATACAATGATATTAGGGAAGGGCAGACTCAAAGAGGCCAAGGAAATCAAGAGAATCCTACTCGCATATGGAAAAGCGTCGGGTGAATTAGTAAATAACCAAAAATCAGAAATTTTTTGCTTTAATATGTCTATAGTATATACAAGAGGAAAATAAAATAGCTAGCTGGCTCGAGTATAGAATTGGACAATTACCATGCACATATTTAGGAATACCAATAGACAAAGGAACAAGATCCAGCTAGCTTTGGGACCATCTCATTGAACATATCAAGAAAAGACTCTCGTCTTGGAAAGGCCTTTGGCTGACAGCGGCAGGCCGATTAACATTGATTAAATCAATCTTATCGGCAATATCCATTTACCTTCTATCTTGCATCCCTATATCAATAGGAGTACATAAGAACATATCCCAAATTATCAGAAATTTTTATTGGCAGGGCACAGAAGACAAAAACAAAATAAAATTGATATCCTGGGATAAAATTTGCAGAGTCAAAAGTGATGGGGGCACGGGTATAAGGAATCTAATATGGCAGAACAAGGCCTTAGGGGCAAAATTAATCTCGAGGACATATGTCTCATCCGATACCAAATGGGCTAGAATCCTAAGAAATAAGTATCTGGCAAACAACCATAAGGAGGCAATATTCAGGGAAAAACACTTGCAGAAGGGTTCCAAAATCTGGAATTTTATAAAAGATTGTCGCCCCATAATAATAAACCATCTGGCTTGGGACATCCACAATGGCAAATCAGCATTGTTTTGGGAAGATTCCTGGGGGGACCAACCTCCAATAGATGTATTGATGGATACATCCAACATCAAGCATCAAATAAAGAACCTTTGGGGGAATTATGTAAAGGATTACATAATTCCTGAACCAAAATCGGTATTTGGATGGAAATGGAAAAACATGCGTCCATTTATGCCTGAAATCAAATTCCAAGAATTGCAAAAGATACTTAATCACAGACTGATTTCCTTTAGAGAAGGGGATGATTATTTATTATGGTCAAAATCCAAGGACGGGCAATATAACTACAGAGATGGCTTCAGGAGCATATATAATAAGGCAAAAGTCAGCAAAGATCACATTCCTGTCAAACTCTGCTGGAATAAATTGTGTCTTCCAAAGGCAGGCTTCTTTGCTTGGGCGGCAATTCAAAGGAAAGTACTTACAGCCGATCACTTCAGACGTAGGGGATATGAAGGACCATCAATCTGTCTATTATGTAGGGAAGATGAGGAAACGAGTGACCATATTTTCATGACATGCAAATATACCAAAAAATGCTGGTATTGGTTAATGGCACAGCTAGGATGGTCGGGAGCTATTAGCTACTCCTTGATAGAATGGTGTTCATACTGGCCAATTATCATGAAAAACAGTCTATTTCATAATTTATGGATCTGCAGCCCATCCATAGTAATATGGGAGATCTAGAAAGAAAGAAATAGGAGAATATTTCAAGAAAAGGAAATGCAAATAGAAAAACTCATAATAAAAATCCCTCCTTTTATTGGAAAAACGGGAACAGACAAAGAAGAGATAAGAAGAACATGCAAATGGCAACCTCCAAAGCCTAGATGGTTTAAATTAAATTTTGATGGAGCATCCAGAGGAAACCCTGGAATTGCAGGGGCAGGATGCATTATCCATTCAGATAAGGGAAAGTGTATTGGATCTAAATCCATTCATTTAGGACAGACCACCAACAATACCGCTGAACTACTAAGCCTCATAGAAGGACTAAATATGTGCACAGAACTAAGGATACATAAATTAGAAATTGAAGGTGACTCGGCAATAATAATCAATGCAATTAGGAGCAAATGATTGCCTAATTGGAAACTTAGAGGTATTCTTGATAAAGCATTGGAATTACTCAATAATTTCACAAATTTCACATCAACCACATATACAGAGAGGCAAACTCGACAGCTGATGCTCTAGCCAATTTAGGGGCAGATGGGATAACTAAGACAACGGTTAATATTTCAGACTCTACTGATAAGGAGCAAGTTGGATAAACAAATATTTGAAAACATATCTATAAGCTTATGGATAAGGCATAGACATATATGCATATAGATATGTTTCCATATTTACTTAGACTTATTCAATCTATAGATATACAGAGATACCCATGGATATATAAATAAATATATTTTTTATATAAATTGGACAGATATTGATTTATAGTTACAGATACACATATATATATACAAATGTATAAATATTTATACATATATTTATATATTTATAGATATATACATATGTACTTATATATATCCAAATAGATATATATATATATATATATTTGGCAGATCTTTGATATATATATATAGACAAATTTATATATATACATATAGATATTTATATCCTGTGTATATATATATATATATATATCTTTGTCTTCTTATATATCTATATATCTTTGTCTTCTTATATATCTTTGTATATACCTATATATACACACAAATATATATATATATATAGAGATATATATATTTATATACAAATGGAATACATATATTGATATATACTTGCATATCCATATATATGCATTTATATATATACGGTCTTATAACCTTATAACCTAGCTCACTCTCTTGTAGAATTTATTAATTCTGAAGCATTGATCTTATTATTTACAATTTCCATTAAAGGAGAAAACGACATCAAGTGACTTTTTAAGATATGAATTAGATCTTAATAATTAACAAAAAGTTAACTTGAATTATCAATAATTAAAATGACACGAGATACATGTTGTCATTTCGAATAATGATTGTGACCGGAGATTAGCCTATCCCGCGTTTATATTAAAACACAAACTGGAAATAAATGTCCAGAGGCTTATATGTCCTTAAAGCTTAAAACAGTGGCCGATCACTAACTTAGTGGGCGGTGATGCTCATATCTAAAACAAAGCAATTATAGATTAATAAGCCTACAGATAGAAGCACTTCATCATAGCTAGCATGATCCCCACGAAATCCTGATAATTATGATATGTCGGGGCTTTGGTGTGAGGCGTACTCCCTTGATCATCCGCCAAAATCAATTACGGCTCCTCAACACGATTTTAACACTGATGGCGCATCATTCAAGGACATGCGCCATTTCGTATCCAATAAGACCCATCCAAAGTGGGTTAAGGCAGGCATGTTTTTTAGAAAGAATAAACAAATTTAGCTCCTTCACATCATTAACTCACTAGGATATTAATTAAGCTCCAGAATTAATAGAAGAAGTTTTGTAATAATTCATCGCTCTGTAATTGAGGATAAACAAAGGATGGATACCCCGATTAAACTTTGCAGCACTAAAAGGCAAATGGCCTTTGAAGGGACCATTACCAAAGAACGCCTCAAGCGCATCATGCGACTTCCCCACACCTTAGTGATTGATACGGTTGAGAATATCCTGGGTCCAGATTTTCTCTCAAACTTAGATAGAACCAGGGCTAACACGGATGTGGCCGCCATGTTTCTCGTTGTGGCTGTTAGCTCTACCAAAAATCGTGAAGATACAAGTGCCCTGTGTAGAGAGGTCTTCATGGCCTCTATCTTGGGTGATCTGGAGCGGGTCTTAGTCAATATTGACAATGAATGGACTATCCCTCGGCCGCGGAATTATGATATTCTCATTCGAAATAACAGACCGGTTCCTCGTTTCCCTATCATATCCACAGATGGTGTGCCTTTCTCCGAAGATAGGCTTGAGGTAATAAACAGAAATGTCAACTTTCTGCTCTACTTATTTCATGTGTGACACCCTCCAAAACCCACTTGGTTTGAGGACTTCCTCAAAGCAGAGGATCTAGTTCTCGAAGATGAGAATGCTTCTTCCTCGTCCTCTGGGTCGGAATGATTTGGTTCGGTTTTCTGGGTGTGCTTGTGAGCTTTTTTGAAAACAATTAGAAAGAATTTTTGCATGTGATAATGTTGTAACTAAAAACTTGGTAAAAATTGGGACATAGTAGATAACTATCTCTAAGTAGAACTGGGTTAATCTTTAGTTTACAGAAACCAGAGTATAGACAGCCAAGTACTATGAATCTTAAAAGACATACAGGACACTAAATTAGTTGGATATTAATCGTAAAAAGCACTGCGACTTAATGAGTATGAAGGAATATCTATTTATATAGAAATATACTAGCATTTTGGTTCGAATACCTAGCAATCTGAATAGATACTCTAGATATTTGCAGACATCTGGATGCATGCATTTATTGGTATTCATTCATACTGGTGGTGATCATTTCAGAATGGGTAATTTTGATTTATTAAGAATAATAGATAATGGCTGTAGCACTCTTGTGCCATTTGTTGAAATTTTTCTATATTGGGCCATCCCCCTGTCATGTCTTGAGACGGAGGACTTTATGTGGCTAACATGCAAATTCGAATAATCATTCATTCAGCCATCCTCTCTGCTATAAATTTACAGGAAATGGGGAGGCCGGTATGATTGGATCTCATCTACTTACTCTTGTTATTGTAGCCTGGATCTTATCCGTTATTAAGGACAACATCCAGGAGCATAAACAAGAGTTGGTAAACTGGAGATGCTTTGGTCATTAGACAATCATGTTCGGGCCTAAACATAATTGGACATTAGATACTCAATTCTGTTGCTTAAATGATAAGTTTCACAGGAAATGGTATTGTGATAATTGTCTAGCATTATAGATAAAATTTTACTTGCTATAATAGATTGGATGATACTAACAAATCTGCCAAGCGTTTGAGAAATTAACAATGCAAGCCAAATAGGCACATCTCGGGGAATTTAGGGGACACTATTGACAACCAAAGATCATCTTCAGCACCAAACCGCTAGAAGTTGTGGAAAGTAATTATCTGATTATTAAAATCTGTACTTTTTGGGCTTGTTAGGGTAGGGAAAATAAAAACACCCTCCCATCTGACCACCCTGGCCCGGGGTGATGAAGTATTAAATCTGAAATTGTTATTTGCTGGACTATGGTCCCGAGCAAGGCCGGAGGTTTTCTCACCTCCACTCTTTCCTACCGGCGCCCGCACGAGTGGAGAATTGTAAAATTTCAAATTGATTAATAAAATTTCTTGGCCTCGGCCTTTTATCGAAAAAAAAAAAATTATAATTTTTATTTTTATTTTTTGATAAATAGATTTCATCTCAACTTAATGTGGTTTTGAAATTATTCTTCATTAGGACTTTCATTTTATTTTTTTATTATAATTTATTATTTAATAATTTATAATTTTATATTTATTTTTCTTTGTTATATTTTTGTAACTAAAATTTTAAAATCAAGATTTGAAAAAGTAATTATAAAAGTGTCTTTTTTTAAGTTTCAATTATTATTGTTGATTAAATTGTTTATATTTAAACAAGTTTTACTATTTTTAATTAACAATATTTATTAATATCAGTATCCGATACTGTATCTCTTCTGTGTCCATGTCTAAAGGGATTAGAGATTTATTCACCTACCCAAAGCAATTCTTATAGTTCAACAGTAACTTTCTTGGGCTATCCAACAAATTCCTCATATTGTTTGTAGGCAAATAATGTAACTGTGTATTTAGTTACTGTTTTTTCTTTTTGCTTTCTCATGACAACATTGTACAGGTATAAACAACCCAGATTAATAGCTTGACTATCAACTAAAGGAAATTTAATTTGAGATGACTTAAACCAAATATTCAAAAATAACATGTCAAACCTGAAAAGCATCAACCAAGTAACTGGACAAAGGAAATATTTCATCTAAAATAATACCAAGAATCTTATATGCAGTCGCTGATGTATTTAGTGCAGCCTTTCTGATTTCACCATCACGTTCTGATGTCAATGCAGCAACAGCCTGTAAAGCTTTTGAAGGTCCAGCTAACTGTCACAGACATGCAAACCCAAAATGTCAGAAAAGATAACCATGTTTTCACATTTAATACTGAATTGGTTACAAAATTAGTTTTAGCAAAGCAACCAATATAAACCCCATACCTCAATTCCATAGCGATCTAACATAAATCCAATGAGATCTACAGATTCAATTCTAGTTCTGTTGTTCTTTGATCGCAGACCCTCCAAGATAAATGTAAAAAGTTTTGATGCGGGATATATACATGTCATAAGCTTTGTTAAATCACGCATCTTTTCCCTTACTTTCTCAATGTTATGTCCTAACTGCAAATAACCCAGAAAATGATTTCAATGTGTGAAATAAAATTCTTGATCTTCTAATTGATTGACAACTAAATTCTAGAAGAGCATAATGTAAGATATTTTGTACCTTCTCAATTAAGCAAGGAAGGAAAATGCTAGCTTCAGACTCAGATAGTGTATACCCTTCATTTTTCAATGCCTCAAATAATTCAGGAAGAAACTCAAGAACCTGGCATCAAAGAGCTAGAGACATAAGGAGTGGACATTTAATTTCAGTAACTCTCCAAACATCAAGATTCAAAATACCAGCTGTCCTACCTTCAGCAAGCATGTTGTGTTTGACTCACAGAAGCGTAAAACTGTCCATCGTAAAAGGATATCAACTATCTCAATGATATCCCTTCCATGAGAAGGAATAACCTATAAATAGGAAATTTTGAACCACATCTGATTATATATACCAAAGAATTTGTCTACCGACCTATCAAAAAATGTGACAGAATCTTCTTAGCTAATCGTTTCATATAAATATTACAGAAATGCTTCACATCCCCACCTTCTGCAGTAATTCTAGGCCATCAATTTGTTTCTTGAAGTCAGGACTCAACAGTCTTCGATGTAAATCTTCTCTGAAATACCTCATAACATCATTCTACAACAAAAGAATGTCAAAACTCCCATTAGAAAAGGATGTCATGCACCAAGTAGACGATTATACATAGTGATTATACAAACCTCAATTTCTTGAATTTGCTCAGGGCGTGGCTCTTCAAATTTGTGCTTACGGGGAATTAATCTCACCCGATCTTCCTGTATTTATTGTAATGTCAGCAAGGTCATTGTCTTTAGTACAAACAAAAAGAATAAGCAAATTCTTTTCTAAATTCCAACCTTGTTTGAATCCTTCAGATTAAATAAAGCTTGTCCCTGTACTGCAAGGTCCTGAGCAGCTACAGCAGCTGCCTGTTTGGAAACCTTTACTTGAGCAGGTTTCTGCAAAGAAAAATACTCATCAAGGCATATTAAATGCAACTACTTAGCTTCCTCAAAGGGAAAAAAATGACTTACGGATCCTGTAGTTCTTTGCCCATGTCGTGAAGATGGGCGATCACCACTGACATTCACACTTGGCTTCCCAATTTTACTCCCCGTCCTTGACCCTACATTTGATGTAGTTACCCGTGATGATTCGGGAACCTCTAAAAAATCAAAAAAAAAAAATATTAGATATGAATAACAAATCTAAGAGCACTTGCAAGCAATTAAATATCTAAACAATACCTTGTAGTGCACCTGCAGATCTCTGGCGTTCAAGCACAGCACTCAGTACAGGGCCTTGTAAATCCTTCAAGCTTTTGGTTATCTGACTCAAAATATAAAATCAGTAAGTAATTAAGCCCCCTGCCCAAAATCAGGAACTAAAAAATAAGGAACTTGTTAAAGTCCATTATTGAAAAGAGATAACTGCAACACACCATTTCTTGTCCACAAGCTCGAATTAATTCAGAAATACAAGCCTCTGCAGCCTTCCGGACATCTGCAGATTTATCCTGAATAGTACAAATAATCTGAATAAGCATAATACTACAATAAAACTTTTGTCGAAGGCATTGCACTTAAGAAGAGTAAGCAATGGATATGTGTGAACAGTAAATTGTAACCAAATTAAGAATCACACCAGAAGTGCAGATGCTGTAGGCTTCAGAAGTTGAATAAGGTCAGGTTGGTCACTAAGTTTTGTAAGTTGCCTTGTTAACCAGTCCAAAAGATCTTTACGGCCATCAGCACCAAGTTTGACATCTGACAATGCTGAAGCTATGTACGGAACCTGCCATAAATGAGATGGTTGAAATATATCATGCCATATAAGAATGAAATTATTAAAAAAACATCATTTACCTAAAAAACATACCATTTTATCCACTTGAACAACAGAAACCCACATGTCCAATGCCTTGATAGTACTTTCTCGCATTAGTTTCTTGTTATCACCAAGGCATTTAAGAACATCTGAAAGGATACCCTGCATTTTACAAACAAACAAGGACTGAATCAGACAAACATTTAAATTAATAGTGAAATCCAGCCTTTAGGCATCGACAATCAAATATGTGATTATAAACCTTGCTGCTCTTCTCAACTGCAGGACCCATTGCTGATGCAACATTCCCTATGGTAGTTAGAGTGGTCATCACCAAATTCTTGTTTGAATCAAACAAACGGGCTCTCAATGCTCCAAATAATTCCACTGTAATAATCAAAAGGACACTCACATTACAGTTTACTCATTCCATACAAACATAGTTCCATTACCCCAACTACTAGCACTAAAGCCTTTTTGAATCTAAATCAAAAAGCTGCATACAGCATATTTTTCATTTTGCAATAGAAGAAAAAGCTATTTAGTATTTAGCCACAGTGGTGCTATAAACATAACCCATGATTCAGAAATAATACACATACCAGTTCCAGTAGGCTGGATACGTTTGTTTGCTTCTTCAAGAATTTTGTTTACTGATTCTATTGATTCTAGACGAACCTGATAACACAGAAGCAGAAGAAAATCCTTGAATTATTTTCTGCAAACTATGAATTGTGTGAAAACGATAAACTAAAATAAAATTATCAATACATGTATTAGAGAATTATACCTTCCAATCAGGACATCCTAAATTCTTAATTAGATTAGATGTAATCTTTCCACTTATGTCTTCACGTGGCAGGCCATCAGAGCCAGACCCACAAGAAAGTGAAGCTGAATCTATAGCTTTTATAATTTTTTTTGGAGCTGCAGCAGGTCCCTGTTGAATGTAGTGTTGAATACATAATAAATAAGACACCTAATATAAGCTGAAACATAAGAAATATATTATACAAATATCATCAAGAACTAGCCAGTCACCTCGTATGGATTTTTCTCATACTCAGCATCAAGGGTACTTAAAAGTGCAGGTTTTACATCTGCCAGAAATCCCTTAATATCTGTGCATACAAAAATTAAATTTCAGTTCATCACAAAAAGAGTGTTCCTACTACAAAAAAATGAATGATGCAATTCAAAGTATACAACCACTGTACCTGGTCCAACAAATTTATGCAAAATGCCAATAAGCTTGATTGTTGAGTTTCTTGTGGCTGCAACACTAGATTGCAAGCCAATATCCTTACAGAAGTCAATTACATCCTGCAACATTACAGACTATGATAACGCCAACCAGAAAAAGCCCAGGAAAAGAATTTAAAAACCAAGATAACCAAATCATTCAACGATGGATAGAACATCAATTAAAAATAAGCACCTTGAGTTTTATATGTGAAGTACCAAAATCTTCCACAGCTGTGACCATCCACAGTAAACCTTCACTCATTACCTTAGGATTCTTGTGCTCCTTCATGATCTTAAAAAGCTGCAATTTGTGGAAAATCAAGAATATAGGCCAGCAAAAGGCACTTTAAGATCATATTTAATTTGCAGCAGAAAAATCAATAGGCTTTTATAATAGAAAATGAAATCTCAACTTACTCGATCAAACACAAAGCTAGGACCCACCACCTCACAAAAAGCAGTAAGACACTTCATAGCTTGGGCACGCGTTTTTATATCACATACCCTCTCAGAAACACCTACCAAACAAGAAATACACATTTCTTTGATTTCCGCATCCTTACATTAACTTGAAAAATTAAATTAAAGAACAACCATGGCACCTAGGTACAATCTCAAGACACTCTACACAATATGTCAGCCTACAGATTATATAGACAAAAACAAAAACAGTGCAAACTATTTAGAGCCACCAAATATCAATTATAAACCTTACCTAAAATACACAACACTACACATCGTTTTGGAAATTTTGACACGGTTGAAGCTATGTGTGTAACAACCTCAATAACCTTCTGTTGAACCTGCAACAGTAATAGTTTCACAAACAATTGACTCACAGTACAGAACAAATTATTGGGAAAATACAGTCTTTCAAGATAATAAACAGAAAAGATGTCCAAAAACTTTGTTTTAAAGAGTAGACTTGTACCTGCACATTCTTTTCATTCCATCCAGGAAGTGTAGAAAGTAACCGGACCAAAATTTCAGCTTTTTGATCAAGATTACTCAAGCCTTCTACTGTTTCCTTCAGAGAAGTCATTGCTGTGGATCAAACAAATCCAAGTCTATAAACTATTGAAAATGATTTCTGGAAAAAACAATACAAACAGTTTTTGAAGAGAACACTGAAGATTTTGCACAGTTTCTATGCAATTTTTACGAAAAGCTGACAATGTGAAAATATAATCACAATTATGCTCCAGCCATCCCCAGAATGTCTAAAGGTAGTAGGCATGGCACATAAAATTGTTAACCATATAAGATTAAACAAAAACAAATACAAGATAGAACAGCTATAGTAGCAATCAACATGCCAAGAAGATGGAGAACCAAAACATATATCTTTTACATAGAGAGTATGGATGATTAATGCTTTTGGAAATACAAAGGTAAATTGGATATATATAGGAGTTAACTATTTTCTACAGCATTCATAGTTTCTAAAGAATATAACTGTTGGATCTAATGATCCAAAAGCTCTGTTTGTTTGTGGTTCATATGTTGCAATGTAATTAATGGTTGATTGGTTTGGTGGTTGACTGGTTATTCATGCGAATGGAAGGCGTATTAAAAAGACCATTCTAAATCAATGTAATCTCTCTGAGCATGTTTAATAGAATTACTAAATAGCCTGTGATTTTTAATATTTGTGCAATTTGCATACTCTCAGATTCCAACATCTACAGCAAGACACAGATCATTGTAATAATGTTAATTCTTCAAAGTTTCTTTTTGTGGCTGTTTAGCCATTTTACACTTTGTCTTATATTTTTTGTTTATTCTACTTGTGAGCAAGCCCTATAAGTAACAAAACTCACATCTTAAAACTCAAAAAATAATAATAATGTTAATTCTATAGAGCCAAACCTTCAAGGCGTTCCTTCCAAACTGTACTCTTCAAATTTGGAAGTACATCAGCTTGAAAAAGAGAACCTACTCTTCCTTCAATCTCCTCCAAACTCATATCCCCTGGCTGTAACAGATGAAAATGAACAGAATAACATCGTAAATACAATTTCAGCTAATGGTAATTAATCAGCCAACATTCACTAGGACCGATCATCTGATAACTTTACTAAAATTTGAACCCTTTCTGCAAAATACCTCAATGTCCTCAGGCATCTCAACTTCAGTAATAGCCTTGTTTTGACCATTCCCATCAGTCTTTTTCCCTGCACCTGACCGTCCTGGCACAGCTTTCTTTATATTTGTTGCATTCAAATCATAGTGAGGATGCAATTTAAACTTTGAACAAAATACAATTGAAACAGAAACATAGGAAAATATAATTGAAAGAGAAAAAAAAAATTATAACAATAACAACTTACACTAGGTTGCAGAGGCCTCTTCCCACTTAGCATGCTCGCAGCAGATTTCTTGGCAAAGCCATTCTCACCAGCCTACATAACAGATATTAGGATTGAATTATATCTCCTAGGGTACTTGTTTTGATGATATATACATTAATGACATGTCGATTAAGGGAAAATCTTATTTATTCTAAATAATTAATTGTTCCAATCAACATATCAGAATCTCTTTTATCTTCTTTTATCGTATCTTTTGACATTGTGATCTAATCTGCAGCATTGCATTATCTAGAAGTCACATTTTTATAAACTGGAAAACCTTGCAGATATTGATATATCCAATATTTGCAATACTACTGACTACAGCCATCATAACCTCCTTTATTCTCCTTAAGATTCTGAAAAACATTAAATACATTTTCCTAAAAGGAATTAAAATTCCTGGTCACAAAGAAAGTCCGCAATCAAAATGTTACCAGCTTTCGTTTTTCCTAGATTGCAGTGTGTTGTCACAGTGCAATCTAATTTGCACGATTATATCAGTACAGCTAGAAACTTTAGAATTTAAATCATTCAAATCAAAATACTCCTGTAGACACACAAAACTCCACAGTGGGAAAAGCTATTGAATAGAGACATCACCATGCATAGGATGATAACTACAAGCTCCTACATGATGCTAAAACAAGATCTCTATGGGCCAGTTTACAAACATCTCTTAATTCACAAACCTGACAATTACAGATCCTTCATATCAAAGAAGCATTGCACTTTAGCTAGGCTTAACTGATAAAAACATTTACTAGCTGATCTTTAACATAAATGCCATTTTTCTACTATACAGCTGAAAATAGATTTAATTCTTGCATGCAATTTTTTGTGTTTGGGTTCTCTTTTTCAGCAAGAAAAGATATCAATACTCCATTGCTCAGATCACAGTTGTTGTGCCCAAGTGCATGCAGTAAAATATGCTCATAAAAGAATCAGGCATATCAAGCTCACAGAAATCTTCTTCAAAAATATTGAAAAAACAAAAATCCAGTCCTGTTATCACAACTCTTGAAAAAATGTTGAATACACTATGAAAATATTTAACCTTGGGTACTGTCGACTTTGGCAATTGACAATCGAAATCAACCGAAGTATCACAGTACAAAAAAACCGCATCAAGAAGCCTTTAAGTAAATATGCAGCTTGTAATGAGTAATTCAATATTACTATTTTGAAAATTATTTTTACAATATACAAGTCCTGACATCAACTGACTAATTTAACTTTTCTTAAGACCTGCTAAGTAAAAACATCTACAAACAGACTATGATACATTTTTCTCTATGGTCTAAAGTTGAATAAACAGTACTTACAAAAGAACCCACAATGGCAGGTTTGTCACGGGAGCAGAGGACCCACTTTCGATAACTTCTTAGAACTTAATAAGGCAATAGAGATTTAAGAAAATTGTAGCCAGTATTTACAATTTGCTATCTTTTGTAACTGTGACATGCATAAAATTTACGTTTTAAGGAATTTAAGTATTTATTTAAGTTGTCAAGTCATAAAGTCCAAGTCAAATTTGGGGCTGCAATGTTTTTTCTTTTGAAGTATGGGTTTTGCAGAAACAATCACTACTGATGGGTATTCAAACATCATACATTGGTTTCAAATTAAGAAAGATAAACCTGTCAAAATCTCAATTCCCTATCCTGTGCCTTTCTAACTATGTGCTTCTGAACAGCTGGATGTCAAAAGCTATCACCGTGATAATAAATAAGAAGACATTAAAGTTTTAAAATGTTGAACAATAAATTGATGATAATAGTGTTATAACGAAAAAAATACCATATAAAATATGTATACCAAAATAACATAAAGGATATTTTTAGATTTTTCAAGTATCACAGATATAATCAAACTATCACCTCAGAATTTGATGTCACACTACCACTTGCTCCAGCTCGTGATGAACCTAGGCAACAACACCAATTCAATTCAGATATATGTAGCCAAAGTCTCTCTTGAAAAAGAGACAATAATACAGTCATATAGATTACCTGTTGAGGTTGCAACCGTGACTTGACCACTCCCAGATGTTCCAATCATTTCTGAAAGTTTTTTCTTTCTTACTTCATCAAGCTTTTCCAATGATCTTTCTAAAGGTCTCATACCAACAAGCTAATGCAAAACCACAGTCGAATGAGCATCAACCTAAAATAAATTCCAAAATAACATATATTGACTTTGACATACCTTTGCAACAGCTGCCAATACTGAAAATGCAGCATCCCTAACTTCTGGTGCTCCATCATTTAGGCACTAACAATAATAAACCTAAAACTATTAAGATAATGGTCAACACTGACAGAAATGCATACCCAACAATAGAATTCACCCAAAACACAACATTTATGCAATAATATTTAAGAAACTAATACGTATACACATTCATTTCAACTTCAAAAGTACTTCACAACTGTGCAGAAGACAAATATTGTATTTACCTCCATACAAATTGGAACATAGTCTTTATGCAGTTTCAGAACTGCAGCTTTGTTGCTTGTCTCAATACAAAATGCTACCCAGTTTAGCGTCAGAGAGCGTACTAAAGGAACTTTATTTTTAGTGGCAGTTTTCACATCTGCAAGAAATATTTGAACGCCATTGTGTAAAAATAAAAACCCATTTGTTAGGGAGAGAACTTAACAACTAATCCATCAACTAGCAAGTCATAATATTTTTTCAAAAATTTAAAATTCCCAATTTATTTTTTATTTTTCAAAAATCACAAATGGAGAATGATGTCATAGACAACATTTGAACGTCCATCCATCTATGCATTTGCAGTATACAAATTATATAGAAACTCTTGCAGTGAAATTATATATAAATTGAGGCCCATTTCTTAACAGAAAAAAAATTAAAATCTCATCAATTGCTTTATAGGTGCTGCTCATAATGTATCTAAATATTCATTATTCTCTTTCAAACTATCTTTTATCAGGTTATATTCAAATATTCTTTCAACGGATTCAAAATGAAACTTTAAAATTGAAAGTATGTCCAGTTATAAATCTGAGATCACTCGTTCCTTAAAATTATTATAAGCAAAGGTGAAATCAAGAGTTGAAATAAGATATCCCCATGTGCATTTTCACAACTTGTAAGCACATCTTCCCAAGTAATTTCTAATATTCAGTTGCACAATCAAAAGGAAAATTAATCTTGATAACCACAATTAGCCCACATCACCATAAAGAGTGTTTGGAATCAAGTCTTGATCCAAATGGTAATGTGCACATGTTGTGATTCAGTTGAAGCAGAGTAGCCAGATACTCCTATGTCCCTCCTTGGGCATACATATCCACATATCCAATACGGCCTCGATACACATCAGATATTCTACCCACATGTGCCCAAAAAATTTTGATTTTCCAACCGTGCCAAATAATATGTGATTTGATTTTTTAAAAATTTGATGTCAATCTTCCTAAATTGCTTTTGATTCTTTGAAGTAATGAAAATCTCCTCTGATAACTTAGAAAATTGTGTTAAATATATGATTATGTGTCTTTTATGAATGTCATATTCAGCTGTATCCATATTGGGGGTCTTAAAAAATGGCTTTATCTGTATCCATGTCCATGCAACTCTGAGTTGAAGCAACCATGTACACCTATTAATTTCTATGACTCAGGTATGTTAAGTGATTATCCCTCACTCCCACTTAAGGCACATGTCAGCTATGACAGAGGTTTCCAGTGATGCACAGAGACAAGAAGGAAAGTAGAAAAAGTCAAAGGTGATCCAGGAACATTAAGACCCACAAGCAGAAGAAGTTGCAACATCAACATCCGAATATCCAACAAGGTTCACATCTAGCTAAACCTGCACTGCATAGAACACTACATGCAGACAGACTTATGTGCAACCTAAATCATCTCATTAACAGCTGACATTATGTATTCACTATTCCAAAGAAAAACAATTGTCTGGAATCCTGTCATTTTAAACCAAAGAAGCAAACATCGGGAAAAAATCCCGATCAGTCGCGATTAATCAGAAATTGGGAAGGTTCACGATTTCCCCCCCCCCAAAAAATTGCATAAAATCGGTCAACGGTTTCGTCAGGTTTTTCAACGTTTTTTTCGATTAGTCGTAAAAAAATCGCAGACAAAAAATCCCACCGCAAAACCCTAAAACACGATAAAAAAGCTCGAAAATGTGTAGAAAAGTCTGCCGGCATGGGGTTGAAGGTTCACGGCGTCCTCTTTCAACAATTTTATTCGGCGTCCAAGTGTCTGTTCGAGTGAAAACGTGCAGAATCCGAAAATGTTGGTTGCTCAGAATCTTCTATGCAACGCTCCAGGGAAGGGTATCGGCAAAATAAAGTTTGATTTATTTCCAGCTAGAATCATAGTTTCGGCTTTTAGTTTTTCGTTTAATATTTACTTAGTTTCTGCTTTTAATTTTTCGTTTAATATTTAGCTTTTCATTAATAGCTAGATGAATACTTTTATTAATATGTAAAATATACATAATCCGACTTTAATATTAAAATGAATATAAATTTCAAAATTTTAAAAAATAGTTTGACAAATCACTTTTACATCGAAATTTAAAATTTTTGAATTATATTTAATATATTAACAACAATTAATAGTTAAGAATATATATTAAATATAATTAAAAAATATACGTATATATAAAATATAACTCTTAATTTTATATATATTAACTTTGATTAATACTTTAAAAGTAACAATGATATAAATATATATATAGAAGTCGTATCCATATATATAAATCGTATTAAATATTGTACCTGTAATGCAATTCGTGTGTTGAAGTCTCTTTTTTGTTTGCTTGCAATATCTCTATGCCATGGAAATGCCCTTAAATATTAAAAAAATGTAGTTTTTGATTGTTTTTTCTTTTATTTTTACATTTTTTTAATTCGGTTTTTCCAATTTTTCCCGACTTTTTTCCGATTTTTTCAAAAAATCTTATACTTTTGATTTGCCCATTAATTCCCCAAACGATTAATGCTACAATGTTTTAAACTACTTGGTCTTATATACATACATACATACATATATATATATACATACATACATACATATATATATATATATATATATATTTTGTCCTAACAAACCCAAACCCCCAAAAACAACATTTAACTGAACC
Organism: Cryptomeria japonica; assembly: GCF_030272615.1. Taxonomy (NCBI): domain Eukaryota; kingdom Viridiplantae; phylum Streptophyta; class Pinopsida; order Cupressales; family Cupressaceae; genus Cryptomeria; species Cryptomeria japonica. The sequence continues at coordinate 716,709,373 of NC_081405.1, read as the reverse complement.
ACCAAACAGGATCTCCGAACCCGAACCAGCATGTGTCTAACCCAAATTATATATAGAATTTTATATTATTTATTCAAAATACAATATATATTAAAATTCATTATACTATTACATAAAATTCATATGTTTATTATTAATATACTGATATAATTTATGATTAGCTATATTAAAATGTTTATTATTATTTTATTGTGTGTAACACTGTCCCCAAATTTAGGCCCTTAGTCCCCCTACCCCTGAAACTATGCTTTTAGTAGAATTGAACCAAGATTTCTTTCAAAATTCATTCTAGTATGTTTTCTCATGAATTCAAAATACAATGATCTGTAATTATTTTTATTATTATAGATATAAAGACATCACCGTCTTTAGTTAAGTTTATACATATTACATATAAAGAGGTTTATATATACACAAAAAAGCACATATTCACCAATAAACAGATATAAGTTATAACCGTATATTCTTATCTTTTAGATTGTGACTAACCCTTGTCCCAACACTTGGCAACAAGAAGCTGAGCAGTCTAAGAATGTTAAACTACCTAATATCAATGTTCTGTATTCTATACTTTTTTGTCACTAGAAAATGAAGCATCAATATGATAGAATAGCTCCCAAGAAAAACACGAGTAAAATTAAGAATAATGACTGGGCTTAACAGATAATCGATCCCTGGAAGAACCAACCTTCAGTGACATCCACAAGTGATAGACATGAAGCTTTATGCATGGCCTGAAGAGTCTGTGTAAGAGAGTCTGCCATGACAGGTTTCTTTTCTTTCAACTTTTCCTGTAATCCAGATAAAAATAGACATAGCACAACTTCTTACAAGACGATTTTGAGAACAGCACACCTTATATGGCCACAATGAATATATTATTTTACATGCATGACATATATGTACATACAGAATTAGAGAATCTTACCAGTAGAACTGGCAGAAGTAAGCGTGATCCTCCACTAAAATCTTTTCTTAATCCTCGAGCAAGATTCCCAATTGCTTGTACAGCCTCCACAGCCACAGCTATGTTAACATCTGTTATGAGCTGTGCTCACAGCAGCAAATGATAAGTAACTATAGTATTTTTTATAATACCTCAGACATCTAGTCCTGAAATTTGTTTGCAACATCCTAGGATTACCTTCTTCAATGTTCTACAGACTTCAGAAAAATCGCCTGGAGCAATCTTTTTTGCGGAGGCAAGCTTGGCAAGTTCTGCAACTGCATCTCTTCTTCCCGACCACTTTGTTGCTTTCTAAAATGGATAAAGAAACTTGAAATATTATTAAAAAAAACACTACAACTAATCAATCTAACCCAGACGTAAAAAAATAGAAGCTGCTACAAAATTGTTTAATTCTTTGTTCTTTAATTCAACCAAAGACATGCAATACAGTAGATACTCAAAAAGAATTGAAGTCTCAAATATATACCACGCCTTCCCAAAAGCCTGACTTTTCCAAAGGAGTTAATATGTCTACCGGATCAACAAGCTCATACTCATCAATCTCTTGAGGACCTAATACATAGAATCTCAAAGATAAAATGGATGTCTATAAAATTAAATAATAATAACAACAAGATTGTTACCTAACTAACGAGACTACTAAATCAAATGAATATTGCTCCACTATAAAATTAATGAGTACAAACAAGAACAACTAAACTACATCAACTACCTGCATCTGCAGCTTCCTCTGCATGTACAGAGCCAGCCACTTCTGCCATGGCTTCTACCTCAATTTCTTTATCTTGCTCTGATCTGATAGACAAAAACAATATGTCACTTGATTTTGTTTAGACTCAAATCTAACAATAACCAAGTTAAACTCTTTAATTCTTGATAGACAAAGAATAGCACCTCCATTTCTATTTATATAAGAAATTGTGAAAAGATTAGCATTGCCTCAAATAGAGCTTGCATATAGCATTTTTGATCAACTACGTGCCTTCTATAAGGAAAAACATTTTCCCTGCCCAGTATATATTACAATAACAATGAGCATTAAACATAAAAACAATAAAAATCACCTTATTTTACGGGTGGGCCTAGGAACCCCACTAACATTGGCTAACTCTGCTTCCAGCTCATTTTTCTACAGAAAAAAGAAGTAAAATTAAGGTTACAACAAAACTTCAAAAAATGAACAATTAAGTAGCAACACAATGGTTCTCTAACATAAATTATAACTTTTAAAAATGGTACACACCATGGTATCTCGCATTTTTTCAAATAAAATTGATTTGACAGCATCTTTTCCGATCCACCGACACAGTTCTAGGGTGAGACCTTTAGATGATGCACGCACATTTTGATCTTGGTGATTGAAAAGCTCAGGAAGCATCTTCAGAATCTTCTTTGGGGAAACAACTTTTGTCCCAAATTCACTAGTATATTACAAAATAAAAAATTAATGTATATGGCAAAAAGCAATGAAACATTAGATGTATAGCAGATTTTATTTAGAGTGTTCATGCAATAAGATATACAGACAATCTAAAAGTAAATAATATTCCGTACCTGATAGCTTGAAACATAACATCTATTGCTGGCACCACTGCCTTTGCAACTTTATTTTTAATTGCCTTTTCCATTGCTTCCTGGAATGAATAAGTGTAGGCAGTGCGTCAGAGCAAAAAGCCATCATATATGCCTATATTATCATCTACACCCCCTTCTATAACACCAAAATTATTAAATAGTATGCAATTAAAAAATAATAACAGCCTGTAAAAATCCAACTCCCAAAATGTCACCTTTGCATATCCCTTCAATAAGCCACTGTTAAAAATGTAGTAAAATCAAATAAATAAAATGAAGAATATAAAATCACATGTAACATGCTTAGAATATATTTCACGTTTGATCAACAAATTTAACAAAAATGCAAAATATGCAACGAGGCAAAACGCCACCTCTGTTTATTTCATTACTAAACAGAACCTTCTATTAGTGACATAGCTGGAGCCTAATTGGTTGTAACATATTCCAAATCTCATGGCAAACATATTATTAGTGTTAGTTGTAGAATCTCATTGCTACATGAAGATGTAGCAGAACACAAAATTAAGCATATTAAATGGTGTTTTCTTTGATGGACATCTAAAAGAACACAATGATGTGTTTAAATAGACAAAGTTTGGACTATTCACAAGTGTGGTCATTAGGTTACAATATAGTGGGTGTAAATTTTGAACTATGACTGTGCAATCTTCCCGTTTGCAAAAAAGTGATTAGCATCCCCAGTCTCCTGGAACCATAGCCATATTATTTGCTGAAAAAGGCACTAGACTATTGTATGAAAGCAAAAGAACTCTGAGGCTTTATTCTATTTTTAAAGCTGTTAATAGGTTTCATGACTGTAACTAGGTCGCTTCAAAGCAATGGGCAATGAGCAATGCGCAATGGGATAAATCATAATGTAGCTAGCTAATTTCTCTTGACACAAATTGCAAGATCATCATCTTGCTACATGCATACAAGCTAAAATTGAAATTTTTTAATCTTGGTATTTCTCAATAGCAATCTGCATTTTTTGTAGACCTTTATAAAGTAGGCTCACATATCTTTCTGTCGCCAACTTTGTCTCTCCTCAAGCCATAACTGTAAAATTTACTACAAAGACACAACTATTACAAGGGAGACATATAAGGACTATCTGCAGCCTCATTCAATCTTTGAAATTGTTGAGAAAAGTTGTGACGCAAGTTGTATGACTGGATGTGAGAATGTAGTTCATCTGTCTCAGCACAAGTTGCAAAGTTTACCCTGTTCCTCAGTATTTTCTCTTTGGGGTTCTTGTTCCCCTTCATGGCTATATGTAATAGTTTCTTGACCACTTGTGTTGGTGATCCCTTGTTTTGTATTTCTTTGGTTTTGATTTCCCCTTTGTGGGGCCTTTCTAGGTTTCCCTTCCCAGAACTTTCTATTGTTCACTGCTGTACTCTTTGGTCCCACTGACCTGCTTTTGGTCATCCATGGACATATAATTATTTTTTTCTCTTTCTTGTGATGTGTATAAAGCCAACAATGAAAATCTCATCTTTCTCCACAGCAACCTGCATTTATTTGTGGAGTTTTGTGAAGTTCTTTCATATATTTTAACATCACTGATGTTTAGAGTCACATATTGGATTCATCATAAAGGAAATAAAGCTTTGCTTGAGGAGAGATATAAAATTACATCATTTATACCCTTACACCAATATCAATAACATCCTTGCTGTAAAGCATACATTCGCACAATCAGGCTCGGAGAGCTAAGTTGCCAATTCAGGTATACCAATTCGGGTACGCAGGTTAGGAAAAAAAATATTCCTTGGGTACAGGCACGGGTACATCTGTGTGTGTGTGTATCTATATACATATACATATACATTTAAAATAAGTAATACATTTAAAATTTTAAAATGAGTAATAAAATTATATTAATATACTAAAATAATAAAATAATTATATAATAATAAATAAAAAGTGTACTTAGTAATGATAATTAAATATCTATATAAATAATAAATAATAAATTATGTTTAAAAATTTAATTTAAAACATTATTAATATATAATAATATAAAGAATAGATATATTACTATGTTACCAGGTTCGAGTCCTGAAGCCCGGATGCAGGTTCGGGTCTGCTCCAGGTTTGGGTCCATGTTTGGTACGGGTTCCATTTCATCACTCATAAGCTTATTATTTTCTATATTAATTCAGTTGCTTCAATCTATCAGTCGTGCCTATGACATGAATTTTTAGTGAGATTATTTTTTAATTTATAAATTCAGTTAAAGTTTTTAAATAAACTCATTCATTATTATATATATTATTATAATATAACATAACATTATAATAATATATTCTAATAATAATGTATATTAATATATAGCCTGTTAATGGGCCTTTAAGGGTTGATCCTTAAACCACAATAATGGTGATGAAGAGCTGGCAGAAACCTGATCATGGATGGGTCAAAATTAACTTTGATGGGTTGTCAAGAGGTAATCTGGGCTCCTCGAGTGCGAGATGTATTGCCAAAGACAAGAATGGGAAAATTATTGGGTTAAAAGCTCAATAATTGGATGATGGCACAAATAATGACACAAAAGTGAAAGCAGCAATAATAGCCATCAACATTGGTCTTCTGGTCTTCGCAATTCAGTGCAAAATCTTCACCTGGAAGGTGATTCCCAAATTATTGTGAAGGCAATTATTACTGGGGAGGCTCAAAATTGGAAATTAAATAAATATATGACTCATCTCCCACAAACTTACCCATGTAAGTAATTAAAAGGCTGATATTCTTTCAAATTTGGGGGCCAATAGTGAGATGGGCATGTGTTTGTGGGAAAACAACCCCAAAGCATTTGAAATTTAAAACTTCGCACGGGGTGATTTGACTGGAAAGGAAAATGGCGGTGCAAGAGGTAGGGAATTGCATATGGATATTTATGGCCCATAGTCAGTATGTCGTAGATGGTTAAGTGTAGAAAATGCTTACAAGTGCTATGGAGATAAGATGGCTAGAGGCATGTGGCAAGTGCCATATTCAGATTTCTTGTTCTTAAAGGATGAGAACAGATGAAAATCAGTCACCATTTAATACAAAGGTGAGAGGAGTGGGAAGGAAAAACACAGTTGTCGCCTTGAAGCTCTGTTCACAAGTATGGAGGCCAACTTTTCTTTGATAACGGATAAACAACAGCTTGCATTCATGGGAAGGGTCTCTAAGGAGCGCATGAGAAATATCTTCAAGATTGAAGATCCAAGGTTTCTTAGAATGGTGGATGCATTTTTGCGGGAGGATTACATGGCTTTAAAATTTTGGTATAGGACAAATGTTGATATGGACGCGTCTATTTTGGCTCCAAAACCACAGTACGGATGGACTAATGCGCGTGTTAGTCGCGCGTTTTACACCGCCGATTTTACAAATAACGGCTGCGATTGACTAACCTGTCGCTAACACGCTGTTTTTCGCGTGGAGTTCGGAGTTGGGTAACAAGGAGGATGTAAAATGGGTGATGACAGAATACATAAAGGAAGAATGGAAATTTGGTTTGGGGTCGCTTATGGCCATACCCGTGCAGGTGAGGGATTTACCACTAAAAGCGATAAGTTTGAGCCCCCTCTGCGGTTGTTCCTGATTTAGGGTGTCAACAACAACCGAGAGAAACATACGCCACATGCATAGAATGGATGAGATCATATCAAGAACTATCTGCGTGAGAACACTTGGATCAGATTCCAAGTGCGGGTGACCAAAAGAAAAACAAACAGAGGCTGACGTTTTGAAAGGAACACTTTTGAGTGAGTCAAGGAAAGCCGAATGCATAATCAGTATATTAGCATATTATTAGAGATATTTTTGGAGTGGTTATGGTCTAGTTGGGGTATAGTAGTTTAATCTTGGATGTTATGTTTGTTATCTACTAGTTAAATCCAGTTTTAGTATATTTCGAGACAATTATTTTAGGGGTATTGGTAGCTGGAAGATGCATGAGTTTATCAAGGCAGATGGCTTTTGATTTTAATATCAATATGAAACAGTATTGTACTGAGCAAAAAAAAATGTATATTAATATATAGATTAATATATATTAAATTATATAATATATATTATATATTTATAATAATAATATTAATATATATATATACTTACATTGTTTTTGTACTAACAAACTCAAACCCCTTTTCAAAATTTTGTCGAACCGGCAAATTGGGTAGAATATAATATAAGTTTAAACTTTAATTTGATAAACTTAAAATATTACTAAACATTAATATATAGACCTATATATTAAAATATAGGCATTTATAAATCCCATAAATTTAATAAACTATGTGTATATTTTAATTGTGATTTAATCCCCTAGAAATCTGAAATTGCATAAACTAAGTTTGAACCAATTACAATCACTTTCGAATAATGCTACATCTCCTCTACTGAATAGGATTTGAATCGGTTTAACAAGGCACAGAGGAGACAAGCAAGACATGAAGGCAGAGGCAAGCAAGCCCAAAGAATTTCCAACTTGACATATAAAATGCAATTTTTTCTCAATCTGCTGAATCCTGTTCAAACCCAGGGCCAGAACTAGCTCACACCTGGACCCGGCTCAAACCCGACCCCACACCCTGCCCTACCACCACAAATCCAGTAACTTAGTCAGAGAGTACTTGACAAGCCCAGAATTTTTTACTTGACTAAAACTCAGCAACTTATAAAGTACTAAAAATTGAAATTACAAAATGTATTAAATAAAAAATTGACATCTTGAAAGAGAAAATGCATGATTTTATAGCAAAAACATGTGAAAAATGTGTTTTAAAAAAAAATTACCCGCGTAATTTTTTTTTTACCCATGTTATTCCTGCATCTATAAAAAATCATGAGTAAAACTTGTAAAAACTTGCCCACCAAAAAGAGAGAGAGTACTGGTAGAGTTTGCAAACTGTGCTGTAAACTGTCAACTTGGAGCTGTCTATGTTGCAATTCATTTAGAACCTTGCTGTTACATACAGCCTCGATAAGTACAAAAATCTTCCCAATCTCCACAGACTCCACTTCCAGCCCAACAACCAGGAGATCCACCAATCTCTGCCTCCAAGTCCATATCTGGCAATTGACACCATCAAAAATGAAATGCCCAACTTTCTTCATGCAACTTTATGAAGACTAGGTGACTCTTGTGGTTCTTCTTTTCCTGAAGCCTCATATTTTAATTGAGTTCGTTCATTCTTGGATGATTTAGTAGTTTTATATGGCTGTCTTGTTTTGGAAATATTTCTTGTTTGAGGAATCAAAAGTTAAAATACAAACCCCATACCCTTAGATTTTCTTCACAACTCCCAAAGCAAAGGATTTTCTTCCTGATGATGATTCTCATATGAGACTCAAAATGTACCTTATAAAAAGATGCACCCTACGCATTCCAGAATACTATAGAACTATGCACAGAGTGTGATCTGAAACATTGATGCAAAAAAGTCTCACAATCAAATCCAGAAGCAGCAGCTATAGATGCTATTATGGATTGTTGAAATCTGATAATTTTAATTACTTGTTAATTGTTAAAGAAGCCTGTAAATTTCCTGTTAGAAGTTCTGTAAGTTGATAGCATACTGAGGTTCCACGTGAGGAGCAAACGTTTGGTAAAGAGCAAGACCAGCTCCATAGTCTTTTATTAGTGCCACCACGATATGTAGTTTATAAGTCTTGCATACCATGCACATGTAAATTTTGTGTAATAAACATTCAAAAATGCAAAACAACAATAGAATCACACCCAATTGTATTTTAATGGTAAAATTAGATCTAATTCCTTCAGAAAATAAATAAATGAGCTACACAATTTAAATAAACTTCATGCGAACAGAATAATTGTAAATATTCACATCTCACATCCATTGATGAAGATCACCAATGCTAACTAACCAGAAATACATCAGACGCTTCCAGCTCCACCCACAACAAAAAGACAGCTTGTGCCTTTTCAACTGTTTTTGGCCTTCCAGTCAAACATTTAGAAACAACAGCATCACAGATTTCTTTTGCATACCTGCAGTCCAGAAATTGAGGTGAAGGATTATAAAACAGCAACAGAATTTGATAACTACAATTTCTACGAATAAGATATGACCTACAGAAAAAATCAATCATTATCAAAACAGGATTTGGGATGAAAGAAAGACAATAGTCAAGAGAAAGCAGAATCTATTCAGAAAATATTTGATTGTGAAGACTTCAATATCAGAAATCTAACTAATCTCAAAGACGTTTAATCCTAACCAAATAGCATAGTAGCCGGATACAGCCTGGATACACGTTGAATATTGTACCCATGCATGCCCAAAAATCCTTGATTTCCAACCATGCTAGATACTATGCGATTTGATATTTTTAAAATTTGACGAAAATTTTCCTAAATTTAACTTTAAAAAACTTCATTCATGAAATTTTTTTTTTAAATTGGTATTAACAAAACCTACACCAAATGAGAAAGACAAATGAAATGTTTTTCTATTTCAGTAACCCATTTTTTGTGTTATCTTCAAATGCAACTCTACTATTTTTGCATATTGTAAAATGTTATATCAACTTATCATTATTTATGTAGCAATTATGTGTCTATATTGCTTTTGAAGTAATGAAAATCTCCTCGAATAACTTAGAAAATTGTGTTAAATATATGTGTGTGTGTTTTTTATGAATGACGTATCCAGCCGTATCCATATTGGGGGTCTTAAAAAATGGCCGTATGCATATCTGATACCGTATCTGTGTCCATGCAACTTTGCCAAATAGTATTAAAGAAAATATTAGCACTCCGCCATTCAAGGGTTAAGTGCTAAATCACAGAGAAGTAGGACAGCTGAAAAGCAAAAGGAGGGAAAGAACATGATTCTGTGGTCTACTCTCTGAGGAATTTGCAACATTAAATTTTCACATTGCAGCAAGGAGTATTTTATGAGAGGCTGGATGAGGTATCATGATTTGATCTCTTTGTTTGGGAATTTGTACCAATAATGAGGCAGAATGGAAAGCAATTCTAGCAGGCTTAGGTGCAATATTGTGTTTTAATTATAGTTGGGCAGTGTACAAAGTTGGCGTAAGGATGAATAGAGTTTGATAAAGTATGCAAATAAGATATGGTAAAAATGCAACAGAGAATTGCTGAGGATGTTTCATTCATGCAAGGTGATAGTGGGTTCTTAAAGGTGTTGAAGGTTGGAAGCAGAATGTAGATTGCGAGGTAGCAATGGCAGAACTCTTACTAGAGAAGTGTGAGCGAGTGGTGCTGATAAATTAGATAGCATCTGATAGAAGGCTGCTGTGCATTTTCTCGTGGTAGGACTTTGTAATGCTTGGCTTTGCCAAGGGGATTTCGGAAGAGACAGTTTTAACAGTGGGCAAGCAGGCAAGCACTTAAAAGCAGCCAGTAGAGAGGATTTTATTACAAACCTGGCATTTCATATGTTCCCAAAGTGTCCATTCAGTTGTGGCTTCTTCATTTGTTTATGCCAAACCAGTTCACTGGCATGTCAACAAACAATGCTGATAAGGATACTCATAGGGATGTCAAAACCTCAAGGATAAAAGCAGCAGGCTAGACCTCCAGCCCTGTAATAAGTATGGACATGCAGATGGCATTTGATGGCTAAAGTTGGCATTCTGCAGGAATATTCTAGTGATCTAGGGCAAGTTCTAGTAGATTTTCATGTACAACAATTCAGGGTCCATTACAAGTGGAGTGATTACCTAATTCCCCACCTCTATGGCCCTCTCTTCATTTAGCATGCTGGCAGAAAGAGATATGTTCCAGTGTCCACTTCCCTTCCTTGTCTGGTCACAAAGGTGGCAGGCATGCTTGGTGTCATGGGTTGAAAACATTGTGAATTCAGGCCACTATGCTCAGCAGTCCCATGAACATTGGGGTGTCATATGATGTAAAGCTAGTTGATGTTTTCCTGTTTCTTAAAGCAGATTTTGTCCTGTGGCTATGTAGTGGTTGGTAACTGTTATCATGTTCTAGATTAAAGGTTAGGGTTTGGTTAGTTGGTTATGTTTCTTGCTATTGTGTTAATTTGGTCAGGATTAACTGTTGGTACGCAGAAGTGTATTGTTGCAATATATGTTAGTTATTTCCATTAATTGTATCTCTTTGTATCTTGGCTATAACTTTCAAAGTCAAGGCACCAATAGAACCTTTATTATTAAATGTCAATATATAAAACATAGCATTAGCACTACCATACACAAAGATCAATCTCAAAGAGACAAAATAAAACCTGCTTTCAAAGTAATTTTACCATTAATTGTAATAATAGCAAACATATGCTAAAAACAAGGGTATCTAGGTCAATCTAAAAAGGATAATGATTGCTAGGAGAGAAAGTTTACCTTCCAACATCCGCATCTGCTGCACGTAAAAATGCAATCAACGCATCAAGTGCCTTTTCTTGAACTGGTGCATTGGAATCTGATACTGATTTCTTGAAATATGAACCTAAGAAAAAAAAAGCTTCGAATCAAAACTTAAAAAGACATATATTAATAAAGCCATAAAAGGCCAAATACTTTGACTTATACAAGAAACAACCTAGAACATGCTAATAAAATTTGTATAATTTTGATCACAAATAATGCGATTTTTGCTGCTATTAGCCAATATAAAAAACAACGGACAAAGCTCTAATTACTACAATTGTAACCACATTGAAAAAAATGTTCATTTCTTTACAAGTTGCCTCTCTTAAACACAGCCAAATCATCTAAAATTCAGTAAATACTAAATACTATTATGCATTTGCCCCACAAAAGAGAACAAAGCCAGATTTGCTTATGCATTCTTGTCTCTAAAAGAACAGCGCCACTTGAAATGTCCAAACAACCACAAAGGCAGCTATTGATTAATAAACCAGAAAAATGCTTGCTAATAAAATGACTAAGCAAAGGCAATGGGCTTCATCTGAGTAACGACTCATGCATTTCAGAAACCACAACACAACCATGGCAATAACCAGATAAAACTAACTATAAGGCCTCATTGACCTGATTATTCTTATGCAGTGGGGCCAGGTACATCATAGAGTATTCTTATGTAATCAAAAAACAAAATTATATTGACTACATTCCATTTGACAGGAATCCAGTAACTTTTGCCAGCATTTCTTGAGCTAGTTAATTGACAATTTATCATTGTCTCTACCTTTAAAGGCTCAAGTAAAATTCCCCTAATTCAAAAATGGAATCACAATACCACTCTTTTATAATTTTATTTATTTCGGAAGATTTTAAAAATTCAAAATTAACCATAAAGATGAATATATTAATTGAGTATATAAATTTAGGAAAAACAATTGTTCAAACTTCAAAGACAAAATTATATGACAATTCATACAGCACTATGCAATAATATATTCAAGTTATTATTTACCTAGTCATAATATAGTGTCCAAGATGTTATAACTCTGGACCTTCTATGTGACAATAGAAAATCTCAAAATTTATTACTAACGCTTGCAAGAAAAACTCCTCAACTCATGACATATCAACTTAAGATCTCCCGCAAAAAGAAAATCCAGCCTACTAAAATGAAAAATTAAGAGCCACAACATGTCATCCACACTTGCAAATAAATTGGATGATGATTAAGTATACCCATGAAGATTTATAAAGAAACATTGATTGTTTGCCTAATCTTCATTTAAAAAACATTTCATTGTGACAAATTATAGTCTCAAGATTGTTATTGCACCGACAGAAAACTTATTGCACAGCAACTGAAGATTGTTATGCATCGTCTGAAGACTGTTTTCAATCTGGGTTACTTGATGGTAGTGCCTTACCCTTTATGGAATAGGGTGAATGATAACCTTCAGTCATGGATTCCTTATGTTTGTAACTCTCGTTCAGCAACTGCAGTTAGATGGTGTGCTGTCCTCACAGCTACCAATGATAGATGCAGCCTGCCAAAGATGGATTTCACCCTGAATGGCTTGCAGCTACCGATTCTTCCGTGAAATTAACTCCTTCAAAGATGGCACTCAGAACTAGAGTTGAAGAAGCCGCTCCAATTGATTTGCATAACAAATGTCTTTAACACTAATGCCTGAAACATACACAATTTTGCTACTATGGTTCAGCCTGCAAATCCCTGAGTGGAAATTGCCAGGAGAGGGTAGAGTTTTCATCCTAATCTCACAAAGTGCAGTGAGGTGGTTTCATCCTCTTGTGCACAGTAGATGAATTTGAAAATGATAAATTGCAACATTCACTAGATGATTCAAATGTGCTCTCAAAGCATGTAATTATTCTCCTTGTTTATATATATAATAACTTTGGTCATCGGGTTCAATTTTGTAAAGATTCTCCATATTCCCCTTTGGATTGAACTGACATTAGTTACAGTCACTACATGAGAATTTCACCTCATACAGCTCCTTCATTTTTCACAGAATAAGGGAAGTAATCCATTAAATTGACCATGTTGGTGTTGTAAATAAGCCACACCCGGACCGACAATGGACTGGTCCAAGAGGGGTCAGTTGCTCAGTGGTAGAGCACTCCAGCAGCGTATGGAAGGTCCTAGGTTTGAGTCCTAGCTGGTCCATGTCTCAACATGGTATCAGAGCCAGGTCCAGGCTAGGAGCCCCAAGCACACAAGAGGTGTGGCTTAAGGGGGGGAGTTGGTGTTGTAAATAAGCCACACCCGGACCGACGATGGACTGGTCCAAGAGGGGCCAGTAGCTCAGTGGTAGAGCACTCCAGCAGCGTATGGAAGGTCCTAGGTTTGAGTCCTAGCTGGTCCATGTCTCAACAGACCAAAAAAAAGATTTTCCTATATTATGAATTGACAGGAATTAATGAATGTTTAGCTATCCTTCTTGCGATTTTTTTTTCTAAATAACAAGTATTCTAGCTATATTTTATAGGGATTATTCACTTCAACTGTCTCTGATAGTTCTAACAGTATCCGAAGCACAAACAAGATGGATGTGTGTTGCCTCAACCATTCTAACTAACCCATGGCAAAAATTCTGCATTAAGTTCTAATAAAGCATCAGTTCTTCACATTAATAACTCTCAACCATGAATTGTTATAAGTGCCTCTCTATGATTTATAAGAAGTTACTAATCCTTTGTTACTGTTTTCTTTCCCCTTATTGCCTAAATATCTTATCCAAAGTAATAACTCTTGATAAACTACAAAAATTACCACTCACACTTCATGCCTTATAAAGAATTGGGGGCAACACTTCCAATTTCCTACCAAAACGACTGATCTCCTTCCAAAGCTCAAGTTTGCAATTAGAAAATGACTAATGCAAATTCAGCTCTATATTTAGTAACATTTTTTGGCTCATAAGGCTCATGTCATCAATCAACATGTACTTTATCGGTTGAAGCTCTACTTAAACAAAAAGGGGAGGCAACATTGTGACATTGAATAAATCTTTGAATGCTTCATGAATGGTTTCAAACTCACAATAAGATATAAACTTAAGTAATGCTTTCATTGAAAGTGAAGGCACAAGTTTCTCAAACGGTGATATAATGGAGACAATCAACTTCGATAGAAGTGTTGTGTTCTTATTTGCAACTCACTCAATTACAAGTTATGAAATGACTCATTTGTGGTCCTATGAGATTGAAATTTTAGTCATGTGAAAACCCATATAATGTGTTTGCGTGTTTTTTGTAGGTTGCTCAACTCCTATGAATTTACATTGGTGGTACATATAAAATTATAGTTTTATGTGTCTCGCAATGTATTTAATTGGAAAATTGTATTATTATTATGCAAATATATTTGACACGTTTTCCTAGGTTTTCTATTGAAATCATTAAACTAGGCAAAGCATCAATTTATAAGGAAAATACATCTTCATAAAGATTGTCATACCCCCACCACTAACAAACCTCATAGCATGCAAATCACACCCAAAGACTTAGGCAATCAGCAAACAAGAACACTGATTACCTTTAGGCAGCAATAATAATTACTATTCACTAATGCTGGGGGGCGATTCCTTGGATGATGAAGGCAGTGCTGGCATTAATATTTATTATCTTAACTAAGTCCTAGGCAATAATCCTTGGAATGGCACAATTAGTAAAGGCAGCAATAACAACATAAGTAATAATCATCATTAATAGCCAGCATAAAACAGCAATTGAAGTCTGGATAGAAAACCATGACTCTTAGAAAAGAGATCTCCATTCAAAGGGGTGCATCATTTCACTTAGATATAGAGATGTAAAAGGAAGACATTTTATTTGGAAGGGCATGAATCAGCAAGTGGGATTGAATTCTTTTAAGAGAATCAATCAGCCATAGAGCGATTGGATCATTTTAGAAAGAGAATAACTGAAAAATCTATTTGGAATAAAAATATAGGATAAGTAATTATTGACCTAATTTCCATCAGTAAACATGTTTCAAATCAATGCGAAATGTTTTGCAAATAGGAAGATGCAGCGGTCCTGGTCTTCCCTCATCAAACACGCCACCCCAAGATGGATGGACTGGAGGTACTACCATACTTGTGGGCCAATGGGGAAGAATGGATTGGAGGTTCATTCCATGCCCTTGGGCTTGGTTAAGGAAGGCAGGTCTCCCAGCATCCTATCAAGCTTTTCCATTGGATTCCTAATAAGGTTGACTATGGGAACAAGCTATGAAATAGATAAGAGTGATTTTAAGATACTTTGATTTTAATAAAGATTACTTGTATACAATCATTGATTCTTGATATTAATGCTTTGATGTTAATTGATATTGTTTATAAGACCTAAATTAGAAATCTCTCTAAACTGGCATTACAATTATGTAATTTTCTTATAGAATTCTATTTGTAAATGAATTGCATTTTTTGGAATTGTTATTTTTGGGCAGAAATCAAGTATATCCCAGAAGATTACTTGTATACAATCATAGATTCTTGATATTCATGCTTTGATGTTAATTGATATTGTTTATAAGACCTAAATTAGAAATCTCTCTAAACTGGCATTACAATTACCTAATTTGTAAATGAATTGCACTTTTTGGAATTGTTATTTTTGGGCAGAAATCAAGTATATCCCAAAAGGGAGCATTACAAAGTTTACTTTGGAAGGTGACACAGTTTTTTTTTTAAGAAAAATTAAATTGGGAATAAGAGAAAAAAGAAATGCCAAAAGATATTTTATTTATAATGCGGGCTGTAATGTAAAATGAAAACAGGGGAATTTTAAATAAGTGAAATTAGATTACTTGGAGGAAGAATCCACCCCAAAGAGATCAAAAGGAAAACCAAAGGGTAAAATCAACTAGGGGGGGGAAGGGAGGCTAAAGTTGGAGGTCAGGAAAGAGATCGGAAAAGATGGTCAAGAGTAAAGGTTACTTCCAAGTGAGGATACATTTGGGAAAAGGCATAGGACCGTGCAGGAGAGAAGAGGCAACTGAGCCAAATCGAGTACACAAAAAGGAGGCTAAGGCGAAAATAAGGACCACAAACAAGGCTGGGGGGAGAAAAAAACAAGCGGTAGGAAGAGCTATAAATTATCTAACAAAAATGACAAGGACTCAAATTCCACCCCTCATCATGATCGTAATAGATGGATTGGTTATGGATAGAGATTGATCCTTTTAGTTTCCTCCTAGAAAATCTTTCTTCTTTAACAAGGGCTTGAGAATTCTCCAAGCAAATGTAGTGTTTGGTGTGGGAGGAAGACCAAGGCAAATTTAAAGACCTAGTCATGCCTCAGGTCAATATCGGACTCCTTAATTCTAATGCCAATGGACCAACCCATTTCCCCATAAAACAAGATCCCATACAAACAGTCCTATAAGCCTCCAAGTTGAGCATGATGTCTCTATAGCCTTTGGTCGGTTGGGAAAGTTTTTGACCACTAAAAGGGGCTCAAAAGGCAATCTTAGCAATCTTATTGAAGATGCCTTCAACATATGGGAGGATGACCACATCAGCCTCACTACAATCATTCACAATTGGTTTGGAGCAATTGCATGTCTTGGTTTGTTTAAACACCCTAGCAATCTGCTTGTTGTAGTACCCATTCAAATTTGAATACCTTGGAGAAGTGGCCAAGCTCCACATCAATGCAATCATCATCACAAACGCCATGAGCCCTACTGGCCAGAGTCTTCAAGATACTTACTTTTTGTGGTAGATGGTAATGAGAAAACACATGGAGGGAGAGGTCAATATGAGTAGACTTTCTGAAGACTTGACGTACTCAAAAACTATCCACTTTCCTAGTGAGAAGGATATCTAAGAAGAGGGCAGTTGGTTATTGGTTTGGAGTTCTTTATTGAATTTTATGCAAAAGAGATATTATTTAAGTATGGTATTTTCTAATTGTTCAAGGTCAGTCAACATAGTATTTCCATCATCTAGGTTTAAGGGTGGCTATGTTGCCAGTGAGCTCTTCACAATGCACTAGCCTCAAACAATACCGTAATGAAATCACATCTTCATAGGCTAGCACTAATATCATGGTATTCATGTTGTATCCCGTGCCTTCTCTATCATCTCTATTTTTCAAAAGCCAGTTTGAAATGGGCATAAGACAATCCTTTAGGTAGGTGAGTATGCAAGAGAGGAAGCTTGTTTGGAGAAGGCAATGGCAAATGTGAGGAAAATCCATCCTTGGAAAGTAGTGTTTCAAGTCCACACTGTGCAATTATGTCTAGGATTTTTCCTATTCCATGACCAATGGCAATAACCCAAACAAATCCATAAAGCTGAAAAAAAGTTTTGTTAAACCAACATTAAATAACCTGCAACTCCCAATCATTCTCCTACTTGACAAAGAAGGTATTAAAGTTATATTATAAGATCGGGTATATAATGGTCAATTAAGTCTTTAGGATAGGTTTCAGGAACATTATTTTTTTCTTTTAGATAGGTTCTTATCCTTTGCTTTTATTAGTTGTCAATCTTATCCTTTATGGACAAATCTTTTGAAACCCTTATTTAAGGAGACATTTGATCCTTAGTTTATGATTTAATATCTTAGTAATAATTCTATGTTCTATTTTTCATAATAAAGGGTATTTGATTTATCACTATCCTCAAAATCCTAATTTACACGCACCTTGTAAAACTTGTCAATCAAACTTGATCTTCATTTTCCCATATTTTAAGGTTTTTGATTAGTTAGTGATCTCCTTCAAATAAAAAAGGAGTTAGATGTGCAAGTGGAATCTTGTTTAGGAGTGCAAGAGGTGTAAAGTGAAGGAATGAGCACACACAAGAATGGGCTTTTATGTCCTACAATATCTTGTTCATAATTTTAATTCATACAATAAAACCCTAAATTTTTGTTCTTACATTGGTTGCCATATTTTCCTATTATTTGACACAGTCACAACCATTACAGTGCATCAACCCCCTCCCCAACTGCCACTGTACATTAAGCCTCTTGGCATAACAAAAAAAATGATGTTGTGTATGTTAGCATACCACTGAAACCTGGTGCTGCCCATGGATCATACGTTTTACCTTGTGAATAAAAACCTAACATTGGCTCATGATCCAGATTCTTAGATATATCCAACCTTTTGTACTACCTGAGATTCCGTTTTGACTCAAAGAGACTAACTGGATTTAGCCCCTTTAAACTTATATTACTGATGAGAAAGGCTGTTAAAGTACTTGCTTATGCATGAAAGATGTATGCAAAAAGACCTTCAAACCCCTTTTTATTGTGATTAAGCAGATCAGATGCAACTTCTAGTAATCAATAAAATGGAAAAATTGGAAATTCTTTTAAACATTGAACTTGACAAGTCCATGCATGACAAATAGTAGTGGGTAAAAACTCAAGCCGACGTAACAACAGAGAATCAACCAAATAATAATTTTCAAGAAAAATGTTCTTATTGAAATTAAGTGTGGCAATCTGCTTTTTTCATGCAAACAGCCTGAAATGTAGTCTCTAAATATAATCTTTGGATATTCCAAAACATGAAAAAAGCATGTGAAAGGTCTGCAGAAGTTCACAAAGGAAAATCAATCATGCTTTGTGCTATGAAACCAGTGCTGGCCACAGATTACTTCTATTTATATCCCGCCCATTTTATTTTAGCAAAGGTATTGTTCTGTTACTTCTATTTATATCCCTCCCTGCATTTTGACCAATCCATCCTTCTAATTCCAATGAAGGTGAGGGCATAATATTTATCTTTTGAAGAAAAACCGTTGAAACCCTTTTCATTACAACCAATCCAGTCAGATGCAGCTTTACAAACAATGTAAACTTGGAAAAAGCAAACCTGAATAACCTTCTCAGCACCTTGTACATCGTGATATAGAAGTCAAATATGAACCAAAACTTTCTTAACAATTCAAAGGCCAAAAAATTAAAAAATACTGGAAAACGATTACCAGAAACCAACCGTACAAATCAACAGAAAGCTACCACTATGCAAAGTTGAGCCCGGTGTAATATTTTCAGACAAAAGGCTTACAATACTTTGAAATAAAATCTCTTATAACAATTGTGAACTCCAGAATACCACACAACAATTGTCAGGTATATAACAGCAAAATGGCCAAACAAATCAAGGGATTGCTATCATTATACCACTTTGAGTCAGCTGCGACATTTTCAAACAAAAGTCTTGCAACATTTTCAAATAGACTCAAATGCTCACGGGTTTTTAAAGCCCAGAAATACTAGATAACAATTCCAAGTCCTCCCACAGCAACTATCAAGCACATAACCACAAATCAGCTATACAAGCGACTGCCGTCATTATGCAAGTTAAGTATGTGTGATAGTTTTGAACAAAATACTTGTGACACTTTCAATCAAAAGTCTTACGGTACTTTCAAATTAACTCTCTTATCACAATTTTAAATCCCATAAATACCACACAACAATTCCGACTCCATCCATAATAAAAATCAAGTAAATTCCAACAAATACAAAAAACGGCATTGCTATCATTATGAAAATTTGAATCCAGCGTGATAATGTCCAAACAAAGGGCTTGGAGTGGTGATACTTTCAAGCAAACGGCTTGCAATAACTTCAAATCAAATCTCTTATAACAATTTCCATGCGCACAAGTACTAGAGTTCAAAAGCCATCCGTGGCAACCATCAGGGACACATTATCAAATATGCCAAACAGAGCAAGGTATTACGATCATTACGTAAAATTGGGTTGGGCATGCTATTTTCGGGGCAAAGGCTTGCGATTATTTCAGATGACAGGTTCTCAATACTTGTAGTCAAAAGGCTCACAATACTTTCAGAAAAAAGGCTCGCGATACTTCAGACGAAATGTTTAAAATGTTTCTAAACATAAGACTTCTAAATAAGTTATTAAACAAACAAAAAGCTTTCAAATATTTCCAAACTTACAAATTAATAAAAAAACATATTACTGTTATTCATTGGCAATATATCAAAATTGAACCTACAGAGATTTTTTTAGTACAAAAAACCCTACCGAATTCTCTGAGACGCGTATCCTTTGGATCCGTAATCCCATCGCAGACAGCAGCAAGATCAATGTTCGCGTCATTCCTGACTTTCCAATTCTTGTGTGCCAGCCGGTCCTCCCACGGCCATTTCTTCGCCTCCTTCAACAGCTTCTCATCCTCCGTAGACATTTTTCCAATAAACCCTAAGAATCCAGCCTATCAGTTGCTGCAAAGCGACTTCCGACAGGGCTTACAATGTGACCAGAAAGTAGTGCACAATGCAACTGAGGCAAAGATTTAGGGGTTATGACTTCCTGCCTTCTTGAGAGGTCTTGCGATCGAACCACAGGGGAACGCAAAAATCTTCTGTGCACCTTCTTTTAAGCGTGAGATTTTACTATTTTCTTTTCTAAAATTTCGGGCTCCCCCTGCGCTGGATTTGTTTTCGCTGTTGCGTGGTATCCTTTCTCTTCTTCTGCAACGCCAAGAAGAAGAAGAAAGGGCGAAAGTAAAATAAATAAATAAACTTCAAAACAAACGTTTTGCCGTAAATATATTAAAAAAAAGGAATTTTAATAGTGTAAATGGTTTTTTGTTAATGTGCCGTTGAATTTTTTGTTTCTTAATATTGGATGTTTGATTAATTTTCAGGGTCGTTCACCGGAAGTCGAAGGTAAAGTATTGCCCCGTGGAGGGGTAAGTGGGGGTTTACCGGGTGTTGCAGGTGAGGGAAGTGTTTGAATGCGACGGTCAGCGTGGCGCCAAGGCGCGGGGAGGATGGGCAGAGGGGCAGCTGCCCGGGGCTGCAACGTTCGAGATTGTATACATCCGGGCAACGGGCAGGTCATGATTGGTTAGTTTGTTTCGAATTTTGTTGAGCTTCTGTCTTTTGTGAGGGAAAATTTTGGGATTAATGTTCGTCTAATTTAAAATATGATTATGAAAATCAGTAAGAGACAAAACCGAGACATTTTCGAATTAAAGGCAAGTGCGTAAATAAATAAAAAATTCCATGATGATTTGCCTAATGTTTTTGGTTCACTATTATAGTGAAATGAATGACTTAAATTTTTATTTTTTAAATGAGTGATTATTATTGTAGGAAAATGAATTAGTCGTAAAGGAGAATTAGCATAGTCAATGTATGCTTTTGGATTTGATTGTGTGAGTATTTTTGCATCAATGTTTCGAAATATTGATGCAAAAATAATCACACAATCAAACCCAAAAGCATACATGAAAGTTGAATGGATTGTGGAAATCTACTGACATTGAAAATTAGCATTCTCCAAATTTAATTCAAATTAATCAAATGCATACAAGTGAGTATAAATTAATATAGATCTTTACCTAGAATTGGGGATGGCGCGCGTGCGAGCTTCTCCGAGCGGTCGAGCTAGGGCTTCGATGCCCTAGCTCAAGGGAGGCGGAGCTGCAGGTGGGTCGTCAGGGGGAGGTTGGTGCAGGTGCTGCGGGGGAGTGGTGTTGCAGGCAGGGCTGGGTTGGGTTCTGCGAAGGGAGGGGTGGGTGTTTCGGGGGGCTGCGGGTGGAGTGTGGTCTGCGTGCAGCTGGGGGTTGGGGTTGTCGTGAGCCGTGGGTGTTGTAGGGGTTAGGGGTTACGGCAGGTTCTCCCTCTCGGTGGGCTTGGAGGGGGTGGGGTTGCAGGTCCAGTGCTTTCTAGAGAGGCCCTTCGGGGTGGGGGCCATTTTCTAAACCTTGTTTATTTTTTTTGGAGCTCTGATGACAAGTATTGGTGGTAAGGACTCGCAAGTACCTCCAGTCATGGATTTTCGCATTGCGGTGGGCTCAAAACCCCCATTCCAAAGTATGAAGACTATTAACAATAACCTTTTCTCATCTGAATCGAGGTCGGGGACTGCTGGCGGTTCTCGCATTATGAAGATTAATGGTTGCCTGGAGAGATGTAGTGAGAGATCGAAGCTGGTTATTCCTCCTGAACTGATTGTTGAAAACGTTGAGTACTTTTCAAAACATTCGCTTTATTGCAAGTTTTTGGGAATGAGGGTTTCTTTGCAGTTTCTAGATAATTGGGCGTAGAGGACTTGGGCTCCGAAAGGGGAAATAGAGATTATGATGCTGGCAAACAACTATTTCATGGTTACCTTCAACTACATGGAGGATCACAATAGGGTCTTTGAGGGAGGTCTGTATTTTTACAATCAAGTGGAGATGTTCATCAAGCCTTGGCATGCAAGGTTTAACCCTTCGGAGGAACTCCCAAACAAGGTTCCAGTGTGGGTTCGTTTGCCATGTTTTCCTGTGGAATGCTATCGGGAGGATGTGCTACGGATGCTGGTCGTACTGCTTGGGAAGCCAGTGGGATCCTCAATGCAAACCCTAGGAAGAAAGGTAATGACTTTTTCTCGTATCTATGTTGAAATTGATCTTAGTAAACCTTTGCCAAATGCTATAGATATGAGTCTGGGCTCTTATTAATGGGTCCAGCAGCTAGATTACGAGACTTTACCTTTTCGTTGTCGTCTGTGTCATGAGTATGGTCATCTACAGCGTAAGTGCCCTAGATATAAACCGGTGGTACGCCAACCTCAACGGTCGGCACAGAGTCAAGATAGGGTTGATAAAGGAAAAGCTTCTATGTCGGTCGAGGTAGAGGGTAATGAGGGTTTTGTCACAGTTAAGACAAGGAACAGGAATCGAGGACAAAAGAGGTCCTTACGGGAGAGACGGGAGGAAGATACCTTTAATAGATTTGAGGCCTTGGATGACCTTAACCATCAAGAAGTGAACCCAGGGTTAACTCCTTTAGAACTAGGTGCTTCAAGAGGGGGTCCAAAAAGTGGTATTGAGGATTTTACTCAGGCCCTGCAAGTGATTGGTATCTAGCAAATGGAGATTGACTAGTTAGTAGGGGTCCAGCTGGGAATCACTTCGGGTTCAGAGGTAAATTCGGTTGGAAGGGAGGGCTCTCCAATAGCCCTGAAATTGGAACCGGCTGGGGCTAAAAGTAACAAGTCTTATGTTCACTTGGGTTTGCATCAAAAGGATATTAAGAAAAGTGCTACGAAGAAGAACTCAAAGGTTGGCAGAAAGAAGAATTTGGATAAAATCAAATTGATGGGAGAAAATTTGGTTGAGTCAGGGTCAGTAAAGACTTTGGATTTTCACTTTTCCAATCCTCTTAAATGATTGTGCTCTCATGGAATGTAAGGGGCTTGAATAGCGGCCCTAGACAAAAAGTTGTTCGGGATTTGATCAGGAATCATTCACCTGATGTCCTGCTCTTGCAAGAAACTAAACTCTCGGTGGAGAGTATGATGGGTCTGGTGTCGAAGCTCTAGGGGCGAGGCGAATGTCAGTGTATTGGGGCTGCTGGCTCCTCTGGAGGGGTGGCCTGTCTTTGGAACCCTTCAAGGATTCGCCCTGTTTGGTGGATGGCTTCCAGATCTTCGCTATCTGGGGTTGCCTCCAGTCTGGAGACTGGAGATCTTATTTTGTTTACTAATACATATGCTCCCACCGATTTCCAGGGCAAACAAAACTAATGGTCTCATATTTCATATATGCGAAGGTTGGTCCCTTTCCATCCTTGGATTATGGCAGGAGATTTCAATGCTATCCTGGAGTTGAGTGAGAAGAAGGGGGGTGTCTTGCGGTTGGATCCCTCTTCTCTCCTTTTTCGGGATAGTATTTCATCGTTGCAACTTGTGGACATTAAGCCTGGTAATGGTATGTTCACTTGGAACAATAAGAGAATGGGGGAGGGTTGGATTGCAGAGAGGTTGGACGGACTTTTGGTTTCCAGTTTTTGGGTTGGTGGGGGGTGGTCCACTAGTTCTAAGATTCTTGACTGGAGAGGGTCTGACCATTGGCCTATCAAGCTGGTTTTTTCTTCTGCTCGGATTGCTCGCTCTCCTTCTTTCAAATTCCAAGTTATGTGGCTTCGAGATCCTGCTTTGTCTGCTCTTGTTGAGCAGTGTTGGAGGAAGGGGAGGTCGGCCTTTAGTACAACTATGTACACTTTCACCAAGCAGCTGCAGTTTGTTAAGTTCCAGCTTAAACAATGGAATCGACAGCGTTTCGGGAACATTTTTCATGCTAAGAAAGCAGCCCAAATAGAGTTAAATGGCATCACCGAGGAAATCAAAGAGCGTGGTTTGTCTGAAGCTTTGCTTAGGGAGGAGGAGAGCGTTGTCAGGGCCTTAGAGGAATGGGAGCTCAGGGAAGAAATTTACTAGAAACAGAGAGCCCGTATTGATTGGCTTCAAGCGGGCGATAAGAACATGGCTTTCTTTTTCAACTCCGTGAAAGCAAGACGTCGTGGAAACTCCATTCCTGCTATGGTCAATAATAGAGGTGAGGTGTTATTATCCTTGTAGGAGATATCTGGGGAGGTTTTACAGTATTTCTGAACCCTCTTCAGTGAGGAGTCTCAGGGGGAAGCGGTGGAGGAGAACTAGGTTCTTGCTTGCATTCCTCTTCTTGTTATCAGGGAGATGAATGAGCAACTTATGACCCCTATTTTGTTGGAAGAACTCAAGAGGATTGTTTTACAGTTGAGGAAAGGAAAAGCCCCTAGCCCAGATGGGTTCCCGGTTGAATTCTTTCAGGAGTTCTGGGATATCATCAATTTGGACTTACTGGCAATAGTCTAAGAATCATAAAGGAATAAACAGATGTTGAGGGCCCTGAATGTGACCTTCATTGCGCTTATCCCTAAGTGTGAGGAGGCCGACAAGTTAGGCCAGTTTTGCCCTATATCTCTCTGGAATGTCATTTATAAGATCATCTCGGAGCTGATTGCAGAGAGGCTGAAGAAGTGTCTTGGGGGTGTTATCTCTGAGGAACATTTTGTGGAAGGGCGTCAAATTCTGGATGGTGTGGTCATTGGTACGAAGACCATCATTTTATGGCTACCTCAAAGGAAAAAGCTATGTTTATCAAGTTGGACATGGCTAAAGCTTACGATAGAGTTCGTTGGTCTTTCCTCCAGAAGATCCTTAGGGATTTTGGTTTTGTTGAGGAATGGATTCAATGGGTTATGAGTGGAGTTATGTCCACTTCTTTCTCAGTACTAATCAATGGGGATCATACCGAGTTGTTTGGTGCGTCTAGGGGCCTTCATCAGGGGGACCCCCTCTCCCCTTACTTATTCATTCTGTTGGCTAAGGGCTTGGGGAGGCTGATCAAACATAATGTCGGTCAGGGTAGTATTCAAGGGTGGAACTGGGGTAATGAATTGCAACCGCAGTCTCATTTGTAATTTGTTGATGACATGGCCTTGATGGGACTTGCTTGGATCAGAGAAACTAGGAATCTGCGTAAGGTTCTGGATGTTTATTTGGCGGCCTCGAGCCAGTTGATCAATGAAGATAAATCTTCTATCATTTTCTTCAACACCCCTGAAGCTATTCAAAGGAGGATTGCTCTTATCTTGAGATTCCAAGTCGGCTCCTTACCCTTGACTTATTTGGGTATTCCTATCTCTCCTGGTAACCCTCCTCGGGAGTCATGGCAGGGTATCTTGGATAAATTTCGCTCGAAGGTTGAACATTGGACTCATAGATGGTTGTCATTTGCTGGGAGGGTTCAACTAATTCAGTCGGTTGTTCAGGCTCTTCTGACCTATAGGTGTATGCTTCAAGTGGCTCCTAAGTGGTTCTTGAAGGACCTGGATTCTTTGGCAAGGCAATTCTTATGGGCAAGCAATCTATCCTCATCCAAATGGAGTCTGCTGAATTGGGACCTGGTGTGTAGCCCAAAGTAATCGGGGGGGGCTTAGTTTGAGGCAGGCTATTCTATTCGAGGAGGCTCTAGCGGAAAAATTATACTGGAGGTGGTGTGTCGAGCAGGATCGTGGTTGGGCTAAGATTTCGGCCTTCAAATATATGCAAAGGATACCGGCTGAAGAGGTTCCAAGATATCCTATAGGGGGTAAAGGCTCTACGATTTGGTATACTCTCAAGAAGGTGCCCTCTCTCATTAAGGAAGGACTCTTCTGGATCTGTAGGAAGGGGGGGAGAGGTCCTTTTCTGGAATGACTCTTGGGATGGGTACCCCCCCATTCTTGATCAGTTTCGTAATCTGAGGAACCTTAGCCATAGGTTTTTGGAGGCGAGGTGGTTAAGGGTGAGTGACTTCAAGATTGTTTACAAGTGTGGGAGGCTGGAGATGGAGCGGTGGAAGGATCTTAATGAGTGGCTGGTTGTTGGGATGGAGGAGGACTGTGTTGAGTTACAAGGCATTCTAGCGAGTAGACATTGTAGTGGCATTAAGGGTAGGGATGGACTTACCTGGTCTCTGAATCCTAAGGGAGTCTTTACTGTAGCTAGTGGTTACAGGGAACTGTTGAACCAAAGATTGGAGGGAAGAGAGGTGCACTGGTGGAAACAGGTTTGGAACAATTCTTCTTGGCCGAAGTGCAACTGCTTCGCGTGGACTCTGGCTTGGAATAGATGCCTTACCTGGGATAATATTCGCAAGTGGGGTTTCTCAGGGCCTTCGATTTGTGCTTTGTGTGGCAATGGGGAGGAAAACTCCTCACATTTGTTCTTCAGATGCCCCTTTTCTATGCTTATTTGGCATTACTGGTGGGGGTGTGGAAGTGTCCTTGTGTTCATGCAGATTCTCTGGTGGATTTTTGGAGCAATTTGAAAAGACCTCCTATCTTGTCCCCCTTCCTCCAAACGATCTGGTATATTGAGCCCACCTTCATTCTCTGGTAGATCTGGCTTGAGAGGAATAGAAGGATCTTCCGTGAGGCAGACTGTTAGTGCAACAAGTGTGGAACATAATCATGGTTATGATTTGGGAGACGGTGGAAGCTAAATGTGAGGTGAATTTTCCTTTGGACAGAGTTGAGGCGGATATCGTGAGTAGGTTTGGCTGGCAGGAGTTGCCTCCTGCCTCTGCTTGTGTCAGAAGAGGTAGGTGTGCTATGAAGAAGGTCCAAAGATTGGGAAGGTGGAGGCCCCCCCAATATGAGATTATCAAGATTAACACCGATGGCTCCTCCAGTGGTAACCCAAGCCCGGCAGGGGTTGGAGGTGTTGGTAGGAATTTTTTGGGGGAGGTGGTGTTCTTCTTTTCAGTGCATAAAGGGGGGCAATCTAATAATCTTATGGAGGGACTTGCTATTCTCTATGCCCTGGAGCGGAATTGAGAGTTGGGTAGAAGGAAGGTTATCTGTGAATCGGATTCACAAATTATTGTGAATTTGTTGATTGAGAAGAAGGTAAGTGGGATTCATTGGCAGTTGGCAGGGATAGTTCATCAAATTCTTCAAATTAGTTCTTTAATGGAGCAGGTGTCCTTCATCCACATTCCTCGTGAATGGAATAGAGAAGCTGATTGTTTGACTAAGTGGGCTTCGGAACATGACAGTGACTGGAAAATTGAAGGATGGGAGCATCTCTCCCCGGATTACTGTGAGGTCTTGCAGAAGATTTTTGCTAAGGATATGGATAGTAATGATGTTGGTTGAGCTTGGTCGGAGCCTGAGGTTCTCTTTTTGGAGCCTCGGTTCTTGGACCCTCCTTGTAATTTTTGTGTCTATGTTTCAATAAAGTTTTTACCCCTTTTATTCAAAAAAAAAAATTAATATAGATTAATTATCAATAGTTATAGGTGGGATAATTAAAGTATTTAATGTTAATTTGAAAAATTAAATATAAGTAATAAATATGTTTAGCATACATTCAATGATGGGTTGGGGAATGGCGAGAGCTTCTAGTGGTGAAGCACGAGGTCACGAGGTCTAGTCTCCCCCCAACCCATGTGGTATCGGAGGACGTGTCGCGCCAGTGTTGTTCTTAAGATTGGAAGTGGATCTTTTCTACGTTTCTCTTTAAATTCTATGCAGGATTTATATAATAAGGGTTAATTGTGGGGGATTTGGGACAAATTCATTGGAGGGAATCAACTCTAGAGATTGGAGATTTGGGATAATGTAATGGGAGTGAATCTAATTTGGAGGTCATAGATCTAAACCTACAACTTATGCACCTCTAATCTATAGTTCACTTAATTCAATGTTGTTTGTTCTACTTAAAGGAGTGGCAATGTTTAAGAATGCCTTTAGAGGGCTCCTATATTAGTAGGGTGCACATTCTCCCAGATCAACCCCTGAAACATATCAACTTTAATTTCTTGCAAAGGAATGAGAAGGATGCATTGCCCCTTGAGTGTCTAAATGATTTGTGATGAAAGCAAATATGAAGGATGTGACATGAATTATTTATTTTAAATATACATAGCAATAAATCATGCAATAGTATGTTTTTCCTTTTTCTTTCTTTTACCTTGGGGTATCCCATGACCTAGCCCAATGACCTAACCACACCTTGCCTTAGGCTTACTTTATTGATGAGTTTTGGGGTGATGGAGGAGGTGAGATGGAGCAAGACTAGTCCTTAAGGGCCGTCTGCATGGGCTCATACAACATAGCCAACGAGCAAACGTGGTTGGTGAGAGTTGAACCTTAGACCTGCATGGGACAAACCCAAAGCCTTAGCATAAACTTACCAACCATTTGAGCTAGTGGGTTTTCCCTCATGACAACTAGTGAAATGGGTGAAAATCAACCAAATTTGAATTTCTATTTTTGAATTTTAGTGGTTAAATTCATGGGATCAATCCCATGCCTATGAAAATGACCTAAGATAATAATGTGCAAGATCTAGGTGGGAAATGAATGTTTGAATGTGGAAGATGCAATAAAATAGTCATGGGTGGACTAGGAATTGAGAAAATAGTCACAGAGGGACCAAGAATTGAGAGAAAACTTGTCTTTTTAGAATTAATCACATGTTTGGTGAATTTCTTGTTTTACTATTAAAAAATTTAGTGTAATGATCATGCGTTCACCACCTAAGATCAATTATCAACGTGCAACTTAGGTTTGAAAAAGTGTTTGTAAGCCAAATGACAATATGAAAGATTAAAAAAAAATTAAAAATGACAAAATATGAACATAAGGAACACATGAAGGGATCTAGAGATGGCTAATAAATGGTTTCTTACTAGAGAAGCCTATTGAATATTGTAGCTTTATGCTTTGTAAGCTATAAAATTATTACAAAATTTGTCATATTCATTTTGGGGAACTTCCATATCCCTCTTGAGAAAGGCATCCAACAATGCTCAGTGGGTGTCGCTTCCCAAACATGTCATGGGGCATCAATTTTACTTACTTGTACTTACCTTTGGTTTGATGTCCTATATTTGGACCTATAAACATAAGGCAAGAAATCGTGTGTAGCATGGTGAAATTAAAAAAATAATTTTTAGATGACAAAATGGATAAAAAATCTTACGGTCAATGTTGTGGGGTTAGAAATGTCATGTGATCTATACACTCTCTCCCATTCATCAAACGCCTACAAAATGAAAACAACATACTCAAGTGCATTTTAAGGGCATGGCTCATTTTCTACAAATATAAGGACAATAATACTTTTTTTTGGTTAGTAATAGTAATATTGTATTAATAGTAAAAAACCAGTACATTCCATGACAAATTGAGAGTAGCAGAGAACTTCCCAAACACCGAAACAAACCCCCAAAAGCTACAAATAACAAAGAGAAACCTAACCATCCAACCCTAACCAACAAAAACCCCAACACCTTTAGGATTAGATTGACACTAGCCAATGCAAACACTGCAAAATTGTACTAAATCAATAAAACCTAACGCCTACGAAGAGAGATACAAACCCAAACTCTCAGCATTTAAATATATACATGGAAGACAAAAATAGATGGCAATTTACTCCTACTTCACCCCAAGCGATAGAGGGCCATTAACCCAGTAGTTTGATAGGTCAACTTCCCCTTGTCCTTCCCAACTTTCTTTGCCTTCTCTCCACCCTGCTCAATCTCCTTCTCACGCAAATACTTCTTCAATCCCTTCCACCCAATCAATGTCTCCATATGTTGTGCATCACGGTCCTCCAAAGCACTCCATCGAATGAAAGGTTGGAGTGATCGATTGGAATCTGTCTCCTAGTTTGAATCATCACCAACATGAAGGAAGTACACACCAGATTGAGCCTGCACCATAATGAAAGGCATACCATACAACTAGTCTTCATCCATGCATCACTCTAATAGCCATAACACCTCTTCCTTCTTGCCCAATTCAATTTCCCACACCATCACCATTGACGTTGTGTCGGTGTTTGTTCAACACCGATGCTTATTCTGCAAGAATTATTCCCCAAGTAGTGTCTTCATGATCTCTAGGAAGATGGGATCCTCATATTTAAACAGACCTCGCAGGAACTTCTTGGACACCATATCCAAAAAGGTAAGTCGTTGCTTTGTCATGATGAGAGAAAAGGTTGCCTCCATCTGGCTCAACAAAACTCACACAACACGACACCACCTTCTGCTAATCACACAAAGTATACAAATCATAAATAGTTGTATGACATTCTGATCCATAATGAGCACCCTACATGCCACCTCAATACCCTTCTTGAAAATAATGAAAATTGGCGTTGACGGCGTACGGTAGAATTAATCCCCAAGGTCCAACTCACTGTAGTCCTCCCACATGTTGGATAACTCATCCTCTTCAAGCGATAATGCCACCTTGGACAACCTGCTAGCCATCATAATGCCCTCTTTCAAAGTATGAGAGATACAAAAATTATTACACATTGCAAGAAGATCTCTCATGATTCTAATGTATTTATTAATTCACCAAGCCACAAACTCCCCTTTAATCAATGTATTACTAATAATTTAGGAATATCCCTCAAGATGGAGTCGAGATATATTCATTTTTTTGGTCATCACCACCACCAACAAAGCCACTCGAGCTTCAATAATATTGTTCATATCATCCCCCAATCTCAAAGCCTCAAATGCCACAATGCTCCCTGTACTTTCTTTGGCAACATACCCTGCACCTAAGGGACTAGGGTTTCCCTTTGACGCCCCATCAAAGTTCACATTGTTCTACCCCTACTCTAGAGCAGCTCACACTCAACAAACTTGCCATTTTTATATCTCAAATTAAACCCAACAAGCCCATTAACAGGGCAAAATTTGATCTTTGACCACAACTATTGAATTGCACTACCTTCCTTACTAAACAAAACCTTAGATGAATTTATTTGTGACGTTGTAGAGATAACAAATTCAAATTTGGGCACCTCAATTTTACTACAAACTCTTGAAAAAGACTCCTTTTTATCCTGAAAGGTTCTCCTATTATACTCCTTCCAAAATTCTCAAATAATCATTGAAGGGCAAATCAGCCAAATGCACAAAAAAACTAACTTTGAAAGTTTTAGGGACTAACTCTAGAAGATTTCCATCAGGGTGCAAGGGGAAGGAAAATACCAACCCAGCCAATGTAGACAACAAATCTCCAACAAAATCATGCCACATCACAATTCAGAAGGAGGTGGTCCAAGGTTTCTTCTTTTCCCTCACACATCACACACTTAAAAGTATCGTGAAAGCTAATTTTCTGCAATCAATCTCCCATAATAATTTGCCTTCTCAATGCCAACTAGGCAAAGGAGATCGCCTAGGGGAGGCACTTATTACTCCAACACAACTTATGGATCCAATCATCCTCCCTCCAACTCTTTCTAAAAAAATTTACCCAATTTTGACTGAATATTAACCCTCCTTCGAGCCACACCACATTACCTCGTCTTTGGTCCTAGTGATCAAGATCTTCCTTTCCTTAAAACCTTTCTATAATAGTGTCTCATTTTGTGCATCAAGACCAAGCTCCAAGATAGATTTATATCTCCAAACTTCTCGACCATCAACCATCACCTTCTCCATATAGTCCATAACCTGGGAGCCCCACAACAAACTAGAAATGTGTCGAACATGATCAAAACAAACATCATCTACCAATGCGAGAAATCCTTCCCATGAATTAGGCCAAAACTTGGCCAAACAACCATCCCTAATTTTCCAGGCCAAATTATCAGTCATAACTAGACGACAAGAGACCAAAAAATTCTAAATAGCGAACCCCGAGGGTGGGTTTGAATCGTCAAAATACGCTCTTCTAACATATTGTCCAAATACTTAGCCTTTAAGATTTTGACCCACGTTGGATCATGATTTCGATACATATTCTGCACTAATTTTGCACCCATAGCCTCATTCAATAGATGCCACTACCTAAGCCCAACCTCCCCAGATTGGACAATAAGATATACTATCAAGACAAGGTTTAGATGTTTTAGGTTGTCCAATTCAAATTACTTGCAGACAAAATTAGACTCGATAAAGAACTATGTTGACCTATATAAATAAAACTAGGATTTTAAAAGGATATTTTGACAACTGACATCAAGTGAAATTGAGTTTCGTATGAATAGTAATTATCACAATTACAAAAGGAGTCAATGGAGAGAGCATGAGCTAAGGATCACAGTCATGGATAATGCATGAGCCGAGGATCACAGTCATGGATAATGCACAAGCCAAAATGTGACAAAAAATATATAATCTTCAAAAAATTATCTTTCCTGTATTAACCTATTTTTTTCAAATCCATCTATTAGGAGTAATATATGTTGGTATGGGGTGTGTTAAAAAACATGTGCATGTTGGGAATATGTGAGCTCTTAATTTATTTATTTATTTTCATGCTCTTAAGGTCATCTTAAAACTTTAGGTTTATTTTTTGGAGGTCAAAGGTGGGATGTCATGTAGAGGTTTTAATGACGGGGTATGGGTGTTGTATATGAGGGATGTGTTTGAATGAAATGATTAGCACGGTGTTAAGGCATGTGAGGAAATAGGTATTGAGGAAATTAACTATGGTTGCAACATTCAAGATTATATAGAGAAAGACACTGTGCAAGTCATGATAGTGTTAGTTGTTTCCATTTTTTTGAGTTATGAACTTTTGTGAGGAAAATTTATTTTTAATAATATTTGTTTGCTTTAAGTTGTAATAATTTGAAATAAAAATATTACTATATATTTGACAACTTAGGTGAGATTCAAATTATCATCTTGTGGTTTATAACTCATGACAATTTGCATAAGGAATTTCATAAGTAGGATAGTTAGTAAGGGACAAGTACAAGATATGTTCAAATTAAAAGCGAGGGCTAAAAAATTCCATAAATGACTCGTCTAATGTTTTGGTTCAATTTTTTCAATGAAATGAAAGACATCAGTTTAGTAGTGTAGGTGTAATGATGAAATTGGGGTACTCGTGTAGATTCTCATTTGGTTTTGGGCCTATTTTGATTGTATATTTATAAATGGTACACTCTTGCATTAAGTTTACTGAATGACCCAACACTTATATCCTTGTCCATTTTATCCATATTTGTACTTGTTTATTTATTTTTAGCCTCATTTTATCCTTTTTACCGAAAACCTAATACATTTATCATTTTTTCTATCCATACTTGCAATTATCTCTAAAATCATTATTTACATAAAACTTACCATTTTAACCCTTAGGTTTAGTTTTATGCCACTTGGGATCAATTTGG
Organism: Cryptomeria japonica; assembly: GCF_030272615.1. NCBI lineage: Eukaryota > Viridiplantae > Streptophyta > Pinopsida > Cupressales > Cupressaceae > Cryptomeria > Cryptomeria japonica. The sequence continues at coordinate 716,675,964 of NC_081405.1, read as the reverse complement.
TTCAATTTGGAATCATGTGAGATTGAAACTTAATCTAATCCACCCATTTGTATTAACTATTACGAGCTAACTTAGCAAAAAATTATGCGATTTGTGGCTATATTTTGGATTTAAAAACATTTAGCATGCACTTGAAATTATAGAGGAAATCCAAAAAGTAAGAAATGTTTTATAATTTTGAGAAGAAATCATTAAAGCACACTTCATTTTTTAAGGGATAAAGAACTATTTATAGATCATTCAAATTGAAAGTGACTAGCATGCCCTAATCTTTTCACCTCTCATAACCACATTGCTTGGTTTATTCCATGAGCTACTTGGGACCCTAATCTTCCTTTGTTGATTGTTCATCTTAATCCTACTATGACTGCCCCATCTAATGATAATGAAGCATTGTTGAAAATCATCACGATGGATAATAAAATTATGATTGTGATACACATGTTCCTGGGCAATGATCTTAAAAAATAACTTGCAAATACACTTGTGAATATTGTATCTCATTAATAATTAGCTTATCTCTTATACAAGACACGTATTGATGCTACATTAGGTATGAATATTTCCTTATAACTAGTTCTCAAATTGCTTATTATAATGAAGTGTCTCCCCATCCCTCCTCCCCCTTTAATTGTAAACCTTTTGCTGCCAGTAACACAGTCACTATTTTCATGTCTGAAATCATTAGGCAAAATCAAGCTAATTAGGATAAAAGGAAAACCATGAATTCCTTAACTAATTGTTAGTGAATAGATTTGTCCCTTTTTAAAATGATCAATTTTGAACTCTGTTGCCTTCTTTTAAGGACAAGTGTTTCACTAAACAACTGGGTAAGTGTCGTATAAACCACTTCCCTCTGAATTTTCCATAGGTACAGCTCCCTATCTCAGTTTTTCAAGGAATGATTTTAACTAATTTAATTTGAGTAGTAGCTTTTAACCCAAAAGCATGTAAGGCTGCCTACTTCATTCTTGGATGAGAGGCCGATATTTCATACATGTTTCTTAAAAGGAGAAAGCAATCTTTCCTATCTTTTCAATACAAGAGATGATAGCAACTGAATCAAAGTTCAGTACACCATTTCCACAGGTTTAATAAAGAATGAACAGATTAAAGAAACCAAATCTGTTCTCAAACATGAATATTTTCTAAAAGAAAACAAACACTCAAAGGAAGGAATATCAGAAGAATAATAATTTTCTGCAATGGAAAGATCATTACTGTTATTTGATTAGATAAGCATACGCAAAGATATGTATCTACATAGATTCAAAACCCACATATTTTCCTTCTCCCAAGAACAGTATGATCATATATATATATATATATATATATATATATATATATATATATATATATATATATATATATATATATATATATATATATATATATATATATATATATATATATATATATATATATATATATATATATATATATATATATATATATATATATATATATATATATATATATTTATGCAACAAAGGCACGATAATACATGTATAAATCTTTTTCCATTCCAGATTTAGCAGTCAGATTCCTCCTTCCACAAAACAAAAAATTCACAAAAACAGAGGGAAAAACAAAAACTAACCAAAAATTGGTCACCAAAACTAACCCCTACTCTACCCGTCTTTCCTTCATTTATAGTTTTTAGAATAGGGGAGGTCTCCTTGAAAACTCGACCTCCCCCCAAAACAGTTATGAAACCAACATGATGGATTCTAGGACAGATGTCCCGAAGTCTTTGCATAAACATGAGAAATTACAAAAATAAAGGAAATCGGGCCTGAAATAATGCATTATGTCGCTTTTCCATCATCGTCATCATCTCCGCTTTCGCGGGCGTCGTGAGCAGTTGTGAGTTCTTGAACAATGGATTGGTTCAGAACTTTCATCGCATTGAGCTTTGCCTTCGCCGCCTCCTTATTCCACCGGTGCTTCACCATCTTTTCAACATGTTTCAGCAGCTGATCATTTTCAATGAAAGTCATAAACTCAATCCTAGCCACCCTTGTTATATCTTTCGAAGTGTAATTACCCTTGGCCTTGATTTTCTCCATGTTTATCCGAAAAGCCTTGATTGCATCCTGTGTGTTCAACCCGCAAATTCCCAACTGCTAATCATGGTCAGTGTTAACCACCTTGTTATCATTTACTATGTTGCATTGGAGATCCTGGAGCTCGTAAACAGAGGTCTTAGCGTCGGAGATCACAAACTTGAAGGTAAGCACTTGCCACATTATGGTTTTCTTCAGCACAAAGAGCTGACATTCATCCGCCACCAGTTTGATTGAGTGTTCCGTCAAAAACCTGGTAACTCCATATTCTTCTATTTTGGCAAACAAGGACAAGATATTCTGCCATTTGTGTTCCTCCTTCTCCCACGACACAAGCTGATTTTGAACTTTGGCAATAAGACTTTGTATCTCATCGCATAGCCTCTGGGAGTTGATGATGTACTTCTTGCCGTCCTTGATTATTCCCTCAATCCATTTCTCCATGGCTTCTGCAATACTCTTGGCCCGTTGAACTTGGCTCATTAACTTTTTATTTTCTAGCGAAGTTGGGTCAAAGTTCTTTGTAGCATGAGATATTGGGAGCGCCCCAAAGAAACCAATACTATCGATGAACTAGGCTAGAACATTTATGTGTCGCTTTAGTTCTCTCTTTTCTCGCCCATCTTTCTCCAATCTGGTGAGCATTTTCTTTGTCGATACCTGGAAGAAATGATTGTCTGTGTCTCTACTCATGTTTCCCAATTCCACCTTTGTGATCTCAAAATCATCAGGGCTAGCCTCCTTGTTTTCATCCTTGGGTTTGTACGAGGCGATTTCAGCAACCCATTTTCCAGTTCCCTCATCATTGTCCAGGCGAGCAACAGTCTTGAACCTTTTCAGCTTAGGATTCTTCTCTGTGTACTTAACGACCATTTCCTGAATCGGAATAATCACGAGAAGAAAACTCTGCTTTTTGTTCACCGAGGTGGTCAACCACTTAGGAGTTGCACTAGAGCTAGTTGTTCCTTCGATCACTTTGGAAGGTGGCATCATAGCCACAATCACCGTATGAGAATCTAGGGCACTAGCAACATCGCCATCCAAGTCTTCAATTTCAAATATCTGGGCATCGAGAATCGTATCTTTCACCCTTGTATCCTTTGCCTGATCCATCTTTCTTTGAGCGGCACTTCGGGACCGGGTATGCCGAGGAGTACAGAAATCCAAAGCTGAATTAGACCTATGTCTAAGCTAGGGCGGCTTATTATCCTTACCTGCACGAACAAGCATAGAAGCATTGTTAGAAAGATGCTTTGGTGAACGTAGAGGATCCTTATTACTTCTCGCATAATTAGACTTAACGCCTAATTTCATTGCTTTCTTATTGGCCACCCACACCGTGGTCCTTTCCAAAACTCCTTTGGTCCTTAATTGTATATCATCTTTCTCTTCCTCATCCCATTCAATTGGAGGCATTTCAACTTCTACACGAGGTAAGTATCTTGGTTCGAATAGCTCTAGATAGTCCTCTTCGAGCCCCTTAGTATCCAACTTTATCTACAATGAAACAACTTGTTCTAACACCAACCTCATGTTTCCCCTTTTGAATACCTTGAGTTCATCAGTACAATCTTCCTAGAAATCTTCTAGTTGAGGCATTAGGAGGTATGGCATTAGACCAAGACTTCGGGAAAAACCCTTATTATCGAAACCTTTCCTTTCAGGATACAGGGAAAAATTGAAATTCCTGAGATCTGCTCCAATACTCAAAGCGTCAGACATCGAACTGCAGGACAACACGCTCAATTGGATGGGAAAATGACCCTCCCATTTATCCCTAGGTTGTGCCTTTTTGATTACAAAGGTCAGTTGTCTACATATCTCCGCCAGAACAAAGCAATCTGAACAAAAGTGAGGGAGCTTGAAGGGCTCCTCTTCAAAGCCGCCTACCCTTATGTAATAGAAGCGTAGAAACTGGATATAAAAACTACCAAACCTCTTTATCAATTCCCGTGCATCCTCGGAGATCCTTTTGGCTTTCAGATTCTTCAATTCATGACACAAGTCACCTAGAAAAGCATTGTGCACCCTTCTGAAATCCTGTAAGGCCTTATCCTTTTGCAGCATGGGATAGAACTCATATACGGAGACATCCTCCTTAGTGAGTTGTTTCGATATTCCAACCAACTCCTTAACACACACCAAACAATACAAGAGATATGAAGACATAAAGAAGTTCAGTTTGAACTGTTTAGCCATACTCAGTTGTTCTCTCATTGACTCAGCAATCAATTCAGCCCAATCCAAATACTGCTTCCCCTCCAAAACCAGCTGCACATAGCAATAAATCCAGTCGTCGAAGCTATAAGCTTTAGCAGAACCTCTGGCCCGATGCAACAAAAGCATAACATCATGAATGTGAGGCGACATGTGATTCTTATTAGGATTCTTGGGTAACCTGGAACCACCTCTTTGAGGAACCTTCAACCAGAATTTTGCTACATTGTTACGGTGTCCGGTTCTGTCCGCGTTGAACTCGATGATTGACTGAGCAGGGGAAAAGTTGGAGAACTGGTAATCAGGTATCTTAAAGACTGAGGAAATTACTTCACGATTTATGGCAAGAAGGGTTTCGCCATTGTCTCTCCTAATGGTTTCAGACACTGGGTCATATCTAGCAATACATTCCCGAATCAATTTTGGGCAAGGAATGGCTTGGGGAAAAGTTGTCGCTTCTATGAGACCACTACTCAAAATCTCCACACCAAAAGACTTGTCAATTCCCTTGAACACCCTCTCTTTCAACACCTCAAGATTTTCCCCTTTTAGGTCAGTATCACTAACTATGGGTTCAGTGGATGCCAGGCTAAAAACATTCCCAAACAAATGTAGTGTGGACTTCATAATTTAAAACAATAAGCCTAAACCGGTTGCAGCAAAACTTTCAATAAGAGAGAAAATGCAAGCAAAAACCACTGGAGAGAACAAGAAAAGGACTCACCTTCACAGTTGAACAACCAGACGATGACTAGCAGCAAATAAGACTCCTATCTAGGAAAAAAAAAAAACGCAGCAGCGAGGAACAAATGCAGAGCACTAATACTCCTTCATACCTTATTAGTGAAGGTAATGATATGGAAAAATTGAATGCAATAATTCCAATTTTCAGTCTGAGTGTGTTAAGTTTGTGGATTGGACATCGCACCCATGCATTGAATGCATGGCGGCGTTTTTGAAGTAACCGCCAGTTCCCGAAATGATTGGTCACTTCGAAAAGCCACCAACTTCGTACACATATGAACATCTTGAATAGACTTCATGGGGGTTCAAGTAGTTCAAGATGTACACCGTGCTCAAGGAAAATCTTACCGATTAAATTAATTATACCATGATGCTGACCATTTGTGCTATATTGAACATGTTGAACACATTTGAACCTCTTGAACTTGGTTCAATGAGTTCAAAACCCGGAGAGAAATAAAGTAACATATCACCAAACAAGAAACTTTCAGAGAGCCACTGCAAGACATTTAGAGAACATATTAGTATGAAAAACCTCCCTAAACACCTAGGAACCTATGGAACCTAAATGAACCTGTTGAACCCGATTCAAGATGGTTCAACATGTTCACAGAGTTCAACCAATTACCTAAACTTGACATTTGTGATTGAAAAAGGATTTACAGACATACTAAGGACTTGAACCGAGGTGTCACAAGAAAGATTAGGACTCTGAATGGAAATTTTATAGGATGACTCACTCTTATCATGAGGAATAAATGATGCAGTAACACTAATTAAGCAAGTCCTACACATAAATCAGTGAAATAGATGCAAATTGAATAATTAAACTAATGTAAAACTCCCTATTTGCATCATGGCTTCCATTGTCCTTCTCCAATGTTGTGTTGTATTTGGCTCTCAGATATTGCATTGGGATTCCTACATAGGTTAGACACAATAATTTCAAAGATCGTGATTGAGAGAAATGGAGAAATGATGTTGCTTTTATAGATTTTTGGGACAGATTGGGTGAGAAATGGAACTCAAGTGCTGACTAGCAGTTAAACTAATTTGATTGACCAATTAACTTCTTATGATTGATTTGTTAAGTGGATAGATTGGAGAGATAACTCAATTGATTGGACTGATAACTAGATAGATTATCCAGTTAACTGGATTGACAAGGGAGATGACTGAATTGATTGGCTTGTTAGAAAAAGGTGTCTGGGAGTTTAAAGTGGAGATTGAAGAGTTAATTGAGTTAACTGGTTAGTTGACAACCTTGATTGATCAGTCATGATTTTCAACATGTGTTGTGGGAATTTTGAAGTGAAATTCATTTTCATTTTGATTTTTGAATGATGAAATTGAAATGCACATTAACTTGAAATTTTGATGAAATTGGAAATTGGTGAAATGTGAATTTGGAAAGATGAAACTAATTGAAATCAGAATTTGGGGATTTGGAGAATGAATGAATTAATTAAATAATTTAAATAAAATTATTTAATCATTAGAAATAGAATTAAATAATTAATAAAGATTATTTAATTAAGTGCTTAAATCATAATTAATCAAATAATTGATGTTTAATTAATATTTGAGAAAGCGTTAAATGATGAATTATGAAGGGATAGAAATTGAATAATTAGTAATATGAAGAATAGTGATTAGGGTGTGATTTAGAAGAATTTAATTAGTTTAATTAAATAATTATTTAATTAATAAGATGAATAATTAGTATGTTATTAGTGAGACATTTTCCGGTGTCTACAGTCACTACCATTCATGTTTCTAATAGTGTGGCTCTTATCATTGTCATCCTCGTTTCAACCATCCTTGTTTCCCTATATCTCACCTTCTTCCACATTTACTTACTATGGCCTACCTCTTTGTTACACTCCCTCTAACAAACCAATATCTCACTCATACTCCACTATTTCACCTACCTCATCTATTATTCTTGCATATTTTACTTCTAATACCTTTTCTACCTATATGACCACTACTTATCATCCATGTTTTGTATTCCTCATCATTCATAAATCTCACCCCATGTCCAAGCCATCCTATAATATGATCCATGCCTCCATGGCTATATCATTACTTCTTACTACATACTCAAGCTATACATTTGTTATTTCACATGTTCCTAACCTTGGAAATATATATACCTCTACAATATATACACTATCAAAATGCATTATAGTCTCAAAAATCAAATAAACAACACTCTAAAGGATTCTATCACATATGATCTTTCATGTCACATTACACTAGCATTTAAAGTTATTACATATCTTTGACTACAAGATGTTGAATATCTGGGCAGCTGAGAGGGACGGGGGCTGAATCAGTTGACAATAAATCTTTCTTTTAACCTTAATGCATAGATTCAAAATATTTAAACAATATTAACAGAAATTGAAAACACATGTGCATGAATCAGATCAAACACAAGAAACACCAGAATTTACGTGCAAAACTAAAGAAGGGAAAAACCACGAAGAATGCTAATTCTCAATATTTAAACACTGGTTAAGGTGATTTTTTACAAAGGGTGTCTCACTATTGGTGGTCTCACTACCAATGAGCTCACTGCAGATGGGATCACTACTCTGAAAGGCTCACTACCGAAGAAGAAAGAAAGGCAAAGAGAATCCACCACAAGAAAAACCCAGCCTACACTACTTCTGGTAGAAATCTACAACACTGCAATCACTGGATTCTTTCAATCTTACATGTCTTCAACACAAAATGCCATATATCAAGTCATCAAATCAAACTCCTATATATATTGTCTTCTGAAAACATAATTCTCAATGTCGGCTAAGACAAAGATCACAAATAGGTGTCCACTAAACATTATGGTGGTGGTAAGAAATGAGAAGTGGACCATATCACACCATTCCTCATCAAACATATCAACATGCTACATACATCACCAAAGTTGGACCTAAAATGAATTTGCATGCTACACAACCTTAATATCCAATCTAAGGCTTTGAGCTTCAAACCAATCTAGACCCAAAGATAATGCATAGAAACATCTTCTGATATACCAAAATGCATCTGGTGAAATAAAAAACACCTCCAATTGCACAACATACCTAGATCAAATTATCCTGCTCACTTTACAACATCTGGATTAAAGGATTTGACATCAATGAAAACACATAATGCAATGCTAACAATCTCACCCTTTGTCATTGATGGCAACATCCATCGACAACAACAATATGACGAAAGATCATCCTTGTTCACAACCATCAACCATCTCTCTCTCCCCCTTTGATAGAAATGACAAAGGTGGACACAACTCCCCCTAAGAAACACACTCCTGCTCCCTCTAAGAGGAAGCACACCAGCATCCATCCAGAAAAGAATATACATGCTGCTCACTGAACCAATGCACACCTGAAATGCACATTAGTTGAAACTGGTAGGGGGTGATACCCCTAACTTTTGCTGGAGATACTCAAAATTATCTTTGTACAATGCCTTAGTGAAAATGTCTGCAATCTATTCTTTTGTGGGCACATACTCAAGCATGACCTCATTGTCTAACACTTTTTCCCTCAAAAAGTGATACCTGATAGATATATGTTTTGTTCTGGAATGTTGTACTGGATTTTTGAAATATTTATTGCACTGGTATTATCACACATGATTGGAATGGGGTCATTAGATTTTACTCCAATGTCGTTCAAAGTCTGCTTCATCCACAAAATTTGAGTACAACAAGAAGATTTTTTAATGTACTCTGCTTCTATTGTAGACAATGACACAAAATCTTGCTTCTTGCTTGACCAAACAACTAACTGGGAGCCAAGAAATAATGCTTCTCCACTTGTGCTTTTTCTATCATCAACACTTTCGACCCAATCTGCATTTGTGTAAGCTATGAGGTTAAGATATGAGTTCCTGGGATACCACAAACCAAAATCTTTTACACCTTTGAGATATTTTAAAATCATCTTTACTACCACTACATATGATTCTTTCGGTTCTTGTTGAAACCTTGCTACCAAACATACTACATACATGATAACCGGTCTAGTAGCAATCAGATATAACACTCCTCCAATCATTGACCTCTATCGACTTGTAGCAATAAAATATCATCATATAGAGTCCATGTCTGCATATAGATCATCATAAAGCAATAAAAAGTCCAAGTATACAATAATATTAGATAAACAATACAAGTGCCTCCTAATCAAGTCACGACTGTCCTGTACCACTACCACTTGACTTTGTCTATCTTTGTGGCTGTGGGCGAGAAGATCCTCCAGATGCCTGTCTCCCATGACTCCACCACTACTAGTATCCATCAACACGGTGGTATGATAGCTACCTGCTCTCTGTCTCTCTATGACTGCCTCCTCATTAGTCGTCACCAATGGGAGTCTCCTTCCCAGCTTGAACTAGTGCTCTAACAGTATCAGCTGAGAGAGTACCTGATCCAACCTGTTGAATATGATGAAGAAGGCCCTGAGTATCCTGTTGTCTCCTAACAACTCTATCCCTCTCAGCCATGAAAGGTTGTACCTGTGCTCGAAGCTGATAAATTTGTGCTCTAAGACTATCAATGGTCTCTTGCTCTGGTGCATCATGCTTTGGTGCATCCTATTGTGGTGCATGAACCCCAATCCCCTCCTCACCACCTCCCTGTCCACCTATTGGAATCTCAGTCCGAGTAGCTCTCAGAACCCGTCGTCTAATAAGTGGAGCATGATCCTTTGGATCCTCATCCTCTCTACTATGAGCTGCAATAACCCTAGGGTTTGGTTGACTCTGACCCAAATCAATGCCTCCCTCGTAACCCCCATCCAGTCCAGTCATCCTACCTCCTCCTATCAATGGCAACCCTCTCGGTGATCTCATCCCTTCCCTGCTAGTATCCCTCCCAATTCGGCCAACATCTCTCCCGCCCATAGGACACGGTTTTCCAATCTTTCCCACTGGTCCAAACGGTCCTCCACGGACTCTCAATCGACCTCCTCTCTGTCCCGGTCTTCTACCACCCCCACCTCCATCCCCACCCTCATCTCCATCTCCCTCGACCTCCTAAGAAACTCTAAACTCTCGTCTCCGTCTCCTGACACGTGGATCATCTGAATCGTCATCCTTATCTCCTGAGTTGGGAGGAGGATATGTTGGATCAGTAATACGAGGACATGGATGATCTAGTATATACTGAGCATACTCTGTAGTAACACCAGGATCAAGAATGTGTAATCTCATATCATAAGCCACTCTTAGAGTAGTAAGAAACTCTGCGCGAGCAGTCTCAAATGACAAAGAAGGTCCCCAATGTTGCCTATCTCTATACCACCAAGCATATATCGTCACACTATTAGGCATAGGCTGGATGATCCCAAACTATCTAAGAATTCGACTAATCAACTGTCGCTCAATAATGTAAGGAGTCCGACCAATGAGATATGTACTCTGCATAATAAATGGTAATATTTGTGCATCATCCATCCATGGCTCACAATCAACATATGGTCTCCAAATAATATTATCCAATGAACCAAGCACCCAACGCCAATACTCCATCTTACCTAGCTTATGTTGAGTAAGGATACCTGCATAAAAGTACACATATGGCTGCCTCTCTCCATGAACTCTGTGATGGATAGGCCAAGTAATAGCAATGTGCTCCCAACACTAGATCTGCAATAGTGTGCATCCTGCAGACAAACTAGCACTCTCGTCATATACCACCTGATGAAGATCATGATATAAATGTGCCAGCATACAAACACCCCAAGCATATCGAGTCTGATGCTGCATCACACTCAAGAGAATCTCACCCCTTCCAACAACAAAACCTTGCAATCACCTAATAGGACAAATAAATCCTCCAATCAAACCAACAAGAATCACAGGGAGAGTCTCGTAATACATAACCATATCCTCCCATCGGATCTCTCCTCTACAAATGCTCTCATCAGCAAAAACGGCTTTGCAAGCCTCTGTCCCAAGATGATCCTGAAAATCATACTGCACTAACTCGCTAGTCACTAGGATGTGCAGAATCCTATAGACATCCTCGAGCATCACACTAATGTCACTCGTGGGCATGTGAGAAGTGTTATGCTCACTGTGCCATCTCTTAGCTAACATCATCAACAATCCTCTATTATGCGTAATCTTAGGCATATACAACATATGGCGTAAACCACAGACATCTATATGTCTAACCTTTGTCTGTGTCAGCTCTGACACTAAATGACGTACTGCCGAGAATTTCTCCCGACACTGGAAAACATCAAGTTTCTCCTATTTATCAAGAGAATTAGATCAATCATCACTTATCAAATCTATCAAATCAAACTGAAGCAACTTACGCTATTGAATATATCAAATCAAATTGAAGCAACTTAAGCTATCAAATCATTTTAAAACCTATCAATCATGGTTTTCTATCAATCACTGAGTTAAATCAAAACTCTGCTAAGCTCTTATATCAGAAACTAATCGGTTTCTTAGAGCTACTCTATCAAAACAAATCAAATCAATCTATCAAACAACATCAATCAATCACTCAATCAAGTCCCTATTCATCATACACACGCATCAAACACATTAAATCTAATCATCAAAGTGATTTTTAGCTTTTTCACTTATCAAAAACATCAAATTTTGAGCATATGTGCTATCCTATTGAGAAAACGCGCTAAAACAAAGCATATGCGCTATCCTATTGAGAAAAGCGGTAAAAAAAAGCATATGCGCTAACTTTTTCAACGAACAGGCTAACCCTATGCACGAATGCGCGAAACATGCAGAAGTGCTACCACACAATGCATATGCGCTAACAAACGAAGTAGAAGTGCTACCCGATGCAGATGCGATAACATCCTTAACATATGTGCTATCCTAATGAGCATAAGCGCTATCATGAGAAAAATGTGCTAAATCTAATTGCATATGCGTTAAATCAAAATGCAAAAGCACTAACTTAATAACGAAAAAAACAAACAAACAAAAAATGTGCCTAAAAACATGAAAAGTTGCTTGACAAGTTGAAAACAAAGCTTGGGATAAGATACATACCAGATACCCATATTCAGGAGGTCGCTGATATCGTCGAACACACTCAAATCAATGGTTCTCTACAAGAATCACCATTTTGCCACCTCACCTAGATAATTTTCTCCACAAGTTGACAAGGATAACAATGAAATTTGGTTAATTTTATATTTACTATTTAAAAGAGTAATTAATGCTATTCAATGCGGCAATTTAATTTGTTTTTTACAAATGAATTTAATTGATGAAACTTTTTTATCAATTATCATGAGATCATTCGTTCAAACCAAAGTTTTCAGCAATTTCATGAGCAATCTCCTGAGGGGGCACACAATCAGGATTTTCAATCTCCATCAGGCGCACTATCGAAACTTGATTTAATATTTGAAACAATGTTGTCTTGACGTCATTTCAAAGAGGGGCAAAATGTATACACATAAAAATGGCTATGAGCGATTAAATAAATATTTTATATTTATTTAATAATTATTCTTCTATTAAATAGTTAATTTGAAAAGATTAATTTATTTAATTCATTTCGTGTCTTTCTATTAATTAATTTAATTGAAATATTTTATTAATTAATTCATCTATCATACTCCTCTAATTAATTAAATATCTAATATTTAATTATTGCCTTCAATCATTTGAATATCTAATGTTTAATGATTATTCTATTATCCTATAGTCTCAAATATTAAATAATTTCATAAATTATTTAATCCCCCTTTTCCAACTCATTCATCATGTGGCTAAGGAAATTTAATATTTCTTAAATATTAATTCATCATTTATCTTCAACCTCCAAACTTAATAAATAGTGTGTACGTACACATATTTCTTAACCTCCTTCTATATTCTCTCCAACACCCCCTACATCTTAGGAAGGACTTGAGTCCACTTGTCCTCTCATACCTAAATCTTCTTCAACCATCCCTAGATTCCCTCAGTTAGCAACCCAGTCAAGGTGAGATGAGTGACACTTGTCTTCTCCTTCCCCCTTTCTCTCAACCTTCACCTTTTCTCACAACCATCCAAATTTGCAGATTTGATCATGACCGTTGATCTGAGGCACATCATCTCATCCTTTCAAGGTCTATAAAATCAAGAGCTTCAGTTGAGAAAGAGTTAGTCTTCAAGTTAATCTTCAAGCTAGACTTCAAGAGACTTCAAGTGCGCTTTCAAGCAAATCATTTGTAAAAACTTATGCATCTGTGAGTTTTTATCTTGAAGCAATGTAGCATATTCATTTTAGCATAATCATTTAGTATTGCATATCATAGTATCAGTTAACTATCAGTTATCAGTCCATTCTTCATATGCCATCTTGGAAGCTATCAATGCATTGTTTGAGAGCACACCATCTGCAACCAGGAATAGTGGAGTTAGGACACAATGAGACATAAACCATGAAGGTAATATTAGTATTTTTATTCCATATGTATTCCATGTAGTTTCATTGGTTGAGTTTGGATTTCTTGCAGCATTTCCATTGGTATTTTGTGAAACTAACTTGTTGCAGGTAGCATTTTGAGGATGAAATTCAAGTTGACACAACATCCGGTAGTCATAGGTGTACATACTAGTTTGAAAATTATCCAACCTAAACTTCTTGAACAATTCTTTGACATACTTAGACTAAGAAATGAAAATTCCTTTATTATTTTGATTAACTTGTAGTCCAAGAAAAAAATTCCAACTCATCGATCATGGGCATTTCAAATTCTTTCTGCATCTCAATAGCAAATGTTACACACATATCTTCATTTCCTCCAAAGATTATATCATCAATATATACTACCACAATTAAAATTTTACCAGAATCTGTCTTGAAATACAGGTTACTATCCATTGAACCCTTCTGAAATCCCTGATTAGTTAGATACTTGTCTAACCTTCCATGCCAAGCTCTAGGAGCTTGTTTCAGCCCATACAACATATTTTTTAATCTACAAACAATGTTTGAATCATCCTTCAACTTGAATGTTTTTGGTTGTTTAATGTAGACCTCTTCTTGCAATTCTCCATTCAAAAATGTTGATTTCACATACATCTGATAAGCTTTGAAGTCCTTGAATATTGCAAACGCCAAGAACAATCAAATTGCCTTCATTCTTGAAACTAGGGCATAAGTTTCATCAAAGTCAATTCTTTCAATTTTAGTGCATCCTTTGAAAACCAACCTTTCTTTATTCCTCACAACCTTTCCATCTTCATCCAGCTTGTTCCGAAATACCCATTTAGTGTCAATCACATTCTTGTCTTCCAGTCTGCTGACTAGTTCCCGTGTCTAGTTTTTCTCAATCCGATCTAGTTCCTCTTTCATTGCCTTCAACCAGTTCTGGTCATTACAAGCTTCTTTTACTATCTTTGGCTTAGTTTCAAATAGCAAACACAAAAAGATCTATTCTTGTGCTACTTTTCTCCTTGTGATAACACCTTTTCTCTTATCTTCGATGATTTTCTCTTTTGAGTGATTCTTCTTGACATACCTTAGAGTCTTGGATGCAGATGCTAGAGAATCTTGATCATTCTCTTCTTCACTTCTCGTTTCTTCCTTCCTTTCATTTTCCGCAAACTCATTTTAGTCATATCCTACTGCTATCTTTGACTCATTTGAAGTATTCTCATCAACTTTTACACTTGTACTTTCAATAATTTTATTCAATCTTTTGTTGAAACATTGATATGCTTTGCTATTTGTCGAACAACCCAAGAATATGACTTCATCTGCTTTGATGTCAAACTCTCTAAGATTATCCTCATCTCTCTGAATACAACACTTGCTTCCAAAACCTTTGAAATATTTCACAGTTGGAGTTCTGCCATACCACAGTTCATAAGATTTCTTATCGTACTTTCTTTGATATAGAATTATGTTAAGTGTGTATGTTGTTGTATGAATTGCTTCTTTCCAATAGACCTCTGGTAATTATGCTCATTTTATCATGGTTCTAGCTGCTTCTTGTATAGTTTGGTTCATTCTTTCAACTACATCATTCTATTGAGGTGTTCGAGGGGTAGATAACTATCTTTTGATACCATGTTTTTCACAGAAGTCATTGAACTCATCCGAGATGAATACTTCTCCTTTGTCAGACCTTAAACACTTGATTTTCCTACCAACTTCATTCTCAACTTTTGCCTTGAATATCTTGAAATTTTCTAATGCTTCAAAATTTTCCCTTAGAAACACAACCCAAGTCATTCTAGAGTAATCATCAATTAGTAACATCAAATACCTCTCACCTTGTAGGATCCTTGTTTGGGTTAGACCACAAAGATCTATGTGAACCAAATCTAATAATACGATGGGCGAGTACTCCTTTCCTCTAAATGTGCTTCTGGTCTATTTTCCTATTTGACATTCCCTACGGATGTTGTTTTCTAGTTTAGTCAATCTGGGCAAATCTCTTATTGCACTCCTCAAAATGATTTGTACCAAGTTATCAAAGTTGATATGACACATCCTCCAATGCCATAGCTAGTTGTCATCAAGTTGTGATATAAAGATGTTTTGTAACACCTTCCAACTGGTACATATTTCCATTTGTCCTCCTAGCTGCAATAACTATTCCAGAATCCTTCCGGATCTCACATCCATTTTCCTAAAAAACAACATTGTATCCATTTTCACACATCTGTCCAACACTCAAGAGATTATGATGCAAACCATTCACATAATAAACATTGTCAGTGTTGTGTTTTCCATCAAAAGTAATTGAACCAATACCAACAATTTGTGATATCTTATCGTCTCTGAATCTAATTGAACCTACATCATATCTTTGAAGTTTTATGAATTTAATTTTATCACCGATCATATGATTTGAACATCCATTGTCAATTAACCATTCATTCTTATCTCTTCTAGCCTGAAATGTGCTAGCAATATTCTCAGAGATATCAAACTTAGGAACATCCTTTTCTACCAAAAACAGGACCTCATAGTCTAATTCATCATTTGAGATACCAACATCATCCTTAACACCGCATGCTTTCAAATGCTTCATTAAATGTAAATGTAAAATGCTATCATTGTCAAAATTTGGGCCATATTGCAAAACATTGTAAGCTTAGGACAGCTAAGCAAAAGAAGACAATGTCAACATTTGAATCTAATGCAAAACCATAACAGAATGTGACAACAGAAAAGAAGAAAGAAATCAAAGTTTGGGCAGAAAAGGATAAAGATAAGGTTGAGTCAAGTTTGATTGTTCAAATTTCCCTACATGTTGAAAGGAAAAACTTGTGGGTAGTAGATTGTTGTTGCTCCAACCACATGACTAGTGATAAGAATAAATTCATCAAATTAGAAGACTGGAATGGTGGTTCAATGAGGTTTGGAGACAATTCATCCATTAAAATAAAAGGCAAAGGTACTCTCAATATCGATGGTAAACTTAAAGCACGTGATGTATACTATGTGGAAGGTCTGAAACACGATCTGTCAAGTGTGAGTCAAATGTGTGACAAAGGATATAAGTTTACATTTGATTCAAAAGGATGTCAAATTAGAAAAGAAAGAAATGGACAACTTGTTGCTGAAGGAAAAATGACATATGACAATGTATATATGATGAAAACTAAGAGCGGGGGGGAGGGGCGATGAATTAGTATACCTAAAAAATCTTACCAAACACTCAAGCAGTTTTACTACAGACTGGTATAGACCTTTCAATAGTAAACTGGTTAATACACAAACAATCCAAATAGCAAATAAAGCATTCACCCACAATAACACAATCACCATAACACAAGATATTTGACGTGGAAACCCAAATGGGAAAAACCACAATGAGTAAAACTCACAATTCTACTATCTGTAGAATAGTAACCAGACTGGTTAAGGCCTTACAATGTTCTTCACCAGAACAGATCCTATTAGGAATCCTGATCTCTGTTAGGAGATAAGTCCTGTTAAAGACTACCTTGTTAAAGGATTTCAGATCCACAACTATGAACCACCTTGTTAGAGGATTTAGAACAGGCTTAACTAAGCCTACCCAATTAAGGGTTTCTAACTTGTCGAAAAGATTAGTAATCGACAAGTAAGTGATCTAGAAAGTAGCACAAAATGCTTAGTTAGATCCTTGATAGCTCTCTGTTAATGCATTGCAGCATTACTTCAGTCTTCTGATCAATCTCTGTCATAAGATACCTTTTCTGCAAAGACCTAATCTTCTTACGCAACACTTCACACACATACAAAAACCCTAGACATGATTTCCTCATATAAGAATCTGATTTCATGTCGGTCCAATGAGATTAGACTACAATTTTCTAGGTACAGTGCATCTAGACACAAATTGTAACACGACACAGAATCACCACATCGGTGTCGATGGATGATAACTCGTCACACTTTACAAGTTTGTCGGTTAACAAAACATAGTATAACAATTACCGGTTTACAAACAAAGACTGGTAAATTGGAACATAGTGTTCCAATCTTAAAAAGATTGGCTACCACTTGGGGTCCTCGTACCACTTGAAGTCCTCATACCGTTTGAGGTCCTCGTTCATGCTTTGACCGGTAAGCTCCTTTTATAAACACCGATAGTCTTCAACAAACAAAGACTATGCATACAATGGCATACAATACCGGTTTGAACAATCCAACACATAGTACCAGTTGAGAATAACTCATATAACAAATAAGTGTGTGTCCATCAATGACAATCACAACTAAACATCATCAAAATACCAACAATATAATCTTAAGGAATGCTTTGAGTCTCAATGTTTGATGGGACAAGTTGATGAAAGCTGGCTATGACATAGAGGACTAGGTCACATTAATTTTGATAATCTTGTTAAAGTGAGCAAGAGAGGGTATGTTAGGCACATACCTCAGATTATCAAACCAACAAGCACTTTATGTGATGAGTGTCAAAGAGGAAAACAAATTAAAGAGAGTTTTAAGACAAAGGAATACTCGTCTACAAGGCCTTAGAGCTTGTGCATACTGATTTGTGTGGGCCTACAAGAACAAGGGCTCTAAATGGAGAAAGATACTTCATGCTGCTCATAGATGATTTTTCAAGGATGGCATGGGTCACCTTCTTGCAAGACAAGTCTCGAGCCTATGGAAGATTCAAAATCTTTAGGAAGATGGTTGAGAAGGAAAGTGGATACAAACTAAAATGTTTAAGATTAGATTGTGGAGGTGAGTTTACATCAAATGAATCTGAAGACTATTGTGAGAGAAATGGAATCATAAGACAATATTCGGGCCGTAGGACACCACAACAAAATGGTGTTGTGGAAAGGAAGAACAAAACAGTCAGTCAAGGAGTTGGCAAGGACAATGTTGAATGAAGCTAATCTGCCTGATTTATATTGGAAATAAGTAGTATATACTGTTGTGTACACATTAAATAGAGTTCAACTAAGAGAGAACAAGAAAATGACACCTTATGAGTTATGGTATGATAGGAAACCATCAATCAAGTATTTCAAGGTGTTTGATAGAAATGTTGCCATTTTGATGATGTTGTGATTGTCATTGATGGACACACACACTTGCTTTATGTACACTTTCTTGACAACCGGTATTATGTATTATAGTCTTTAGACTATCGATGTTTTGCAGAAGATGTTTACCGGTCACAAAGTGACTGAAGACCCAAAGTGACTGAAGACCCAAAGTGATATAAAGACCACAAGCGGTTTGAAGGAATGAAGTGGTAGTTAACATTTTTCTAGTCTTCATTTTTGACAATCGGTAATCGGTAGATTGTATGAATCGATTGTAAAGCGGAAAAATCGAACCCTAGTCGTTCTGCCCTCCCCAACTCCAAGGAGAGAGAAGGGGGAGTCACTAGGGTTGATGGTTTTCACTTAGGGGAGACTTTACATTCAAAAGAGGGGTTGAAACCCACAAGATCCAATCCCATGCAATGCAAGATTGGATTCTATACGAGTTTCAAGGGTTAAGACAGCAAGGCTACCCTCTTTTGTAAAGAATGTAGATAGAATGATTAAGCTAGGAATACATAGAAAGTGAGAAAGATTTGCTTATAAACTGAGATAGGGATATGATATGAAGCTGTGGACCTGGAATTAGCAGTAAAATGTCGAGACGGCGCTGCCCTGCAAATTTGAGCAAAAGTTGACAGGACGATGGCGCCCGGCGTGCACACGGTCCTCCGAAAAATCTGCGAAACGAAGGGGGATCTGTTCGTCTCTGCACAACGATTCCAAATCTTTAATTTCAGCCGCATACCTGCAACCTACACACAGAAAAGCGAAGATGATTGGGGGGTTAGGGATTAGGGGTTTGCCCTTAGGTCAAACCCCGGTTTTGGAATTAACCAAGAAATGAGAAATGTTGTAAATGTAAATGACTGTAATGTAAAACAAGTACTAGTACCTTGTTGTAAGGATGTTTGTATCCTTATATGCGAAGGTATAGATGTTGTTGTATGTTGTATGTTGTAGCATGTGATCTCCTCTTCAATGGTTGAATCCTTGTCTTGAATGCAACACCTAGCCTTGAATGGAGACTTAGAATGATCAATTGCTTGAAGGAATGCTTGAATGCTTGAATGTTTGAATATCATTTCCATGCCTTTGCACACATATGTCCTCCCTCCTCAAAATGGGAGAGGAAATGTAGTTTATATACTTGTCAATTAGGGCTGATAGACTGATTTTCCCGACCTTAGGCCGACCAGGAAATGTTATTTTCCAATTTGCAAACAAAAAGGCCCGAAGTCCCATAGGAGACCGGGCCCAAAATAGGGCCAGGGACCAGGGCGCTGGGCACCATGGTCCTGGGGGACCAGGGTGCTGGGCGCCCTAGTCCTGAAGGACCAGGGCGCTGGGCGCTCTGGTCCCACCTCTCGGGACAACAGGGTGCAAGGAGGGATCAAGCAGGGTGCTGGAAAAATGTAGTTTTGATGTCGTGGACAAGTTTTGGGGTCTCCATTCAGGTTTAGTGTTGCGTCGCCATCGTGAAGACCCAAATGCAGTCGAAATTGCAAGTGTCGCAATTTTAGGACGCTACACCGATATTACTCTGTGATGAGTTATCATCCACTGACACTTTGGCGGTGATTTTGTGTCATTACCAAATGTGTCTAGATGCACTGAACGTAGGAGCTTGTAATTTAATCCTATTGGACCGACATGAAATCAGACTCCTTTATAAGGACATCATGTCCAGGGTTTTAGATGATGATGAGGTTTTGTATGTGCGATCATAGAATAAAAGATTAGGTCTGTGTGAAGAGTAGGAGTGTGGATATATTGGAGACTGAAGTAATGCTGAAATGCATTAACAGTGAGCTATCAAGGATCTAACCAAGCATACTGTGCTAGTATCTAGATCACTCACTTGTTGATTACTCACATCTTCGACAAGTCTAAAACCCTTAACCGAGTAGGGCTAGCAAAGCCTTTGTAAATCCTCTAACAAGGTGGTTCACAACTGTGAATCTGAAATCCTCTCACAAGGTAGTCTTTAATATGACTTATCTCCTAACAGAGACCTAGATTCCTAATAGGATCTGTTCTGGTGAAGAACATTGTATGACCTTAACTCGTCTAGTTTCTATTTTGCAGATAGTTACTTATGAGTTTCTGCTCACCGTGGTTTTTTCCATTTGGGTTTCCATGTCAAAACATCTTATGTTATGGTGATTGTGCTCTTGTGGGTGAATGCTTTGTATTCTATTTGGTTTGAATTTATCTTAACCGGTTTATTAGTGAATCTATTGCACCGGTTATCTATTAAATTGTTTAGAAGTTTGAGTTCAATGTTTTTTGGTATACTAATTCACCCCCCACCCCCCCACCTTCTTAGTATTCATCAAGAAAGTGCTTCATCAAAAGAGATGAAGATGGATTAGGAAGTTTTGATTCAAGAAGTGATGAAGGTATCTTCTTGGGGTATTCTACTCACATCAAGGCCTACAAGTCTTTCAACAAAAGACTAAAGAAGGTAATCGAGAGTGTACATGTGAAAGTAGATGAAGATATACATAAAGGAAGGCAAAACTTGATTACTAAAACTGAAGAACCATATGTTGAAGATAGAGATCAATATGAGAGTGAACATGAAGAAGAAGTACCTAGCAAAGCC
This sequence comes from Cryptomeria japonica, assembly GCF_030272615.1. NCBI lineage: Eukaryota > Viridiplantae > Streptophyta > Pinopsida > Cupressales > Cupressaceae > Cryptomeria > Cryptomeria japonica. Next base: position 716,654,823 of record NC_081405.1, on the reverse strand, counting down.
CCCAACAAATATGTGCAAAAGAATCACCCTGAGTATCAAGTTATTGGCAATAAGAATGATGGTGTGCAAACTAGAAGGAGAGCAAGGAACACTGAGCAACTAAATTTTTGCCTTATGATAGAAATGGAACCTAGGACATATGATGAGGCCAACAAGAGTGAAGAGTGGATGAAGGCAAAGGAAGAAGAGTTGCAAAAGATAGAAAAGAACAAAACATGGGAATTGGTTACTAGGCTTGCAGACAAGAATGTCATTGGGACTAAATGGGTCTACATGAACAAGATGAATGAAGAAGGCAAAGTGATAAGGAACAAAGCAACAATTGTGTGTAAGGGATATGCTCAAGTTGAAGGGATAGATTTTGAGGAAACATTTGTACCGATTGAAAGACATGAAGCAATCAGAATGTTCTTGGAATTTTTAGCCTATAAAGGTTACAAAGTATATCAGATGGATGTTAAGTCTGCATTCTTGAATGACAATCTTGAAGAAAAGGTCTACATAGAGCAACCCGAAGGTTTTCAACTGCATGAAGATGAGAACTTTGTTTGCAGATTGAAGAAAGTATTACATGGTCTAAAGCAAGAACCTAGAGCATGGCATTCTAGGTTGGATAAGTATCTCTATCAACAAGGTTTCAAAAAGGGAAATGCTGACAACAATTTATATATCAAGGTAGATAGAGACCACATGATCATAGTTGTAGTATATGTATATGATATCATCTTTGGAGGTAACAAAGATGTTCTATGCAACAAATCCGTTGATCAGATGCAGTCAAAGTTTGAAATGTCCATGCTTGGAGAGTTATCATATTTTATTGGTTTGCAAATATCATAGTAGAATAAGGGCGTATTCATCTCTCAAACCAAGTATGCCAAGGATATGTTAAATAAATTTCAAATGGAGGACAACAAACTGGTTAGTACTCCCACGGTGACATGATGCAAGTTGAACAAAGATGATGAGTCACCTAGTGTGGATCCGACCTTGTATAGATCCATGATTGGCAGTCTATTGTATCTTATAGCTTCAAGGCCTGATATCGTTCAAGTTGTGTGCATGGTTGTAAGATTCCAAGCATCTCCTAAGCAATCACATGTCGATGCAGTTAGGAGGATATTCAAGTATCTACAAGGAACACTTACTTATGGCTTATGGTATCCAAAGAAAGGATATTTCATTTTGCAAGCTTATACTGATGCAGATTGGGAAGGATGTATAGATGACAAGAAAAACATGTTGGCTTGATGATGGTTTTCATGTATTCATCACTTGTTGTCATTGATGAAACACTCTCACACACACATGTAATTACATTGACTACCGGTGTAACTTCATTGATTTATATTGTTAACCAGTATGTTTAAGGTTTATCTCTAACCGATACTTTGTGTCAACTAGTATGTGCCTAAGAGATAACCTGTGGTTACATTAATTCGGCATCAAAATGAAGACGAAGATGAAGATGAAGCAGAAGATTCCAGGACAATGATTCACATATTTTGTTCCAGCCGGTATTGACTGTTCTAACCGGTATCTATTTTTGTGATGAGTTACCAGCATCGTTTTCTTTGCAATCATTTTTGTGACGAGTTATGTTTAATTGTCTAGATACACTACACCTGGGAAATTGTGTTCCTATGACTGACATAAGATTTGTATGTCTATTTAAAGACATCTTAGTGAATCATTTCAAAGAGAGAGAATTGATATAGGAGAGGAGATTTATGCGAATACTAATATGCATAAAGAGTGAAATATTTTGTTGAAGAGCGATAAGTGTTAAGATGAAGAGCAACGTTGAATGTTCTTAGAATGATATGATCAAGCAAGTCTTGTGCTACTCAGAACATATCAAACCTTTCTTGTTGTTTTCTAATCATTATAATAGAATCAAATCCCCTAACAGGGTAAGCTTTAACAAGCTTCATTGTACAAATCCTCTAACAAGGTGATCCATTAGTTTGGATTCTCAAATCCTCCAGCAAGGTTACTCTTAATAGGGTATAAGCTTCTAATCAAGCTTGAGATCTCTAACAAGATTTGCTCCTAGCAAAGCACTTTGTAATACCTTAACCGATTAGTTATCTATTATTGAAGATAGTTAACTTGTGAGTTCCATCTCACTGTGGTTTTTACCTATTTGGGTTTTCCACATATAAACATTTGTGTTATGGTGGATGTTCTACTTTATGTGGATGTTGTTATTTCATTTTGGATAGCATGTATTTTGTTTAAATGCTTGGTTAAGTTCATCTACTGGTTAGTGTTTGAATTTGTTCTTGTTTTGGTGTCATTGATTCACACCCCCACCCCCCCCCCCCCCCCCCCTCAGTGCTTTTCAAGACCATCAATTGGTATCAGAGCTTAACTTCTTTGAAGCCTAACCGCTTAGAAGGGAATCTTGAAACTACCATGGGGGACAAGAGCTACTTTGAGATGGTCAGAGAACTAGAAGCTAGCAAAAATGAAATTGAATCCCTTAGGGGCAAACTGAAAGTTTCTCAAGTCAAAAGGAGAGAGCTATTTGAAAAACTGTTAGAAATACCTGATAATAGTTGTACTCACATAAATCTGTCCAGTTTAATTAAATGGATATTTTTTATTTATTTGATTAAAAATCCATTAGCCAATAGTTAATTAAATTAACATTTAATTAATTCATCTTCAAAACATTCTCCTATTAATTAAATAAATTATTGAATTTATTTTAATTAGTTCATTAAACCAAATTCACAATCAATTAAATGAATAAATCCTATTTATTTAATTTATTCCCCTTTTCCTCTTTTAAATAAATTAAATAAAACATTTATTTAAATCATTAAATCCCCCCCACTTGCATTCTCCTAAAAATGCAACTTGCACCTATTTGTTGAAATAAATAAATTTTATTTTAATAGAAATCCTATTTTCCCTCACCCACCAAACCCACTTGCAATCCTAATTCCCTAATTATTGTCACATTCCTAAGCAACTTGGAGTCACTTTTCAAAGACTCCAAAGTCTTTGAAAAGCATTTAATGCTTCAAGTGTCCAACAAGCTAACTTCTAAAGTCTTCCAAACCACTTATGGCTCTTACATGACCATTAATGGTTAACTCAACTCACCCACATGGTTAGGGACTTTGACCCCTAACTTAACCCTCATGTGACCCATGTGTCTTCTCAAGCATTTATTGCTTTGACAATGGTTATCCTCACTAACTCTTGCACAAGTGTTTATCCATTGGATAAAAGCATTATTCTTTGAATAATGAATTTATTCATTCAACTCAACCTTAACCATACCTCCCAAGTTAACCCTCAGGTCATGTCAAGCATTTAATGCTTCTTCCCTCTCCTCTCAATCCATCTCATGTTGACACTTGTCATCTTGAGATTGGGTTGAAAGTCCTCACATGGATCATAAATCATTCAATCCTGACCCTTGTTGAGATTACTCAATCTCAACCATCCATTGCTCCATTTTTCCTATAAATAGAGCTCATTTCTTCATAATCCAGATCCTAAAAAACTTGTATGAATTTAACTTATAGCCAATTTTATAGAAGAGCATTTATCATAAATCACTCATATATTGTCATTTTGGATTAAAATAAATCTTAGTTCATTGCATAGCATATCATAACTAGTTTGTTTTACACTTGCATAGCATAGTTAAAGCATTTCAATCTTGAACCTCCATAAGGCATCCATAGTGCAAAAAGCTGTTGAGAGCTACACTAATTTGGAACTTGGAGAGGAGAGGAACAAGGGAGGAGGAGCTACAAGCATGGTGGAAGGCATTTGGAGATGTCTTCTTGCATTTATTTTCATAGTTAAATGCTTCATTATGGTTTTAGTGTATCTCTTGGTATTCCTGCTTAGATTAGTCTTTGGTTGATTAACACTAACATTTCTCTTTGTTTCTTGTGCTTCTTATGTGTTATACGACCACAGGTTTTTGTCTAACAATCTCCCATTTCGCAGAGTATCATTTGGTGAACTCGACGTGAATCGAAGAGCAACCTTCTTAAACTACTAACTTTTTTGACTGTTTTACTTGGCACACAGGCCGCGCTTCGGCACTTTTGTTCACGCTTTAGCACTATCGCAATTTGGTCTTTTAGCGCCATTGTTTCCCCAATAGCGCTATTGTCCCAAAATTAGCACTTTTGTCTATAGTGTAGCGCTATTGAACCTTAAGTAGCGCATTTGTTCTCATTTTAACATTGTTGGCTTTCTATATAATAATCTCTTTTAGTGCTTTTGTCCTTACTGTTGCACTTTTGTGTTAAGTAGCACTTCCGTTCTCACATAGAGTAGCGCTATTGTAACAGAGCATTGTAAGAAATGCCTTGTAACCGATAAATCAATTTTTCTTAGCCTTGTAGAGGCCCACCATGTATGCAGATTTTACTGACTGTTTGTTTCTTGTGCAGGTTTGAACTAACCCATTTTATTGCTTAAAATTTTAGAAATTCACTTTTCTTGATTTTATTGCAAGTTAAAATTAACTTCAAAACACTTCATTTTGGTGCTTAAAAATCAAACCTCAAAGACTTCATTTTGGTGCTTTAAAAAAAAACTCACAACAAACTTTGTTTTTCATGCAAGATAGGCAATTTGAACACTTCATTTTTGGTGCTTAAAACTCAACAAGACAAATTTTGATTTCCTTGCATCAACTCAATTTAAAATTCACAATCCATACTTTGTTTTGGGCAAATAAAAATAACAATCAACTTGTTTATTTTTCAAAGCGATTTCCTTTCAAAGCAAAACGTGCTTTCCATCAAGTTGACCGGGATTTCATTTTTCCTAGTTTACTCAACATATTGCCTTTGAAGGATAAAAAGAACATCATGACTGTTGGAGCAACATCTCCAAATAGCTAGATCATATTGCAATGATAAGTTAAAAAGAACAAGTTTCTTTTGTGTCTGGCACACTTGTGCAAAAAGTTTGTCGGGTGGTCCTACCTCTAACACACACTATCCTCTCCCTTGGCTTTCGTGGTCCTAGGTGCAAGAGAAAAATAGTTAGTAACACTCAAAGTTTATCTTTTTAAGAGAGGCCTGCCAAGAGACACATCACTCTTGGGAACGACCTCGCATGGTAAATCCTTCAAGCCGCTATAGAAATTAGGCATGAGCGAAAGTTGTAGCCTTGGGTATAGTTGTTCCTACATTGTAACTTGCCGAAATGACAAATGGACCCCACCACAAGTTACAAGGCTCTTAAGTGAGTCACTGCAGAATGAACTTATGTTAAAAGACATCGAAAATTACTAAACACCTTTATGTAGTAGCTCACCCGTTCTATTGATTGAGGATATTTGTGATAAATTCAGTGCAAAAGCATAGAAGGTTTTGCTCCCAAGATACTCACCATACATATTTCCTTGAGTATAAACATAGCTTTTTGAAAGGTTACTTATAGCCTGATAAAAGTGGTGACTCCCCCATCATAGGGATCATCCATTTGTTATGCTCATGCAAGACTTAGTATATCACATCCTTACCTGCCACGATGGGATTCATAAGGTATGTAGTACCAAAATTGAAGAAATATCAAGATGTGGGCTGAAATTATCGCAATTGGCCATTTGACCTTAGGGATAAAGTGTGTTTGAAGTGTCTTCATTTTGAGTCGAGACCAGTGATAAACTGAGCTGACTTTAGGCTTTTTGGAAAAACATACTCAAAAACATTTGGAAAGAAATGGTCATAAAAGTCCAAAGATTGGGTTGATCTAGACCCATACTTGTGCCTTTTGAGACAACATTCTTGTGTTTGTGTGCTTGCTTTGTTTTCTTGTCAAAAATAAATAAATCAAAAATCAGTTCCAAAAACAAGTATTCATCCAACACAAACATTTTCAAACTAGCAACAAAGTGAAAAAACAAAGTATCAAACTATATGACCATTCTTCACATCTTGAGAAAGAAGAATCTTCATCAACACATCAATTTTAAGAAAAGACCATTGAGCTCAAAGGCTTTCATCAAAAGAAAGAAATTATTCTATCTTAATAGAAAAATATTTGTCTCACATAGAATCTTCTTACGCCACATGCATCTATATCTTCAAGGAAAATCAAACGAGTTTGATCAAGAGTCATTAAACCGCTAAGCTTTTACTCAATATAGAGCATTGACCTATCATCAAAACAAGGGAGGCAAAATCAACCCTTCCTTCTTTCCAGACATTTGCATCACATATAACTCAGCTAGGGAAGAGCCACCAACCCCTAAAAGAGAAGAGGAAGAGTTTGTTCCTTTCATAACATGGAGTTTCTATTGAAGTTCACATTTCATCCATTATCACATTCACATCTCATCAAATCCATTCCAACTCTCAAAACATCAAGAGGTTTTTGTCCTAAGTTCTATTTCTATATTGCTTGAATCAAACACAACACATCACTTTTAGAGTGTCTCTACATCTAGGATAAACTCATCCTAAGAGGCATTTCTATGCAGGTTAAAACTGGTATATGAATGAATCCTCTCATTACTAGGTAGTTGGGTTTGTAACACATCTCAAATCTCTCTAAACCTTATAACGTCAAACATTGTCAACAAAACACAACAAGCAATTCAAGGAAGGACTTTGGTAACATCTACCTTTAGTGCTAGAGATTCATATGCAAAACACTCCACCAAACATTAATCTTTCATTTCATCACCAACTCGTCATCATTTTCACCAAACTTCAACAAAAACTTATAAACAAAATGGCTCAAACCAGATCAAGGTATAGAAAACTAAAAATTGAAGAGGAAGAGGAGGAAAATCTCAATGAATTCCAAGAAGCCCTTGAAGGAAACACAAATGATGAAAATCCAAGTACTCCTACTCCTGCAGCAATAGAAAGGGCGCAACACAACCCTCTCTTCAATCGAATTTTTGACGAAATACTCAGGAGCAACGTTGATGCTCACTTTTTAAGACTTGCCCAAGAGGGAGCCAAACTACCCTCTGATTTTGATATTGCACAACTAAGGCAAGCGTCAGGACACCAAAGTCGTAATGAGGATGAAAGAGGTCGAGATCCCATCAGATACAACCTTTATCAAGGAAATCCCCCACCTCCTCCTCCTCCAAATGACATAGACATGTTGCGGCAACAAATCAAAAATTTAACCCAACAACTCCACAGTGGTGTGAAAAGAAACCAATTTTCACTTAATTATATTTGTCCCTATCCCTTTGATAGGAATCTACATATGCCACCTTTACCACGAGGGTTTGAAACACCTAAGTTCAAAAAGTATCAAGGAAAAGGAGAACCTCACGATCATGTTAGAGAATTCCATTTAGTATGCCTAGAAGTGGCATATGAGGACACTTACCTAATGTGACTCTTTCCCCAAAGTTTGGCAGGGACAACACGCAATGGTTTTTTCGACTAATAGGTGGCATTAGGACATTCGAAGAATTGGTCCATAAATTAATTTCACATTACTCACATAACATTGAACGCGATATCACCATGGCTGATCTATGTAACACTAAGCAAAAGCCAGGGGAGTTATTTTCAGCTTTCCTGCAACGATGGCGACAAATGTCTAGCAGATATTCCCTTCAGCTACTTGAAAGAGAACTAGTGGAAATATTTATTTCCAACTTGAACAAAGAAATGGAGTTTCATTTAGACATGAAAGGTACAGAGTCTTTTAATGACATGATCACACAGGGTTTAAAATGTGAAAGGGCCCTCATCAAAAAGGGGCTTATCAAAATATACAATGAACCCAAAGATGCACCTCGCCCGTGATTCAACAATGATAAACCTAACTTCTGGAATAAAAACAAGAACATCGTTAATGATGGGGTTGTAGATGCAAGAACTATTAAAAGTGCACAACATGTGGTCCTCTTTGCAAGGCCAAACCCCCCTCCTAAGACCAACACAGTCCCCCCCCACCAAATCAAGGACGCAATATCCTGCAAGAAGAACCAAGACAACGCCAGCAAAATTATAAACAAAAATGAATGTACACTCCCTTAGGGGAACCTATTGAAACAATGTTACATCAGTTGGTTTCTTCAAGTCTGATGACTTTACCAAAGACATCCAATTACGAACCTCGGGTCAAACCTTCATGGTGGAGGGACAATGAACATTGCGAATTCCATCAAGGAAAAGGGCATAAAACAAGCAATTGTCACAGATTGAAAGATCTTATTCAACATCTCATTGATCGAGCCGAGATTGAAATTGAAGGACACGACCCCAAAATGACAAATAATGATCATCTTATGTTTAAAAATCCACTTCCATCACAAGATCAAAGGGGTCCTTCCACTTTAGGGCGAAACACATATATCACTGATTATACGCGAGCTGCCTATAATTACAATTTGAATCACCTATATGATGCCCATGAACAAATTGTAACCATTACCATAAAAAATCCAAACTCTACTTGCAATGTTGTTACGCGTTGCAACAAGATCACCATTAAAGTAGCTCCACAAGGCACCCCCTCCATCCCATAGCAGTATAACCTTGTGTAACAGTTAGATAAGACGCCTACACTTATCTCCATCTTAGAGATTTTGTGCCTATCCCCATCTCATAAAATAATCTTGGATCAAGCTCTCCAAGAGGCGTCAGTCCCTGCGAATCTAAATACAAATCAATTCCAAGCTATGGTTGGAAATTTGAGGTCATCAGCATGTCTCACTTTCTCTAAAAGTGACAATACATCCTTCCAGCAACCTCATAATGCCTCACTCCATATTGAAGGAATTATCAACCAACATAGAATCAAGCGAGTCTTGATCGACAATGGAGTAGGCCTAAATATCTGTACACTACAATTGGTCACCGCATTGGGGTATGCAGTTGAATTAGTGGATCCTCGCAAAAAGATAACCATAAAAGCTTATGATGATGCAGAGTGTTCATCCAAAGGAGCAGTTGTGCTACTGATCTGAGTGGGCCCAGTGGTGAAGCACATCATATGTGAAGTTATGGACCTTCCTCTGTTGCATAATTTATTGTTAGGAAGACCTTGGATACATGCGATGCAAGCCATTCCATCCACCTACCACCAGTGTATCAAGTTTCCTCATAATGGTGTAGAAATTACAATCTTGGGTGATGTAAATCCATTTGCATATTGTAACAATATCAACCATCAACCAGAGATTACCATTCCTAACAACAGAGAAGCCACCTCATCCACCTCATACGTTAGTCTCACCTCTCTTTCCAGTTCAAACACCACTATACCCAAACAAGAGAAGCTCAAGATGAAAATGACAAAGGAAGGTCCTAGGGAGTACAATCTCGGCCAACTCTTTTGTGTTGGGCAAATACCCACTTCTCCTTGAACTCATGGTAAACCTCAATGGTTACTTCAAACGCCAACATGCACTTTGATGCCTTTCATCCTTGGAAAGAGTCAAGAAGAAGAAACCAGAGATGAAGACTTAGTAGAATGGATCTATAAAGACCCAATCACCATGGACATCCCACAAGCTAAGCTTCCCACAGATCAATATGGAAAAAGCCTTCTCATTATGAAAAGAATGGGTTATGATGGTCAGAGTGCTTTGGGACCTTGCAAGCAAGGACAACATGAGCCGCTGCAGCCAGAATTAAAGGCCAAAGATAATACTGGCTTAGGCTTTCAAAAGGAGATCCTTCCTAAACTCAGATTCAAAGGAAAACCCAACAAACCTATATATCAGCCTAAAAATCTAAAGAGGTCACCCTTGATCCTATCAGCAACACCACAAAACATACCAATTCCCTCAATACAGTTGAAAAATCTATCATTCACATCCACAACACCAATCATCCCACCAATCAAACCAGCTACCCCATCAACAACAACAACTGCATCAATAGTACCATTAGTAGTATCAAAACCCCCAACAGTATCAACAACACAGACAATTCCAACAAAAGCAATAGATTCACCAACGCCGATACAACCTGTATCGGATTCATTGATCCCCATAATCCTTCCTGCAACACCAATCATTTTATCTACAATGGTACATTAATCGATCACACCTGCAGTGTTTAACTCAAAGGACATCCCAATATGGTATAGTAATCGGATACCAGAAAGCGACTCAAAGATCGATTCACATGAGTGGGAATTTGATTTCATCCAGCTTAATACTTCAGATGAGAAAGACACATCACTACCTCCACCTCACAAAGACATCTCTGTTTACAAAGAAGCACAGATAAAAACCTCTTGGGTTCCTTAACTAGAAACATCTTCCACAGACCCTACGTCACATCTTATGCCTGATTCTGATAGGGAGAGTACCATCAACAACCTTCACCACAACGTCTTAACCCTCACTGACACCGCTTATGAACTTAACCTGATCGATGAGGTAATGCATATTAAACATCCTGAACTCATAAAATGGAACCAATATAATCCCCCATGTCTTGACCAATTCCAAAACGATGAGGTGATCATTGACTTTTTGGAACTAAGGGATAACATACCAAGTGGGGATCACAAAGCTGGATTCACCATTGAACTTAATAGCGCAACATACTTTGGGGCGGATGCCAAACCTTTCAGCTGCAAAAATATAACAATAAAACATGGATCTTCCAGTGAAAACCACACTGTGGCAATGTTTGATCCCACAAAAGTAAAAAGAAAGAGCATATCCAATGGTGAAAACCTCTCTGAGGTGCCTGAGGATGAAAGGTTTGACATCCTCCCCTCCAGTACAAGGCAGGAACGATCAACAATCTTCATTGAAGCAACAAAAGAATACAATGTGGGGACTCCTAAAACTCCTCACCACATACATCTGGCATCTCTTTTAACTCTAGAGGAACAACCTAAGTTTATAGAATTCTTCCAGAAGCGCCAGATTAACTTTGCATGGTCATATGCAGACATGTCTAGTCTTGATCTTGATTTAGTCATGCATCACCTCACCGTTGTGGAAGGAGCCAAGCCTATCAAGCAGAAATTTCATAAGATGCATCCCTAGATTGCAGTAGTAGTCAAAGCAGAACTTAAGAAACTCCTGGACGTTGGTTTTATTAGACCAATTGATTATGCAAATTGGATATCCAACATTGTGCCTGTCGGCAAACCCAAAGGGGGCATATGTATATGTATTGACTTCAGAGATATAAACAAGGTATGTCCTAAAGATGACTTCCCTCTACCAAACATCAACATAATCATAGATCTAACAAAAGGACATGCCACGCTTTCTCTTGTGGATGGCTTTTCAGGGTACAACTAGATAATGATCACACTTGAGGATCAACATAAGACAACCTTCACATGTCCATGGGGGACATACTACTGGAATGTAATGCCTTTTGGACTAAAGAATGCAGGAGCGACCTATCAAAGAGTAATGACAACTATCTTTCATGATATGATGCATACCATAGTGGAAGATTATGTTGATGACTTACTGGCAAAATCACTCACAAGAGAAGGTCATCCGGAAATATTAGATAAAATCTTTGATAGACTGGAACAATATCATGTTTGCCTCAACCCAAAGAAACATGTCTTTAGAGTCACCTCAGGGAAACTTCTAGGATACATTGTCTCAAGAAAAGGCATTGAGGTCGACCCAGCCAAAGTCAAAGCAATCATGGACATGCCACCTCCACAGAACATCAGTCAGCTAAGGAAATTACAAGGGTGGCTACAATCCATCTAAAGATTCATTGCACAATTGGTAGATAAGTGTCACCCCTTTACACACTTATTACACAACAACATCCGCTTTTAATGGGATACCAGATGCCAGCAAGCATTCCAGATGCTTAAGGACTATCTCATTAATACACCATTGTTGATCCCACCAGATTCGAGTAGATCTCTATTGCTCTATATTTCAACAACTCATACAACATTGGGAGCGCTACTGGCTCAACACAATGCAGAAGGGAAAGAGTGTGCTATTTACTACATCTCTCGCACACTGGTTGGCTATGAACTCAATTATACACCTATTGAGTAAGCTTGCCTAGTAGTAATCTTGGTAGACACTAAAATGAGGCACTATCTGTTGACACATAAAGTACAACTCATTGCAAAGATAGATCCACTAAAGTACTTACTCAGCAAAGCAACATTGACAGGCCCCTTGGCTAAATGGGTTATGATTCTAAGTGAATTTGACATTGAGTATGTGGACCATAAGGCTATCAAAGGGCGAGTTATTGCAGATCAGTTGGTTGATGCACCACTCATAGGCGATCATCTTCTTATTTCCAATTTTCTCAATGAAGAGATATTCATTATCACAACAGGACAACCATGGAAACTATACTTTGATGGTTCATACACTAGGCACAACTTGGGGGCAGGCATTTTGTTTATCACACTTCAAGGTGACAACATCCTGAAGTCTTACAGGCTCACATTTCCATGCACGAACAACATAGCAGAATATGAGGCCTTAATCACATGACTCCGACTAGCCATAGAATGGACGTTAAAAGAGCTACAGATATATGGTGGCTCTCAACCAGTCATCCAATAAGTAACTGATGAATATCAGACCAAAGATGACAAACTCGTGCCATACAAGTAAATGATGGATAGTTTAAGGTATCATTTACTACTATCACCTTTGAGCAGATACTCATAGATCAAAATCGAGCTGCTGACGCTATGGCTACTATTGCATCTCTCCTAGATCTTCCACAAAATTTAACACGCTATGAGTTCTTGGTCGAACAGCTTTGGATTCCCGCTTGTGATATCCCCGAATGTGAGATGATATGTTGCGTTGTCGATTTTGAATCCCCATGGTATGGCGAGTTCTACACCTACCTTCGCGATCACACACTTCCTCCTAACCAATCAAATAACCAACATAAAACCTTCATTCGCCAAACCGCTCGATATACCATTATTGTTGAAACCCTATACCGACACAATCTTGATGGTACTCTCCTTCGATGTCTGGAACAAGATGAGATAACAAAGGCCTTGGAAGAGGTACATGAAGGAATTTGCGAAACTCACGCAAGCGACCCGTCCCTAGCAAAGAAGATCATACACACTGGATACTATTGGTTGTCCATGGAAAAAGACTAATATTATTTTGTCATAAAATGCAAGAAATGCCAAATTTATGGAGACCTGATACATGCACCAGCATAGGAATTGCAAGCAATCAAAACACCATGGCCCTTTTGTCAATGGGGACTTGAACTTGTGGGTAAGATTCATCCATCTTCATCCAATGACCACAAATTCATTATTACCGCTACCGAATACTTCACAAAGTGGATCAAAGTTGTTCCACTTACCCAAGTCACCAGCAAGAAGATCGCCTCATTAATCCTAAATTACATCATCTACCGGTATGGTGTACCCATGTCCATCATCACAGATAATGGTCTTCCTTTCAAAAATCAGGATGTCTCTGAACTCTGTGAGAAATTTCACATCCAACACTGCTTTTCCACTCCCTATTACCCACAAGGAAATGGTCAGGCCGAAGTATCAAACAAAAATATATTGAGAATCCTCAAGAAGACAGTCAATGATGTCGGTCGTGATTGGCATGCTCAATTAAATCTAGCACTATGGGCGCATCAAACTATATTTCGAACCCCTGCAGGTGCAACTCCCTACTCACTAGTCTATGGCGCAGAAGCCATCCTACCTATTGAGGTTGAGATACCATCTGTATGGGTTTCCTTGCATAATCTCATAGATGATGAAGCATACAGAGTCTCACGTCTTCAAGACTTGGAACTACTTAATGAGAAATGACAAGTAGCATACAACCACCTCAAAGCCTATCAACAGCGCATGAGCAGACGCTATAATCATTGAGTTAGACCTTGCACATTTGAGGCGGGTGATCTTGTTCTTCAAGAGAATCCTCATAACCAACCAAATAGAGAACATCAGGGAAAGTTTGAATCAAACTGGCTGGGTCCATATGTTATCACTACTGTATTTGGGTCCATGGCATATCAGTTGGCTACTTTAGAAGGAGAACCGCTAGCAGATCCAATCAACAACATGCACCTCAAAAGGTTTTATACATAAGCTATACAAAGCATTAGGCTCCCATACATACCAAAAAAACACCAAAAACATTCAGATAAATGTCCTGAAGAAAATACAAAAAAATTCAAAATAGTAAAGAAAAATCATGCATTCAAATGGTGAACAACCACTCTGGTGGCACCTTGGGTAAATGCGATGGTGAAAACCTGGAAAATAGGCGCCACTCGTAAAGGCTATGGCTCTAGTGTCTTTCAGACTTGTTACAATCACATTCATTGTATCCACGCATCCATCAACCCAAACCATGGCTTGTTATTGATCTGCACTCAAGGATAGTACTTCATGCATCTTGCATTCCGCTTTTTCATAGTCATGTCTAAACTAGGGGCAATACCCTTAACCTATTTATGGAAGTAGATTCTGCATTACTTATGATTCATTGGGTTCTTCATTCAAAACTGTCTCACAAAATACCAAAAACATTCAAAAATGTCTCACAAAATACCAAAAACATTCAAAAAACACTCACAAAATCCAAAAACATCGAAAAACATAAAAAATCAATCAAAAACATGGCAACACCCTATATATATGCATCCAAGAAGATACCAAACCCACATTCTAAAAATGATGCCCACTTATCACATCAACCAAACAATCAACATCGACACACACCAACTGTCTTAACAGAGGATATATCCTTCCTTACTAAAACAAAGACAAGATGACATTTTCTTTGACAAGAAAATTTTGTTTAAGCTATCAAGTACTTGATTGATTTGTAGGTTATTTATTCATTTATATTAGGTTCCTATGCTACTACGGGATATCCACAAGTGATTAGAGTGGCCGGGATGGTTCCTAAGTATCATTTTTGTTTGTGTATCTTTTGCGATTTATTCCAATGAAGTTATGGGGCATGTACTAATGGTGTCGATGTGGGAAGTTCACTAAGCTACATGATCTTATGCAAAATATAGTCATGGATCACTACGGCTTGCTGACTATAGTGTATACTTCAACCATACGAGCATGAACCATTATGGAGGGTCCATATTCTTTATTCTTTATGTTGTTTGTTTGTAGGTACAATGCTCCATCCTTGGTTCGTACTGCCTCGTCCAAGATTGATACTACAATGCCCAATGATGAAAACAAAGCACTATGGATCATCATTCCATCTCATCTGTTTATATTGCATTATGTTGAATATCACCCATCCATTTAATCATTCATTATTCATATGCATGGTTTTGTATGCAAGTGTGAACAAGATTAATATGAGAAGTTATTTGAAAAATGACTTGGTCTTGGATACAATCATGACAGAATTCTCTGATACATCATCAGTGCATCATGCAAAGTCTAAACAACTTTGCATTCATCTATCATGAGCACATCATCAGTTCATTACATTTAGTTGCATTTAAATACATATAGTGCATTATCATGTACTTGCATATAGGTTTTATTAACCTCATTCTGTGATATTCATTCAAGTGCATTTAATATCATTTAGTTACATTTACTTACCTGAAGTTCATTATCATTTCATCGTGGCACAATCACAACTGTTCCTTGGGTATAGTTGTTCCTACAGTGTAACTTGCCGAAAGGACAAATGGGCCCCACCACAAGTTACAAGGCTCTTAAGTGAGTCACTGCAGAATGAACTTATGTTCAAAGACATCAAAAATTACTAAACACCTTCATGTAGTAGCCCACTCGTTCTATTGATTGAGGATATTTGTGATAAATTCAGTGCAAGAGCATAGAAGGTTTTGCTCCCAAGATACTCACCATACATATTTCCTTGAGTACAAACATAGCTTTTTGAAAGGTTACTTGTAGCCTGATAAAAGTGGTGACTCCCCCATCATAGGGATCATCCATTTGTTATGCTCGTGCAAGACTTAGTATATCACATCCTTACCTGCCACGATGAGATTCATAAGGTATGTAGTACCAAAATTGAAGAAATAATAAGATGTGGGCTGAAATTATTGCAACTGGCCATTTGACCTTAGGGATAAAGTGTGTTTGAAGTGTCTTTGTTTTGAGTCAAGACCAGTGATAAACTAAGCTGACTTCAAGTTTTTTGGAAAAACACACTCAAAAACATTTGGAAAGAAATGGTCATAAAAGTCCAAAGATTGGGTTGATCTAGACCCATACTTGTGCCTTTTGAGGCAACATTCTTGTGTTTGTGTGCTTGCTTTGTTTTCTTGTCAAAAATAAATAAATCAAAAATCAGTTCAAAAAACAAGTATTCATCCAACACAAACATTTTCAAAATAGCAACAAAGTGCAAAAACAAAGTATCAAATTATATGACCATTCTTCACATCTTGAGAAAGAAGAATCTTCATCAACACATCAATTTTAAGAAAAGACCATTGAGCTCAAAGGCTTTCATCAAAAGAAAGAAATTATTCTATCTTAATAGACAAATATTTGTCTCACATAGAACCTTCTTACGTCACATGCATCTATATCTTCAAGGAAAATCAAACGAGTTTGATCAAGAGTCATTAAACCGCTGAGCTTTTACTCAATATAGAGCTTTGACCTATCATCAAAACGAAGGAGGCAAAATCAATTCTGCCTTCTTTCCAGACATTTGCATCACATATAACTCAGCTAGGGAAGAACCACCAACCCCTGAAAGAGAAGAGGAAGAGTTTGTTCCTTTTATAACATAGAGTTTCTATTGAAGTTCACATTTCATCCATTATCACATTCACATCTCATCAAATCCATTCCAACTCTCAAAACATCAAGAGGTTTTTGTCCTAAGTTCTATTTTGATATTGCTTGAATCAAACACAACACATCACTTTTAGAGTGTCTCTACATCTAGGATAAACTCATCCTAAGAGGCATTTCTACGCAGGTTAAAACTGGTCTATGAGTGAATCCTCTCATTACTAGGTAGTTTGGTTTGTAACACATCTCAGATCTCTCTAAACCTTATCACATCAAACATTGTCAACAAAACACAACAAGCAATTCAAGGAAGGACTTTGGTAACATCTACCTTTAGTGCTAGAGATTCGTATGCAAAACACTCCACCAAACATTAATCTTTCATTTCATCACCAACTCATCATCATTTTCACCAAACTTCAACAAAAACTTATAAACAAAATGGCTCAAACCAGATCAAGGTCTAGACAACTAAAAATTGAAGAGAAAGAGGAGGAAAATCTCAATGAATTCCAAGAAGCCCTTGGAGGAAATGCAAATGATGAAAATCCAAGTACTCCTACTCCTGCAGCAATAGAAAGGGCGCAACACAACCCTCTCTTCAATCAAATTTCTGATGAAATACTCAGGAGCAACGTTGATGCTCACTTTTTAGCCATTACTATGCATTTATTTAGTATTATTCACAACTCATCATTTATCATCATTAAAGCTTATTTACCATATATTTGTTTAGATTTCCTTAATTTCAGATGTTTATTTATCTATCCATTAGTTAAGTGCATTCATCTATCCATTTAGTATATTCTCACTCATTTTCATCTTACCAATGATTTCATTTAGGATTCATTAAAATGCATTCATTATCCTTTTAAATTGCATTAAGGTACAATTATTCATTACCCATGAGTTGCATTATCATCACATTATCATTTCACAAAATCATATTTTATCAACATTTAGGATCATAACAAAAACCATTTGTCTCAACATTGGTTTATACATTTTATATATGCATTCACTTGGATACCATCATATAAACATTTGTACTTTACATTTGTTTATCCATATTGCGTTCATTTTAAACCATCTAGATGCATTCACATAAATCATTCATACATTACATCAATCATCACTGCATATCATCATATCATTATCTCATCAACATAAAATGCAAAGTACCATCATTAACATCATTAGTATCATTTCATTATGCATACATCATCATCATGACATTACATACATAAAAACATTACATCCACAAAACATGCATACATCAATCTGCATCCACATGTTAGTATCACATTCATAAAACATGCATATAGACATCAACTAAATCATCATAAACCATGCATATAGGAATCATCTCATCAACGCATACATATAGCAAGCACAAATATCAATCTAAGCATACATCATAGATCATCATCCTTCATAAAAACCATACATATCATCAACATGCATATCATCACAAAATATGGGATCTCCTCGTACAGCATATCATCGCAAAAACATACATGTATCAGAGTACAATGAAGTCCAAACATATCAGCTACCAAGAGCCATCCAAGACACAGTCCAAAATGACAGTGAAATACAATACATAAATGCTCTCTCAGATGCCACTTTGACCAGATGTTGCACCACCATCACCACCATCACCACCTGCTCCCCCACTACCCTCTGCACCGCCTACACTATCTTGTTGTGGAGGACCCATCACACCACCACTTCTCTACATCCTCTGAGACTGCTTTGATCTCGCCCGACGCATCTGTGAATAGCTCAGTACTCGCTAACTGGCTGGCACCACCTGCTCATATAAACCCCGCCAATACTCTATCTCAGCCTGTGCTCGTCGAATCTCCCTCATAACCTCCCCAGTAGGACCCTATGCTCCTACCCCAACCCGTACTCTCTGCCGCAACTTCGTCAATATGTCCACTGCATCATCTCTCTCCCACAACACCACAATCAACTTTGACTCTTGTGCAAATAGTTGCACATCTCTAGCTGCCACCTCTGCCTCCATATCCTCTAGTTGCGTCTGCAAAACTAATATCATATGGTCCCGTAGATCTCCTCACGTAGCTCCCTCCCCTATATCCATAGGTGCCTCTCTAGTGGATCCCTCCTTTGTATCTATCGATTCCTGTCCCTCCCCTGCATCCCTGCCACCTAATCTCATGCCTCTCTACATCAAAGGTCCTTGTGATAGCCGCAATGACTGCCCACCTCTCCCTCTTCGCTGTAACTGTCCACCACCCCCACCTCCACCTCTGAATCCGCCACCTCCTCTTCCTCCTCCTCCTCCATCACCACCACATCCATCCCCTCTCCCTCGTCCACCTATGCGACCTCCTCTCCTCTTCCTTCTCTGTCTCCTCTCCTCCTTGAAGGATGGAACAGGCTCTGCTGGATCTGATATCCGAGGAATCGGATGTGCCACAATGTACTAAGTGTACTCATTCGACACCCCTGCATCTACCATCCCTGACCTCATTTACCATGGTCTCTCTCGTAGTGTGCAAAACTCTGCCAAGGCCTGATTATAAGCTAAAACTGTCCCCCACTGGAACCTCTCTTGAACCACTCGTGCATACTCTCCAGAACCACTTGGCAATCCCTGCCTCCATCCAAACTCTCTCAACACTCTCCTAGGTACCCGTCTCTCCACATTGCAGGTTGTCCTACCAATGAGGTATCATGTCATAAACACATACGACAAGGCCTCTACATCCTCCTTCCAGGACTCGCACTCAATATATGGCCTCCAGATCACTGTATCTAAATTGTCCAGTGCTCGCCGCCACCACTCTAACTTCCCCAGGTGGGACTGGCTCATCATACCGCCATACATATATACATAGGGCTAGTCTACTGCCCTAAATATTAGCCTCACCGGTCGAGTCACAGGAAGGTGCCCCCATGCCCAAATATGAAGAAGACTGATCCCCACTCCCAATGAGCTCACCTATTGGTATACTACCTCATGTAGCTCCCGATATAAGTGTGGTAGCACGCACGGTCCCTAGGAAAAGTGGGTCCCCTCTGTCATCATCTGCTCTATAACCTGGCCCCAACCAATAACCAATCCATGCGATTGTGGATCTGGGCATAGCACTCCCCCAACAATACCTAATAAAACAATCGGTAGTGGCTCGTACAAGGCGGCTATATCCTCCCATGCTACTGAACCATCATCAATTAATACATCCTCATCAAAGAATTCCTACACTGCTGTTGTCTCCCAAGCTCAGTCATACGTCACCAAATCTCCTCGAATGGGTATGTGTAGGATGCACCATACATCCTTTAGTGTAACCGTCATCTCCCCCTACACTAAGTGGAATGTGCATGTCTCACTATGCCACCGCTCTGCCAATGCTATGATCAAACCGTGATTCATCTGAATCATGAGAATATACATAACATCATACAAGCTTGTTGCTGCAATGCAATCCACCTCGCCCTCTGTCAATCGATCATGCAACACCTGTGTGGCTGGATGCGTCTCGCGCATCTGTAAGACGCGAAGATCTTCCTACACACATTCATCAACCATCATCGTCAGTTGTTTTGTTACCTAGACTATCAACAGATACTTTGATCAAGTATCTTCGGGTCTCAACATGTAAGCAATCATGGCACGCCTAGACTACAATAGACATTTATCCTAATGACCTGACCTAAGTCTCAATAGGGCTGTTATGGTTCAAAACAACTCTCAACTCACATCTCCATCCATCCACCATTGGCATCAAGAGATTCTTTTTCAAAACACTGGGGCATCTACCTTCCTAACAACGACGCTACTCTGCAAATAATAGCGCTAATATTCTGACAACTACACTAAATCAACTACCTAATAGCGCTAAAGCAACAATAGCGTTAAAATAACTATGCAATAGTGCCACATAAAAACACAAGTACTACAAGCCATGCTCAATTGCGTTAAAAACACAACAACGCTAAATTAACTATGTAGTAGCGCTAGAATTGACAATAGCACTTTAACCACTATACAATAGCGCTAATTAAATTGATAGCAGCGCCAAAACGCAGTTTTGGCGCTATTATTTTGATTCAACTTGGACAAGCTAAAAAATCTATCAAAATGACATAAAAATAAAAAATTCAAATTCACATACTGCTGATCCGTATTCATCTGGCCGCTGGAATTGATGAACTCGCTCTAGCCGATGATTTGCTCTCGGTACCGACATACTGACTGCTGCTAGCTCTCTCAAAAGGTCACTATCAGAGCTCAAAAATCACTATGGAGACGAATGCAAATGAACATGTTTTCACCCCTTTCCCCCCATATATACCCTTTGTTGTAACCCTAATTTTACCCCGCTCATCGTCGCGGTCCCCGTGAACTTCCAGAGCTTCCCATTTCTCCATTTTATCTCGGCTTTCTTCTATTTTTTTCACTAGTATTGCTAAATTCTTCTCTTCTACCACCCAGCCAATTTTCGTTCTTTTTTGAGAGATCGCCCGATTTTTTGAAATTTTCTGCCCATCTCTTGAGGGGGCATACCACGCATTAAATTAACATTTTATGGGGCATATTTCTTCACACCTATTTTTCTTTCTTTGAAATGATGCGATAAACTGCACCGTCTCAAAGAGGGGCAAATGTAGTCACATAAATCTGTCTAGTTTAATTAAATGAATATTTGCTATTTATTTGATTAAAAATCCACTAGCCAATAGTTAATTAAATTAACATTTAATTAATTCATCTTTAAAATATTCTCCTATTAATTAAATAAATTATTGAATTTATTTTAATTAATTCATTAAACCAAATTCACAATCAATTAAATGAATAAATCCTATTTATTTAATTTAATCCGCTTTTCCTCTTTTAAATAAATTAAATAAAACATTTATTTAAATCATTAAATCCCCCCCCACTTGCATTCTCCTAAAAATGCAACTTGCACCTATTTGTTCAAATAAATGAATTTTATTTTAATAAAAATCCTATTTTCCCTCACCCACCAAACCCACTTGCAATCCTAATCCCCTTCTAGATTCTTCTAAACCCTTCTTAATTAACCTAATCCACCCCCTAATTATTGTCACATTCCTAAGCAACTTGGAGTCACTTCTCAAAGACTCCAAAGTCTTTGAAAGGAATTTAATGCTTTATGTGTCCAACAAGCTAACCTCTAAAGTTTTCCAAACTACTTATGGCTCTTACATGACCATTAATGGTTAACTCAACTCACCCACATGGTTAGGGACTTTGACCCCTAACTTAACCCTCATGTGACCCATGTGTCTTCTCAAGCATTTATTTCTTTGACCATGGTTATCCTCACTAACTCTTGCACAAGAGTTTATCCATTGGATAAAAGCATTATTCTTTGAATAATGAATTTATTCATTCAACTCAACCTTAACCTTACCTCCCAAGTTAACCCTCAGGTCATGTCAAGCATTTAATGCTTCTTCCATCTCCTCTCAACCCATCTCATGTTGACACTTGTCATCCTGAGACTGGGTTGAAAGTCCTCACATGGATCATAAATAATTCAATCCTGACCCTTGTTGAGATTACTCAATCTCAACCATCCATTGCTCCATTTTTCCTATAAATAAAGCTCATTTCTTCATGACCTAGATCCTGAAAAACTTGTATGCATTTAACTTATAGCCAATTTTATAGAAGAGCATTTAGCATAAATCACTAATATGTTGTCATTTTGGATTAAAATAAATCTTAGTTCATTTCATAGCATATCATAACTAGTTTGTTTTACACTTGCATAGCATGTTTAAAGCATTTTAATCTTGAACCTCCATAAGGCATCCATAGTGCAAAAAGCTCCTGAGAGCTACACTAATTTGGAACTTGGAGAGGAGAGGAACAAGGGAGGAGCAGCTACAAGCATGGTGGAAGGCATTTGGAGATGTCTTCTTGCATTTATTTTCATAGTTAAATGCTTCATTATGTTTTTAGTGTATCTCTTGGTATGCCTGCTTAGATTAGTCTTTGGTTGATTAACACTAACATTTCTCTTTGTTTCTTGTGCTTCTTATATGTTATACGACCACAGGTTTTTGTCTAACAATATCCCATTTCGCAGACAATCATGAGATTAGGGAGAGGTGGGCAGTCATTGCGACTATCATAGGGACCTTTAATGCAGGGAGGCATGAGATTAGGTGGTAGGGATGTAGGGGAGGGACAGGCACGGATGGATACAGGGGAGGGAGCCACTAGAGAGGCACCTATGGATACAGGGGAGGGAGCTATGGGAGGAGATTTGCGGGACCATATGATATTAGTTTTGGAGACGCGGCTAGAGGATATGGAGGCGGAGGTGGCAGCTAGAGATGTGCAGCTATTTGCACGAGAGTCAGAGTTGACTGTGGAGCTGCGGGAGAGAGATGATGTGGTGGAGAGATTGACAGAGCTGAAGGAGAGAGTACGAGTTGGGGTAGGAGCACAGGGTCCTACTGGGGAGGTGATGAGGGAGATTCAATGAGCAAAGGCTGAGATAGAGTATTGGCGGGGTTTATATGAGTAGGTGGTGCTAGCCAGTCAGCGAGTATTGAGCTATTCACAGATGCATCGAGTGAGATCAGAGCGGTCTCAGAGGATGCAGAGCAGTGGTGGTGTGATGGGTCCCCCATGACAAGATAGTACAGGTGGTGCAGGGGGTAGTGGGGGAGCAGGTGGTGACGGTGGTATAGGTGGTGCTGGTGGTGCAACATCTGGTCAGAGTGGCATCTGAGAGAGCATTTATGTATTGCATTTCATTATCATTTTGGACTGTGTCTTGGATGGCTCTTGGCAGCCGATATGTTTGGACTTAATTGTACTCTGATACATGTATGTTTTTGTGATGATATGGTATATGAGGAGATCCCATATTTTGTGATGATATGCATGTTGATGATATGTATGGTTTTTATGAAGGATGATGATCTATGATGTATGATTAGATGGATATTTGTGCTTGCTATATGTATGCGTTGATGAGATGATTCCTATATGGTTTATGATGATTTAGTTGATGTCTATATGCATGTTTTATGAATGTGATGCTAACATGTGGATGCAGGTTGATGTATGCATGTTTTGTGGATGTAATGTTTTTATGTATGTAATGTCATGATGATGATGTATGCATAATTAAATGATACTAATAATGTTAATGATGGTACTTTGCATTTTATGTTGATGAGATAATGAGATGATGACACAAAGTGATGATTGATGTAATGTATGAATGATTTATGTGAATGCATCTAGATGGTTTAAAATGAATGCAATATGGATAAACAAATGTAAAGTACAAATGTTTATATGATGGTATCTAAGTGAATGCATATATAAAATGTATAAACCAATGTTGAGACAAATGGTTTTTGTTATGATCCTAAATGTTGATAAAATATGATTTTGTGAAATGATAATGTGATGATAATGCAACTCATGGGTATTTAATAATTGCACCTTAATGCAATTTAAAAGGACAATGAATGCATTTTAATGAATCTTGAATTAAATCGTTGATACGATGAAAATGAGCGAGAATATACTAAATGGAAAGATGAATGCACTTAACTAATGGATAGATAAATAAACATATGCAATTAAGGAAATCTAAACAAATGTATGGTAAATAAGTTTAAATGATGATAAATGATGAGTTGTGAATAATACTAAATGAATGCATAGTAATGGCTAAAAATGGTGGTAAATGCAAAGGATGAAAAAATTATCATACAAATGAATTTAAATGTTGTGATTGTGCCATGATGAAATGATAATGAACTTTAGGTAAGTAAATGTAACTAAATGATATTAAATGCACTTGAATGAATATCAAAGAATGAGGTTAATAAAACCTATATGCAAGTACACGATAATGAACTATATGTATTTAAATGCAACTAAATGTAATGAAATGATGATGTGCTCATGATAGATGAATGCAAGGTTGTTTAGACTTTGCATGATGCACTGATGATGTATCAGAGAATTCTATCGTGATTGTATCCAAGACCAAGTCATTTTTCAAATAACTTCTCATATTAATCTTGTTCACACTTGCATACAAAACCATGCATATGAATAATGAATGATTAAATGGATGGGTGATATGCAACGAAATGCAATATAAACATATGAGATGGAATGACGATCCATAGTGCTTTTTTTTCATCATTGAGCATTGTAGTATCAATCTTGGACGAGGCAGTAGGAACCAAGGATGGAGCATTATACCTACAAACAAACAACATAAAGAATAAAGAATATGGACCCTCCATAATGGTTCATGCTCATATGGTTGAGGTATACATTGTAGTCAACAAGCCGTAGTGATCCATGACTGTATTTTGCATAAGATCACGTAGCTTAGTGAACTTCCCACGTAGACACCTTTAGTACATGCCCCATAACTTCATTGGAATAAATCACAGAAGATACAAAAACAAAAATGATACTTAGGAACCATCCCGACCACTCTAATCACTTGTGGATATCCCGGAGTAGCATAGAAACCTGATATAAATGAATAAATAACTTACAAATCAATCAAGTACTTGATAGCTTAAACAAAACTTTCTTGTCAAAGAAAATGTCATCTTGTCTTTGTTTTGGTAAAGAAGGATATATCCTTTGTTAAGATAGTTGGTGTGGGTCGATGTTGATTGTTTGGTCGATGTGATAAGTGGTCATCATTTGAGTATTTTAAAATGTGGGTTTGGTATCTTCTTGGATGCGTATATATACAGGGTGTTGCCATGTTTTTGATTGATTTTTGATGTTTTTGGATTTTGTGAGTGTTTTTTGAATGTTTTTGGTATTTTGTGAGAGTTTTAAATGAAGAACCCAATGAATCATAAGTAATGCAGAATCCACTTCCATAAATAGGTTAAGGGTATTGCCCCTAGTTAGACATGACTATGAAAAAGCAGAATGCAAGACGCATGAAGTACTATCCTTGAGTGCAGATCAATAACAAGTCATGGTTTGGACTTATGGATGCGTGGATGCAATGAATGTGATCACAAAAAGTCTAAAAGACACTGGAGCCATAGCCTTTATGAGTAGCGCTTGTTTGCCAAGTTTTCACCATCTCACTTACCCAAGGTGCCACCGAAGTGGTTGTTCACCGTTTGGATGCATGATTTTTCTTTACTATTTTGAATTTTTTGTATTTTATTCAGGACATTTATTTGAATGTTTTTGGTGTTTTTCTGGTATGTATGGGAGACTGATTCTCTTTACAGCTTATGTATAAAACCGTTTGAGGTGCATGCTGTTGATTGGATCTACTACCGGTTCTCCTTCTGAAGTAGCCAACTGATATGCCCTAAACCCAAATACAACAGTGATAACATATGGACCCAACCAGTTTGATTCAAACTTTCCCTAATGTTCTCTGTTTGGTTGGTTACGAGGATTCTCTTGAAGAACGGGATCACCTACCTCAAATGTGTGAGGTCTAACTCGATGATTATAGCTTCTGCTCATGCGCTATTGATAGGCTTTGAGGTGGTGTATGCAGCTTGTTGTTTCTCATCATGTAGTTCCATGTCCTGAAGACGCGAGACTCTGTATGCTTCATCATCTATGAGATTATGCAAGGAAACCCATAGAGATGGTATCTCAACCTCAATAGGTAAGATGGCTTCTTTGCCATAGACTAGTGAGTAGGGAGTTGCGCTTGTAGGGATT
Organism: Cryptomeria japonica; assembly: GCF_030272615.1. Taxonomy (NCBI): domain Eukaryota; kingdom Viridiplantae; phylum Streptophyta; class Pinopsida; order Cupressales; family Cupressaceae; genus Cryptomeria; species Cryptomeria japonica. The sequence continues at coordinate 716,628,425 of NC_081405.1, read as the reverse complement.
CGAATGCTAGTTCGATACGCCCATAGTGCTGGATTTAATTGAACATGCCAATCACGAACGACATCATTTACTGTTTTCTTGAGGATTCTCAATATGTTTTTGTTTGATGCTTCGGCCTGACCATTTCCTTGTGGGTAATAGGGAGTGGAAAAGTGGTGTTGGATGTGAAATTTCTCACAGAGTTCATGAACATCCTGATTTTTGAAAGGAAGACCATTATATGTGATGATGGACATGGGTACACCATACTGGCAGATGATGTAATTAAGGATGAATGAGGCGATCTTCTTGCCGGTGACTTGCATAAGTGGAACAACTTCGATCCACTTTGTGAAGTATTCGGTAGCGGTAATAATGAATTTGTGGCCGTTGGATGAAGATGGATGAATCTTACCCACAAGGTCAAGTCCCCATTGACAAAAGGGCCACAGTGTTGTGATTGGTTGCAATTCTTGTGTTGGTGCATGTATCAGGTCTCCATGAATTTGGCATTTCTTGCATTTTCTGACAAAATAATAGGAGTCTTTTTCCATGGACGACCAATAATATCCAATGCGTATGATCTTCTTTGCTAGGGACGGGCTGCTTGCATGAGTTCCACAAATTCCTTCATGTACCTCTTTCAAGGCCTTTATTATTTCATCCTATTCCAGACATCGAAAGAGAGTACCATCAAGACTGCGTCGGTATAGGTTTTCAGCAATAATGGTACATCGAGCGGTTTGGCGAATGAAGGGTTTACATTGGTTATTCGATTGGTTAGGTGGAAGTGTGTGATCATGGAGGTAGGTGTAGAACTCACCATACCATTGGGATTTCAAATTGACAAGGTGACATATCATCTCGGATTTGGGGATATCATAAGCGGGAATCCAAATTTGTTTGACCAAGAACTCGTAGCATGTTGAATTCTGTGGAAGATCTAGGAGAGATGCAATAGTAGCCATAGCGTCAGTAGCTCGATTATGATCTCTGGGTATCTGCTCAAAGGTGATAGTAGTAAATGATACTGTAAAACTATCCATCATTTGCTTGTATGGCATGAGTTTGTCATCTTTGGTCTGATATTCATCGGTTACTTGTTGGATGACTAGTTGAGAGTTGCCATATATTTATAGCTCTTTTAACTTCCATTGTATGGCTAGTCGAAGTCCTGTGATTAAGGCCTCATATTCTACTATGTTGTTCGTGCATGGAAATGCGAGCTTGTAACACTTTGGGATGTTGTCACCTTGAGGTGTGATAAACAGAATGCCTGCCCCCGAGCCATACCTAGTGTATGTACCATCAAAGTATAGTTTCCATGGTTGTGCTACTGTGATCATGAATATCTCTTCATCGAGAAAATTGGAAATAAGATGATGATCGCCTATGAGTGGTGCGTCGGCCAATTGATCTAGAATAACTTTCCCTTTGATAGCCTTACGGTCCACATACTCGATGATGTCAAATTCACTTAGAATCATCACCCATTTAGCCAAGTGACCTGTCAATGTTGCTTTACTGAGTAAGTACTTTACTGGATCTATCTTTGCAATGAGTTGTACTTTATGTGTCAACAGATAGTGCCTCAGTTTAGTGGCTGCCAAGATTACTTCTAGGCAAGCTCGCTCAATAGTTGTATAATTGAGTTCATAGCCAACTAGTGTGTGAGAGATCTAGTAAACAACACACTCTTTTCTTTCTGCATTGTGTTGAGACAATAGCACTCCCAATGCTGAATGATTTGTTGAAATATAGAGCAATAGAGGTCTACTCGGATCTAGTGGGATCAACAATGGTGTATTCATGAGATATTCCTTAAGCATCTGGAATGCTTGCTGGCATCTGGTATCGCATTGAAAGCAGATGTTCTTGTGTAATAAGTGTGTAAAGGGGTGACACTTATCTACCAGTTGTACAATGAATCTTTGGATGGATTGTAGCCGCCCTTGTAATGTCCTTAGCTGACTGATGTTCCATGGAGGTGGCATGTCCATGATTGCTTTGACTTTGGCTGGGTCGACCTCAATGCCTTTGCTTGAGATAATGTGTCCTAGAAGTTTCCTTGAGGTGACTCCAAAGACACGTTTCTTTGGGTTGACGGGAACATGATATTGTTCTAGTCTATCAAAGATTTTATCTAATATTTCCAGATGACCTTCTCTTGTGAGTGATTTTGTCAGTAAGTCATCAACATAATATTCCATTATGGTATGCATCATATCATGAAAGATAGTTGTCATTTCTCTTTAATAGGTCGCCCCCCATGGACATGTGAAGGTTGTCTTATGTTGATCGTCTCGTGCGATCTTTATCTGGTTGTACCTTGAAAAGCCATCCATGAGAGAAAGCATGGCATGTCCTACTGTGAGGTCTATGATTATGTCGATGTTTGGTAGAGAGAATTCATCTTTACGACATGCCTTGTTTAGATCTCTGGAGTCAGTATAGATACAAATGCCTCAATTGGGTTTGCCGACATGCACAATGTTGGATATCCAATATGCATAATCAATTGGTCTAATAAAACCAACGTCCAGGAGTTTCTTAAGTTCTGCTTTGACTAATACTGCAATCTGGGGATGCATCTTGTGAAGTTTCTGCTTGACAGGCTTGGCTCCTTCTGTGACGGTGAGGTGATGCATGACTAAATTAGGATCAAGACCAGGTATGTCTGCATATGACCATGCAAAGTTAATCTGGCACTTCTGGAAGAATTCTACAAACTTAGGCTATTGCTCTGGAGTTAAAAGAGATGCCATATGTATGTGGTAAGGAGTTTTAGGAGTCCCCACATTGTATTATTTTGTTTCTTCAATAAGGATTGTTGATTGTTCCTGCTGTGTACTGGAGGGGAGGATGTCAAACCTTTCATCCTCAGGCACCTCAGAGAGGTTTTCACCATTGGATACGCTCTCTCTTTTTACTTTTGTGGGATCAAATAGTGCCATAGTGTGGTTTTCACTGGAAGATCCATGCTTTATTCTTATATTTTTGCAGCTGAAAGGTTTGGCATCCGCCCCAAAGTATGTTGTGCTATTAAGTTTAATGGCAAATCAAACTTTGTGATCCCCACTTGGTATGTTATCCCTTAGTTCCAAAAAGTCAATGATTGCCTCATCGTTTTGGAATTGGTCAAGACATGGGGGATTAGATTGGTTCCATTCTATGAGTTCATGATGTTTAATAGGCATTACCTCATCGATTAGGTTAAGTCCATAAGCAGTGTCAATGAGGGTTAAGATGTTGTGGTGAAGGTCATTGATGGTACTCTCCCTGTCAGAATCAGGCATAGGATGTGACATAGGGTCTGTGGAAGATGTTTCTAGTTCAGGAACCCAAGAGGTTTTTATCTATGCTTCTCCGTAAACAGGGATGTCTTTGCGATGTGGAGGTAGTGATGCGTCTTCCTCATCTAAAGTATTAAGCTGGACATAATCAAATTCCCACTAATGTGAATCGGTCTCTGAGTCACTTTCCAATATCTAATTACTATACCATATTGGGATGTCCTTTGAGTTAAACACTGCAGGTGTGATTGGTTGATGTACCATTGAAGATGAAATGATCGGTGCTGCAGGAAGGATTATGGGGATCAATGAATCCGATACAAGCAGTATCGACATTGGTGAATCTGCTGCTTCTCCTGGAATTGTCAGTGTTGTTGATACTGCTGGGGGTTCTGATACTATTAATGGTTCTATTGATGTAGTTGCTGCTGCTGATGGGGTAGCTCATTTCATTGGTGGGATGATTGGTGTTGTGGATGTGAATGCTAGATTTTTCAACTATATTGAGGGAATTGGTGTGTTTTGTGGTGCTGTTGATAGGATCAAGGGTGACCTCTTTAGAGTTTTAGGCTGATATAGAGGTTTGTTGGGTTTTCTTTTGAATCTGAGTTTAGGAAGGATCTCCTTTTGAAAGCCTAAGTCAATATTATCTTTGGCCTTTAATTCTAGCTGCAGCGGCTCATGTCGTCCTTGTTTGCAAGTTCCCAAAGCACTCTGACCATCATAACCCATTCTTTGCATAATGAGAAGGCCTTTTCCATATTGATATGTGGGAAGCTTAGCTTGTGGGATGTCTGTGGTGTTTGGGTCTTTATAGATCCATTCTGCTAAGTCTTCATCTCTAGTTTCTTCTTCTTGACTCTTTCCAAGGATGAAAGGCGTCAAAGTGCATGCTGGCGTTTGAAGTAACTGTTGAGGTTTACCATGAGTTCTAGGACAAGTGGGTATTTTCCCAACACAAAAGAGTTGGTTGAGATTGTACTCCCCAGGACCTTCCTCTGTTCATCTTGAGCTTCTCTTGCTTGGGTATAGTGGTGTTTGAACTGGAAAGAGAGGCGGGACTAATGTATGAGGTGGCTTATCTATTGTTAGGAACAATAATCTCTCATTGATGGTTGATATTGTTAGAATATGCAAATGGATTTGCATCACCCAAGATTATAATTTCTACACCATTATAAGGAAACTTGATACATTGGTGGTAGGTGGATGGAACGACTTGCATGGCATGTATCCAAGGTCTTCCTAACAATAAATTATACGACAGAGGAAGGTCCAGAACTTGACATATGATGTGCTTCACCACTGGGCCAACTCGGATCAGTAGCACAACTACTCCTTTGGATGAATACTTTACATCATCATAAGCTTTTATGGTTATCTTTCTACGGGGATCCACTGATTCAACTGCATACCCCAATGCAGTGACCAATTGTATTGTACAAATATTTAGGCCTGCTCCATTGTTGATCAAGACTCACTTGATCCTATGTTGGTTTATAAATCCTTCAATATGGAGTGAGGCAGTATGAGGTTGCTGCAAGGATGTATTGTCACTTTCAGAGAAAGTGAGACATGGTGATGACCTCAGATTTCTAACCATAGCTTGGAATTTGTATTTAGATTCGCAGAGATTGACGCCTCTTGGAGAGCTTGATCCAAGATTGTTTTATGAGATGGGGATAGGTGCAAAATATCTAATATGGAGATAAGTGCAGGCATCTTATCTAATTGTTCCACAAGGTATACTGCTTTGGGATGGAGGGGGTGCCTTGTGGAGCTACTTTAATGGTGATCTTGTTGCGACGTGTAACAACATTGCAAGTAGAGTTTGGATTTTTGATGGTAATGGTTGCAATCTGTTCATGGGCATCGTATAGGTGATTCACAATGTAATTATAGGTGGCTCGCGTATAATCAGTGGTATTTGCGTTTCACCTTGAAGTGGAAGGACCCCTTTGATCTTGTGATGGAAGTGGATTTTTAAACATAAGATGATCATTGTTTGATGTTTTTGGGTCATGTCCTTCAATTTCAATCTCACCTTGGTCAATGAGATCCTGAATAAGATCTTTCAATCTATGACAATTGCTTGTTTCATGCCCTTTCCCTTGATGGAATTCGTAATGTTCATTGTCCCTCCACCATGAAGGTTTGACGTGAGGTTCGTAATTGAACGTCTTTGGTAAAGTCACCAGACTTGAAGAAACCAACCGATGTAACATTGTTTCAATAGGTTCCCCTAAGGGAGTGTACATTTTTTATTTATTTATAATTTTGTTGGCATTGTCTTGGTTCTTCTTGTGGGATATTGTGTCCTTGATTTGGTGGGGGAGGAATCGTGTTGGTCTTAGGAGGGGGGTTTTGCCTTGCAAAGTGGACCACAGGTTGTGCACTTTTAATAGTTCTTGCATCTACAACCCCATCATTAATTATGTTCTTATTTTTATTCCAGAAGTTAGGTTTATCACTATTGAATCGCGGGCGAGGCGCATCTTTGGGTTCACTGTATATTTTGATAAGCCCCTTTTTGATAAGGGCCCTTTCACATTTTAAACCCTCTATGATCATGTCATTGAAAGACTTTGTACCTTTCATGTCTAAATAAAATTCCATTTCTTCATTCATGTTGTAAATAAAGATACCAATTGAATTTGTTCTTGTTTTGGTGTCATTGATTCACCCCCCCCTCTCAGTGCTTTTCAAGACCATCAATTGGTATCAGAGACTAACTTCTTTGAAGCCTAACTGCTTAGATGGGAATCTTGAAATTACCATGGGGGACATGATCTACTTTGAGAAGGTTAGAGAACTAGAAGCTAGCAGAAATGAAATTGAATCCCTTAGGAGCAAACTGAAAGTTGCTCAAGTCAAAAGGAGAGAGCTATCTGAAAAATTGCTAGAAATATATGATAATAGTTCGTCAGATGAAGCCAATATTGAAGCTTTAGCTGATGGAGTTGAAAAGGTGAACGGTGAAAAAATAAATCTAAGGAGAGAGTTAGAAGGTCTCACTATCCGCATGAGTCAGGAATTGGAAGCCAGAAGAGCTACTAAAGATCTTATCAAGGTAAGAGATCAAGAGATCATAAAGATCAAACAAGAAAAAGAGACTATACATGAGGACTTGATTGCTGAAACAGAAGAAATGGAGAACCCAAAGCTAGACCTTGAGGTTGCATCGTCTCTGAAAGAAAACTTGTCTAAGCATAATGAAGATCTTGTCAAAAAGCTTACTGAAGCCAATGAGAAATTGGAGAAGTTCGTCAAAAGTTCTACCATGTTGGAAGAACAAATTCAATCACAAAGAATGAAGGGTGATATCTCTGGACTTGGTTTTCATACAACTGAAAAGGGTAAATCCTTTGTGTAGCATCCTAAAATTGCAACACTTGCAATTTCGACTGCATTTCGGTCTTCACGATGGCGACGCAACACGCAACCTGAATGGAGACCCCGAAACTTGCTCACGACATTGAAAACTGCATTTTTCAAGCACCCTGGCCTGAACCTCCTTGCACCTTGCTGTCCCGGGAGGTGGGACCAGAGCGCCGAGCGCCCTGGTCCCCAGGACCATGGCGCCCAGCGCCCTGGTCCCTGGGTCCTATTTTGGGCCCGGTCTCCTAAGGGGTCTCGGGTCTTTTTGTTTGCAATTTGGAAATTAACTTTCCTGGTCGGCCTAAGGTCAGGAAAATCAGTCTATCAGCCCTAAATGACAAGTATATAAACTACATTTTTCTCTCTCATTTGGAATGAGGAGGATATATGGGAAAAGCGTGGAAACTATACTCAAGCATTCAAGCATTCAAGCATTCCTTCAAGCAATTGATCATTTCAAGTCTCCATTCAAGGCTAAGTGTTGCATTCAAGTCAAGGATTCAACCATTGAAGAGGAGATCACATACATGCTACAACAACATACAACATCTAAACCTTCGCACATAAGGATACAAACATCCTTAGAACAAGGTATTAGTACTTGTTTTACATACATTTACATTTACAACACTTGCTCATTTCTTGGTTAATTCCAAAACCGGGGTTTGACCTAAAGGAAAACCCCTAATCCCTAACCCCCCAATCGTCTTCGTCTTTCTGTGTGTAGGTTGCAGGTACGCGGCTGAAATTGAAGATCTGAAATCCTTGTGCAGAGACGAACAGATCCCCCTTCGTTTCGCATATTTTTCGGAGGACCGTGGCGCCGGGCGCCATCGTCCTGACAACTTTTGCTCAAATTTGCAGGACAGCACCGTATCGACATTTTACTGCTAATTCCAGGTCCGCAGCTTCATACTGTATTCCTATCTCAGTTTATAAGTGAATCTTTATCACTTTCTATGCATGCTTAGCTTAATTCTTCTATCAACATTCTTTACAAAAGAGGGTACCCTTGCTTTCTTAACCCTTGAAACTCATTTAGCATCCAATCTTGCATTGCGTGGGATTGGATCTTGTGGGTTTCAACCCCTCTTTTGAATGTAAAGTCTCTCCCCTAAGTGAAAACCATCGAATCCTAGCGAACCTCCCTTCTCTCTCCTCGGAGTTGGAAGAGGGGAGAACAACTAGGGTTCGATCGCGATTTTCCGCTTTACATTTTGGTGAACCCGACGTGAACATCCTTTCTGATTTTCATGCTTAGTTCTGAAAAAATTGATTACATTTCCATGTTTGATCTTTTGCAAAATTTTAGAGGTGATTGCATAAAAACCCTAAATTTTCTTTTTAGTAATTGAACTTGCGAAATGTCTAAATGTTAATGCCTGTTTCAGATCTACCCTTCTATTACAAATTTTCAATTCATATTTGTGCTTTAATTTTGAAAATTAAGTGGTTAAGTGTCAAAACCCTAATTTTTGAAACCCTCTTGATTCAACCTTTGTCCGACAATTTCACTGATCAAAACATCTCCAAATAAGCTGTAACTTTGGATTCCGCAATAAAATCACAATATCTCTCATCCCTGAAAATTTGGAAAAAAGTTGCGAGGACCGTGGCGCTGAGCGCCATCGTCCCCGACATTTTTTCCGAAATTTCGGGAGCGAGATCTTACTATGTTTTTCTGCTAAAATTCAGAATTTTGGCTGATTTTATCAATTATAACACCTTCAAAATTACAGTCAAAGTTGGTCTTGTGATTGCTTGGATTAAGGCTTCTAAACATTTAAAAATCATTGAAATTGAAATTTTGTGTCAAAATTGTGTTCTTATTTTCCTAAATCTGAAAAGTGTGTTATCATTCATTAAAAATTTCAGTGCTTTATTCAAATTCTTGCAATTTGTGACTTTTGAAATTAAGTGCTTAATTGCAACAACTTTGATTTCCGCTTTCAAAATTGAATTTTGCGTGAAATTGAGTCAATTTTCAAATTTCAAAATTTGCATTGCTCTTGACATTCCCTCTAAAATCATAAAATTCAAAATTTCAGTTTCCCTCTCTTTTTCAAAATTCAAATTTTGCATTTTTCGACAATCTTGGTAGGGTTCAATTTCGAGATTGCAACTTTAATTTGGCCTATCTACAGATCGTAAAATCACTCAATTTTTTCAGATTAGCTCTAAAATCATCATACATTTCATCCCTGCAAATTTCGAAAAAAGTTGCAAGGACCGTGTTGCACTCCGGGCGCCACGGTCCCGGACATTTTTTCCGAAATTTCGGGAGACTGTTGTGATTGCATTTAACAGCTTAAATCCAGAAGATTAGCTGATTTTACTGAAAATTGCTACCTTTAAATTCAAAATCTTCTCTCTCTTTCTAGTGCATGAGTTTTACAATAATAAGCCCTACTTACACTATTCCCGTTAGACGAAGCCGTAGAATTAAGTCTTTCCGAGGTTTAATTACCGAGGAGATGGAACCTAATTTGAATAGCCTTTTTAACGAGGACATGGGTAATTCCTCTAATCCTCCTAATGATGAAGAAGCTCTCCATGAGGTTTCCGTAGAACAACTTTCAAAATTGGATAACCAATTTGACGATTTTCGACAATGGATGTCTCAAGAATACCCCGATAGTCAAGCTCTTCCTTTAATTGAGGGTCTAAAACGTATGCTTCAAAGTGATAAGAATGGAATTGATATTTTGCGTGGTATTTCACACATTGTGGATTCGAATGTGATGCCTATGAAGAGTTGTGCTGAAAATTTGGGTTATACACAACCTCTTACTCAAGTCAATCATTCTATTCCTTTGACAACTTCTATTGCTAGCATACCTACCTTTACATCAAACATAATGGCTACTTCTACACAAGACATTCCTCCTATGATCACCACTCATGGGGGCAACCCTTCTTCTTCAATTAACCCTCTTCCTTCATTCAATCCGACTTCTTCATTCATTCCTTCAATGAGTGTGCCTATTATATCACCACAAATGAACATGACGCAAGGGGGCAATTCATTTAACCATTCCATCCCTCCTCGTAGTGTTCCTCTTGTCCAATCATCTCCTATGACTGACTATCATAGGGTCCCACCACCTTACTCTTTACCTTCTTTCAATAACATAACACCTCCATCTCAATCTAACACATCCAATATGAATTCTTCGACTGAAGCGACCATTAACAATCTAGCACAAACTGTCTCTTCTTTACAGCAACAAATTGCCTCTATGAATCAATCTAAGTTTAGTGTGCCCACATTTGACGTTGCGAGCCCACTTTCTCTTGACATTGTTCGAGCTATCCCTCCTAAACATGTTGAAATCCCGCATTTGGAACTTTATAATGGTAAAGGAGATCCTCTAACACATGTTAAGACTTTTCAAACAATATGTACTGATTTTGCTTATGACCAAAGGTTGCTTGCAAAATTGTTCACTAGAACATTAAGAGACAAAGCCCTACAATGGTATTGCTCGTTGCCTTCTTATTCTATTACTTCTTTCGAACAACTTGCAAATGCTTTCATTCAACAATTTCAAAACAATATAAGTCCTAAAGTTACTTTGATTGATTTAATGCATTGTAAACAAGGTGTTAAAGAAAAAGTGACTGATTTCATTGGTAGATATAAGCATTTGTATGCTCAAATTTCTTTTCCAGTGCCTGACAATGATATTCAAAGAATCTTTATTTCTAATTTACAAAAAGATATTCGAGACAAACTTCTGTTTTCTGAGTTTACTTCTTTCCAACAGTTGTGTGCAACTCTTCACAATTATCAACTGACTGTGAGTCAAATGGAACAATCACATCCTATGGCTCCGAGTGATAAGGGTGATAGCAGTCAACAACCATTTGGGAAGTTTAAACCGAACAGAGATTCCATCAAATTCAATGAAAACATCATCAACAACAATGTGAATGCAGCATCAGGTGTGCCTCCTATTTCTAAATTTTTCAAGAAAGAAAGAAAGTATACTCCTTTGAATGAATCATTGCATAGTATTATGAATAAGTTATTGGAACAAAATGTGCTTACTCTTCCTTCTATAAGACAAATTGATCCTGCAAAGATTACTTCACCTTATTTTGATAACAAATTTTTTTGTCAATTTCACCGTCAGCCTGGGCATGATACTGAAAAATGTTTTTCTTTAAAGGGTAAAATTCAAGATTTGATTGATAACAATACTATCTTTGTTTCTGGAGTGAATGATAAAGGCAACACATCTGTAGCTCCTCCTAACCAAAATCTTCATATTTTCACTGATCCATTGCCTTCTCATACCTCTAATGCAATTGAGGCTAATGATTCCTCTCTCTCATCTGATGGTCTTGTGTCTATGACTCCGAATGTGATTAACTTTGTAGAGCAGCAAGAAATCCCTAAAGAACCTTCCATCACATTTGATTCCAGTGAAACCATTAGGGCACCTGATGGTCCTTTATACATAGTTGCAAAAGTTAAGAATACACCTTGCCGTGGAGTGCTTATTGATCCTTCGTGCATGATTAATGTGATTACTGAAGAATTCCTTTTTACTTTGCAATTGAATCAAGTGATATATGATAAAACAGATGTGATTGTGAAACTATTTGATGCATTTTCTTCTCCTGCAATTGGTTCTATTACTTTACCTATTGAGGTCCATAACAAATCTCTTGATGTGAACTTTGCTATTATTCCATCTTCCGAACAATTTCGTGTGAAGCTTGGCTATCCTTGGCTATCTTCCATGAAAGCTATTGCTTCTCCTATTCATAAGTGTTTGAAATTTCCCCATAATGGTGAAGTTGTTACTGTCAATCATAGTCTCTTTAAACCAGCTGAAAGAACTTCTAGCGTTCCTATTGATTACTTTTGGCCTAAACAATTCCAATCTCTTCCTCCGCGAAGTGATCATCTTTTCAAATCTTATCAAAAGTGGAAAACAGATATGATCCTATCTCTAAGTGAACCTAGAACACCTAAACTTGATATTCCTATCATTCTTGAGAAGGAAGTTCTTCCTTTGAAAGATAAAACTAATGTCTTTCCTCAAGAAGATTCCCAACCCATCCCTATGGATGTGACTATGTCTATGCCTAATAAACTTCCTAAGAGTAGACCTATACCTCCTCATCATGATGGACTTGGTCTTCTCCCTAAACCAAAAATTCCTCCTTTATATGGAGTAGTTCCTCCTCCTTCTTTTTATAGAGAGAAGAGACCTTCTTCTTCTCCTATTATCCAGCCTAAGAGACTACAACCTAAACACCCAAGTGCTAAGGATGAGAACATTCCTCCTCCTCAATCTTCTCCACTTCCTACTAAGACTAGACGAAATCGTTCTGCACGTGAACGCCGATGAAAGCGTCGTCTTAGAGCTCAAACTTTGCAATCTCCAAAAACACCTTCAACAAGCATTATTCCATTTTCTCCTCAGCCAGACATTGAGCCTAAATCTCCTAAACATAAGATGCATGATGGTCTTGATCCTGTGCGAGTTAAAGATCCTATTTTTATAAATCTTGATGATGATATAGATGAAAATGTTATTCCTGATGAAAATATTACTTCTCTTGCTTCTGATAGTGAATATGAACTTGTTGATATTGATAACCATTTATCTAATGAATTTTCTAAAGCACTTATCCTAGCTCCTAGACAAGAACAATGTGGCTCGGAACATGAACATAGCCCGTGTTTGGATCTTGTGATAGCTCCATCTGCTGTGTTGGATGTTCCTCCTCTAGCGTGTTCCCTGCCTTCCCGAAACATTGATCAGCAAGATCGGGGGGTAGATGACGTGCTAGACTAGTTTCATTAGCATAGCAGATTCTCTCCTCCTCTCTTTCGTTACTTCTTCTATATGTTATTCTCATTCTTCTATTTGTTGTCCTTAGTGTTGTTTACTTGAGGACGATGCAAAGCATTGAGATCTCTCGATCTCTCTCATGTTGACTCAAAAGACACATGTGTTCCCTTCTTCTAGGTGACCTTCCTTGATTGGGGAATGAAGAACAATTATGCATACATACATATGATATATATACATGAATTATCATACAACATACTGACCCCGAGGAAAGCGAAGTCACCTCGTGCTTTGTGTTTTGTGTCTATTATCCTTGGGTTTATCTCACGCCTGGGGGCTAAATCCTTGCGATAACATGCTCCTTTCCTTTCTCATTTCTTATGTGTATCACTATGTTAAAACAATCACCCCCGGTGAGGCATGTGCGATCGCTTTAACGTAGGGGGGCATACATCCCGTTCATATCTTTTCAAGATACTTGAAAATTTCTTGGTAAATTTAGCCTTGCCTTGAAAATTTTTGATATCTTTCTTGCATGACTCATAGTGAGGGAACCTTACTACTGACAGTCATGGTTCTTCCTCGTGATCTTCCCTTTTACTTTGTCAATCGAAGTCGTAAGATCCTTAGTCCACTGGGGGCTTGGTGTATCTTGCCTCCTTGACGTGGTGAAAGTCTTTCAATGTTGTTTCCTTGTACTTTACCAGAAGTATGAGCATACATACTCCCGCTAAAGTGGGGGCTAAATGTAGCGTCCTAAAATTGTGACACTTGCAATTTCGACTGCATTTCGGTCTTCACGATGGCGACGCAACACGCAACCTGAATGGAGACCCCGAAACTTGCTCACGACACTGAAAACTGCATTTTTCAAGCACCCTGGCCTAAACCTCCTTGCACCCTGCTGTCCCGGGAGGTGGGACCAGAGCGCCCAGCGCCCTGGTCCTTCAGGACCAGGAGGACCAGGGCGCCCAGCGCCTTGGTCCCTGGGTCCTATTTTGGGCCCAGTCTCCTAAGGGGTCTCGGGTCTTTTTGTTTGCAATTTGGAAATTAACTTTCCTGGTTGGCCTAAGGTCGGGAAAATCAGTCTATCAGCCCTAAATGACAAGTATATAAACTACATTTTTCTCTCTCATTTGGAATGAGGAGGATATATGGGAAAAGCGTGGAAACTATACTCAAGCATTCAAGCATTCAAGCATTCAAGCATTCCTTCAAGCAATTAATCATTTCAAGTCTCCATTCAAGGCTAAGTGTTGCATTCAAGTCAAGGATTCAACCATTGAAGAGGAGATCACATACATGCTACAACAACATACAACATCTAAACCTTCGCACATAAGGATACAAACATCCTTAGAACAAGGTATTAGTACTTGTTTTACATACATTTACATTTACAGCACTTGCTCATTTCTTGGTTAATTCCAAAACCGGGGTTTGACCTAAAGGCAAACCCCTAATCCCTAACCCCCCAATCGTCTTCGCCTTTCTGTGTTTAGGTTGCAGGTACGTGGCTGAAATTGAAGATCTGGAATCCTTGTGCAGAGACGAACAGATCCCCCTTCGTTTCGCGGATTTTTCGGAGGACCGTGGCGCCGGGCGCCATCGTCCCGACAACTTTTGCTCAAATTTGCAGGACAGCACCGTATCGACATTTTACTGCTAATTCCAGGTCCGCAGCTTCATACTGTATTCCTATCTCAGTTTATAAGTGAATCTTTATCACTTTCTATGCATGCTTAGCTTAATTCTTCTATCAACATTCTTTACAAAAGAGGGTACCCTTGCTTTCTTAACCCTTGAAACTCATTTAGCATCCAATCTTGCATTGCGTGGGATTGGATCTTGTGGGTTTCAACCCCTCTTTTGAATGTAAAGTCTCTCCCCTAAGTGAAAACCATCGAATCCTAGCGAACCTCCCTTCTCTCTCCTCGGAGTTGGAAGAGGGGAGAACAACTAGGGTTCGATCGCGATTTTCCGCTTTACACTTTGGTACAAAGAACAAAACTTCTTGTAAAGTCAATAAGACTACCAGTAAGAAGGTTTTCAAACCTGTCTGCTTTGTTTGTCACAAGCTTTGTCATACTGCAAATATTTGTAGAAACAAACCTAACATAAATGCAAATTACAATACTAATGCTAGGTATGTGTCTAGAAAGTTTGAAGGTCATTGCTACACATGTGGAATGTATGGGCATATACATATTGAGTGCAGATATGGATCAAACAACCATGTACCACACATGCATCCTAGACCAAATGGTGACCGGATAAGGAATTTTGATAACCGGGTAAACCAGAACTAGTAAAGATCCAATGACAACTTGTTTAGTCCATTCGAAATGGAAAAGACAACAAATGTTTTTTGCACCTTTTATAATACCTTTGGTCATGTGGCTATGAACTACAGAAGAACAGGAAGAGGAAATCCAGGACCCTGGAGATCATCTGGTATGGTCTATTACCACTGCAAAAAACATGGGCACTTAGCAAAGTTTTGCAGATCAAGAAATAATAGACCGGTCAACTCCTTTAAGGATCAGAAAGGCGAGCAAAAAGTTGATGTTGAGGAAACTAGAGAAGATATGAATCAAATTTGGAAAAATAAAGGTGATGACTCGCCTGGAGAAGAAATTGTTCCTTCACCCAGTGAAGAGAACCCAACACCAACGACTTGAGCCTGTCTAACACGGCTAAGGGGAGCTTAACGGTAAAACATCTCCGGACTCCTTGTAAAATGAGCTGGAAAGAATTTTTGAATTATAAAATTTTGATGACTTTTTGTTAACGTGTTTTCAACCGGTATTCCACTTAAGTGGTAAATAAAAATCAGGGTTTGTAACCTAAAGTACGAGCATTTATTACAGTTGGTAAAGATGATAAATACAAGTTTTACTTTATCATTTTTACCCTAACTCTTTCGAAAAAGAAATTTGAAGCGATTGCAGAGCAGAACAAGATTGTCTTGGTGTAAATTGGCAAATTGCTTTGTGATTAGAGAAATCAAGTTGAATTGAAAGTTGCAGAGAGGTAAACGGGTGTGCATTTGAATATTTCAATCGGGAAACAAAGCGACGTGCAAGATACAAGGTATTTATTTGTGTACCGCTTTGAAACTTGTTTATCTAAAATGGCATCTACTTCTAAGCCTGTAGAGAGGTTGATGATCATTGTCGAGCCCGAGGAAGCTCTAAAGGCAGATGAAATTATGTCTTATAATGCATTATCGCAAGTCCCGAGTGGTGTTGTGGTCAAAGGTGACTCATCCAGCTATATAGATTGCAAAATAGAAGATCTAGGAACTCTACACATATATACTCAACTGAAATCACTCTGTGATACGAGCAGAAATATTGAAACAAAATATGCTAGGGTTTTTGAAAAAGGGTTTCATAATGCCGCATATTTTCTTGAAGATTTTGAGGATGAACACATAAGAATCATCTTGATTCAAGTCCACGAAGAGAATATGTATTTGGAAAGGACCCATACAATAACCAAGGAGGCTATTAGGGTTGTAACGAGTTATTGCTCAACCGGTGAAATTTCTGTGTTAAGAAGAATTTCAAAGGATACTATCTTCAAGCTAACCGGTTCTACATCTGATAAGCATGCTTTCTCTATCAACACTATTAGAGATCCTACGGTGAAACTTGTAGCAATGGTGATAGAATACCAGGTATTCTACTCCAGTAGACTTAATAGTGTTCCATCTGCAACAATTCACACAGCACATAGAATGGTTGTTGATAATGCAGACTATAATATTTGTAGAGCTATCAGAGACCAATTATTTCAAAATTTGAAATCCATTGAGAAGGACAATACACAAAAGTTCAAATATGGTCAGCTATTAGCTGGGTTATTTTTCTATTTTCAGAACTTCCTACCGGGTATTGGAGATATTAAATGGTCCAAGGAACAACTAGTCAATGCACAGATCAAGAACATCATTAAGGTTGTGAAGAATACTTTTTCAGCTGTTGTGAACAAGTATTTTAATGAATTTCAGAAAAAAGATGAGCATGAGAATGCGGTTACCTGAAGATGTGGTAAATCACTTTGCAAAAGACATAATCTTCATAGTTACCACTGACTTTTGCTTGATGCAAGCAATTGAACCTAGAGAGGAAGAGATGGAATATATGAGCTATGAGGTTAATCATGATTTATTGGTTAGCTATGCTAATACCCTGTTAGCATTTCCTAAAGATAAAAAGAAGGCAAAATTGGACATTGTGGCAGTCCATGTCGCACCAACTAAAACCGGTACTACACTTGTAGCTAAAGTGAAAGGAAAGCAAAAGAAGTCTGATGAAATATCTCTTGTGAAAAAGACCACAAGGGTGACTCAGAGTGTCCTAACCAAGAAGGAACCAACACCTAAAGAATATGTAAAGAAGGAGAATGCACCAAAGAAGAGAAATCAGAAACTAATTTGGCAACCAGAGTCTGAGGGTACAGATTCTAAAGAAGAACCAAAGAAGGAAAAAGCAATTGGCAGAATACCTAAGAAGGTAAAGGTAGTGCCGAAGGCAACTACACCTATAGATATTGTGTGTGTGAAAAGTGGACCCGTATCTGTAAGCACAACACTTCAATCAAGTCATTACATGCATGGTTAATCAGATATAATCAATGAGTAATAAACCATAACAAATCGACCCATTGCCTTATAAAAGATGCGAGTATAAGATTGCTCTCAAATTATTTAGCCATACCAATGACTAGACAACATCAAGATGAAGGATTTAATCTATATGAGCATGATGAATGCTAGATGGATGCAATATTAATCTAACAAGTTTTAAGCAATATTAAGCTAAATGATTTAATCAATATGAAATAATTAATATGCAATATATCAATGAATCCTAGAGCAAAAACAGTATAATAACAATATAGTCTCCAGCCTTTTTGAATGAGAGATGAAGACCTGAATTTATAGAAAATTCAGAAAGAAACCAACGACTCAGATCAAATGATGATGAGCGGTCAAGATTTTCCAAGAGGAAGCACAATCCAGGTGAATTGATGTGATTGGATGCTTTTATCAGTTTTAAAGGAAATTGAACTAAAATTAAGATAAAATCAAGAAAAAACTGATTTATTCTCTCTTTCATTCAAATTTAATATTTAATTGTTTTAATTGCTTTCTTTGAGATTATTCATCAATTTTTAATATGTTTTTCAAGATTATCTCCAATTGATTTCTTTTCGCAATTTTTGATCAATAAATTCCTTTTTTGATTTATTTCCATTTTTGAAGATTTGTGCTCAATTGATTTATTTAAATTAATTCCTCTTTTTGATGATTTAATGACAAATTGATTTATTTAATTAAATATGCTAGGATATTTAATAAAATAAATAAGATAATTGTTTAAAATGATTTACTTGGAATGATCAATTAATTAAATAAATATTTAATTAATAGAGTGATTGATTTTGCCATTTGACATTGATGATTAAAGAACTAATTGTGTGCTCAAGATTGATTTAATTGCCTTTGGTTAGGACCTTGGTGATGTTGTCGAGATTAGGGGCTCATGGTTTAGATGACCATTTTTAGGGTATTACAGATATTGCTACCTACAAACCTGACACACTCTTTGAGAGGACAATGAAGTCATTAGGAAGAAATAGGTTTGATAATGTCAAAGAACATTTTGATTCTTTTATTGAAGATGAGCAGAAGCAAGTAATCCAACATGTAATTACTTATTTGGGTCATTACGATATATTTCCGCATGATTTGGAGAAAGATATTCCAATCTCTTTGTATAATACTTTGATTGAGTTTAAACGAATAATCAGCTTGATGAAAAGCGATGAAACTGATTAATGTTAAGAGATTGATTCAAACAAAAGACAAATATCAACTTGCTATGAAGCGATGAAACTGATATGCCCCTAGCGATTGATTTGATTCAGATGATTGAGAAATCTCAACTCGATATAAAGCGATGAAGTTGAGATGCCCCTAGCGATGAGATCTTGTTTGATTGATTTTCTTTAGTTGAAAAAGGTTTTTGCTTGACTTTCGATGAAGATTTAAAAAATTTCTCGACATTTGAAGATGTGAGGTCATAAGGTCATGAGTATGCCCCCTCGGGAGCGAAATCGAAAGATAGCGAGGGTACATGATGATAGGCAATTGTGTGGCGAAAATAAGTTATTTGAGTACAAATTGATTCTGAGGAATATTTGAAAAATTCGGCGTTAATTGATGAAATTGAGTGTAGAGTTGATCGTAATGTTGATGTGTAGAATTGAATTTGAGATTCGGCGTTGATTTACGAGAATTTGAGCACAAATTGAAGAGAGAATGAGCTTTTGATGAAAAGAGCGCTAAGTGGTTCAAATTCTAAATTTGACTAGCAAAATGATCTTGAATTTCGATTTCGATCCCGAAAATGGACTCAAGATGGTCAAATTAGCTAAGGGTACAACTCTCACGTCCATCGGAGTAAGTTGAAAAATTAGGTTTTTGGCTATATATGGGACAAAAGTGTCATTTTCAATTCATTTTAAACCTCCAAGTTTGAAAATTCAAAAATCCTTTTGCGAAGAAAATGGTGGTCCCTACTCGTCAGCATCGATTCGAGTGCCAGAGAAGACATAATCGACCCCGAAACTATGAGCCAGCGGTAAGTGATCAATCTTAAGCCTGTTTATGTTTTCAAATTTGAATTTTTTTGTTCATTTTGCAAGTTTTTCGCATGTTTGGGGTCAGGTGTCCCGGTTTATCGTGCGAGATAGGATCTTGTCTCGTACGAGAAACTAGTTAAAATTCTTTCATCGTTTGAACTCATTAGTTTTGTCGTTCGGGGTGTACCCTTGTGTCGTACGACAGGTCTGTAAAAAGACCATTTTGTCGTGCAAAGTCTAAAATTTTGTTGTTTGAGGTTGTTTTATCGTACTAGAGCTATTTCTGGCTCGTACGAGATGCTGCTTTTCTGTGTTTTGTCGTTTGAGAGACAGTGAGCATTTTTGAAGGTGTAAACGTGAAATTTTGATTTTGCATTTGACTTAGTTGGATTTGTGTGATGTTTTACTTCTCTTGTAGGCTCATTTGGAATGTTTTCTGATGCTTTGTTATTGGGTTTTTTTTTGTTTGTTGCGGGTTCGATTACCTCCTGTGTTGTTCAGATGTGTGTATCCTCCTACCATGGCATTAGTGTGAGATTTATCTGAGGTTGAGCAGGCTCATGTTGACTTGTGCGGCTTGACTCATTTGTTGAGATTACCCGATATCCATGTGAACCACGGGATGCTCACGACATTAGTAGAGCGGTTTCATTCAAAGCATAATACGTTTCATCTGCCGGTGGGGGAGTTGACAATCACTCCTGAGGATGTATAAAGGATCCTCCATATCCCTTTTGTTGGGGATAAGGTGGATTCTGATTCAGGGCACCTTCCAGGATTATAGGCAATTAGGCATGTCTTTGATGATCCTGACATTTTGACTCGTTCCATGAGCTGAGACGTACTTATGAGCAGGTATAGTGAGGAGTATCCTCTGGCATGCGTCCTAGCAGGATTCATAGGTTGTTTTCTTATGCCAAACAGAGGGCAATAGGGCTTCCAATGCGGATGGGGTCGGATGCTGGAGAGGTTGATAGAGACCCCTCTCTTGGTTGGGGCTCTTGTTTATTGACCCACATGTATCGAGAGATGCATGAGATCATGTACAAAGATGGGCGGAGCATGGCCGTTGGGGTATATATTTTGTAGGTGTGGGCTTGGGAGCACCTTCCCGTTTGTCGGCCGATAGTAGCTGACAATAGAGAGCTTGGGTAACCGATCATTTATAGGTATGCTGGATATATTACATAGCCCCATCTGGGCAAGACAAATTTTTGGAGACGGTAGCTCGATGACCTGATAGCCGTTGTATGGAGACCATACAGAGGTTTGGAGCCTTGGGATGACTAGCAGCTAGTCCGCAGGGACCTTTTTGTTACATGCCCACTGATCGGGAGGTCACAGACCATTGTGGAGCGATTCATCGTTTCTTGAGTGATGAGGTAGTATGGTCAGCCTTAGGGGATCTCGCAGGAGTACACAACTTATGTGCAGTATGCAGATGAGGAGAGACAGGGATGGTCTTTGTGGTTGTCTTATGCTTTGGCGATGTAGGAGCTGACTGGTTTACACTGCCTGAGGTGGGATTACATGGATGACGTAGCAGATGCGAGGGTAATGCCCCAGTATAGAGATTATTTTCAGCAGCATCTGTTCCAGCGATTCACAGATCCGGGTGAGCAGGCTCCTCGCATTGAGGATGTTGAGGATGATGCCCTCACACCAGCACAGGGATAGGGACAGGGCCACAAGCAGGGTCACAGGCAAGGACATGCACAGAGAGCTGAGGCTCCACAGCGGACAGGTGGTGATCCTGGTGCTAGCAGCAATAGGGTGCCTGCTGAGGGTGGACAATAGAGGGGTGAGGGTGGATCCCTAGGAGGAGTGGGTGTGAGATTGGGTGGGACCGAGGAGGAGTAAGCAGCTCTGAGACAGGTTTGGCAGCAGAGGGATGAGTAGGGTGGAGCCACAAGTGGAGGTGCAGGAGAGGAGCCTGCAAAGAGCAGGGGACGGAGGCAGGGCGGTCGATGAGGGCACGTCTTGCAGAGCTGCAGTCACAGTTGATAGTGGCTTAGACTCAGCTGGAAAAGCGGGACCGACAGCTGGCCGAGGTGAGTGTCGAGCGGGACCGCTAGATTGCAGCACTGAGAGCAAATATGAGAGCAGAGATAGAGCCCCTGCAACATGAGGTCCTCCATCAGACTAGTAGGGCAGCCTACTATGTTGCAGCATATAGTGTTGCAGTTCCTGTTGCGCAGCAAGTTATACCCTACTCACAGTATATGGCACGATCAGAGGGAGCTCGAGCGCCTCGACAGGATCCCGGGCATCAGGGTCCTCCTCCTCCACTAGGCGATGAGGGAGAGGGTGCGAGCTAGATTATTTCTTTTTGTAGCTAGGATGTTTTTTGTAGCCTATACGATTATAGCTCCGATGGGAGTTTGTATATGTCATTCGACATCATTTTGTACTCTTAGACTTGACATGATATATATATATATATATATATATATACACACACACACACACGAGATTGTTGGTGTAAATAATTATTCATCTTGGATATTATTACATTTACTTAAGTTTACTTAGGAAATGCATTTCATAGTAGTTTGGGTATGAGACACTTGGGTGTTTGTGCCACATTGGGATAGTGTGTGTAGGAGAATTTCCACCTTTTATGGTGTTGATCTTGTTGTTACACTCCACATTCAGTGGGTGATCCACCTCATGTGGACTATTATATTGTTTCTCCTATCTACCCACACCTATTTCCTACCTACCCTTGTTTCTTATTGAGCCACATGTCATGTTTATGTGCTCACATATCCCTAGCCTTGCCTATATAAGCAGGCTCATCTACATTGTGTGTAATTTTGAACAATTGACCATTTTCTATTGATGAGAATACAGTTTATTCTTGTCCTATATTGTGTCTCTATTTTGTACATTTCATTGAGCTCTTGATCTTGGCAAAATCTCACAGAGATCCGATATGACTTCATCGTACTTGTGTTGATTGGCTTATGAAATGTCTTTTATATACTTTATTCTATATATATGCATTTCTTTTCAGCATGGATGTATGTAATGCAAATGGAATATGAATGTCTATTTTTGTTTCTTTTCATATGCAAATAAATGAATGTGAATGAATAATGAGAATGAGTAATGCAATTGCTTTTCATTTTTTCTATGCAATAAGATGAATGCAAATGAGTGAATAATGAATGAATCTATGTAAAATGCTTATGTATGCAGCTAACATCTCAATACACAAGTACTCGATCAGAGAAATGATGAAGAAGAGACCACTTAGCTAAGAAATGATGAAGCTTCCAACTGTCATTCAAAAGATAAAGAGAGCATTGTTATTATACCAAAATCACTTGAAATTCATGAGATGTAGAATGAAATGCAAGATGAGATGCAAAATGAGATGCAATCCTAAACCTAGTCACTGGACTTTGAAAAGCTTAATTTTCATCATTGAGCATTTTACAATTATAGCAAGCAGAATAGAGTTCATTTCTTTTCATGTGCAATATGAACTATCTTGTCTGCAATGACCCTTTTTTCGTTCATATCCTTGGACAAATTATGCATGGACCCGGATTGCACAATAAAGAAATGCCCTCAAAATAGACAAAGAAATGATGGGAACCTCCTTATAGCATTCAAATAAGCGGAGTCGAGGTATGTGAGGCGATTCCACCTTAATGTGAAGGATCTTATCACAGACACCTAGTTGATTAGATGTTTCTAGATCATCAGAATCATTCCTTCAAGCAGAAAACAAAGAAGATATTATGCCCCCAATCCTTGCTCCTCTTAGTCAAGATAGACTTCCTCGAGTTACTCAGAGGGAATAATAATTGAAAACCAATATAAAAGACAACATACAAAGAAAATTTTCATTCATATCTCAAACTGTTTAGTGATTGTTTTCAGTAATCTTGTTTTGCTTGTTAACTCAGTGACAAAAACTCTGCAGTAGTCAAGAGATAGGTAACTGACTCGGAGTGGACGACCAGGTTTCACTGACATAAAGTTGACTTAGTTGATACTGCTTAGGACATGTAATGTGCTCGGTTGATTAACCTAAGACTATGACATTGATCAGTTTCAAGCCATGAGGGTTCCAACGAACCAGGATGTCACAAATGTGACTGAAATATGTACAAGCGAAAGCAAAGATGCATGAAAGCGGGAATGCCATCATTGCGTTGATAGATGGAGTGCTTGAGTACAAGAGGCGCCCGTTTACCAAGTTTTCACATGCTTGGCAGAGATTCATTTTTTATTTTTATTTTTTTTGGATTTCTTCAGGACTTTTTCTGATTTTTAGGATTTTTTTTTAAGGACTTTTTCTAATTTTTAGGATTTTTTTTAGGACTTTTTCTGAAATCTCGGGACTTTTTTCTGATTTCTTCAAGACTTTTTCTAATTTTTTTTTGCTATATAAGCTGCTAGAGCAGAGAATATTTAGGTGAAGAATTTATTTAGATGGATGGTGTTGATCGGTTCTCAGAGCTGTTCTCCTTCAGATGTTGAGAGTTGATAAGCACCAGAGCCAAAAGCTGTAGTAACGATATAGGGACCCAGCCAGTTGGGTTCAAACTTCCCTTTGTTGTCTCGAACTATTGATTTTTAGGATTTTCTCTTAGAACTAAGTCGCCAACCTGAAATTATCGGTGTCGAACCTTTTTATTATATCTTTTGGACATTCTATTTAGATACACCCTAAGATGATCAAATGCCACTTGCTGACACTCATCCACCAATTCGAGCTCTCACAATCTAGATATTCTATAGTCTTCATCAGTAACAAGACCTTGCAAAAAAACTCTTAGAGATGGTATTTCTACTTCAATAGGTAATACTGCTTCAGAACCATACACCAAAGAGAAAGGTATAGCCCTAGAAGGTGTTCTGATACTTGTTCTATAAGCCCATAACGCTGGATTAAGCTGTAGATGCCAATCCTTCCCGGATTTGTTCACTGTTTTGTGCAAGATAGTCAGTAGGTTTTTGTTAGATGCCTCTGCTTGTCCATTACCTTGAGGGTAATATACTGAGGACCAGTGTTGTTTGGTTTTAAATTTCTCACAGAGTTCATCTAGATCTTTGTTCTTGAATTGTCCTCCATTGTCAATTATAATGGATGAAGGTATACCATACCTGCAGATGATATAATTAAAAATAAAGAGAGCTACTTGTTTTCCTATTGCCTTGATGAGCGGAACCACTTCTACCCACTTAGTGAAGTACTCAGTGGTAGTGATAATAAATTTGTGTCCATTAGATGATGCAGGATATATTTGGCCAATTAGATCAAATGCCCACTGTTGAAAGGGCTAGTGTGTCACAAAGGGTATGAGATCTCTTGCAGGAGCATGGATAAGGTGCCCATATAGTTGACACTTTTCACAGGTTTTACCAAATTTTATAACTTCTTTCTCCATGTCTGGCCAGTAGTAGCCAGCCCTTAGTAGTTTTCGTGCTAAAGTTAGACCATTCGAATGTGATCCACAAACACCTTCATGAACCTCGGATAATGCGCGTTTGGACTCCTCTGTTTCTAGACATCTAAGCAAAGAGTTATCTAAACCTCACTTGAATAGGTCGTTAGAAATGATGACGTATCGTGACGCAGGTAAGAGTAAATGTGGCTATAATGAGACGAGTCATGTCCTATAATAGAATAAACTACCTGGAACTCGGGAGAATCATAGGCAGGGTAATGTAACTCTTCCACCAGGAATTCAAAGTGAAAATTAGACTCCTGTAGCTGTGGTATAGATGCCAAAGTGGCAATTGCATCCACTACTCTATTTGTTGTTCTGGGTATCTGCTGAAATGATATGGAGGTAAAATATTTCTTGAGATCATCCACCAGTCTCTTATAAGGCATCAGTTTCTCATCTCTTGTCTAATATAGATCATTGATTTGGTTAATAATGAGTTGATAATTTCCATACATGTGTAATTCAACGATCTTCCACTCGAGGGCCAACTTGATCTCGTTTACCAAAGCTTCGTATTCAACAATGTTGTTTGTGCAAGGGAAGAGAATCTTGTAAGCTTTGGGAATTGAGTATTTTTGAGGAGTAATAAAAAGTATCCCCGCACCGAAACCATGTTGAGTGAAAGACCCATCAAAGAACATCTTCCATGATTGTTCAGTAAGGTGCATGATTGATTCATCTAGGAATTCTATATGCAGAGGTTGATTGCCTTCAAGTGGAGCTTCAGCAAGTTGGTCTGCAGTAACCTGTCCTTTGATGGTTGTACATTCCACATATTCAATGTCAAATTCTGTAAGGACCATGACCCATTTGGTCAATCTTCCTGTACGAGTTGCTTTATTGAGAAGATATTTGAGTGGATCAATCTTAGCTACCAGCTTAATAGAGTGTGCCAACATATAGTGCCTTAATTTTTGTGATGCAAAGACCAATGCTAGGCATGCTTTCTCTATTATAGTGTAATTCATTTCATACGACACCAATGTTCTGCTGATGTAATAGATAGCTCGTTCCTTTTTATTGTCATCTTGTTGTGCCAAAAGTGCCCCCAGTGAAGTATTTGTAGTTGATATGTACAGGATCAATGGCTTACCTTGAATCGGTGGCATTAATATGGGTGGATTAGAAAGATATTATTTGATTTGTTGTAAATATCGTTCACAATCTGTATCCCAATTGTATTGAATCCCTTTCCTTAATACCTTCATGAAGGGTTGAGCTTTGTCTGCTAGCTGAGATATAAAACACCTTATTGACTAAAGACGGCCTTGTAAACTTCTCATCTGGCTGATATTCTTGGGTGGAGGCATTTCCATTATATCTTGGACCTTTTCAGGGTCAACCTCAATTCCTTTTTTTGAAATTATGTAACCAAGCAATTTTCCTAATGTTACTCCAAATGCACACTTTTTAGGATTTAATCAGAGCTTGAATCTTTCCATTCTATCTAGTATGAGGCCCAGTTCTTGAATATACGTAGATCTCTTGATAGTCTTTACTAGGGTGTCATCAACATAATATTCCATGTTTTTATGCATCATATCATGGAAGATAGTGGTTACTGCTCTTTGGTAAGTTGCTCCTGCGTTCTTTAGACCAAACGACGTAACATTCCAGCAGAAGGTTCCCCATGCACATGTGAAAGTTGTCTTTTCTTGATCTTCAGATGCTATCTTGATTTGATTGTAACCAGAGAATCCATCCATTAATGAATACATCTCATATCCAGTAGTCATATCTACTATCATGTCAATGTTGGACAATGGAAAATCGTCTTTCAGACATGCATTGTTGAGATCCCTGAAGTTTATGCAAACTCTAATAGATTTGTCTGCAAACTCTAATAGATTTCTCCGCCTTTGATACAGGTACTATATTTGATATCCATTCTGCATAGTCTATAGCTCTGATAAATCCAACTTTTAGCAATTTCTCTAGTTCAACCTTGACTAGTAGTGCCACCTGGGTATGCATCTTATAGAGTTTTTGCTTGACTGGCTTAACTCCTGGTGTAATAGAGAGGTGATGCATGATGAGATCAGGATCTAGTCCTGGCATATCTGAGTATGTCCATGCAAAGTTGAACTTCTTTTCTAAAAAAAGGTTGCTAAAATATTTTAACTCTTCTGTTGATAGTGATTGAGCTAAATGAATGATGTGTGGTGTCTCTTGACTCCCAATGTTTATTGGCTGAGTTGGTTCGATCAATATGAAAGATCTTTCCTGGAAGTGACTTGACAGTATATCAAGTTTCTCACCTTCAGGTGCCTCAGAGAGGTTTTCACCTTTAGGTATGTCCTTTATTTTCTCTTTTTTAGATTCTGACACCGCCACAATGTGGTTTTCGCCATCAGATCTTTTATTTTTATTTTTCTTGTTTTTGCGACTAAGATACTTGATATCCGCTTCAGTCATGTTTTCATTCAGTTCGCTGGTGGAAGAGTACATGGGTTCAACTGCATTGAGATAGTAAGCTAATGTATAGTCATTGGCAAAAGTAGGTACATTCAAGGGTTGGTTATAAAGAGTACAATCAATCAGTTTCAGATGCATTAAGGATAAGGTTGGAATAGGCTCAAGGGAGTTCACGGTACTATCATCATGGCTTTGGACTAACCAGTTGAGTTCCAGAAGACTACCTTGCGTATGTGTCTCGAGACCAGGAAGAGTTATGATGCGTTTATCAAAATTCATCTTAGTATTCGTTGGACCTAACCCAATCAACCTACTTCAGACTGGACTACGTACTGTGGTGTGACAGTAGACAATATCTCATCATTCATGACAGAGTAATCATAATGCGTTGTTGAATAGTTATTGTTATAAATAGAGCTCCTGTCTGAGTCATCAGAGTCATAGGATGAAGTTGTTGACTCATCTTCAAGTGGCTTAGTAAAGGTATATATAGTATCAACAACCACATCTTTGATGCTACAAGTTCCTTCATGATTTGGTTCATTGATTGTTTGGATTTGACACACTTGTGGACATGACTTTGATGGTTCTGTTAATCCCTATCATCTGTTCCATTCAACTTCTTCTGGACTGATGACTGGTTTTGTTTCTATAGCTTCTAATTCTTCCTTTTTAGTTTCGTACCTGATTTGTCCTATCTCATTAGGAGAGTTGGTAGGTGAAGAAATTGCTTGTGTCCGATCTTTCTCCAGCTGTCGTTCATAGTCTTCTTGTCTTCTTAGTCTGATTTCTTCTATTTCTTTTTGCATTCTAAGGCATATCAACTCTTATGCACCATCTGTGATATCACTGGATTCTTCAAGGGTTTCTATAGTAGATGTATCTGAGATGTGATCTAGACCCCATTCATACTCATTTGAATTAGTTTATGAATCGTCTACTTGTTGTCTGCCAGTATATGTGATTGGAACTTTTAGTGGTGCAAACAATTCTCTGATTTTGTATACTTCGTCTCTCATATCCTCTAGAACTTCTACTTCCTGTGGTATTATAGCTGATATAACTGGAGCTTGATTACCATATGTTTCCTCTCTTTGGGTGGGCAATTCTCGTTGTTCAGTGTCACACTCTTCTTGAGTTTGGTGAGTATTAATCTCTTGTATTGTTAGAGGTAGTACCTTTTTCTTCCACTTACGTTGATGGTGAGGCATATGCTTCTGATCTGATTTCTTTCTTGGATCATATCCTAGTCTAGCTTTATCATTGATAGACTTAGTTTGCAACTGAATGGGTTCAACAATACCTTGTTGATGCCTTCCTAGTGGACCAGTACCTGAATATCCCATGCGTTGAAGCATCTTATAGCCTGGACTATATTGTGTCAGAGAAATCGCACAATGTCGTATTTCTTTATCTGCACCATCTTCTTTGAAAAGTGATTTGAGGACATCATCCCCTTTTATTTCACCTACAAGGGAAGTAGAGGACCATATGAAGGTGCCATCATAAATGACTTTTGGAGTTGAAATTTGTGGCTTCATACCCTTTGATGGTTTTCCCAACTGTCTTGGTGATGGAGGAAGCAACATTAGTGAGAGTATAGGCTCTATCTTGTAGCCATCCATGCCAGTGTTTGTGATTTTTAATTTCTTTTTTGAATCTTTCAACAAAGATTCCAAACTTTCAGCTGCAGAAGCTGCTCTATCATTAGGAACAAAAGCATCAGCACCCTGTGTTAATGCATTGCAGGTATAGCTTGTATCGGTAGGAATACTGACTTCTACTCCATTATAAGAAAATTTTAGGCATTGATGATACGTAGATGGTACTGCTTTCATTTCATGAATCCATGGCCTACCCAGTAAGATGTTGTATGAAAGATGAAGATCTAGGACTTGAAAAATGACATCTCTTTCCATATGTCCTACTTTGATTGGTAATGATACCAGTCCCTTTGAAGTTCTTTCTTCTTCATCATAAGCCTTGATTGTTATCTTCTTTGTTGGATCAATAACATTTTCAGAAAATCCCAGCTGTGTCAATAGATTGTAGGTACAAATATTCAACCCAGCGCCTCCATCTATCAAAACACGTTTAACGCGGTGTTTATGAATCATGGCTTCAATGTGTAATGGCTAGTTATGTGGGTAACTCAGTGAATTATCATCTTCTTCAGAGAAAGTGAGGTAATGAGGTGAGGTCAGGTGACCTACCATAGATTGAAATTGATCTATGTCTAAATCTTTAGGGACACTGGTGGTAAGTAGAACCTTATCCAGGACCTCTTTATGAGTAGAAGAGATCTTAAGCAGTTCTAAAATGGAGATTTGGGCATTGTTTCTCTTCAATTGTTCGACAATACTATAACTAGGAGAAGATGATGAAGTTGGTTGTTTCAATTTAGCCATGATTGTGTCTATTTGTCTATTTGGTAGATTTGATGTTGTTTGATCAAAAGTTGAGGAACTAGCTCCTAGGAGAGAAATTTTCTTTTGAGCGTGAGTCACGGCATTAGCAATCCGTGCTTGACTTTGGTGATCTTGGACTATGATCACATTGCAGTATTCAGGTTGAACAGATTCAATCATGTTGATCACATTATTGTGGTTAGTGTAGGTATAATTGACTCTAGCTTCTCCCTTGGATTTTGAGGATTCTCCTTGTTCATAATTGGGTAAGGGATCTTTAAAGGCCTTATGATCAGCATTAGTCATGTGACTGCCAACAATGATCTTGCTTGTGTCAATGAGATCTTGGATTTCATGCTGGAGTTTCATGCAGTTGTTTATGTTATGTCCCTTGTTTCGATGATAGTCGCAATATTCGTTTTCTCTCCACCATCTGGGTCTAATTTCTGGGTCATATGGTCTAGAATTGTTTGGCAATGTTATCAGATTATTTGCCAATAGATTTTTAAAAGCCGATTCATATGATTCACTTAGAGGAGTAAAATAACGCTTAGGATTTGAAACCCAAGGTTTGTCTTTAAACCACTCTCTTGTTTTCTTTAGGGGATTTTCCGTTGTAGTTTCAGCTGCCTTGAGTGCTTGTGTGCCACTGGCCAAGTTAAATATTGTGGATTTTGTTTTTGTTTGGACAATATCTACCACTCCATCATTAACGACGTTCTTGTTGCTATCTTTGCCATATTTCCAGTATTTACTCTTTTCTTTAGAGCTAGAACCTTGAGATGTTTCTTTCCAAAGTGATATATCTCCCTTTTTGATAAGCATGTCTTCCATTTTGAGGGTGTTATCTACCATTTTGTTGAATGAAGGGTGTACTTGCATCTAGACATTGTACTTCAATTCAGGAACTAAGTTGTTGACAAAGATATCCATTTTCTCAGGATCTGGGATAGTTCATGAATATCTAGAGAACATCTTTCTCCATCATTGGAGGAAAGTGAGAAAGGGTTCTCCTATCTTTTGTTTGGTATTGCAAAGCTCTATCATAGTGACTGGGTGACGAATGATGTAAAAATAGTTGGATTAGTTCTTCAAACGTTTTTATCCCTTTGGGTAGGCTTGTGAACCATTCCATTGCTTGACCCCCTAAACTCCTTGGGAACAGGCGCATGAGGTACGTTTGATCATGCATAAACTCCATACAAGTGACACAAAACTTTCTGACATGATCTTGAGGATCTGAGGTACTATCATACTTGTCAAATTTTGGGATCTCAACTTGTGACGGAAATAGAGACATGTAAAGATTTTTATCAAATGGGAATGGGCATATTGTGTCCAGAGAATATTGTTTTGGCATTTTATCTTTGTTTTCTATTTTTGTGACCGCAGTTTGTAATGCTTGCATTTGTTGGCTTATTTTTCCCCATCCTCCACATTATAACTAGTCGGGAGTTTGGCGCCTTGTTTTGCTAATTCTAGGAAGTAGTATTCTTTTTCCCTAGCCATGATGACCTTCATCATTTTCCAGAATTCTTTATCATTTTGACATCTATGTACTTCATCTTCAGGAGGTTCAGGAAGCACAGATTCAGTTGATGAGGAATCGCTGTCAGTGGCCTGATTGCTAAAGTTGTCATGAGTGTTTCATTTACTAGCTTCTCTTTCTTGCCTTTCTTTAGACATGGTGGGAGATAAGGGCTGACCAAAGATTGGTATGTCGTAAATTGGTATTTATGACGAGGACGGTTTACTTTGAAAGGGGTTTTCTTTGTAGAATGGATTGTCGTTGGTCGAAAAGGGTGTCTGTTTTGCTTTGTCTGTTTTGCTTCAAGAGCTTCTAGTTCGAACAAGCATTTGTAACCGACAGGACCGAGAGCAAGATGTGTTGCAGAAGTCAAGATCAAATTGTAGCTAGTAGTTCGTTTAACGTAGTGATTCAAAGAGGTAACTAAGATCTGGTTTGGTTTTAGGAATGATCTATCCTGTGTAAGACGTTATCTAAGTTAACTTAGGTTTGATAAGATGTTTGTTTGAACTAGCTTAAAGATGATTGACAAAATCGTGCAACGCAACTGTAGAGGTACACTATCAAGGTTGTTTTATGCTTAGGAGGATGATAACCAGTTTTAGGCTCGTTGTAGACTGTTTTGGACATGTTTGACTATTCTAGACTAGTAAAATCAGAGACTCGTACGACCGTATTTCTGAGACTTTATGACAGTATAACAATTTTAGGATGACAACAGTTCTGTTTCGTACGAGTTGCTTCCTAGTACCGTACGACAAATGGGTAGGTCCTAGACGACAAATAATTTTGTTCAGTTCTGTTTCGTACGACACAGGATTTAGTTTAAACGACAGACTGCTGGGTTTCGAACGATAGAGGATTGAGCTTAGGACGACAATTTAGTATACTTGTATGACACAGGATATGGTGCAGGACAACAATTTACCAGACTCATACGACTGTTCACAGGATAGAGACTAAAAATTCTGAGTTTTTTTTTCGATGGCTTGGTATGACAACTAAGTATGACCAATTTTGAAATGGACTGATTTTTTACCAGGATAGACTGGTTTGTGACACGGACAGAGTTTAGATCAATAAGTTTGTTGATTTGTTTTCTCCAGTTTTAGTATTTCAGTTTCAGTGTGTGGAGTGAAAACACAGAAAACACGCCGTATGAATAGTAACTCCAATCACATCATGCAAACCCTATGGAAGTTGGCTTAGAGAAGAAAACCTTTGCTTGCTGACTTAGGTACACACCCAATAGCTAATCAGAATATGACCGCTGAGTCTCATGCAATGG
Organism: Cryptomeria japonica; assembly: GCF_030272615.1. NCBI lineage: Eukaryota > Viridiplantae > Streptophyta > Pinopsida > Cupressales > Cupressaceae > Cryptomeria > Cryptomeria japonica. Next base: position 716,596,204 of record NC_081405.1, on the reverse strand, counting down.
ATTCTCAACGCCGTATTAGCCGACTCCAAACGCTAATGGGGGCACAATATGGCAAGTGTCTTGGGAGAGTTACCATCTCTCTTGCACAAAGATTATCAACCTTTTAGAGGTGAATCGTGTAGCTTCTAATTTTAAATGGATCTAGTAAGGGTTCTGTTTGGCGCATTAAGGTATAAACTCAATTAAGAGGTCTCCCAGCCTTGAAAACCAAGGTTTAATATACCCGAAGGTACTGAGGAGAGCTATTCCCGAGCACTGTCGTTGACTTGATTTTCATCAAATCACATTTATTTTATAGTGGGTTGGAGTACTTGGTGTTTAGCCTTTCCCACTTAGGTTGTTCCCCTCACACCGGCCATAACGGCTTTAAGATTTTTTCAACCCCTTGGGAGGGCAGGCTTGCTAAAGATGTACAAATCTCAAACAAAGAAAAAGCCTCAAGGGTCTAGATTTCTGATTGTCTTAGAAAGACAAGAGCATACTCTCCTACCTCTCAGAATTTTCCAAAAAAGCACAGAAGATAGATTTGTTCATTACCCAGATAGCAGGTTAGGTGCCTAGAAAAATTAAAGAATACACGATGTTTGATTGATTTCTCTTTTAGGAAACTTGCAAAAACAACGTATCAGTAGTCATGTTGTTTTTTTATTCTTTGACAAGCGTCCTACAAGAAACTGGTTAGGCTGTAAAAATCTCAGGCAGATAGAAGACAATTTAGGGTCAGTGTTAGCATAATCAAAATTTAATTCAAGAAAAACCCTGAAAAGTAATATGTTTTTAATCTATCAGAAAACAGAATCGTACGACAATCCTCATAAAACAGAATGATAGGACACTTTTATCGTACGAGTCAGAAATCAATAAAGAACGACAAAAGATAGCATAAGCAGTATGTCATACGAGTTAGAAATCAATATAGAATGACAAAATATAACAGAATCAGTATGTCGTACGAGTCCATATTCTGATTCGTACGACAATTTAAAGGATATAATCTTGTTTCGTACGATAAACTGCAGGCACCAATATAATGTCTTACGATGTAGTGAAACTGCTTGTATGATATTTCGTAGAGGCTGTACAGATGAAACCTGTAGATAAAAAGAATGATTTTTGAGGCCGAAATGTAATTTTCTGCCCCACGGTGGGCGCCAGAAATGTGTGTGTGAAAAGTGGACCTGTATCTGTAAGCACAACACTTCAATCAAGTCATTACATGCATGGTTAATCAGATATAATCAATGAGTAATAAACCATAACAAATCGACCCATTGCCTTCTAAAAGATGTGAGTATAAGATTACTCTCAGATTATTTAGCAATACCAGTGACTAGACAACATCAAGATGAAGGATTTAATCTATATGAGTATGATGAATGCTAGATGGATGCAATATTAATCTAACAAGATTTAAGCAATATTAAGCTAAATGATTTAATCAATATGAAATAATTAATATGCAATATATCAATGAATCCTAGAGCAAAAACAGTATAATAACAATATATTCTCCAGCCTTTTTGAATGAGAGATGAACACCTGAATTTATAGAAAATTCAGAAAGAAACCAACGATTGAGATCAAATGATGATGAGTGGTCAAGATTTTCCAAGAGGAAGCACAATCCAGGTGAATTGATGTGATTGGATGCTTTTATCAGTTTTAAAGGAAATTGAACTAAAATTAAGATTAAAATCAGAAAAACTGATTTAAAGGAAATTGAACTAAAATTAAGATAAAATCAAGAAAAACTGATTTATTCTCTCTTTCATTCAAATTTAATATTTAATTGTTTTAATTGTTTTCTTTGAGATTATTCATCAATTTTTTATTTGTTTTTCAAGATTATCTCCAATTGAATTCTTTTCTCAAATTTTGATCAATTAATTCCTTTTTTTGATTTATTTCCATTTTTGAAGATTTGTGCTCAATTGATTTATTTAAATTGATTCTTCTTTTTGATGATTTAATGGCAAATTGATTTATTTAATTAAATATGCTAGGACATTTAACAAAATAAATAAGATAATTGTTTAAAATGATTTACTTGGAATGATCAATTAATTAAATAAATATTGAATTAATATTGAGTGATTGATTTTGCCATTTGACATTGATGATTAAAGAATTAATTGTGTGCTCAAGATTGATTTAATTGCCTTTGGTTAGGACCTTGGTGATGTTGTAGAGATTAGGGGCCCACGGTTTAGATGACCATTTTTAGGGTATTACAGATATTGCTACCTACAAACCTGAAACACTCTTTGAGAGGACAATGAAGTCATTAGGAAGTTCAATAGGTTTGATAATGTCAAAGAACATTTTGATTCTTTTCTTGAAGATGAGCAGAAGCAAGTAATCCAACATGTAATTACTTATTTGGGTCATTACAATATATTTCTGCATGATTTGGAGAAAGATGTTTCAACCTCTTTGTATAATACTTTGTTAGATAAATGGGAGGAAGCAATTCAATTGGAAAAGAAGGTTTTTGATGAAATATTTGTACAGTATTTTCCCAATCTATCATCAGATGGAATTAGTGCTCTAATTGAGCAATACAAAGTATATTTTAATTTTAAAGTGAAAAGATTGAAGCTTCTTAATGCAAAAAGGTCAGTTGGTGAGTCTGAGACACGTCAGCTAGCCTATGTAATTAAAAAGAGGGAAGAAGTCATTCACTCTAGCAATAAAGATGATACTACAGATGATGATCTTCGACAAGAAATGGATGAAGAGGAAATTGTTCAAGCTGATGTAGTCTATCCAACCAAGAAGAAGGATGCTTCCATTATTCTTGTTGATGAAGATGTTCAGGACACAGTAGACCTATCTGGAGACATTACTACACTAAATATGGATCCTCCTACAATCACTGAAGTACAGGTTACATCAGTTGAACAACCGGGCATTCAACTGACAGTGGACAATGAACTGACAATATAACAACTAGAGAAACCTCAATCTCCACCAGTCATTGAGACTACTCAAAAGGAGTCTATTGAGGAAGCTATTACTCAACAAACTGAAGATACAACAAAGAAGAACACAGAAAGAGTCATTATTAAGAGTGTACCCCCTGAACCGGCGAAGCAGAAACTACTTGATGATGATGATGACGATTCTTTAAGTATCTCAGGAGCCATTGACATGAACACCTTGAGTGCATCAAAAATGATGAAGATTGCTAACGTTATGTGTATATGGTAAAAATGGATACAACAACAATATTGAAAGACTAAATGAATTCAACCATGCAACCCTAGCCTAACAACAACAAAGATCCACCATAACATATGAAGATTACCTAAGACAATGCAAATCAAATGAAATCACAAAGATTATATCATCACATGTCCAATAGGGTTTGGATCTCCATTCTTCCTATCTCCATTGATCTTGCTTGATATATTTGCTCTCAGATTTTATGTGTGCACAAGAGCTCAACAAAGAACGGAAATGTGGTTGCAAGTAGGCTTGATCATATATGAAAGTTTGAATGCTAGAGTAGTCGGATAGTCATCGGGGGGTTCTGATAATGAAGGAAGCATCTCCTTATATAGAAGACACTATAAGAAATGGAGGGATAAGATTAAGAGGCGTAAAAGATAAATGGTCGGCTATGATTAAAGGGTGGGTAGAGAAAATAAGAAAATAATGAGAGGGCAGGTATTGTATGAATTAAAAGATGAATGACATGTGTCATAGGTGGAAAAGGTTAATGAATTAATTAAATAAATAAATATTCATTTAATTAATAGAGGAAGTGGGATCAATTAAATAAATAAGATATTTATTTAATTTAGAAAAGGATAATTTAAATAAATAAATATATTTATTTAAATGAGAAATAAGGCTAGAAGAGGATAAATGAATTAATTAAATAAATAAAGGTATTTATTTAATTAGACATGACAATTTTAGTTGTCTACATTTTGCCCGTCTTTGAGACAATGCAACTTGTTGCATTGTTTCAAAGAAGATAAGATGAACTGATACAAAGTTGCCCCAAGATGGGAATGATATGCCCCCTCGAGAGATTGGATGAAAATGTCTGAAAAGATCATAGACAATCTTTCGATAAGAAAGAAAGGCTAGAAAGGACTAACCGGATGGAGTGACAAAGTCACAGGTTAAAGAAGATTGACTCGAGAAATGAGGGGTAGGGTAGTCTATAAGATAGACCACGAGGGGAAAACATCCTCATTGTCATCCACACATCCAAGAGATCAGAGTACAGAGAGAGAATAGAGTAGTAACAGTCAGCAGCGATGGCATTGGTACACAGATTTGATCGCGTTTGATTTCAGAGGCCAGCAGATGCAGGAGAGCCGGTAAGTATCGCAAAACCTCCTTGTACTTTGTTGCAATAAATGTTGTCATTAATGCATGCTAGGTAGCGCATTTAATGCATTTTAGAATATGACAAACAAGGTCAAAAAATGTTAAGGCACATCTGTGCCGGTGCCAGGTGTGTTTGGGTTGGCTAGGCGCATCTGTGTTTGTGTCAGGTGTCTCTACGAATGAAATAGCGTTTGCATCAGATGCAAGCGCGTTTGTGTTGTACAGGCGCGTTTGTGCAATATGTAAGCACGTTTGTGTCTTCTAGGTCGAATCGACAGTTCTGTGATGAACATACACTGTCGATTGGATAAGTTGCTGAGAGGATACACTCAAGCGGGTCCTCTAGGGAAGACTAGAAAGTAGATAGGGCTAGGATTGACAATTCTGTGATAGAACATACGTTGCCAATTAGGAAACTACTCAAGAGGATACACTCAAGCAGAGGCCCTAGGATAGGATAGATCGAGGCACTTTGTGATGAACAAGGAGTACCAGGACATAGTACTTTGTGATGAACAAGGAGCACTAAAAAGAGAAACACTTTGTGATGAACAGTGAGGGCAAATATGAGCAACACTTTGTGATGAAGAGGGAGTGCAAAAACACATAGTATTTTGTGATGAACAGGGAGTACCACTAGGATAAATAGCAACACTTTGTGATGAATAGTGAGTGTCACTAAGATAGAGTGCCATATGATAAATATAAGCACTAGGATAAAGAGAAGCATTTTGTGATGAACAGGGAATGCCACTATGACTGACATGATTGATTTGTTTGACTGCAGGAGTATCTACCTATGCTGGAGTCACGAGAGAGATTCCTGTCGACTCAGAGTTTGTGAGCAGAGCTGACAGTTGAGGAGACAGCAGCAGTTCAGGCTATGGGCTTGTGACATATTTTGTATGTGCCTGAGTTTCGGGTGAATATGGGATTGCTGACTGCATTAGCTGATAGATGGCACTTAGAGACTTGTAGTTTTCATTTGCCGATGGGTGAGATGGCAGTCACCTTGGAGGATGTATATAAGATTCTGAGGATACCGATCTATGGGGAGTTAGTACCCTACAATCAAGATGGAGACAGGGATGCCCTAAGACGAGTGTTTCAGGATCCGAGATTGGAGATGAGGGCTGGACACGTGGCATGGGACACAATGATGCTGACTGGATTAGCACTACCAATAGTACTGGCAGGAGTGATCAGTGGGTTCCTATGTCCGGATAGGGTGACACGAGGGTTGGTTGTGGGCTAGGGGAGCACATTGGAGACACTGGTGAGACAACATACCAGATATGCCTGGGGACCATGCGTGCTGATACATTTGTACTATGAGCTTCATCATTTTATATACCATGGATCCATAGGATTGGTTGCGGAGTGACATTATTGCAGGTATGGGCTTATGAGCATCTATCGGTTACCCGATTGATTCATTTCAGAGGTAGGGGCCATGGGCGCAATTTTGTTCATTTATATGATATGATTACATCTCAGTCGCGGATCAGGAGATTGGAGTACTGGCGTCGGGTCATCGATGAGATCGACACCGTGGTATGGAGGCCATACCGAGAGTGCGAGGAGTGGGAGGATGACACCATGGAGCTGCCATACACATTCAAGAGCAGGTATCTGATTGGGCGGATGCCCTATGTATTGGAGAGGCAGTTGGTTGATAGGGTGGGCAGGTAGTTTGACAGGATTCAATGGATGCAACAGGGATCTGGGATGTCTGCTCGGATAGTGAGGGATCAGGCACACTTTGGGCCGTTATTGTCATATGATCAGGTAATGATGTAGCTGGTAGAGATGATTCCCTTGCCTTGGGATATGTGGCTAGAGATATAGGATACAGGGATGGATGCAGAGTATACTGCTTATTGGGCTGAGCATCCATTTCCACGATTGACAGACCCAGGGAAGCAGATAGATAGAGATGGTGGGGGTGATGAGGATGATGATGGAGATGGCAGAGGTAGAGGTCGACGAAGGAGGTGAGGTGTGATGGGAGAGAGGAGAGTTGCTCCACAGAGAGAGGGTGGAGAGGAGAGACAGGCTCACGTTGTGAGAGGCAGAGGTGGATTTTCTTTATAGGTGCTAGCAGCACAGGGTCCCAGACAGGTACAGGGATAGGGACAGGGACGAGGACAGGGGCAGTCACAGGAACAACCACAGGTATAGGGAGGAGAGGTGGAGGATGAGCTACTGGAGTTGAGGAAGATCTACTAGGGACAGGCAGATGAGATCCAGGATCTCGAACGGGAGAGGGATAGACTCAGGAGACAGCTGAGGGACACTGAGCGGGAGTGAGATTAGGCTATCTAGTGTTACACAGAGGCTGAGACACCATTGAGGATAGGGAGGCAGGCAGCAAAAGACATAGGAGCTCGATATTCTTATGTTCTATGAGCCAGGGAGGAGATAGGCTACTGGAGAGACCTATTTTATGGGGCCGTGCCACCAAAGCAGCGGGCTAGGAGCTTCTATAGACCATCGTGGACAATGACGAGCACTGGAGGGAGGGATAGGAGATAGGCATCGAGAGGTGGGGTCATGGGTCCTCCACCACCACTAGACAAAGGGGATAGGAGAGATGATCCTAGGGCGGGTCCTTCTAGGGCTCAGACTCCATCGAGGCCAGGTGGCTCCGAAGGAGAGAGTTCATCATAGCCTTAAAGGGCTCCCTATGTATCAGTTTTTTGTTGCTATTGTGTCTCATCTGAAACTGACTAATTCCATAAAACTGATACTTTATTGCGGAGAAGACAAAACTTTATTACAGATTGTGATGCAAATGTTTCTTTATTGCGGATTGTGCACGGATAGACTGAAGAAAACTGGAAGAAACTGTACTCCTCAGAACAGGCGATGCTCTCAGTTCCACACCCATTACTAGACGTAGGATTTGCCTTAGCCACAGATAGGAGCTAATTTATTATGGATGGAAAGGGGTGAAAAGGAGAGATTATTATGAATGACTAACCAATCCTAGGTAGATCAATAACAAGCCATGATGAGAATGGGTAAGTTTATTATGGATGGATAGGTTGTGAGTGTGTGCAAAGTGAAGTGATGAAAGAGAATCCTGAAGGAGGGAGGAGCAATGTCTCTACACATGGCGTTGGTGACCCAGTTTCTACCATGGTACTTGCCTAGGGTGCTGTAGACACCTAAAAATGGTCAACGCTTGCGGAGTCATACTTTAACATTTGCGCATTGCCTCATTTTAGGTTTTTGCGTCGCATTAACATTTCTCCTATGTCACGCACTTGGTTTTTATCATTTGTGAGCATCGAGTCATTCTACTACATTCTGCATTCGTCTCGCTCTCAAATTTGGTCTTGTCGACAACACTATCCAGTTATGATTTTGATCGATTTTATCCTATCATATCAACGTTCGTGCTCATTTGTCATCATTTTGGACATCGTCAATCCTAATTAGGGTTTTGTCCTCTTATCAATCTTATCATCTGGCGATCCATTTGTCATCGATCGTTGTTATGTTAGATCTTGTCATTTTGCGATCAATTTGCCATTGATCGTTGTCATTTTCAATCTTGTCATCTTGCAATCTATTTTGTCATCGATTCTTGTCCTCTTGTCAATCTTGTCATTTTGCGATCGATTTGTCATCGATCATTGTTTGTCTCAATTATGTCAATTTGGATCAATTAGTCATTGTTCCTCGTCAATTGGCGCATTTATCAATCAAATCATTTTATCACATTGGTCCTTTGTTAATCCGAATCATGATCGAGTCAATTATCTTTCATCAAGATCTAATTGTCATCCTTGCATTGCTAATTCATCTTCTAGGGTTTCATGATTTAATCATTTAACCTTGTTTGTCATTTCTCCCTTTAGGATTAATAAATTATTTATTTATCCTAAGTCTTCGAGTCACAATTAAATGGTTAATTTAATTGGCTAACTAGTTATTCCTCTTTTTGTGAATTAATTAATAAATGACAAATTATTAATTGATTTACCTAATTTCCTAATCTTTTATCAATTTCTAAATTCCCTCTCTTTTTGTGAATTAATTGATGAATGAAAAATTGTTAATCAATTCACTAAATTCCTATTTCCTCATTTTCTAATTTCCTAATTCCTATTTTCTCATTTTCTAATTTTCTAATTCCTAATTTCAATTTCCTCCTATTTTTCTCCTAATTTCATGGGAATGACATTTCAATTTGTCATAATTTGTCATAATTGACAATCAATCAATTTTGACATAGAAATTTGTCATAATTTTGTCATAAATTATCAATCAATCAATTTTGCATAGAAAGTGCATAATTTGTCATAATTTGTCATAATTGACATAATTGATTTGCAATTTCCATTTGAATCTCTTCATGCTAATTTGATCATCTCTCCAATTTGTCTATAAATTGGATGAATTTCTTCAATCTCGATCTAATAATCATATGATCTAATAATCAGATTATCGAATTTCTAATCACTTTGTCAAATCAATCACACTTCGATTACTCTTGCGCCAATATCTTGTCTACTTGCTTTCATCTCATGTGTGTGCACGTGAAGGTGAGATCCACAAACAAAGGCTATTTGGAGAAGAAAGAAGGACAATGGAGCCACATGAAGGAAGCATTTAGATCTACATTTGGTTTGCATAGTCTTTAGTTTTGAATGTTTCATTTTCATGTCTTTATTGAGTGTGTTAGGAAGATCATTGCATTTTAGTTTTCGTGATTGAGCTAGACTAAAATTGATATTTGCTTTGATGATTTCCAGATTCCTAGCTACAGGCACCACCAAAGTGGTTTTCACCGTTTGACGAAATTTTTTTTGTGTCATAAGGTCCCTGTTTGCCAGGTTTTCACCAAGTAATGATTTTTTTTATGTTTATGATTTTTTTTTATTTTTGATTATTTTTTTGATTTTTTTGTATTTTTGAATTAGGATATTCTGATAAGTTATGTGTAAAACCTGCGAAGGTTGCATGTTGTTGATAGGATCCTCCAAAGGTTCACCCTCTGTGGTTGAGAGCTGATATGCACCAGATCCATATGTTGTTGAGATGATGTAAGGACCAAGCCAATTTGGTTCGAACTTGCCTTTCTTCTCTCTATCTTGCTGATTTTTAGGATTTTCTCTAAGAACCAAGTCACCTACTTCAAATGTGTGAGGCTTGACTTTATGATTATAGCTGCGACTCATTCGTTGTTGATAAGCTTTGAGATGATTAAAAGCAGTTTGTCTTCATTCATCCAATAGTTCAAGTTCCTGTAAGCGAGAGACCCTGTAGTCTTCATCACTGATAATGTGTTGCAAAGAGACTTGTAAAGAGGGTAACTCGACCTCAATAGGCAAGATAGCTTCAGCGCCATAAACAAGTGAATAAGGGGTAGCTCCTGTAGGTGTACGGACGCTTGTACGGTAAGCCCAAAGTGTGGGAGTAAGTTGGATATGCCAATCGTGACCAGCGTCGTCGACTGTCTTTTTTAGGATTTTAAGGATTGTTTTATTAGATGCCTCAACTTGACCATTGCCTTGGGGGTAATAAGGTGTGGATAAATAATGAGTAATATGGAAGCGATCATAGAGTTCACGAACATCCTGATTTTTGAAGGGACGCCTATTGTCGGTGATGATGGAAATAGGAATATCGTATCGACAAATGATGTAGTTGAGAATGAATGTAGCAATTTGTTTTCCAGTAACTTGTGTAAGAGGCATGACTTCAATCCATTTTGTGAAATACTCTGTGGCAGTGATGATGAATTTATGGCCATTGAAGGAAGGAGGGTAAATCTTGCCTATGAGATTGAGTCCCCATTGGCAAAAGGGCCAAGGAGTCACAATTGGTTGAAGTTCTTGTGCTGGCGCATGAATAAGGTCTCCATGAAGTTGACACTGCTTACATTTCTCGACAAACTGATATGAGTCTTTTTCCATATTGGGCCAATAATATCCAGTCCTAATGAGTTTCTTGGCTAAGGTAGGACCACTAGAATGTGGACCACATATCCCTTCATGAACTTCACGTAACACAATCTGAGATTCGTCCCTTTCTAAACATCTAAGAAGAGTGCCATCTAGACCTCGACGGTATAGGATATCGGCTAAAATGATGTATCGAGAAGATTGGCGAATGAAAGTGCGACATTGGTTATTAGATAAGTCAAGAGGAAGGGTATTGTCACGAAGGTATGTGAAAATGGAACCATATAACGGGGAATTAGGATTGACGACACATATCATCTCAGTAGGATTGATCTCATATGAGGGAACCAAAAGGTTATCCACAAAGAGCTCATAGTGGGGTTCATTCTGTGGTATATCAATTAGTGAAGCAATTGTAGCCATGACATATGCGGCTCGATTCTGCTCTCTTGGTATCTACTCAAAGTCTATCTTCATGAAATGTTGTTTCAGGTCATCCACCATTCTTTTGTAAGGCATTAATTTCTCATCCTTTGTTTGGTAGTCATCAGTTGCTTGATGAATTATGAGTTGAGAGTCCCCAAAAACATGAAGTTCCTGGATCATCCACTGAACGATGATCTGTAATCTAGTTGTTAATGCCTCATATTCTGCTATGTTATTAGTGCAAGGAAATGATAATCGATATGATTTTGGTATGGAATCCCCTTGAGGAGTTACGAAGAGGATGTCAGCTCCTGCACCATGCTATGTGTATGAGCCGTCAAAGTATAGCTGCCAAGGCTTTGTGTGTGATACTGTTAAGATGGATTCATCTGGAAATTTCAAAGTTAGAGGAACATCATCTATCATGGGAGCATCTGCTAATTGATTTGCACTAGCTTGTCCTTTTATTGCTTTTCTGTCCACATATTCAATGTCAAATTCACTTAGGAGCATCACCCATTTGGCTAGTCACCCAATAAGCATTGCTTTATTGAGAAGGTATTTCAATGGATCAATCCTTGCGACCAACTTATTTTTATGCGTTATCATGTAATGTCATAATTTCTATGAAGCAAAGACCACGATGAGACATGAACGATCAATTGGTGTGTAGTTTAGCTCATATCCCACCAATGTGCGACTGATGTAGTAGACTGCCTTTTCTTTGCCCTCAGCAACCTGTTGTGCTAAGAGTGCCCCCAGTGCTGTTGAAGTAGCTGATATGTATAGTAATAGAGGTTAATCTGGAACTAGTGGCATCAATACTGGCGGATTCAGAAGATAATCTTTGAGTATCTGGAAAGCCTGTTGACAGCTATCATCCCATTTGAATTTGACATTTTTGTGTAGTAGGTGTTGAAAAGGATTACATTTGTCTACAAGTTGTGCTATGAATCTTCGTATGGATTGGAGTCTCCCTTGCAAAGATTGAATTTGACTGATATTTCATGGTGGTTTCATCTCTAGGATGGCCTTGACTTTTGTTGGATCGGCTCTTATTCCTCTTTTTGAGACAATGAATCCTAGAAGCTTCCCAGAGGTTACTCCAAAGACACATTTCTTGGGGTTTAATCTTACTTTGTATTTCTCCAACTGATCAAAAATGATTGAAAGTATGTCCAAATGTGTATCTCTGTCTATTGATTTTTCCAAGAGGTCGTCAACATAATCTTCCATAGTAACGTGCATGAGATCATGAAAGATAGTAGTCATGGCTCTTTGATATGTAGCGCCTACATTTTTTAGCCCAAAGGGCATGACATTCCAGCATAAAGTTCCCCAAGGATAAGTGAATGTTGTTTTGTGTTGATCCTCAGATGTGATTTTTATTTGATTATAACCAGAGAATCCATCCATCAAAGATAACATCGCATGACCTGCTGTGAGATCTACAATCAAGTCAATATTTGGTAATGGAAAGTCATCCTTAGGACAAGCTTTGTTGATGTCTTTGAAATCTGTACATATTCTAATGCTACAATCTAGTTTACTGATAGGCACTAACTTGGAGATCCATTCAGGATAATCAATTAAGCATATGAATCCGACATCCAATAATTTTTCAAGCTATGCTTTGACTAATAATGCCACTTGTGGATGCATCTTTTTTAATTTTTGTTTCATTGGTTTCTCCCCCGGTTTAATTGTCAAATGATGCATTACCAAATCTGGATCCAATCCAGGCATATTAGTGTATGACCATGCAAAATTGATTTGTCACTCTGTGAAGAAACTTATGAACTTTGATCTTTCTGTCTCTATCAGGGATTGAGCCAGGAATACGTTATGTTGAATTTCTTCTGTACCAATATTTGTTTTGATGGTCTCCTCTACAAATATAGATGATTTTTCTTCATATGATGCTGGGAGAATGTCGAGCCTTCCATCCTCGGGTGCCTCAGAGAGGTTTTCGCCCTCAGATACGTCTTTTCTTTTTACTTTTTTGGGGTTAGACAGTGCCACAACATGGTTTTCACCACAAGACCCTTGATTTGTTTTTATTTTTTATGTTTTTGCAACTGGAAGACCCAACACCCTCACCAAAATATGCCACACTATTGAGCTCTATAGTGTATCCCGCCTTATGGTCCCTAGGGGGAAGATCATCTCGTATGCCTAGATAATCAATAAAGGCTTCATCATTTTGGAATGTGTCGAACTGTACAGGTCCTTCATGGTCCCAGTCAATAAGTTGGTGGTGAACAAGGGGAAGGCCTTTGATGTCTTCGAAGTTAGCAGGGCTAAGGGTGAAGATGCAGTTATATTCAAGTATGTCAAGGTAGTTATCGAGGTCATCGTTGGCACTCTCCTCATCTGTCTCGATCGTGAACGAATCCAAATTGTCATCACTAGTAGCGCATTCTAGGACAGGTGTTCTCATTCTTCATGATTTTAGGCTAGAACCTAAAGGCAAGGACTGTGTGGGATCCTTAGGGGATGTTTCTTGACCAACTTTGAATTTTCTATAAAATTCCTCATCTTCTGTGGGTTCACCTGGTTCTCTAAATATCTTGGTGAGTTTATAGTCACTGGAGGATTTGTCTGAATCCCATTCTCACTCATTGGAGTCAGTGGAATAACGGTTCTCTTATTGATCTTTGGCAGCTTCAATTTGTAATACTTCTTCTGCCTTTTGAGCATTTACCTTGGAAGACATGAAACCAAGTCCTTTCGAACGTTCCTTTTTGAATGTCAATTCAGGTTGTAAAGGTTCAATGATGCCTTCCTTTCTTAAGCCAAAAGGACTTTTGCCATCATACCCAATTTTTTTTAGGATCTTGAACCCTTTGCCATATTTTTCACATGGTATGTTGATGTGATCTTGTGTATCATTTTCAGGGTCTTTGTAAAGTATTTTGTGTAAGTCTTCTTCTTCCAGTTCACCCCATATTTGAAAGATAGTAGGATCCCATTTGAATACAATGATAGATACCCGCTTAGTAGGATGTGGCCATCCATATTCTTTTGGTGAACTCATAACTTGTTGTAAGCACATGGTTTGATTCAAAGTGTATTCACCCATGCCCTTGTCTTGAAATTTCCCTTTAATCTCACCTTGTTTTGATGTTGAAGGTTTCAGTGATTCAGGATCAATGTATGCAGAAGAAGGGACAACTTCCCTATTAATTGGAATGATCATCTTAGTTTTTGGTCTCAAGTTATTGCAATATATGAATGGATTAGGATCACCATTAACTGTTATTTCAACTCTATTGTGAGGAAACTTAATGCATTGGTGATATGTAGATGGGATTGCCCTCATTTCATGAATCCAAGGACGTCCTAGTAATATATTGTATGTGAGATCTAGGCCTAAGACTTGACAAACCACATCCTTTGTAACTGGCCCAACCCTGAGAGGCAAGGTGACTGTGCCTTTAGATGAACGCTCTTCACCATCATATGCCTTGATGGTAATTTTGTTTGTAGAATTCACATCTTTATCTGAATATCCCAATTGTTTAATAGTGCTCAATGTACAAATGTTTAGACCCGCTCCTCCATCTATCAAGACTCATTTTATTTGATGTTTGTGTATGAAGGCTTCAATGTGTAAAGGTGCATTATGTGGTTGACTTACGGAGGCGTCATCGGCTTCTGTGAATGTAAGGGAGTGTAGAACGGAAAGGTATCCCACCATGGCTTGAAACTGGTCCACATTCAGATCAATAGGGACATAAGTGTCTCTCAAGATTTTGTCAAGAATAGCTTTATGTGCGGGGGATATGCGTAAGAGCTCAAGGATTGAGATAAGTGCGGGTGTCTTCCCTAACTGTTCTTCAAGGTAATACTCAGGCTTGGTTGATGAGGAAGTGATGTTTTTAGCTGGAGCACCTTGCAAAGTGAATTTACCTCGATGAGTTGTAACATTACATTTAGAGGTAGGTTCGGAAGAAGATCTAATGCCTTTTAGGATAATCTTAGGTCCATGGGTAGAATTCCCAGGTGTTTTGTCCTTGATGATAATGATAGAGACATAATTGTCTATTGAAATGTGATTGACAATTGAATCATAGCTATAAGATGCTCTGGTATAGTTGGTCTGGTCATCTGTGGCTTTAGATTTTCCCTTGTCATGCTTTGGGAATGGTTCCTTAAACATTTCATGTTCTTGATTGGATGAGCATCCTTCAATCTTAATGTCACCTCTATTAATAGGATCTTGTATGATGTTCTTCAATTGATGACAATTTCTTGTTTTATGACCCTTGCTCTTATGAAATTCACAATAATCGTCATCATTCCACCAATTTGGTTTAACCTTTGGCTCATATGGAGGCAAATCTGGAATTGTTATTATTTTGTTTGCCACTATATTTTTGAAAACTGACTCTAGTGGTTCTCCCAATGGAGTGTACTTCCTTCATGACTTTGAAGTTGTTTGAGTATTCACTTGATTGTTTGTAGAGCTTGATTTGGAAGAAATGATTTTGGGTCGTACTGTATTGGCATCCACAACACCATCATTGACTGTGTTCTTGTTTTTATTCCAAAATCTTGGCTTGTCTTTTCTTTTATAGTCCTTTTTGTTTTCTTTGAATATCTTAATGACTCCTTGTTCAATTAGAACTTCTCTGTTGCTAAGCCTTTTTCAATAACGTCCTTGAAGGTGGACAAACAAGCTTTTCTCAGGTCATAACCACTGTCTTTGTTAACATTCTGAGTGAACATCTCTACCATTTATTTTTGTGGAATTTCACAAGAGCATCTGCTGGCTAGATTTCTCCATCTTTGTAAAAATGATGAAAAAGATTCTCCATCCCTTTGTTTGGTGTTGCACAAAGTAGTGACTGGTATATCTCTATGTTGTATGAGAAATGTTAGATAAATGCCTCTGCTAGATCACCCCAAGACTTAATTCCAGGTGGAAGTTGGGAGAACCACTCCATAGCTTGATCACCTAAGCTTTGTGGGAATAATCTCATCAAATATGTCTCTTCTGCTGCTACCTCAATGCAAGCTATGAAAAATTGTCTTATATGTGCCTTAGGATCCCCTTTTCCTCTGTACTTATCAAACTTAGGTCTCACAAAGTGTGTAGGAAATGGAGGCATTGGAATGCTTTTGTCAAATGGATAGGGACATATGTCTCTCATTGTGTAAGTTGGCTTCGATGTATTTATGTCCTCCATTTTCTTTTGTAAGTCCTTGATTTTCTGTTCCAAATTGTTCTTAGGTGGAGATCGACTTCTTGGACCATACCCCATGCCTGAATCACCAGGTGGAGGAGGAGCATGTTGCATATATGGATGATATTGATCATACACATGTTCATATGGAGGAGGTTTGTAATGATGCTACGTATATGGACCACTTGGTATAGAGTCATGATGAGGAATGGAATATCTACTTTGTCCATGTATACCATACTCTATAGGCATGCCATGAGTTTGTTCTAGTGTGTTTCCTTCAAATTTGACATGAGGTTTCCTTGTGTCCAAATTTTGAGCATGCCTTTGAATATCCAATTGCTTTGGTGGTAGGTATTTAGCACTAGCATGTGATTGAGTATATTTTTCTGCATAAGACTTCCATAATGGTTTGCGAAGGTGAGTAGCATATGCTTGGCCATGTGTATGTGGGACCTCAGGTTTTTGAAACAAAGATGATGGTGATTCAGGCACAAGATGTGGTCCTCTATTGCCTCCACTATTAGGCCTCCTTTGATCCATGTTGAGGTGAGGTTGTTGCAAAGGTTGATTTTCCATTATTCGAGACATGTCAAAATCATGAGGGATCTTGGCTCCACTTTGTGCCATCACTTGTAAGAAATATTGTCTATCTATCCTCATTATTTCCTTAACCAATCGATTGAAACAGGGATCCATAATGGAGTCTTCCACTTCTGTTGAACCTACTAAAATGTTGTCCATATTGTCATTGTGTGTATCATTGTTGTTTATAGTGTCCATGTTCTCAACATTTGGAATGTTTCAATAGGCATCCATGTCAGGTAATGTAGTATGATCAGAATTGAAAAAGATATCATTGTCATACTCATAGGAACTCATGTTTGTGGACTCTTGAGCCTCTTTACCTTCTCTCCTAGATTTTTGGGAACAGGTTTCAACCATGAACTAGGTATTGACCAAGATGTGGGAGACTAGATGAAAAATGGAAAGAGTATGGAAGACCAAGAGTTGGATGGAATGTAAATGAATCTGAAGTTTACTTGCAATGTCCAAAGTGTAAGACCAAGTATGTATGTAGTAGAGTAGGTGTGGCTTCCAAAGAGATGATAGTTTCTCTTGATGAGGTAAGTTGACCTTGACTCTAAGTAAGACCAAATGAGACCCAAAGGTGATAGACCTTGATGAGGGACCACCTAGCAAAATGTTGTTATATGTAATGTGTTGACAAAGTATGACGAGGAAAAGCAAGTGACCTTTTGACTCAAGTTTAGACAAATGTGAATGTAATGCAAGGTGTAAAGCAATGATGGACTTTGTGAGACCCAAAGATAGGTTGAATGCTAGATGAAAACCTAAAGAGATAACCTAGGAAGCTCAATAAGTCTGAAACTGACTGTTCTTGTTTGCTGGATTGTAAAAGTTTTTCAATTTTGATCACAGGCGTGCCTGTATACTTCACAGACGCGCTTAAATGACACAGACATGGTTTTGTCAGACACAGACGCGTTTCTGAGATGTTGTAAGTGCAATGTTGCTCAAGAGAACAGAGACGCGTTTCTGCCCTTCATAGACACGGTTAGATGACACAAACATGGTTCTGTCAGACACAGATGCGTTTTTGCAAACTTTGTGTAATTCTTTTCAATCTATGAAGTGACTTGTTGTGACCAAATCTAAAATTTTGACTATTTTCTATGACAAGAGGACACAATGTTGATGAGGACTCAATGTTTGTAAGTGTTTAGACTCAAAATGACTCAAATAAAATTGTGTTGTTTGATGTAAAATTGTTTTGCATACACTTGAAGACACAAAAGACACAATGTTTTGATGTTTGGTCTTGAATGTTTGATAGTTCAAAATAAGACAAGCACAATTTTTATGGTTGGCCAGGACAATAGTTGTTGATCCCACATGAGGCTACACTATTCAGAGCCGATACTTAGAAGCTTGACCCCATTCGCTCCACCCTCGACACTCACTTCTTGGGGCAGCCAAGCATCAGTCCCCACGAAAACTCCCCGTGGTGAACTTTGTATCTCTACTAAGAACCGTATGTGTGCAGGGCGCTCCAGAGGTTCGACCTCCTGCCCCAGCAACTAGAAGGATTTTGGCTTCTAAAACAAAAAGGTGCTAGTTGTTAGTTTTGTTACTTAATGTAAAGTACAGATGCCAATAGCTAACAAGATGAGAGGGGGGGGTGAATCATACAAACTTAAACTTCCATAAAATCAACAGATTCAACCTCGGTAACTTATACTTCAGCAACTTAACCAAAAACTATTAAACATGCAAACTTATGAACACATAGTCATAATAACACTCATAACACTATATTTAATGTGGAAACCCAAATAGGGAAAAACCACTGTGGGATTTCGGACCCACTAAGAAATATACTCTTCTAGAGTATGCTCGGTTAAAAGCAAATCCTATTAAAGATTACAAACACATTGCAAGATGTGACCCGGTTAAGGGATTTCCCTCAGATTTGTTAGGATCTTCATTTTGTTAGAAGTGACCTTGTCAAAGGATTTCAAACACTCACTTAGAATGTTACCTTCCTAGAGGGTTTACATATAAGACGGTTAAGTCCACTCGGTTAAGAGATTTTCTGTCACTTACAAAATAACAGTAATAAAAATCTATCTGCAACTTCACATCTAAAATGCTAAAGCAGATTCTTATTTTCTCAAAACAATCTATTCATAGGACTTATCTTGTCTCTCTGCTGGGCTCTCTACTCTGTTATTCAAACAGGTCTTCAAGCTTCTGTGCTCGGTAATCACTATGTAGCATCCCTGTGCATACACTTGCTTGCATACATTGTTTATTAATAATTCCTTATTTATAAACAATTGCTATCCGCTAAATCTCCTTAATCACATTCCCCATGATCAATCTTAGCCATCAGATCTTCAAACTTGACTAGGTTCAATGTATCCTTCCGATCTGAAAAATGTTTTACCTTACCTCGAGACTTGCATTCCCTTCTTGGAACTTGCATAAGGTTATTGCGGTTCAATCTGCGCTGTAGATCTTCCTGCCGATATTCCTTTGCCATAGATCCTTAACAAACTTCATACATGGCATACCAATCATGTATACATCTCCAGCTAATCATTGTCCTTCATTAAATAATGCTTTTATCCTTCCCATGCGCACTGTCATAACTCGGTTGCAACTCGGTAAATACTAAACTTTACTCGGTAGACATTTCGCCTTCATTAATCGATATCGATAACCTTAGGGTTTATCGACTAGGTTCCTTGCTTGGTTGCATAGTATAGTATTAACCTTACAATCAACAAGATATGTAGGATATCAAAACAATCTAAACATCATGATCTCATCATTGTCTAACTCAGTAATAGTTGCCCATTGAATAACTTATTCCTCCCTTTATTCATCACATTCTTTCTGTGTCTTTTACCGACATCTTAATTCTCTTCTAATCAATCTTATCAAGATATGGCAATATCATACTGAATCAGATAATCAATTTCTTGACATCAATGACAAAATAATGTCATAAAGATAGTTATCATCCTTCTTCAGTTATATCAATAACCTTCAACAACCTTCTCAATATCCTTATTGAATATCAACAATCTTTCTTACTGTAATGCCAACAATCTCCCCTTTGGCATTGATGGCAAAACCAATAATTAAATGGTAATACCAACAAGATATTCAAATTGATTCGTATTCAGATTGTTGTTAGACTTCTCCTTTTATCCTTGATTTGTTGTCTTCTGAAGTCTTCTCCATTTTTCATTAGTCTTATGAGCTGTTGACTTGCATTTAGTCTTCTCCATTTTTGCAATCTACTCCCCTTGTCATTAGTCTTCTGTTATTTCCATCATTCAGGGCTTTATCATGCAATCAACCATTTAGTCTTTCAACCATTTAGTCTTCTCCCCCTTTGAAAAAAATGCCAAAAAGTAAAAGAACTAAATCATGATTTCTTCCTCTGTGAAGTGATTTGCCTTGCTGTGTAACATCTCAGTCTCAGTCAGATCGATTTGTCTCTATTCATTTTTTCCTGCACAACTTTAGGTGACCTCTTAAAGTGCGTAAATCAGCATCAATCCACACATAATATTCTGTAGATTCATCGAATTGATGCTTTCACTGAACTCGGTCAGTGAGTAGAAGATAGGGGTAGGACCCCTAACTTGCTTCTGAGATACTCAAAAGTGTCCCTTGGTAGTGGCTTTGTGAAGATGTCTGCTAATTGCTCCTTTGAACTAATATATTCCAGCACAACTTTCTTCTCTTAGATAGTGATACTTTATAGATATATGCTTTGTCTTAGAGTGCATCACTGGATTCTTTGAAATGTTAATGGCACTAGTATTATCATAGAACATAGTTACTGGCTCGGTAACTTTCTCATTTATACCTTCCAATAGTTGTTTGATCCATACTATATTGGTACAATTCAATGCTGCAGCAACATATTCAGCTTCTGCTGTAGATTGAGAAATACTTCCTTGTTTCTTGCTAAGCCAACTTACTAGTCTTTCTCCTAAAAAGAAAGCTCCACCACTTGTGCTTTTCCTATCATCTATGTTGCCTGCCCAATCAGCATCAGTATAAACTTTTAAATCAAAATTATTCCTCTTTTCATATACTAAGGCATAATCTTCAGTGCCTCTCAGGTATCTGAAAATTCTCTTGATTGTTGTCATATGGGTTTCCTTAGGATCTGTAGAGAATCTTGCTACAATACCTACTACATGTGCTATATCTGGTCTACTATGCACAACATATTGCAATTTTCCAATCATAGATCGGTAAAGTGTCTCATCAACAGATGCAGATTCATCATTCTTTGATAATTTATAGTTAGTAGTCATAGGAGTACTTACTAGTTTAGAATCCTCCATTCCAAATTTCTTCAAGATTTCCTTTATGTACTTGGATTGAGTAATGAAAATCTCATCTTTCATTTGCAATATATGTAAACCTATAAAATACTTTATCTCACCGATTAGTGACATCTCAAATTCTTTGCACATTTCATTTCCAAAGTTCTTGGATAAGGAGTCATTACCACAAAATATAATGTCATCAACAAATATGGCTGAGATCAGTATTCCATTGTCATCATCTTTCTTCATGTACATATTGTTGTTTTCACTTGTCCTTATAAAACCAATCTTGATTAAATAAGAGTGCAATCTTTCATACCATGCTCTAGGTGCTTGTTTCATACCATATAAGGCTTTGTTCAGTTTGCATACTTGATCTTTACTCCTATCTTCAACAAATCCTTCAAGTTGTTCAATGAAAACTTCATCTTCTAGTATATCATTCAAAAATGTAGATTTAACATCTATTTGATATACCTTGAAATTTTTGAAAGTAGCATATGCCAACAATGTTCTTACTCCCTCGAGTCTAGCCACGGGTGCAAAAGTCTCACCATAATCTATTCCTTCTTCTTGAGCATAACCTTTACAAACTAGTCTTGCTTTGTTGCGAATGACCTCACCTTTTTCATTTAGCTTGTTTCTAAAAATCCACTTAGTACCGATTACATTTTTGTCCTTTGGTCTTGGGATTAGTGTCCATGTGTCATTCTTCTTGATTTGATCAATTTCTTCTGTCATAACATTTACCCAATCTTCACTGTTAAATGCCTCTTTCACTATTCTCGGTTCAAATTCATAAATCAGACATGTGTTTTGTCTCAGTTTGTTTCTTGTCATCACTGGATCATCTTTATCTCCTATAATCTGACTTGATGCATGATGTCTTCTGACATATTTGGCTAATATAGGCTCGGTAGGTTCTGTATGATCTTCTTCATCACTCGGTAACTGGACATTATCTTCATTTTCTTCAGTAACTTTCTCGGTAGGACTTCTTAGTTGAACATAAACAAATTCTTCATAATCTTCTGGTTCTTTGGAATTTTCTTCATCATTTCTTTCTACAAATTCATCAATTTTCACATTTGCACTTTCCACTATTTTGTTAGTGTAAAGCGGAAAATCGCGATCGAACCCTAGTTGTTCTCCCCTCTTCCAACTCCGAGGAGAGAGAAGGGAGGTTTGCTAGGATTCGATGGTTTTCACTTAGGGGAGAGACTTTACATTCAAAAGAGGGGTTGAAACTCATAAGATCCAATCCCACACAATGTAAGATTGGATGCTAAATGAATTTCAAGGGTTAGAAAGGCAAGGCTACCCTCTTTTGTAAAGAATGTTGTTAAGGAGATTAAGCTAAGAATACATAGAAAGTCATAAAGATTCGCTTATAAACTGAGTTCGGGTTATAGGATGAAGCTGCGGACCTGGAATTAGCAGTAGAATGTCGATACGGCGCTGTCCTGCAAATTTGAGCAAAAGTTGTCGGGACGATGGCGCCCGGCGCCACGGTCCTCTGAAAAATCCGCGAAACGAAGGGGGATCTGTTCGTCTCTGCACAAGGATTCCAGATCTTCAATTTCAGCCGCGTACCTGCAACCTACACACAGAAAAGCGAAGACGATTGGGGGGTTAGGGATTAGGGGTTTGCCTTTAGGTCAAACCCCGGTTTTGGAATTAACCAAGAAATGAGCAAGAGCTGTAAATGTAAATGATTGTAAAACAAGTACTAATACCTTGTTCTAAGGATGTTTGTATCCTTATGTGCGAAGGTATAGATGTTGTATGTTGTATGTTGTATGTTGTAGCATGTAGTATGTGATCTCCTCTTCAATGGTTGAATCCTTGACTTGAATGCAACACTTAGCCTTGAATGGAGACTTGAAATGATCAATTGCTTGAAGGAATGCTTGAATGCTTGAAGGAATGCTTGAATGTTTGAGTATAGTTTCCACGCTTTGTACACATATCCTCTTCATGCCAAATGAGAGAGAAAAATGTAGTTTATATACTTGTCAATTAGGGCTGATAGACTGATTTTCCCGACCTTAGGCCGACCAGGAAATGTAATTTCCAAATTGCAAACAAAAAGACCCGAGCCCCTTAGGAGACCGGGCCCAAAATAGGACCCAGGGACCAGGGCGCTGGGCGCTCTGGTCCCACCTCCCGGGACAGCAGGGTGCAAGGAGGTTCAGGCCAGGGTGCTTGAAAAATGCAGTTTTCAGTGTCGCGAGCAAGTTTTGGGGTCACCATTCAGGTTGCGTGTTGCGTCGCCATCGTGAAGACCGAAATGCAGTCGAAATTGCAAGTGTCGCAATTTTAGGACGCTACAGTTAGATGATTTGATCAAACATTTAAATGCTTTACTTCTAGAAGAATAACCAAGAAATGTTCCTTCTTCACTTTTCTGATCAAACATTCCATTTCTGTCATCTTTGTGAACATAGCATCTACTTCCAAAGATTTTAAAGTAACTTACATTAGGTTTCTTGTCATACCAGATCTCATATGGTGTCTTCATAGTTCCTTTCTTCAGTTGAACTCGGTTCAGGGTGTAAACTGCAGTGCTGATTGCTTCTCTCCAAAATGTTTGAGGTACCCTCTTTTCTATCATCAGGGTTCTTGCACAATCCATAATTGATCTGTTTCTTCTCTCAGCTATCCCATTTTGCTGAGGTGTTTTCGGTGCAGATACTTGCCTCTTTGTACCATGATCATTGCAGCATAAGTTAAATTCATCAGAAGTGAATTCTCCTCCTCTATCAAATCTAAGAAATTTCAGTTGTCTTCCTGTTTCATTTTCAACTCCTGCCTTGTACCATTTGAACATTTGAAAAGCTTCTGATTTTTCTTTTAAAAACATAACTGACATCATCCTTGAGTAATCATCCATAAATAATATGAAATATTTATCACCATAATAACTTTGAACTTTCATAGGACCACAAAGATCAGTGTGTACTAGATCTAAAATTCCTTTAGAAGTGTAGGACTTACTTGTAAAGCTTGATCTTATCATCTTACCCATCTAGCATCCTCGGCACATAGCATTCTCAGGTTTTTCAAGACTCGGTAGTCTTCTTACTCGGTGCTTCTTACTTATTTTGATCAGATTATCAAAATTTACATGACAAAACCTTTTATGCCATAACCAGGTATCATCTATCTTTGCATAAAGACACGTGTTCCGAGTTGAGTCAAGATGAAATGTATTACCTTTTGTTTGTGTCCGGGTAGCAACTAACTTTCCGTGTTTGTCATGAACTTTGACAATTCCTTTCTGAAATTCTATTCGGTATCCTGTATTGCTTGGCTATGCTACACTCAATAAATTGTATTTCAAACCTTCAACCCAGTATACATCATCACATTTAGCATTATCAAGAAGTGTTATAGATCCTTTACCTTTCACTGGACATGGTGCATCATTACCAAATCTTACATAGCCTCCATCATAGTCTTATAATTTAACAAACTTGCGTTTATCACCTGTCGTATGATGTGAGCTTCCACCGTCTATGATCCAAGAATCATTATTATTTATGTGAGATATTAGGGATTTTTCTTCATACCTTTCCTCATTAGATCCATCTTTAATAGCCACATAACAACTTCCTCAGTATCAGTTTCATCAGATTTGTCATCGTTGGATTCCTCATCTACTACTAGACATGTCTTTCTATCTCTCCTTCTGAAGTCTTGGTGTCCTCTGTATTGGTTTTCTTTCTGCCTGTTATCTCGGTATTCTCTCTTTTCACTAGATTCTTTGTCAGGGCAGTTAGAAGCCATATGTCCTATTTTATCACAATTGAAACATTTTAAAGGTAGCTTTCCTTTATACTTACCTTTTCCTCTTGGTAACCTTCTAGCTCATAATGCTTCAAATTCTTCTTGCTTCTTGATTTCCTCATACAGTTTGTGCACTTTTTCCATGTTCTTGTGAAATCTTTCACTTGCTCCACTATGATCCCCTTCAGAGTACTTACTCATTCTATCATTGTAATCATCAGATTCACCAATATGAAAAGAACTGAATGCAGATTCTACTTTATTTACAGAAGACCCACTGTTATCAAAATTACTTAACTCAAATGCATGTAGCTTACCAATAGTAGCATCCAAAGAAACTAGCATGTTAGGTACAGACCTCAATTCATTGATTGCAGAGACTCAAATAGCATAAGCTGGTAAAAGGGTTCTCAACAACTTACTTGTTATATCCTTTTCTTCAATAGTTCCACCTCCTCCTTTAATTTGATTGACAATATCTTTTAGTCTTGTACTGTATTGGGTTATGGTCTCACCTTCATTCATCCTCATGGATTCAAGTTGTCCTCTTAGACTATCTACTTTTGCTCTTTGAACATGTTCATCACCTCCATATATAGATATGAGCTTAGTCCACATTGCTTTTGCATCATTGCAGCCTTCTAGATCATTAAACTTTGAGTCGGTCAATGCTGATGTTATTTCAATCATAGCTTGAATATGTTCTTGCTTTGCTTTAATCTCTTCCAAGGTCATAGGGTTGGTGCTCGGTGCAATGTAATCATTCTCTAGATAATATGTTGCATATTCTCCAATTCTTGATAAATGTAGCTTCATCCTTTTCTACCATGTGGAGAAACTTGACTTGTTCAGCTTTGGTGCATCCCTTTTATACATCTTCGGATCTTTGCCTCAAGTACCTTTAAACTTTTTATTCTGAAGTCCAAAGCTCTGATACCAATTATTAGTTATGATACTTAATGTAAAGTACAGATGCCAATAGCTAACAAGATGAGAGGGGGGGGGTGAATCATACAAACTTAAACTTCCATAAAATCAACAGATTCAACCTCGGTAACTTATACTTCAGCAACTTAACCAAAAACTATTAAACATGCAAACTTATGAACACATAGTCATAATAACACTCATAACACTATATTTAATGTGGAAACCCAAATAGGGAAAAACCACTGTGGGATTTCGGACCCACTAAGAAATATACTCTTCTAGAGTATGCTCGGTTAAAAGCAAATCCTATTAAAGATTACAAACACATTGCAAGATGTGACCCGGTTAAGGGATTTCCCTCAGATTTGTTAGGATCTTCACTTTGTTAGAAGTGACCTTGTCAAAGGATTTCAAACACTCACTTAGAATGTTACCTTCCTAGAGGGTTTACATATAAGACGGTTAAGTCCACTCGGTTAAGAGATTTTCTGTCACTTACAAAATAACAGTAATAAAAATCTATCTACAACTTCACATCTAAAATGCTAAAGCAGATTCTTATTTTCTCAAAACAATCTATTCATAGGACTTATCTTGTCTCTCTGCTGGGCTCTCTACTCTGTTATTCAAACAGGTCTTCAAGCTTCTGTGCTCGGTAATCACTATGTAGCATCCCTGTGCATACACTTGCTTGCATACATTGTTTATTAATAATTCCTTATTTATAAACAATTGCTATCCGCTAAATCTCCTTGATCACATTCCCCATGATCAATCTTAGCCATCAGATCTTCAAACTTGACTAGGTTCAATGTATCCTTCCGATCTGAAAAATGTTTTACCTTACCTCGAGACTTGCATTCCCTTCTTGGAACTTGCATAAGGTTATTGTGGTTCAATCTGCGCTGTAGATCTTCCTACCGATATTCCTTTGCCATAGATCCTTAACAAACTTCATACACGGCATACCAATCATGTATACATCTCCAGCTAATCATTGTCCTTCATTAAATAATGCTTTTATCCTTCCCATGCGCACTGTCATAACTCGGTTGCAACTCGGTAAATACTAAACTTTACTCGGTAGACATTTTGCCTTCATTAACCGATATCGATAACCTTAGGGTTTATCGACTAGGTTCCTTGCTTGGTTGCATAGTATAGTATTAACCTTACAATCAACAAGATATGTAGGATATCAAAACAATCTAAACATCATGATCTCATCATTGTCTAACTCAGTAATAGTTGCCCATTGAATAACTTATTCCTCCCTTTATTCATCACATTCTTTCTGTGTCTTTTACCGACATCTTAATTCTCTTCTAATCAATCTTATCAAGATATGGCAACATCATACTGAATCAGATAATCAATTTCTTGACATCAATGACAAAATAATGTCATAAAGATAGTTATCATCCTTCTTCAGTTATATCAATAATCTTCAACAACCTTCTCAATATCCTTATTGAATATCAACAATCTTTCTTACTGTAATGCCAAACTAGTAAGGGCATTCACTCGTGTGTCCATACATGCAATACTTTTAGCTCTATAAATACAGAAGACTCCCAGCCGGTAGAGGTTACACCCTACAATTGATCAAATAAATTTGATCAAACGGGTTTATGGGGAGACATAGTGTCGGTATGAACTAATCAGCACACGTTATCCATAGTTTTCACCATGAATACAGTTGTTTATAGTGGTTTGGAAGAGGATGGCTTTTCCTCGCTACCACTTGGGTCATTCTCTCCTCACTAATAGTCCTAATGACCACATGGGGAGACGTGCCCTCTAAAGATTAAACAAAAAGAGCCTATTGCCCAAGACACAAAAGACACTGGTTCAATTCTAGTGCACCAATTGAAGTGTTTGCTAGTCTATGAAAACAAGACACACAATAAAGATCAAAAACCCTTGCCAAGGTCATGTGATAAAGATTTGTTAGTAGTTTGGATTGTTTCAAATGATCACCCCTTCCTGCAAGCACACAAGTTAGGCAAGTTTTTAGATCCAAAAGAATTTGTGAAATAGGGGCCTTCGACAAAACGATTTTGTTTTCAAAACAAGTTGCACCAATTTTGTTAGCTAGATTTAAAGATGTTAGCTCAAAATAAACCAGATCTGAAACCCGAATAACAAAAAACTAAATCAAAGAAACCTAAATGCAAAAATTGAACATAGACGCGGTTATCAGTAACACAAATGCTATAAAAATACGCAAACGCACCTAGACATGACACAGACGTGGTTCCCGAACACAGATGTGGCTTGCGAACATAGACGCAGTTATCAGTAACACAAACGCTATAAAAATACGCAAACGCACCTAGACATGACACAGACGTGGTTCCCGAACACAGATGTGGCTTGCGAACATAGACGCATCTGGATACCTCACAGACGAGATTAGGGAACACAGACGTGGCTCTGTAATCTGCAAAAATAAAATAATGTCGAAGACGCAGACACGATTTCAGAAGTCACAAATGCGGAAGAAAATCAAAAACGCGATTCGAAAGTGCACAAACGCGAAAATGTCGAAATGTTGTCAGAAATGTCAGATCTGCAACTTCAAAAATACAAAATCTACAACAAAAGATGTTAAATGTAAAAGGGACAAGAATCCCACCGGGCATGCTAAAATGTATATGGTGAAAGGATACAACAACAATATTGAAAGACTAAATGAATTCAACCACACAACCCTAGCCTAACAACAACAAATATCCACCATAACATATGAAGATTACCTAAGACAATGCAAATCAAATGAAATCACAAAGATTATACCATCACATGTCCAATAGGGTTTGGATCTCCATTCTTCCTATCTCCATTGATCTTGCTTGATATATTTGCTCTTAGATTTTATGTGTGCACAAGAGCTCAACAAAGAACATAAATGTGGTTGCAAGTAGGCTTGATCATATATGAAAGTTTGAATGCTAGAGTAGTCAAATAGTCATTGGGGGGGGGGGGTCTCATAATGAAGGAAGTATCTCCTTATATAGAAGACACTATAAGAAATGGAGGGATAAGATTAAGAGGTGTAAAAGATAAATGGTCGACTATGATTAAAGGGTAGGTAGAGAAAATAAGAAAATAATGAGAGGGTAGGTAGTGTATGAATTAAGAGATGAATGACATGTGTCATAGGTGGAAAAGGTTGATGAATTAACTAAATAAAAAAAGATTTGATTTAATTAATAGAGGAAGTGGGATCAATTAAATAAATAAGATATTTATTTAATTTAGAAAAGGATAATTTAAATAAATAAATGTATTTATTTAAATGAGAAATAAGGCTGGAAGAGGATAAATTAATTAATTAAATAAATAAAGATTTATTTAATTAATAGAAGAATTAGGCTTAAAATAATTAAATAAATAAAGATATTTATTTAATTAGATATGACAATTTTAGGTGTCTACATTATGCAATCTCAAGCACACAAGAAGCGACTGAAAGAGCAAAGGATTGAAGCAAAGACAATCCAGAATGCAGTAGAAATTTTGTTAGGTTTACTACCAGAAAAAAATGTTGCACATCTTCCCACTCCCATCAACAAACTTGGTCAGTTAGTTGTAGATGCATCTGATCAAATCAAATCACTTGAAGATGCTACTCAAATGTCTGTCGAGAAGAGCCACAAGAAGAAATATGGAGTAAACTGGCTAAGAACATTGAAAGTGGCAAAATGACTTTATCTCATAATGGAAGTCTGTTGAAGAAAGCTATTGAATCTGGAGGGAAGTATCTTGCCTCTACCTCCAATGTTACTTTCTTATATTCTGATATTTCTAAGAGTCAAGTTGAAACCGAGCAGGAAATAGAAAGGTTATGCAAGGAATATGTCTCACTCCAGGACTCCATTCATGCCTTTAACCAGTCTATAGATGATTTGCATGACAAACTGAACATGAATGATAATGAGAAGGCTAAGAGATTCTGATCTCTAAAAGAGCTCAAGAGTCAGCTCACATCACAGGTCGACATTCTTCAGAGAGCCTACTCCAATGCAGAAGCTATTCTTGCTACTCTTGAAACCTGGACGCTAGACTCAATGGAAGAATTCCATTCCCAGTTGATGTCTAGATTTGAGTATACTACTAACATACTGGAATCATGGGAAAATGCTTTATCCCAGATGAAGCAGAGTTTCAATGATATTTTTATGAGACTAGCCAATGCATGAACTTAAAAAAAAAAATTGCAATATATGTTGAACACTTTGATACAGATATTTTATATATATGTATATATTTTACTTTATCATTTTGGCATTGTTGTCAAAGGGGGAGTAATTATATGTATGTGTGTTTTTGAAAATTTTGTATTTTTGCATGCATTAAGGGGGAGTATTGCATTAAAAAAGGGAATATGAGTACATATGTATATATGTTGTGTATGCACACTTAGTGGTATTGTATTACTCTAAAAAATTTCTAAGTGTTGCCATCAATGCCAAAGGGGGAGATTGTTGGCTTCATGATGATTATCATGTATTCATCACTTGTTGTCATTGATGAAACAGTCTCCCACACAAATGTGATTACATTGACTATCGATGCAACTTCATTGATTTACACTGTTAATCGATATGTTTAAGGTCTATCTCTAACCAGTACTCCGTGTCAACCGGTATGTGCCTAAGAGATAACCTGTGGTTACATTAAGTTGGCATAAAAATGAAGATGAAGATGAAGATAAAGATTAAGCGGAAGATTCTAGGACAATAGTTCACATATTTTGTTCCAACTGGTATTGACTGTTCTAACCTGTATCCATTTTTGTGATGAGTTACCAACACCTTTTTCTTGGCGGTCATTTTTGTGATGAGTTATGTTTACTTGTCTAGATACACTGCACCTAGGAAATTGTCTTCCTATGGCCGACATAAGATTTGTATGTCTATTTAAAGACATCTTAGTGAATCATTTGAAAGAGAGAGAACTGATATAGAAGAGGAGATTTATGCGAATACTGATATGCATAAAGAGTGAAATCTTTTGTTCAAGAGCGATAAGTGTTAAGATGAAGAGCAGTGTTCAATGTACTTAGAATGATCTTATCAAGCAAGTCTTGTGCTACTCAAAACATATCAAACCTTTCTTGTTGTTTTTTAATCATTACAACATAATCAAATCCCCTAATAGGGTAAGATCTAACAAGCTTCATTGTACAAATCCTCTAACAAGGTGATCCATTAGTTTGGATTCTCAAATCATCCAGCAAGGTTACTCTTAACATGGTAGTACTCTTAATAGGGTATAAGCTTCTAATCAAGCTTGGGATCTCTAACAAGATTTGCTCCTAGCAGAGCACTTTGTAAGACCTTAACTGGTCAGTTATCTATTACTGCAAATAGTTAACTTGTGAGTTCCATCTCATCGTGGTTTTTACCTATTTGGGTTTTCCACGTATAAACACATGTTATGGTAGATGTTATACTTTATGTGGATGTTGTTATTTCATTTTGGATAGCATGTATTTTGTTTAATTGCTTGGTTAAGTTCATCTACCAGTTAGTGTTTGAAGTTGTTCTTGTTTGGGTGTCACTGATTCATCCCCCCCTCTCAGTGCTTTTCAAGACCATCAGAGCACTAGTGGTGGAGCTTTCTTCCTTGGAGACAGATTGGTCTCATGGCACAACAAGAAGCAGGATTCTATTTCTTTATCTACAACTGAAGTAGAATATATAGTTGTTGCCACATGTTGCTCACAAGTTTTTTGGATGAAACAGACCTTAAAGGACATTCAAGTATCATTTTTAGATCCTATTGCTATTATGTGTGACAACTCAAGTGCAATTAATATATCAAAGAACCTTGTTATGCACTCTAGGACAATGCACATTGCAATCAAATATCATTTTCTTAGGGAAAAGGTTGTAGAGAAAGAAGTGAAAGTTGTATATATTTGTACTGGTGAGAAAATAGATGATATCTTTACTAAGCCACTGCCCAAGGACAATTTTGAGTACTTGAGACAAAGAATGGGTGTTGTCTCACCCTCCTTCTGCACTTAAAGCATTGATTTGAGGTCCATGGTTCAGGGGGACTATACTATTTCTACACTTTCCACCTTGAACCTCATGTACAGTATTAGGGGGAGTTTTTGAATTTTTATGTAAGCAGTAGTGGCACTACTCTTTATATTATAATTATGGTTCATCTAGATACAGGCAACAAAGGTTAAGGAGTTGTAAAGGAATTTTCAAATGTATTGCTAATATGTCATGATCACAATTGGAAGTTCCATTCATTGCTATAGAAAATCATTGGGGCATTCATGCACAGTTGACAGTTGGTTGTTTCACCCTTTGGCATTGTTGTCAAAGGGGGAGAATTTGGTCAGAGTGCAAGTCTGCAAGTGTGTTGACATCAATACCAAAGGGGGATATTTTTGGCATTATTGTCATTGATGTCAAGGGATGTCAAGAGATTGCAGAGAAACAGATAGTAGGTGTGCATAACACAAAGATGAGAGAAGAGCATAACACGCAGGTTATGCAGTAAGTAACATTGCAGGCTACAAAAGAACATGGATTACAGAGTGCAATCAGTGTTGGAGTTGATGTACATATGCCTCATAGTGCATTGGACCCATCAGGTTTGATTCATGAGGACTACAAATTCAAATACGTTGAATCATGGTAGCTTGACCAGAATGGCGGTTTGACTTGACAACCTCTATCGCTCATCAGAGTATCGCACTTAACTGGAAAGGTCAAGTTGGATTTGAGTGGTCCCTATCTGTCTAGATGTTTGCATATGTACACATGTCGACAATGATCTGGAGTTAAACATTGGTGAGTTATACATGTGGGACCCATCATGTATGAGCAGGCATCCCACAACAAGTTGGAAGGTAGCCAAATGACCCATGCGGGATAATGAAGTTGGAGGAAAATGGTTTATTCTGCTATCCTGCAACATAGAAGGATTGATAGAAAGACTTTGTGGGGTAAACAAAATCAAAGGAGCTCAAGACTCCTCGCTATCCCGTGTCGAGAAGGATGAAAGAGTGGTTACTTCGTAGGATAACACAAAAGGCTAACTAAATATACCCCTCGCTATCCCGCGACATGTTGTTGAGCATTGGTTGACCGTGTGGGACAAGAAAAGTCAAGGGTAAATGTGTTTGTTGTTGTCTCGTGCCATGTAATGTATGTGCAAATTATTCATGGAGGATAACTCCAAGCTGAGCATAGTGACTCCCACTATCCCGTGAGTTGTTTGAGTTGAGACTTAAGGTCTAGCGGGGTAACAAAAGATGAAGCAAGGAGTGCTTCCTGCTATCCCGCGGTGTCAAAAGTTACCAACAAATATCACGCGGGACAAGAAATGAAAGGGAATACTGTGGTTTTCCTTATCTCACGTGGGTTAAGAGGCACACAAAATATTGTGTGGGCTAACAAGTGAAAGCATGCCATGAAGAAAACCTTATCCTGCTATCCTGCGATGCTAAGCAGGACAAGGAAATGGTTGTGCAGGACAAGAGAATGAAGCGAGAGAAGGATCCTGCTATCCCGCACCTACAAATCGATGTAAAGAGTAACTCACGGGATAAGGAAAAGTAAAGACAAAAGAGGAAAACCTTACCTCGTATGGGTTAAGAGAGTATGCTAATATGGTGTGGGCTAACAAAGAAAGAGGAAGGCTTATTGAGATCAAACAAAAGCTTGCCCCACGTGAGTAGAACATACATACGATGCACATGGAGTTCAATGGAACTAAGTAACCCGATAGTCCACCTGGGTGTTGACCAAGTTTGACCCGACAACATGGCATGTACGGAGCAAATCAGAGGACACCTATCAAAATGATGAAAGAGTATTTTTCTGACATAATTGAAGATTGTGATCGACTTTGCGGCAATGTCAGCAAGCCGATAGACTCAAAGGTCCACATGGACAGTTGCCTAGGATTGACCAAGTGACTTGGATACTGAATAAGATGTCTGCATGTCGATAGGTAAAATGATCTACATGGTGACCGACCGACCTTGACCATCTAATCTGGATGAATAATGTGGAAACATATAGCTCCTTAGCTATTCAAAGAAGATGTCTGCATGCCAATAGGTAAAATGATCTACATGGTGACCGATCGACTTTGACCATCTAATCTGGACGAATAATGTGGAGACATATAGCTCCTTAGCTAGTCAAAGAAGATATCTGATATGCTGAAGTTGGTGACAATGGATTTTAGTGTGGTAGTTGTCAAACTTTGTAGAGAGGATGGAGAATGCATTAATGGTGACTGAGTTACAGATGGTTGATGGGCTCGAGGAAATTGATAGAGGCAAAATCAAATCTGTTAAATAGATTGGGGTTGCTAAAATTAGCAACTTCGTATAGAGAATGATCAGAAGAAAGGTTGGATGCATTTACTACAAATGACAAGTATGAGATCATATTCAGGACAGAGAATGAAATCTCCAAAGTTTCAAGTCTCCAAGACAACCGACTTGAATAAAATATTCAAGATTGTTGTAGAAGAAAATTTTGATGTGTATAAAGTCAATTCAATCCACCAATAGTTGTAAATGTGATTTGACATTGGTAAGTGTGATTGTTGAGACAGTGACTAAGGTGGAAACAAAGATATCTCCACTAGTTGATGAATAGGTCGTAGTACTGAAGAGTTTTGTAGCGGAAAAAGTAATATAAAGTGTTGCTGTAGAGAGAGGGATTGAGTGAAAAAGTGTTGAAGAGAGTTGTGTTGTTTCCAAGAGAAAATAGAGAAAGAATAGAGAATTATGGAGAGTAATGTTGTAGTAGAGAAAAGAAGATAACTAGACAGAGGAAGGAGGAGAAACAAAAGAAAAACTTCAGCAGACAGAATAATTCATTCTCAAGATATGAGAAATTTGTAAGTTTTACAAAACTCATTTGTAACAAGGCTGTGTAATTGCATTGTAAGCTTGAAAAATCATTGTACATCTCTGAGTGGGTATTCAAAGCAGGGGTAGGTTCTCCTTTGAGTAGGTGCTCATATAATTAGGGGTTGGTGCTCCTTGGGTTGGTGCCCTAAACATTGTAAACCGTTATTCACTGTGAGGCTGGATTGGAGCAGCAGACTCTAGTAGCTATTCTCACCGAGGTTTTTCCCACATTGGGTTTTCCTTGTACATCTAGTGTTATGTGATGTGCTCTTGTGTGTGTGTGTGTTTATGTTTGCATTACATAATTAAAATATGCACATTTAACTTAAATTTTTTGAAATATACTGATTCACCCCCCTCTTGGTGTCCGTTTGTGTTCTTCATCCACCACAAGAAAAACACAGTCTGCACTGCCAGAATTGGTTCCAGTAGAAATACGCAACACTACAATCACTAGATTCTTTCAATCTCACATGTCTTCAACACAAAAATCCATATATCAAGTCATCGAATCAAAGTCCCATATATACTGTCTTTGGAAAACGCAATTCTCAATGTTGGCTGAGAAGGAGATAAAAAATAGGTCTCCAATAAACATTATGGTGGTGGTAAGAAATGAGAAGTGGACCATATCACACTGTTCCTCATTGGACATATCAACACACTACATACATCACCAAAGTCGGACCTAAAATGCATCCACATGCTACACAACCTTAATATTTGATTTAAGGCTTCGAGCTCCAGACCAATCGAGACCCAAAGATAATGCATAGAAACATCTTCCACGATACCAAAATGCATCTTATGAAACCGAGAAACCTCCAACTGCACAACATGCCTAGATCAAATAATCTTGCTCGCTATACCACATCTAGACTCAATCCAGACTAAAGGATTTGACATCAATGACAATGCATAATGCAATGCTAACACAAGATTCATGACACCTAGATTGACTTATATTAGGAAAAAGTGGATTCTAAGATTCATCTGCAAGATCTCATTGTTGTATGTATAAATTTTGCATGTTATGATGAAACCAATTTATTTCCACATACCCTAATATATTAGATAATTTAGTGGTTTAACTCTTTAACTTTGGGTTCCATATATTAATTTAATGACTCAATGATTGCTTTCCTAAAATGTTTTTCACAATAATATGTGTTTGAAAGTTATTATGGATTATTTAACCAAGTGTGCCTAAAGACACAATAAACTAATCGATATCTCTATATCAAAATATTGATAACACTTTCAACTATTATATGGTAAAGTTAGAGATTGGACCTAAGAAAACACATATACTACTAGTCCATTTTATTCCTTCTCCCCTAAGTTTTTGTATATTTGTTGATAGATTGTGGATATAATTTTTTTGGGAGTTGTATCTTCCAAATTTGTCGATGAGAAATGTAAAGATTCCAAGCAATTTATACTTGAAAAATTGCAAAATTTCCCCATTTTCTATACATAACTACACTTGTACTCTTTAACAACCTTCATATGAGAGTGAAAAGGTCATTCACGAAGTATATCAAAGAAAAAGACAAAAGTAAGTTAAAGATAGAATATTTTATAATCATAAAGAACAATTTTTACCACCTAGCCAACTCAACCAAAAAAAAACTTCACCACCTAATCCACACAAGCAAGAGGTATATCATATATAACAAGAGATGCATTTGCATCATGTTTCTACCATAATGCGTTTGTATTAAGGTTGAAACAACTCGTGTAAATTATAAAAATAATATTTTTTGTATTAGGTATCATAGAATCACAAAGCTCATTTTTTGCTCATTCGAGCATCCATGTTACAAACTTATTACAAATACCAGCTCCTTTCGAGCAAACTTATTACAAATACTAGCTCCTTTCGAGCACCAAATTAGAAACAACAATTGGAAGACCAAAGGTCACAACTTAGAAATCCACTTTAAACAATGTGACAAATACAACCAATGGAAGACCAAGAGTCACAACTTGGAATTCTACACAAAGGTGTCCCTCATGGGAATTGAACTTGGGTCTCCACATTGAGAACTCAGTGCTTTAACCAACTAAGCTCGACCCCTTGGACTAAAAATAATATTTAAATTTTGACTTCTTTAAATAATAATTGTAGTAGTAATATAGTAAATATTTTGACAAATAACATTGAGGAAAGTGTAGCTGTGAAGCATCTATATTTAAATGTTAAACCATATAATGCTTTTACTTAGTAAGTAAATAAAAGACATAGTTAATTTGTAATATGTTGTTTAATTAAACGAGATTGGAACAATAATGATTTCTACATGTGACAAAAACTAGATATTATTATTAGTAATTAATTAAATATAATAATAATTATTATAACTAGCATCACATATAATTATATATGTAATGATCAATCTATATTAATTTTTTTGCTTGGTAAAGGGCTTATAGCTGAATTTATATTAATATGAACTGGATTTTACATCTTACAAAAGGATCCATGTCTGGATCTTCTCAGAAAGAGACAAAAGGAATAGATTAAAGCCTTTATTGTCTCATATTAGATGACTGATCTGTGAGAATACCCATACAACAAAATAGGGATGTATTACATTACATAGTATTTTGACTATCTCCGATACTACCAAAACCAGAGAGATGATACTACCCCAACCCGACCATACATCATATACAAATATTTATCATTGTACATGTCATTACAAACCATGAAAGATAACTAAGGAGCTTCAAAGGAATTAACCTTGGTTTTGCATGAGGGAGACATCAATGCCTTCTGTCAGACCTTCATCTTCTCCATCGCTGCTGCTACTACTCCCACTCGAGGAGAATGGGTCATCCTCATCCCGCCTGCCTGTTAAACATTTAAACTCTTGAACCCAAGGAAGATTAAAATCAATATCATCCCCCACTGGAGGAACAAGCACATCGTCATCTAAAAAAATCCATAACCTTTTTGAGAAAATCAACACAATGACACTTGCCAACCTCCCAACTCGCATGATCCGAAATGAATAATATTGGGAACCTCGGCACTGGAATCATGTTCCTCCTGACAATCTTGAAATAAGAAGATGGAGGAACAGTGAGATTATGGTCTATCTCACGGAGGACTATAACAATACCCCCCAAAAAAAATTGGCTTGAATACCCTCACACAAAACTCCTGCACAACCACCTTGGGTTCCCCCAAATTCAGAAGTGTAGCCAGAAAATGCACTGGAATATCATAGTTAACTCTATATCTGTGGTTAGTCGTAAGAAATTGGACTCCCAAAGTATCACATATTACATCCAGCAAAAGAGGATGCAATATTTTGGTCGCTTGTTGTAGCCACTTGTTCGTGATTGGGCCTAGGAAGTCAATTTGCCTCTTAGCCGCTACCAATCTAATATTGGAATCCATAATAGCTCTCTGCTCCACTCCACTAAACACAAGGAAGAAATGAAGAATGAAAACCAGTTAGTTATATTTTTAAATTTATAGAGAAAGTGAAGTGAAGCTTATCGAGAAAATATTTTCTTCTCATTAAATGATGTTTGGAGAAACTCAAAACAAATCCTTTGTGATCTCCGCATACGAGTTCGCTTGTGTGGCCAACGCCAAATACTCGGCTAGGAAGGTGGCAATGAGGTACTTTCATCAGTATATCTATCAATCTATTGGTAAGAGACATTGCATAGGTCATCTAGTATTGTTATTGATGGCAACCCAAGTCAGTTATCCCATCCACAGTATGTGAGTTAATCATACCAGAAGTTAGATTGCAGATTGGTCCTAGTTTGACAAGCTAGAACAAGCATCCGGTAGAGATCAATTTTTTGATTGATATATTATTTTGTTTAGCGAATATCCAGGAAGGGAGATGGATATCTCGAAATACTAATTCCAAATATTTAGTCTCCGGTGATGTATGGTTTGTGAGATAGAAGCCTTTGTGTACCGGTTTCTACTTCGACAGTGCAGTATAACAGTCTCATGCAGATAATACTTATGTAGATTTTGTGGATCATTTTTGGTGATGGTTTTTGTGGTTCATATGTTTCACTCGATGCTTTTGGTAGAATGTGGATAATTGTTTTGGTCCACATTGGTTTATGAATTCGGATTGAGCCGACTAAATGTTCACATTTCATTGTTTGTAAAGTGTTCTTGAAGTCAACATGTAATTAACCTAATTTTTTGTTGCAAATATATAAGAGCGATTGATATGATCATTTTGAATATTGATGGGTGTGCAAAAGGTAATTGTGATCGATTGTGCATAGTTTCACGTGCGCAGTTTTGAGATCTATGCTTGAGATATGTGACAAAGGAGTATAATAGAGCAATGAGGGAAAAGTGTAAGAAATCAATATATTGTGCTTAACCAAAACTATACTTTGGCATTTGTAGATGTTATTCTTTAGTTCAGACATTTCAGTTATCTCTTGTTAAAGATTTTGTAGGAAGTGAGCCTCCTTCTTGAGTAGTGCGCTCTAGGCAGTGTGCCTGAATGCATGTGCATTCCATTGTAAATATTATATTTGAGTATACTCATTTTGTGGGTCTCATTCCCATCGTGGTTTTTCCCTTGATCAGGTTTTTCACATATATAATCTATGTGTTATGGTGTTGTGGTT
Source organism: Cryptomeria japonica (assembly GCF_030272615.1). Taxonomy (NCBI): domain Eukaryota; kingdom Viridiplantae; phylum Streptophyta; class Pinopsida; order Cupressales; family Cupressaceae; genus Cryptomeria; species Cryptomeria japonica. The sequence goes on along the minus strand of NC_081405.1, from coordinate 716,557,203 downwards.
TATTTCTTTGTGTTTTTTGCATCTTTCTTTTGGTTTAATGTATTAATTGGGTAAAAGAACAAGTTAATAAAGTTAAAAATTGTAGAACGTTGATTCACCCCCCCTCTTCTTCTTTTTTTGATCGGTAAGAGGTCGTAGCCAAAAAAATTTATTAATCAAAATTAATTTTTTACATCACTCCACTCGTGTGGGCACTGGTAGGAAAGAGTGGAGGCGAGAAAACCTTCGGCCTTGCCTAAGATCGTAGTCCAGATAGTTTCTACATCTAATTACAATAAGCATAGATTCAGAATAATACAATACCACCCCGGGCTAGGGTGAGCAAGTGGGAAGATATTTTCTTTCCCTTACAGGCCCATATTACTATTTTTCAATTGTCATTGTTCTCCTTGTGCTTTGTTTAAGAGTTTGAGCCTTGATTGCATGTAGTCTTTTGTCATATTAGCAGCTTTCATCCTGTCATTTGTTCAAGATGGCCCTGCGCCTCCTGCATGGTTAGTTTTCAAAACAATTGCCCAAATTGTTAGTCACATGTAATATTCCAACATGATTTGACATCCTTCTCTGATGTTTCTGAATTCTTAACCTCAATTGTAAAGTCATCAATATGGCATATTCACAAACAAAGTTTCTAGATAATTTCCATTTGAGAAGTGATCATCCATAGTTATGAGTCACCTGTTTACCACCTTTTTCTTATGTACCCAGATGCTATCCCTTAAAATGGATGATATCCAAGATACAATAACAAAAGGGGGTAAATGGGACTTCTATCTTGCCTAAGTCCAGCTGAGGGTAATAGAGGTAGATGAGTTTTATGGCAGAACCACATATTACCCACAGTTTGTGGAATGCCAGATAACCATTCAATTATAGAAAGGTTAGCAGCAAGTATCAAATGAGTATATGGCAGGGCACTTGGGGGTTACAAATGACTTCCTCAGTTCCTATAGGCCAACACATGTAGAAAATGAGGGCTTTTATTTTATCGAAATGGTACACTTGTTGAATCGAAGAAACCTATCAATGTTTCATCGATAAGATGATTTATTGGATAGACTTGGGCGTCGATGAACTTCAAAAGGCACTTATCACAAGCATTATTTTTCATCGATAGAAGGTTATCGAAGAAACCAAAGGAGGTTTCGTCGATGAAGCAAGGCTACTGAAGAAACTGCAGTATCGGTAGGACATGTAATGAATTCACCGAAGGAGATAGATCTTCCGAAAAGATGAGATCAAAGAAACTGGGGAAGGTTTCATTGATAGGACAGTTCGAGAGAAGAAGGGTGTCGAAGAGATACTAAAGTTATTGGCCGACAGAGACAGTTTCATCGAAAGATAAAAGGTCGATAAAACATAAGAGAGTTTCATCAATATAAAAAGGGTATCGAAGGAAAGGGGACACCGATGAACCTAAGAGGGGCTCATCAAAAGCATAGATTCTACCGAAAGAGGATATCGAAGAAAGCAAAGATGGTTTTCATCAACGGGAAAAGGCTTTCAAGGAAATAATGTCATCGACGCAACATGAAGGAAACTTACTGAAAGAAGCGTTCTTATCGAAAGAATGATCACGATCAAACAAAAAGATATTGATAATAATATGAGTTTCGAGGAGGCTAAAAGGTATGTTACCGATGAGTGTGGTTTTACTGATGCAACTTTATTGAGGAAGATTACTAATGAGCTCATCGATGAAAGATGATAGTGGAAGCAAATCAACAAAAGACAAATGGCCTCGATGAAACAATAGACCCATTCATCAAGGAGTGTAGTGATGTCAATAGAAAAAGTGTTTCGATGGAAGGATAAAGGAAGTTACCGAAGCCCAAGGTTTCTTCGACATAAGACCCAAGAATGTCTCATCAATATAAAAAGGGATTCGAATAAACCTATCGATGTTTCACCGATAAGATGATTTATCGAATAGACTTGGGCCTCAATGAACTTCAAAAGGGACTTATCAAAAGTGTTATTTTCATCGGTAGAAGGTATATCGATGAAACCAAAGGAGGTTCCATCGATGAAGCAGGGCTACCGAAGAAACTTTAGTATCAGTAGGATATGTAATGAATACAACAAAGAAGATAGTTCTACTGCAATGATGAAATCGAAGAAACTGGGGAAGGTTTCATCGATAGGACTGTTCGAGAAAAGAAGGGTGTCGAAGAGATACTAAGGTTATTGGCCGACAATGACATTTTCATCGAAAGATAAAAGGTTGATGAAACATAAGAGAGTTTCATCGATATAAAGAGGGTAGTGAAGGAAAGGGAACACCGATGAACCTAAGAGGGACTCATTGAAAGCATTGATTCCAACAAAAGAGGATATCGAAGAAAGCAAAGATGGTTTTCATTGACGGGAAAAGGCTTCCAAGGAAATAATACAATCGATGCAATGTGAAGGGAACTTACCGAAAGAAGCGTTCTTATCAAAAGAATGATCATGATCAAACAGAAGGAGGCTACATCGATAAAAGAAATCGATAAGAATATGAGTTTCGAGGAAGCTAAAAAGCATGTTACCGATGTGTGTGGTTTTACCGATGCAACTTTATCGAGGAAGATTACTAATGAGCTCATCGATGAAAGATGATAGTGAAGCAAATCATCAAAAGAAAGATGGCCTCGATGAAACAATAGACCCATTCATCGAAGGAGTGTAGTGATGTCGATAGAAAAAGTGTTTCGATGGAAGGATAAAGGAAATACCGAAGCCCAAGGTTTCTTCGACATGAGACCCAACAATGTCTCATCGATATAAAAAGGTATCGAAAGAAAGGAAATGCTGATAAACTTTAGAAAGGACTCATCAGAGATAGTAATTCCATCGATAAAAGATATCGAGGAAAGTGGAGATGATTTTCATCGACGGGAAAAAAGGTATTCGAGGAGATAATACCATCGATGCAAAGGGACTCACCGAAAGAAATGTTCACATCAAAAGAATAAGGTCGATTAGACAAAAGGCAGTTTCATTGATAAAAGATATCGATAAGGAAATAGGTTTCGAGGAGGCTAAAAGGCATGTCTCTGATATGTGATGTTTCACCGATACAACTTTATTGGTGGAAGAAGTATTTAGTGAGACAATAGATCCATTCATCGACGGGGCATTGATATCAATGGAAGAAGTATTTAGGTGGAAAAATAAAGGAGGTCACCGAAGCCCAAGGTTTCATCGACATAAAACCCAATGGATATCAGATAGGAAGCGGTGAGGAGATAGCCCTAGCGACCGGAAATAATATATCGATGAATGAAGGAAATAAGTGATCGAAGTGATATTCGAAACAAAAGTGTTAGTTAACAATTTATGTTGAGAAGCCAATATTTAAACTAAATGTTTGTCTGAGTATCTATATAAAAATACAGGGGGAAGGAAGAGGAATAAATAAGGGGGTTAAAACAGAGTCTGGGCAAGAGAAACATAAGGGGATGAAAGGAGGAACATGCTAACGACAACTTAGGACACGAAAACAAAAGAGGGGGTTGCCTTAAGGTGGCACAAACAGGAGATTGATGCCATCAGCTCCCAAGTTGGCCAACTCATCCACTCTTTTATTGCCCTCCCTATAAATATGATTGATTGTGAACCTATCAAAATCTTTGCATAGGTCAAGAGCTTTTGACAACAAAGTATTTAGTCTCCAATTAGGCATACTACCTTTCCTCAGAGCATTGACAATTATAGCCGAATCTCCTTCAATTTCCAAGTTCTTAACTCCTAGTTTCCTACATAAATGCAGACCCTCAACCAGGGCCATAAGTTCTACCCAATTGTTGGTGTTGATGCCAACTGGAGAGGCAAGGGTTGCTAGTTCCTTGCCTTCCCAATTATGAACAACACATCCTATCCCTACTTGCCCTGGGTTGCCATGGGATGCCCCATCAAAGTTTAGCTTCATCTAACCTTTGCCTGGGGGTTGCCATCTGCATGCATCCCTTGATCAAAGACTTGCAATAGGACCAACACCTACATAGGGAGGAAAGGATAAGCCTTCCCAACATTTTTTCATCCCAATAAGTGATAGAGGCATTCTTCACTATGCCTGATGACAGCCGGTTGTTCATGAGCTCAGTGATAGCTGACTCTATCTTGTTAATGATTCTGGGAGCCTCTAGCTTTTCATTCTTAAAGAGACGTCTATTTCTCTCCTTCCATAGTTCCCACATTATGGAAGAGGGAAGAGATGTCCATAAACCTTCAAAGAGATAGCCATGCCTTGAACATTCCAAAGATGGTGTGTAGGAAGGCTGCAGACCATTCAAGTTTGTTGGTGAACCAGATTCAACATTTGTGAGCAAAGGGGCAGTTAAGGAGAATATTATTAGTGTCTTCCTCATCTTCCTCGCAAAGAGGACATCTGCTAGGGCCCTCATACCCCATTCTTCTAAATTTGACCGTAGTTAAGAGCTTGTTCTGAACCGCAAGCCAGGAGAAGATACCTGCCTTAGGTAGACAATATTTATGCCAGCAAAGTTTCAGAGGAAGCTCAGTCATAGGTCTTATAAATGATTTGGAGATGAGAGAGTACCCATCCTTGGAGTTGTATTCTCCTCTTAGGGAGCCATCCCAGATGAGCTTGTCCTCATTATAACCTAAGGCAATATTCCTTGATTTGAGAATTGCCATAAGTTTTTGTTTATCCCTGTAAAGCGGAAAATCGCGGTCGAACCCTAGTTGGTCTCCCCTCTTCTAACTCCGAGGAGAGAGAAGGGAGGTTCGCTAGGATTCGATGGGTTTTCACTTAGGGGGAAGACTTTACATTCAAAGGAGGGGTTGAAACTCATAAGATTCAATCCCACACAATGTAAGATTGGATGCTAAATGAATTTCAAGGGTTTGGAAAGCAAAGCTACCCTCTTTTGTAAAGAATGTCGATTAAGGAAATTAAGCTAAGGATGCATAGAAAGTCATAAAGATTTTCTTATAAACTGAGTTTAGGTTATAGGATGAAGCTGCGGACCTGGAATTAGCAGTAGAATGTCGATACAGCGCTATCCTGCAAATTTGAGAAAAAGTTGTCGGGACGATGGCGCTCGGCGCCACGGTCCTCCGAAAAATCCGCGAAACGAAGTGGGATCGGTTCGTCTCTGCACAAGGATTCCAAATCTTCAATCTCAGCCGCGTACCTGCAACCTACACACAGAAAAGCGAAGACGATTGGGGGGTTAGGGATTAGGGGTTTGCCTTTAGGTCAAACCCCGGTTTTGGAATTAACCAAGAAATGAGCAAGTGCTGTAAATGTAAATGACTATAATGTAAAACAAGTACTAATACCTTGTTCTAAGGATGTTTGTATCCTTATGTGCAAAGGTTTAGATGTTGTATGTTGTAGTATGTAGCATGTAATAAGTGATCTCCTCTTCAATGGTTGAATCCTTGACTTGAATGCAACACTTAGCCTTGAATGGAGACTTGGAATGATCAATTGCTTGAATGCTTGAATGCTTGAGTATAGTTTCCACGCTTTTTCCATCATGTATGTCTTCTTTTCTCATATCTCCCAAATGAGAGAGAAAAATGTAGTTTATATACTTGTCAATTAGGGCTGATAGACTGATTTTCCCGACCTTAGGCCAACCAGAGAAGTATATTTCCAAATTGCAATCAAAAAGACCCGATATCACTTAGGAAACCGGGCCCAAAATAGGACCCAGGGACCAGGGCGCTGGGCGCTCTGGTCCCACCTCCGGGACAGCGGGGTGCAAGGAGGTTCAGGCCAATGGTGCTTGAAAAATGCAGTTTTTGGTGTCGTGAGCAAGTTTTGGGGTCTCCATTCAGGTTGCGTGTTGCGTCGCCATCGTGAAGACCGAAATGCAGTCGAAATTGCAAGTGTCACAATTTTAGGATGCTACAATCCCTTACCGAGATATCCTCATCTTCCTTCTCGATCCACTACCAACCGGCCCCATCTTCTGAAGGGGAGATATAGTTGTTTAACAGGGGTCCTCTATGTGATTCAAGAAGGATACGAGTAGAACCAAAGTCATGGATATTATCAATACCCTTATATCTACCCCAAGAGTCCGACCAGAAAAGAGCTTTATCCGCGGACCCCAGGTTCCAAGTAAGTCTGTCAGAGATAATCCTCCTACAGTCTAACATAAAATTCCATAGGTAGGACCCTCTGGGAGGGTTGGTTTCTCTGAATATTTGGATAGGATTCCCTCCATTAAGGTATTTGTAGTGCAACAAGCGAGCCCATTTGAGGTGGGGGGTTCTGAACATCCTCCAGACCAACTTGGCACCCAAGGCTTTGCCCTGATCATGAAGGTTTTTAATGCCAACTCCTTCTTCTTCTTTAGGTTTGCATATCTTGTCCCAGGATATGAGTGATATTTTACGATTGTCATTAGCACCTTGCCAAAAGAAACTCCTGAGATGCTTATTGAGCTCTGCAAGTTTAGAAGAAGATAAATGTTGACAAGAGAGCTGGTAAATGGGCATGGCTGAAAAGACATATCTAACCAAGGTTGCTCTACCTGTAGATTAGAGCCATTTTCCTTTCCAAGTGTTAATCCTGGACTTGATTTTATCCACCAAGTTGTCCCATAATTTTGAGGGTCTTCTACCCTTGTCAAGGGGAATGCCTAGGTATTTGCAAGGAAGAGTTCCTTCACTAATCTCTAGGACATTGTTGATCACTTTTCCTAAGGAGGGGTCTATGTTGAACATAAAAACTACAGACTTGGCCAAATTCACCTCTTGACCCGAGGCTAGCATATAGGAATTAAGGATGCCTTTGAAGGCTCTTGCTTCCTTTACACTTCCCTGCCCAAAAAGCATCGTGTCGTCGACAAATTGCTGGTGCGTAAAGGGAGGGAGGCTGCTGGTAATGGGGATTCCTTGGATCCCACCTTCCTCTTTGGCCTTAGAGATGGATCTACCCAGGGCTTCAACCATGATGATGAAGAGGAAGGGAGACATAGGATCTCCTTGCTTGAGCCTTGAGCTGCTGAAGAAACCTTCTAGGGAACCATTAACCAAGATCGAGAATTTGGAGGTGGATATACATTCAAAGATTAGGTTGATCCAGGATTTGGAAAATCCAAAGTTCTCCAAGCATTTGCATAGGAAGCGCCAGTCAACTTTGTCGTAAGCTTTGCTTATGTCTAATTTGACTAGAATACTTGGTGCCCTATTGAGCTGGACCGAATGAATGGCCTCTTGGTCTATAATAACCCCATCATAGATTGATCTATCTGCTATGAAGCTAGTTTGTTCTTCACTAATGATAATGGGGAGAAGATCTGGAGTCTGGCTGCTAGGGTTTTGGTTAAGAGTTTGTACAGAGCGTTGTAGAGGGTTATTGGTCTGAAGTCATTAAACCTTTCAGGATTCTCTTTTTTGGGGATGAGAGCTAAGAAGGTATTGTTGATTTCTTTAAGAATCTTACCAGAGTTCCTAATACCTTCTAAGGCATCTGTGATCTCTGTCCCCATAAAACCCCAACATTTTTGGAAAAAGCTAGTGGGGAAGCCATCCAGGCCCAGGGCCTTGTTGGGATTCATCTTCATAAGGACATATTTAACCTCCTCCTCAAAGAATTTCTTTGACAATATTTTGTTGTGGTCATTGTTAATGAGTTTTGGAAGATTCTTGATAATATTGAGTTGGTCTCTGAGGTTGGAGCCTTCAATATTATTTAATATTTTATCAAAAAACCTTGCTGCCTCGGAGGCAACATCATCCGGTTCAGACATGATGGAACCTTGGCAGTTCTTAATTTTTGAAATTCGATTGACCCATCTCCTCTGCTTAGTGCTATTGTGGAAAAACTTAGTATTTCGGTCCCCATCACTCAACCAAGTCTCCCTCGATTTTTGTTTCCAAAAGATCTCTTCATTTGAGAGTATCTTTTCATATTCAGAGAGTAGAGCCTTTTCTTTGAGGAAGAGATGCTCATCCATCCCCTTCTCAAGAACCTCAATGTTAACATTCTTAATATCATTTTCTATTGGGAGTTTTTTATCGAAAATATTTCCAAAATTAGTCCTGTTGCATTCTAAGAGCTTCCTTTTGATAAGCTTTAACTTGCTTGTGATAATAAACATCTTCGAACCAGAGAAAACAAAGCTTCTCCACCAGTTCTCAATTAAGTTTAAAAAGTTATCATCTCTGAACCACATGCTCTCAAATTTGAAGGGACATTTTTTAGGGGAGTGGTCAGATAATAAGGTTAGTTGGAGTGGGAAATGGTCAAATCCTGCTAAAAGGAGGGGTTCTGCATTCAGGGTAAAGTTAAGCTCCGAGGTCCCTCCATGGATAAAGACTATCTAGTTTCTCAGCAATGTTACAGAAGCCAAGCCTTATGTTGTTCCAGGTGAAGGCATTATCTGTCGTTTGGATTTCCAACAGGGAGTTCCTATTGATCCAATGATTGAAATCTCTAGTCGTTGGAGGAAGTTTATTGCTACCTCCTCTTTTGCCTGCTACCTTAGTGATAGCATTGAAATCTCCCCCAATGATGCATACATCATTTGGGAAACTTCTGAGGAAAGATTCCAGTTCCACCCACACCCTAGCCTTTTCCCTATTTTGGATAGGACTGTAAACGTTAATCAATTTGAATCTTAGGTTATTTTTATAACTTACTACTTCTCCTCCCATCCAATTTTTCTTAATCTCTAAAGGCGTAAACAAGATGAATCTAGAGTCCCAAATGATGGCTAAGCCCCCAGAGGCCCCTGTAGCAGGGGAGTGCTTTAGCTGTCTAACGCCTAGTTTTTTCTCGAAAAGGACTATCTCAGAGGAGTTCATTTTAGTTTCTTGGATTAACATTATATTGGGTTTAGAATCAGAGATGCAACACTTTAAGATGCACTGTTTTTTATGGGCATTCAGACCCCTAACATTCCATGTTATGATTTTCATGGCTTTGTGGGGAGGACCTTCCCCTCCCCTGCATTAAAAAGAGTAGATATTTTAGACTGACCCTTGGCATCTCCATCCTTTGATCTTAGTTCAGCAAGGGATCTCCTACCTCTTCTTTTACTGTGTTTAGCACAATCAGGAGAGTCCTTTCTTCTATACGAGCTGAGAATGCCTCGAGTATTTGGGTTATCATTTTCTAAGTTATCTAATGCTATAAATAATTCATCCATTTCTAGGTCAGCTTTGGTAACATCTACTAAATTTTTTATTAAGAGATCCCTTTGTCTTTCCAACTCCTCATCATCACAAATTTCAGCAACCAATTGATCCATGAGGTCGTTTACTACTTCCCCTACAAAATTGGCAATGATGTTAACTTCCCTAGCCACTCGATCACTCTCAGATTCTACAATTGAATCAAAAAAAGCCTTCAAAGGTGGAGGGAGAGCCTCTGCCTCCTCAAGGCCCTCCAGTCTTGAGGCTAGAGAGATTGGATGATCCTGTAAGGATACCATTCCTGGATCTAGGGAAAGCCTATCCATTACTATTGATTGCTCAGGGGAAATTAGTTTCATTAAAGGGGGACACCCCAAGGGACTCAACTTCTTTGGAGGGATGAGAGAGCTAGATGATGACATATTTGTTAGACCGAGATGCTCTATTTGAGGGATAACCTCATTGATTTCACCTTCTTCCGGATCTCAATCCTTGAGAAGAGAGCCAACTATAGGTGAATTTATAGTAAGCAGTGGAGGAAGAGGGGAGCGAGGGGGCTCAACAGGGGAGCTATGAGGATATAGATCCATGGTGAGATGATTAGGGTTAATATCAATCTTATAGCCCTCTAGGGTGAAACCCCCTCCTTCCATGAATCTGAATGGTGCGCTAGTAGACTTAAGCAACGATTCAGGGAAGGGTTTCTCGAAGGGGATCTTCCTTGGCATAGAATCTTCAAAGGGACCATTATAAAAGGGTAATTCTAGGGTTAAACAAGATTTATTGCATTTCAGAGTTATAGGCTCTAAAGAATTAATGTTAATATTCATATTAACGATTAAGAGCTGGTTAAAGAAGCTTAGAGCTAATTTTTTTACTTCTACAAATTTACCTATTTTGTTGCCTATTATTCTTAAAAAGTCATTATTTTGCAATTCTACAGGAAATTTATCAAGTGAAATTGCTCTATTAACCATGCAGAAATTGAATTGAGATGGGAGAAAGAGAGGTTGCCAATCTCAACAATCAAACCCTAGACCCTTAAATGATAATATATCCCCATTTAGAAATGAATCTCTCAGACTCTTATTACCACATTCAATAGCTAAGAAATTATCAAGAAGGATGTTAATTTTTACCTGGTTATTGAAGGAGGACGACACCCATTTGGCAATTTGTTCAGACGGGATCCCCCAACCTTTCCACCCAGCAAAGATCATTCTGTAGCTGCAATGCATTTGATACCTGGCCTGGGTATGATTATCAATTTCAATGACCAACCCATTAGGGGTAGCTGGGGAATTTGAAGGTAGATCCAGCATTGGGTGCTCGACTTCCTTAGAATTGTGACAGCCAGGGGTTTCCATATCCTCTAATAATTTACCCCAAGATTTTCATGGAGGGATAGTATGGAAAGCAGAGGATCTCTTTGATTGGTTAGGTTTTACAAAACCATCCTCCCTACAATTATTGGAAATCTGTTTGTGGTTGTTTGGTAGCCTTAAAGCCCTTTTATTTCTATGGCTCACCAGATGCCAGTCCAGATCCCAATCCTTGTAAAGAGGAGGGGGATCCCTAACTTCATTAACCAGAGAGTATTTTGTTTTTGCAAAGAAGGCCTCCTGATCGCAGGTCCGAGAAATGAACCTCCCAAGATCCTCAATCCCAGAGTTATTAGCCAAAACAGAAAATCAATTTGCAGAGCCTCTGTAATATCCCCGTGGCGGATAAGAACACTCTAAAAAGGGAGTCGATGCATTGCATTGCTTTTTCGCACACAGAGGTATTTTTGCACGCAGAGCGTTTTAAATCACCCAACCAATTCATCCCCACTCTTAGTGGTCCTTGATTCAAATAATTGGTATAAGAGCCTAGTTCCTCAAAAGAATTCTAATAGCTTGAGGAGGATCCAGGAAGGTGAATCAATGGATTTTAGTGGTCTTCAACATCAGCTTATTGTTGTACTTGAGAATCTTGATCAATCCAAAGCTAAGGTCTAGAAAATGAAAGCAAATCTTAAGCATGATGAGAACTTCATTGTCATTGAAGGATCAACCGAATAAGTTCAAGGAGAAGAGAAAAGAACTTGTTGATCAACTAAAGCAGAAAGATAGCTAAAGCATGGATGATGGTCCCTTGAAAGAGAAGACAAAAGAATGTGAAAAGCTTGCACAAGATAATGTTATCCCAAAACATGAGATGGAATCTATAGTGATGAAGCTAACTAAAGAGATTGAAGGAAGAAAAAAAATGAAGAGAGACCTAATCAATCCTTGAAAGATAGATCAGATGAATACTGCAGACTTAATTGTGAGAATGATTAGCTGAAGCTTGAATTGCAACAATCCAAGAACAATGAGCAAGAGCTTGAAAGGAAGATTATAATTCTTAGGGATGAACTTGTGAATGCAAATGAGTACAAGGAGAAGTTCAAGATCAACTCAATTGAACTTGATGTGTTGTTGCAGAGTTAGAAGATGTAATGCCCCGCCAGGAAACCCCTAAAGGGTTTAAGTTAAAAACACTCAATTAGAGTGTAAATATTTTTTTTTTATGATAATTAAGAGCGTTAATGAAAAGTTACAATATTAAGATAGTTTTGAAGTTATCTCAAGTTATCTCTAACTAAATAACACAGCGGAAGGCTAAAACGATCCTAAGGAGTTTCCCAACGCGATTACATAACCTTACACCTAACTCAACTTGCGTCATTAGATCCATTAAGCTGAATATCTTAATTACGAGATAATGCATAGATCTTGATTATATATGTGTTCAATGGTTTGACATCTTATAACTTTAGGAAGCGTTCATTTACTTTGGGTGGTTAGGAGGCCATTGAGAGGTTATTTATTCATTGCACTTTAATTCATAATTACATTAAGAGGCCTCCAAAAAGGTTCATGCGTTTAATATAATGAAGCTCATTCATTGGGTTTAGGGTATCCATTCACAATCGATTTCATCCTTTAATATTAAAAGTATGGTTAATCAGACGAGGTTCATTCATTAAGGGTTAACTTACAATTAATAGAGTGAGGTCCCTTCATTTGATTTCATGCATAGCCAACTAATGAGTTGTAGTTCTTATATGAAAGATAAAATGTGAGCAGCCATAGAATTCATTTGAAGTTTTGATAGTGCAAATAATTGGACTAATTTCATTAAGGTGGCTATGCATTAGGGCACACGAGAGCATCCTTTAAATTAAAATATCGTTAGCTAGATGAAATTCTTCATTTCAAGATTTGAATAATAAGACCATAGTGATGTTCTGCTATTAGGATTAAAATACCATTATCTTATTGCATATTACTCTTTTTGGTTATAGGAAGTTAATATGAGAAGGTACATTTACTAAGATTTAGATATAACAACTATACAAATACTTCCCGTTTTAGTTCATTTTAGAAATCATAAGAGATTCCTTTATTAAGGTTACAACTATGGATATCCAGTTGAGTTCACCCAATTATCCAGTTAGTTTTGGTAAGGATTATCGTCAAGATTAAAACGTGAATTAACTAAACAAGTTCATCCAATGTAGTGAACATAATTAACATGGCGTTACTCCTTTAAGAAGATAAAAGTAAATACCTATATAATGTTCATCCTTTAGATTTCAACTTAGAAATTATAACATCAATTCTAACTTTGTTTTCCATTCACATTTGTTCAATTTACATGCTTAATAACAAGTTAATCCAATGAAGTAACCTAGCAAGATTCTTTCCACTATTACTACGTTTGATTAACCTTATCAAAATACTTTTTTTTTCCACAACTTTAATTACAATATTTTAAATACTTTGCCATCATCGTAATTTACAATGTTTTATGAACCTAATTAACTACATTTATCCAGATGAATAAAGTTATGCACTTAGATTTGAATTCATTAAATTTCCACCATACACTTATGCAAGAATATAACCATCCATGATAATTTAAAGCATAAAACAAAGTAAGCTAAAAACCTCGCATAACACAGATATGATCTCGGAGTTCACCCCTAAAGGGCTACATCTCCGGGTCTGCTCAACTGCAAGACCCCTCTGGCATTTAATATAGTTATGATTACAAATTTACATGTCTATTACATCTCTGCCCTTAGGCGAACACATACACTAGTCGACATCTACCTTGATTGATTATTACATAGTGATCCCCTTTTAGAAACGGGTCAAATTGAATCATAACAAATAAAAGAAACAAACAATTCTGGATTCTCTTGTTTGACGGTATCCTAATTAGGGGCTTGACCAACTTATGACCAACCCTATCATATCAAGTCTTACCATTACATAACCAAATTCAATAATAGAAATCTAATTCAGCATCGGCATTATCCGGTAGAGGTATTCGTTTACCATATTGCTCTAACTATTAATGTCGATCCATCGGTAGGCTTGCTAAATTAACTTTTATTTAAAAACTCATATTACTCCACCATTACTATTCATTCCATGTTAATAATAAGTATTAACCCGAGTATGATGTAATCAATATGAAATTAATAACTTGTATTATAGTATAGATTTTCTAAATGTTGAATCTCTAAAATCCAAATATATTATTTAGCAATCTGAGATAATAAAATAAACATAAAAGAAACTGAATTTAGGATTAAATAATATAAAAGAACTAAGTTTAATTCCCTTATATTAATTCTCAATTCACTTATCAATCTGACTCTTCTTTATTTTTACATATTATACACAAACTTCGTGTTTAACACACACTCACATATATATATATATAAACATTATTTTGTGAATTAAAAAAAAACTAATTTTAAATGAAATGAACCTTTCCACATTATACTACAAAATCCTTTTTTATACATTCCCATGGCAATTATTATAATATAAATTTTTTTTGTTTAAAACAAATTATAAAAGAAATATCGTAAAACTTCATATTTTCTTTTGCTTTGGGAAAAACCCTAACTAATCGCAGGACCTGCGACCCACAATGTGGACGCAGTCCCTGCAGCCCACACTGTGGTCGCAGCCTGCGGCCCACAGTGTGGTCGCAGTCCCTGCGGCCCACATTGTGGTTGCGGCCTGCGGCCCACAGTGTGGTCGCAGTCCCTGCGGCCCACATTGTGGTCGCAGCCTGCGGCCCACATTGTGGTCGCAGCCTGCGGCCCACATTGTGGTCGCAGCCTGCGGCCCACATTGTGGTCGCAGCCTGCGGCCCACATTGTGGTCGCAGCCTGCGGCCCACAATGTGGTCGCGGGGAGGCTGCAACATTCGGCGGCGCCGCGGGGGAAGAAATGGGGGAGGGGGCGGCGGCGCGAGCCGAGCTTCGGCTCCTCCGCCCGCCAAACCCTAGCCCCAAACACATACAACAATTTTATTTTTTTTTGTTTATTAATTAATTTATTTTTTTTCTCATACGTTCTTGATCCGATTCACAGTTCGGTTCAAACCACAAAAATTCTTGAATAAAGATTTGGCAAGAACGAAATCCCCCATTTGTATTTATTATTATTATTTTTCTTTTATTCATTTCTTATTCACAGCCCCATTCTTTTATCAGATTTTTCCAAAAAACAAAGACTTCATTATGGGAAAAAAACTATATTTCCTCATCAAGTTTAAACACAAAATCTATTAAGAACGAAACTTCATTCTAAATCAACCAAGCTTAAAAGAACAACTGCAACTATTCTTCAAAGAAAAACACATTCATGAGTAATATCCTCTCTTTTTTTTTTTTCCAACAAGAAATAGAAAGGTAGATTCGAATCCTACCTCATAATGCATTACGGGCAAGAATCTTGATGAAGAGCTCCCCCCAATCTGCTGCTCTAAGACTCCATTCTTTTCCAAAAATCCCCCAATCTCCATTTTTTCCAAAAAAATCCCCCCCAAAAGAGAGAACCCCCAAAATGTTTACAAAACTAGGTTAAAAAGAGAAACCCTAATTTTGCCCTAATTTTCAATTTCGAAATTAGGCATTTATTTTTTTAAAATAAGATAAATAAAAATCAAAATGGAAACCACTATTCAATCCTTCTTATTCATTTTTCTTTTAAAATTAAAAAGCTTCCATTTCTTATTTAACTCTAATTTTAAATTTCTTCATATCACTTAAGCCAACACTTTATATTTTGATTAATTTAATTTCCTAAAAATCAAACTTTTATACTATATCCACTTTACAAGTAAAAAGGAACTAATTTCTTTTAAATAATAAAATTTACCCTTTTTCTCCCAACATGCGAAAATGATTAATTTATTTCTATTTCCCAAATGACTTTAAATTTTTCCTTTCCAAAACGCATAACTCATTAAATTCATTATTATCGAATTTAACTATTAAATTGACTTGTTATAACATAGTAAAGCGACCTTTTTTTAAATAAATGACTAAGCTAATGCAAGAGTCTTATTTCTTCTAATTTCTCAACTACAATGCGTAAATGTTACAAATGCGTAAATGAGCACACTAACCCAAGTTAAATACCCTAAGCTTGCTACAATAATAATTTAAAGCAATCTCTTAAATTAATGGTTAATCATATAAAGGAAGCTACCCATTTAAATTTCTAAATTACTAATGTGCACGTCTACTTATAAATTTGAATTTAATACCTAGAACAACAAACTCCACTTACCTCGTGCAAGGCACACAAAACGAGGAAGTCCACCAAATCACATGACATGAAATCCAATGAAAAGTGAGAGCCCCACGAACCACACATGCGATGCTCACCTAACCATGGCTAAGGCAAGACGAGAGTTATATGACCACCAAAACCGAATTCTAAAGATGAAGGAGGCATACTCAACCTTGCAAATCCCAAAGGAGATGAACCTTGCCTTAGGCGGTGTCATAACTGCAATCTCCTGCACTCATGAATCACGCAAGCATACATATACATATACATATTCAATGTAGGCATTAGCTCGAGATTTATCACAAGAGTTAGGAAACAATTACATATACACAAGAATTGATGCCAAGGCACAAAAATAAGTATGCACAGTTATTTATATTATCTAAACTACACATTTCACCATGGTTAACCTACCTTTCAAGAATGCCACATAGGAAGTCAATCATGGTCAAACGGGTTTTACAAGTCTAACTAGGGTATGGGCATTACAGAAGAGTGAAGATGATAAGTGAGGACTTGGATTTGAGGAAGGTGAAAGCTTTGGATCTAGTCAAAGCAATCCTAAGTCAGAACATCAAAACAACAAAGCTACAAGGTCTCCGGTAAGGAAACCTAATGCTCAAAATTTCAAAGGTAACTACTTTGTTTGTAATAGATTTGGTCATAAGGATAGTCAATGTAGAAATAGAATGGATTTAAATGGTCCATCCTTCTTCGATAAATGTTTCAATTGAAATAAGTATGGTCATAAATCAAATGAATGCAAAAATATGATGAATAAGTCTTTCAATAGAAGGAATGTTAGATGCTATGCATGTGGTAGATTTAGTCATATTTATAATCAATGCATATCAAGAGGAAATCAAGGGAATAATAGGTTTGAACAAAGAGATATTGTATGCTACAATTGCAACAAATCCGATCACATTACAAGATTCTGCAAAAGCAAGATTGTGAATAGGAAGGGTTCGAGAAACAAGAATGTGCAGAAAGATGGTAAAGGAAAAGGAAAAATGATTGTAGAAGAAATCAAAGACCAAATGAAGAATACATGGGTGAAGAAGAGCGATTCTGATGCAGAAATTGGGTCCGCACCTGATTGTGGTGCTGCAAATTTCTTTGGGAATTAGTTTAAGGCCTCTAGCCTAGGGGGAGCTATCATGAAAATCCTATTTGAGCCCATTTCAATAGTTGGTGTTGGAAGATCGACAGATTATTAGTAGTTGTTTGGAGGTACTGCAATTATTTTGGAAGGATTTCCAGAAGATTTTGGGTGAAATTGGAGATCTGTGGGAAATTTATTGAGTGCAGTCTATGGATGTAGGATATCCAAAAGGTCTAGGGAAAAGTGCATCTATTACACCAAAAAGTTAGATGTGTGAATGATAAAAGGTAGTAATTACCTCTCATTTCTCACATTGAATCCTAAGGAGAAGAAGATAAGTAGGCTCTGAGAAGAGATTTCTAAAGTGATCATAGTGTGAAGGTGACTTCGTGAAGAAACCCTAATCCAAAAAAGTAAGGTATTTATCTATATAGTCTGAAAATTTGATATCTTTGAAATGGATACACCTTTGGTAGTTGATATTATAGAAAGATCCTGCCCAAAGTTCAAAAATAATTCATTCAAATCCACACAATATGATCCTCTATGCACTTTTTCATTTGTTTCGTATGGTGTTTTGCATGTGCAAGATATTGGGGCATATATTCATGCAAATCCTGAAGAGTTAGGAGGATCCCAGTTGTTGAATTTATATACTAATCATATTTTGGGAGAGGATTTCAAGATCAAGCCTGAATTTAATGTCTTGAAGGAGAAGAACTTTACACAGGTCGTTAGGTTTTTTATGTTTGATGAAAGTGAGTGGATTTGATATGTTATGAGCAAAATTCATGTGGTTAAACAAGCCATTCAAGGTAACGAAGGATGTGATTCAAACTGTAACTGGATTAAGCTCATTTGGTGGTCTGCCCACACTCTGGTCTGTGAAAAATCAAATGGTCACCTATGCAACCAGTTCCAAATTTGATAAAAGGGCTATGACTATAAATGATGTTATTCAGCCAGATGTGAAATTTTCTTCCATGGTTGTCGGATACAAAGTCTATCACTCCAGTAGAGAAAATTCAGTATCTGGTACAACAATTATGTTTCATATTAGATGATTAAGGAAAACAAGGATTATGACCTATGTGAATTGCTTTGGAACTAGTTGATGGAGAATCTCACTGTAATCAAGAAGGATAAGAAGAATAAATTCAAGTATGGGACTTTGGTTTTATCCCTATTCTTCTATTTCATGAATGAGATTCTTAGTATTGGTAATATTCAATGTTCTAGTGAGAGACCAATAGCAACCCAAATAAGAGATCTTTTGTATAGCATTGGAGACAACAAGGCCTGCAGAGTTGCACTTTGGGGATATGTCAAGAACTTTCAAAGCATGACTAAATCTGTAGTTGAAAAATATCAGAATACCATTTGATTCATGGTTGAGATTGACCAATGTTTGATGGAGGCAGCTGAACCTAGAATTGTATGGATCATGCCCATGGGGCATGAAGTTGAAGAAAAAATCTTGGAGATGTATGCTCAACACTTATTGTGTAAGTCGATGGACACCTCTAAGGAAAGATTTGGCACATATGCTGAGAAGGATTTACATCTTCATAGTCAATTTAAGAAATCAATAATTATGAGGAAGGTGAGGAAGGAAGTAGAGGCATATGCAAAGAGTATTGGAATTATAGATGAGGCAGTCCAGGAGACAAGGAAGATAAATATACTAGCTACAGAAGAGCTTGCCAATGAAAATACTAGTCCGAAAGTCTCCACCCCAAAGCCAAGACAAACTAGGAGCTCTGCACCCTCCTCCAATTCTCAGAAGCCGACCATCTCTCTGAAATCCAAAGAGAAATCATCTAGTGGAGAAGGCAAAAGGAAGAAGGGTAAGGGAACTAGAGTCTATTATGTGGTTCCTAATGATAAGGAAACTGAATCCAATGAAGTGGTAAAGGAAATTAAGTCAAAGAGTGCCAAATCTTCTCAAGTGTCTAAGGACAAGCCCTCTGGTGGTGAGAAAGAAAGCAAGAAGATGAAAACTGATTCAGACAGGTCTAGTATGTCAGTGGAAGAAGTGGAAAAAGTTGTTACAGTACAAGGTAATCTTAAACCACTCTCTAAGTTCTATGACAAATTTGATGAAGTCGGTCAAAGAACCTTAGAAGAAGACACTATAAAATACTTGAACAAATTCAATAGGGCTCTTATAGAGATTGTGTCAGAAATTTCCAAAAGTCTTTATGATATTTTAGAAATGAGGAGAGATAGTGCAAAAGCAGAAGATGATAGACTAAGGGAGTTTGTCCTGGTCAATATATGTCCTGTGATAGTTGCATAAGAAATAGATAGAATCCTTAAGGAAGCCAAGAAGGAATTTAGGAGAAAAACAAGAATCAATAAACTTATGATTGGCAAATCAAAAGAAGTGATCAAAGATGCGGAGAAGATCTTGAGATCAGTTTTGCTCAAAAATCAATTTGAAGTTGTTCCAAAAATAGCTCATGGTGATAATGTTAAGATGTCTGCTCCGAAAGAACCAAGAATGCAATCCAAAGTTGAGCAAGTTGAAGTGGATGTCCCTTCTATTCTGGAAGAAAGAGAATTGAACAAAGGAGGTGATGAGTTAGTGGTAGTAGATGCAGTTGAGGATACTCAAAATCCTCCAGATTAGTCTAAAGATGGAATACCAATGGAGACTGAGACCTCCAAGGCTGATGGAGAGAAGGTAGCAGAAGTGAAGGAAGTTGAGGCCAAGATAGAACCTGTTTCAAAAGCAAGAGACACTGTAGGGGTAGTAAAGGATCTTTTGGAAAAGGATAAGAAATAAGTGTTTGATCCAGATTTTGTCCAAGGTCCTATCAACTTTGCCTCTCTATCTCCCATTTAGAATTTGCAATTAGCTTCATTTTCTCAAGCCAAGGTGAGGGAAGATATTCAAAAGTCTCACATTAAAGATAGTGAATTTCTCACTCTGGCATCCAGTGTGTTAGAAAAGATTATGCCTATGTATGTCAAGGACAAATCCGATTCCTCATCAGGCCAATTGAAGAGCCTTATCAAATTGGTAAGCACTCATTTTAAGTCCTTTGAAAAGTATGTTGCAGTCAAGGTCCAAAATGAATTTGATGTAAATAGGTTTAGTAAGTTGAAAGGGATGACTGCCAATAATAGAGTTTTGTTATATACATGTGTCAAAAGCTTTCAAGATGGATTATCTAAAGGTTGCGGTATCTACAAGTCATGTTTTTCATTGTATAAGTTTACTGAGGGTTTTGAGAAGAAGATTAAGGAACACGAGAAATAGTTGGAAGGCATCTCTTAGGCCTTTTATGCTTTGACTATTTCAATAGCTAGTCAGGAAGGTCAAATCAATTCTCTACTTGATAAGATCAAAATATTAATGCATGACAAGGATAAAGTGGTGAGTAGAGTTGGTGAGCTCTGAGGTCTAATTGGTCTGAAGCTGGAGACAATGCTCAGTGCTTTGAAGGAAGCCCAAGATGCCATAGCCACAAATGACCCATCATACCTTCAAGTGGCAGAGATGCAGGCATTCCTCTTTAGTGGACAGATCTCAATTTTAGAGAGTCTCAAAAAGAGTTGGGATAGTAATTTGAGCTCAATGAAAAACATTTTTGCAGATGTATTTAAGTTTTTGTAAGTTGATAGAGTCTGTTTGTACATATTTAATAATTTTGTATGATTTTTGGTATGTGGAACCCTATATTTTCCATCGATGTCAAAGGAGGAGTGTAGGGCAATGAAAAATGTTATAATCATCTTAGGGGGAGTCTTTGGGAGTTTTGGAATTTTGAGTTTTTGAGTGTTGCGGTGTATGTTTATAATTGGTCTGACACTTAGTCAATTTTCACTAAGTGTTGCCATCAATACCAAAGGGGGAGATTGTTGGAAAGAGACACTGCACAGGTCATTCAGTTTTTTCATTGATGGCAACCAAAGTTAGTTATCCCATCTGCAGTACGTGAGTTCATCGTACCGAAAGTCAGATTGCAAATTGGTCCTAGTCTGACAAGCTAGAACAAGCATCCGATAGAGATCAATTTTTTTATTGATATATAATTTTAGGTTATAATTTTGTGTTACGGATATTAGGGAAGGTAGATGGATGTCTGGAAAACCTTATTCTAGAGATTTAGCCTCCAGTGATGTATGGTTTGTGAGATAGAAGCCTTTGTATACTGGTTTCTACTTCGACAGTGCAGTATGCCAGTCTCGTGCGGATAATCCTTATGTATATTTTATGGATCATTTTTGGTGATGGTTTTTGTGGTTTAGATGTTTTGCCTGATGATTTTGGTAGCATGTGGATAATTGTTTTGGTCCACATTAGTTTATGAATTAAGATTGAGCTGACCGAATGTGCACGTTTCATTATTTGTAAATTGTTCTTGAAGCCGACATGTAATTAACCTGATTTATTGTTGCAGATATATAAGAGTGATTGATATGATCATTTTGAATATTGGTGGGTGTGCAGAAGTTAATTGTGATCAATTGTGTGTGGTTTCAGTGTGCAGGCTTGAGATATATGCTCTGGATATGTGACAAAGCAGTGAGGGACAAGTGTAAGAAATCAATATATTGTGCTTAACCAAAATTGTACTTTGGCATTTGTAGATGTTGTTCTTCAGTTCAAACATTTTAGTTATCTATTGTTAAAGATTTTGTAGGTAGTGAGCCTCCTTTTTTAGCAGTGTGCTCTAGGCAGTGTGCCTGAATGCATGTGCATTTCATTGTAAACATTATATTTGAGTATACTCATTTTGTGGGTCTCATTCCCACCCTAGTTTTTCCCTTGTTTGATTTTTCCACATATAAAATCTATGTGTTATGGTGATGTGGTTGATTTATTTGTGTTTCTACATCTTTCTTTTGGTTCAATGTATTAATTGGGTAAAAGAACAAGTTAATAAAGTTAAAAATTGCAGAACACTGATTCATCCCCCCTCTCAGTGTTCCTCGATTCCAACACAATCAACTCATTTTGCATGAGGTAAGTTTTCCTCTTAGTGATGATAAATTCGTAGACAGACCCAAGCATAATTACTCACCCTAACAAGGATGAATAGACCCATTCACGTCATAACGCTTTCAAGAAAATCGACATGCTCTTGTTGGCGCTGATGTGTCCTGCCAACACAACTAAACTTGGGCCCACTGTATAGAATTTCAAATTTCAAATTTCAAAGTCTATCTCCCATTGAGGAAAAGATTTAGGTCCTACTAACCTCCAAGATAATTTAATTTCCATTACAAAGGCATACCCATTATATTTTCCAATTTTTTGTTTTTGTATTTTTGGTTATTCTATATCCTCCAAATCTATTTGTATACCATATGCTGCCTTATTAGCTAGATCATCTGCAAGAAGATTACCTTCCCTGTAAATGTGGTTGAATACTACTACTTCAAAAGAACTGATAATACTCAGAGCCCTTTTCTAATAATGCATTCAATCTCCAATTAGGAGTAGCCTCTCTTCTCGACGCATTAATCACTATACTAGAATCCCCCCGAATCTCTATCTTTTGGATACCTATAGATCTACACTTTTTAAGACCAATCACCAAGGCTTGAAATTTTGTTTGATTATTAGTGCCCTTTTGCAATGGTTCTATAATTTTAGTTATGATCATCCCATCCCAAGTGAACATACCACATCCATCTCTTGAGATGCCTGGATTTCCTCTCGCTGCTCCATCAAAATTTAATTTATGCCACCCCTCTCTTGGCGGCTCCCATTTTCAGTCCAATCTAGGTTTTTTTCTTTCCTCCCCCCCTTCCCATAAAATTGGGAAATTCTAAGGCCACTCCATCTCCCTCAAGATTCTCCATCCCAGTGAGTGAATGTAGAATGCTTTGAGTTCTCTGCTCATTCCTGCTATTAACTACCTCTACAATGGCCATTTCAATTTTATTGGTTAATAGTTCAATATTCATCTTTGATTCCTTAAAAAATCTCTTATTATTTTCCTTCCATATTTCCCACACTAGATGGGTTAGCAATCCAGAGGCCACTAAATAACCCAGATCTATTTAACTTTGGCTAGCTCTTAAATAGACTTTTCTTATCTCGTGGAAGGGCTAAGGCCCACCCTAGTTTTGCACACAACCATTGCTAGCAATGGAAAGATAAAGGACATTGGAGGAACGTATGGCTAATGGTTTCTTCCTCCTATTCACATAGGACACATCTTGATGGTCCACTAAAACCAATTCTTTGGAACCACTCTACTGTGAGAATTCTCCCTTTAAGCTTTGCCCAAGAAAAGATACCGACTTTGGGAAGGCACCCTTTATTCCAACATAAATTCAAAGGAATCTCTTTTTTGTTCTAGTTTTGTTGTTTAGTGAGATCCTTATAACCCTCCTTTGCTGAATAGGCACCAGAATTAGCTACGTCCCATCTCAATCTATCTCTTGCTTCTCTAAAATCCATTTAACTACTCTATAGAATCTATTGAAGTTGAAGAACATCTTCTCCTGGGACATTTATATTATCAAAGGATTGCCACTCCCATTCTCCAACTTTATCCTCATTTTTAAAGCTTACAAAGTCCTGCTTCATCACCAACCAAATATTTGCTCTGTAGAATCTTAGCCCATTTTAGATTTGGTTGTTAATACATTTTTCATACTAATTTGGCCCCCAAAGCTTGGTTTTGCCACTCTTGTTTCCTCAGACCAAATCCTCTAAAGTCTTTAGGCTTGTAGATTGAATCCCAAGCTATTAAAGTCATTTTCTTCTTCTTTGCCAACCCTTACCAATTTTTTTTTCATCAACCTATTAATCTTCTCAGCAACTCCTACGGGAAGGGCCAAGCAGGACATGAGATAAATAGGCAATGCTGACAATACTGCTTTGAGCATCACAACCCTGCTAGCCCATGTTAACCATCTACCTTTCCAAGAGGTTAGTTTCTTTTCAATCTTCTCCTTGATGAATACTAAGAGGGGCGGTGAATTAGTATGCCAAAAATCTTTGCACTTAAACACTTTACAAGACTGACAGTAAATCGGTAAAACAGTTTAGCAGACAAACCGGTTAGCACACATGCAAACCAAATAGAAAATAATGCATTCACCCACAAAATCACAAACACCATAACACATGAGATTTTGACGTGGAAACCCAAATGGGAAAAACCATGGTGATATGGAACTCACAAGTAACTATCTGCAGAATAGGAACTAGACCAGTTAAGGTCTTACAATGTTCTTTACCAGAACAGATCCTGTTAGGAATCTCAATCTCTGTTAGGAGATAAGTCTGATTAAAGACTACCTTGCTAGAGGATTTTAGATCCACAGATGTGAACCACCTTGTTAGAGGATTTACAAAAGGCTTTTGGGCCTACCCGGTTAAGGGCTACAGACTTGTCAAAGATGTCAGTAATCAACAAGTGATTGATCTAGCTAATAGCACAGACTGCTTGGTTAGATCCTTGATAGCTCATTCCTAATGCATTCCAGCATTACTTCAGTCTTCTACACATTCATACTCTCTCTAACTCCTCAACCACCTTAAACCCTAGCCACACTATCCACTGTCGCAGCAACAACATTATCAACAACCTAAAACCCTAGACATGATGTCCTTATAAAGGAATCTGATTTCATGTCAGTCCAATAGGATTACATTACAATTTCCTAGGTTCAATGAACTTGGACATACTTGGTAACATGACACAAAAATCCCATTAAAGTGTCGGTACCGTCAAACAATCAATGGATGGTAACTCATCACAGAGTATTACTGGTTCATAAAAAATGTTGGTTCAAGCAAAATGTCGGTTGCCGGTTTGACAAAATGAAGACTGGGAAATATGTGTTCTGTCGCTTTGATCCTTCGATCCGCTTGAGATCCTCAAAGTGCTTGGGATCCATGAACCGCTTGGGGTCAACATGCCGCTTCAGACTAGGAAACACATTTTGCAAAACACCAATAGTCTAAAGACTATAATACAACATACCGGTTGCAACATATTCCGGTTGAGCTTAGGCTCATACATATAAAGAATATCTCAATGCAAGTGTGTGTCCATCAATGACAATCACATCATAAACATAAAAAATGCCAACAATCTCCCCCTTTGGCATTGATGGCAACACTTAGGAAAATAAAATTTTGACATCTAGGTGTTTTATAACAAAATCATGCCATTAGCAAAATTGCTCCCCCTAAGCATATACACTATCACTTTGACAATACAATGTATAACAATTTTGCATATAGAGCATAAACATTGAGATATTTAGAGCATATATCAAAATTTTGATTACCAGATACTTCTCCCCTATACTTCTCCCAAATAGAATTCTTCTCCCCCTTTGCCAACAATGACAAAGTACAGCTGAACAACCCTATTTTCATTTGATATTAAAATAATAAAAGTTTATGACAATAAGGAATAATACTTGTCAAAAACAGATTTAAAGTCCTGCAAGAATTGTTTCATCGATAAAGACTAGGACTCAAGTAGGGAGGTGGCTACTTCTTTCTCTGTCTACATCTGGGAGACCTATTCTTCCATGGCATCGATTGTGCTCATCTCCTGTGTCACTGTCAAGGCATCCCGGTTTAGATAGCACTTCTGAAGAATTTGCAATCGTGGGAGTAGAACCAGTTGTAGCTCCTGCAAATCTCTAGACCGGGTGTTGATCTCTTGCTCCATTTTTGCTAACTAGATGTGAAACCGGTGAATGGTTTGCCCATAAGTTGCAAAGGAATCATAAGGCGACTTGAATGTGCTCATGTAGGACTGGAAGTCTGTTTGAAGCTTTTGCTTCTGAGCTAGCACATCATCATAGAACAGATGGGGTTGGCAGATCTTGCTGAGTAGCAGATTCCCCTCATCCAGAGCATCCCTTATATCCTTTTGTTCTTTTTGTAGTTCAAACTGGAGCTCATTCAACTTCTTTACCAGAGCTGTATTAAGAGCTTTTTGATGCTCTTTCTTGACATTTGCCTCTGCTGCCTCTTCTAGGCTCTACACCTGATCATCCACTACTGTGCATAGGAGCTTAAGTTTAGCCAGTGATGATTCAGTGTTGGGAAGGCTAGCACCGGGTATCAAACCGGTAAGAGTGTCCACAACCGCTTGAATTACATCCTACTCCTTCTTCCTCTGTATGTTTTCAAGCCGTTCTTGGGCAACTTTGATGCTCTGCATCAGCTCCAATTCACTTGCAGACTGGAGGTCGATAGGACTGGTGAGGTCAGCCCGTTTGGCTTGACTACAGGGTACCTTCGAAGTCTCCATCTGGGTTCTCTTTTCCGCTTCTCTTTCCTTATCCTCTTCTACTTTTCTCTTCTCCGCTTCTCTCCTCTTCTCCTCTACTTTGTCTTCCTCAGCCTTTTTCCTCTCAACTTCCTTCTGCTTCTCCTCTTCTTTCTCTTCCTCTTCCTTCTTCTTTTTCTCTGCTTCTCTCCTCTTCTCTTCTTCCTTATCTTCCTCTTCCTTCTTCTTCCTCTCTGCTTCCTTCTTCTTCTCTTGTTCCTTATCTTCCTCCTCCTTCATCCTCCTCTTTGCTTCCTTCTTCTTCTCCTGTTCCTTATCTTCCTCTTCTTTCTTTTTCCTTTCGTCTTCTTACTTCTTTTTCTCTTCATCTTCTTTTCTTTTCTCCTCTTCCTCTTTTCTCTTTTCCTCCTCTTTCCACTTCTCCTCATCTTCAACCTTTTTCCTCTACTCTGCCTATTCCTTTGCCACTTCATATCTGTCCTCGGCTTGCTTATCAACCTATTTAGCCTATTGCTCATGTCCTGTTGCCTCAGATGGTGTTTCCTAAGTAACATCCTCTACGTCTATAGCATCAACATCAATGGTGTCGATCGGCTCAACAACCGGGTTTCCTTCATCATCAAATGCTTCATCCGGTTTTATTATTACTGGTTCTTGCTCAACCTTTCGATTGGCTTCAGCCACTCGATGCATTTTCAGAGCTTCTAGAGCAAGGGTGTGTGTATTCTTGAGCACTTCTTTAGCCTTCCCTTCAAGTAACAGAAGTCTTCTTCTTCTCATGAAGAAGAGGCCTTTGTATTTGTTCATTACTTTGAACAATTCTAAATTTGATACATCAAGAAAATGTTCAGCAAAAACTTTTTCTCTCATTTCCCATTCCTTCTCTATGACAATGCGCCATTTATTGTCTAAGGATTTATACAAAGAATCCAGTATCTTAGATCTAATTTCTGAAGGCGACCGATCATTAACACATAAATACTGAATTATTTCTTTTTCAACTGCTTCCTTTTCATCATCATTAAAGTCATCAAAACAATCAATTAAATCATTCAATACTTTTCTCCTAATGTTTTTTATAGTTCTTTGACAATGTGTCAAAGGTTTGTAGGAGGAGATGTCAATATTTATCGATGTCGATGATGTCGGTTCATTCTTTGTCTTTTTCTTTGCTTGACGTGTCTTCTTTGGTTTTTCCTCAGACGTAGTTTCTTCCGAGTCTAGAGAGGTATTCCTTGTCTTCCTCTTTCTCTCGAACACTTTAGCAGGTGCCGCTTCAGGTTTCTTTTTAGCCAGTGACTGCTTGGTCACTGCAGGACTGGCTGTAGTAGTCGGTGCTGATGTGAAGGCACTGTTTTTGCCTTCTTCACTTAAGGTTCTTTTCCTTTCTTTGCAAAGGGTTCCTCAACTGGTGTTATCCTTTTTAGGTAGGTGTCAGTTCTTTTTGCCTTTGGATCAAGCGGTGAGGCAATAAGGGTAGAGGCATATCCTTCCAGCATATCATTCATTACCTCATAGCCCATAGGCTCCACTTCCTCCTGTCTGGGCTCAATAGCCTCCGTTATGCATTGATCCACTTTGATGGTGAAACAGATATCATCTTCATATTTCTTGACAATATCACCTGATATTCTCACCCTCTGACTCATTTTGCATCTGAACTCATCAAAGTACTTGTTTAGAACTTCAAGGTAACCAGTTCCAACTACTTGAATGCTTTCCTTGATTTGCTTGGTTATCGGTTGGTCAGCAGACCATTGGACATCACCTACTCCTCGAAAGTAGCCTTGGAAGTAAAAGAATAGCCCAACCAGTAGTTGTCCAAACTTGAACCTTAATGCATTATCCTGTTTGATAGATTTCAGATTCAATAGGAGTTGCCTTTACATACTGGTTCATAGGTCAAATGATGCATCCTCCTTGATCATCCGGTAAGTGGTATTTACCGCTGCAGCAGATACAGAGTTAATTCTGCTGGCTGAGAATATCTGGTATCCAATCACCATACATGCATACTTCACCAGATCGTCCTTGATAGAATTGACAGTCATACCTCGTGAGTCGCTCACTGAACCGGTGAGCTTGGACATTTTAGTTTTTCTTACCGTCCTTAGGGTTGGCACATCCCCTGTATTGCAGAAACCGGTGACGACATGAATTGCTTGTGGTGTTATATCATGTGTTCTTTCCAGGTACATTTTGTCACCATGAACTTTGCTCAAAATGATCCTAATGTGATCATCTATGAAATCCTCCAGGAAATAAACAACATTGTGGAGCTTCTTCTTCTCCAAGATACTATACTCTGGTTTGATCCTTTTATCTTGTCCACAGAACAAACCTACCTGGGAGTGGATAGCTAGAGACCCTAGGTCTTCAATCTTGAAATCTATGTAATCAGAAATCTCTTCTTCTACTATAACACCAGCCGAAACTTGTGATAGGGCATTATACTTAGACTTGCATTGAATAAAACTTGCAGACTCGACATATGCACTAGAACTGGTATGAGATGCGGAAGCCATGATAGAAACATAAAAACTCAAGAAATACCTTTGAAACACGTGAATTTAGGGCTTTCAGATTCTCCTTCACTTCACACTCCGTCGGTTGCAGAATCGCCGCTTTGCGTTCTTCACTTGGTCGTTTGCAATTTGAATTTGAATCTCCTTTGTGGTTTCTCAATTTCTCAAAATCTCAGCACAAATCACCTTTTCTTCGCTCTACTCTTTGAAAAACTTTTCTTCGCTCGAAAACTGATAGTGAGAAATGACTTGAAAAATGCTTTTAAGCATATTCCTCACCTACCGCCATTAATGCTCCTCCATTAGGGCGTAAACCCTAATTTGCCTTTTACCATTTTTGGTCTTCCGCCAACTGACAAGTATCACATACTGGTTAAGGTCTTTTATCGGTGTAAACTGGGGGTTCAAAAAATTTCGTCGTTTGCTCCCCCTAAGCTTTTCTGAAGCTTAGTTTGTCGGTTTTGTGATTTCCACACTAAGTGCAGAAACCGGTTCCTCTTGTAACACCACCGGTTTCTTCTTCCAGGTTTTGTTCATGTCCGCTTGAACAGTGTCAACATCAATGTTTTCTTCCGGAGTGACCGGTATATCATCAGATATGTTCTTTTTTGATCTACAGAATCTGGCAATGTGACCCGGTTTGTTGCAATGATAGCAGACCAATCTAGGTGCTCTCCAAGGTCCACTGTTCATGTTCCCATTCTTCCTTCTGCATGTTGCAGCAGTGTGACCATGACCATGACAGACCATGCAGTTTGCTCTCCATTTGGTTGCCGCTTGATAGCCACTACTTCTTGGCTGATGATTGAAGGCATTAAACCAGTCGTGATTCCGGTTCACAAAAGGTTCAAGACCAACTCCTTGGGTCCTCTGAGGATATCTTCCAGTGTTATTCATAATAGACCTGTATTAAGATGCTCTATGCCCAAACTTGTTGCATGCATAACAGTTACCATTATATCTATAGGATCTAGGCTTATCATTTAGGAAATAAGGAAAATTGTTGTAAGCCTTACTCCAACACACATTTGCAGTATGTCCTTCTTTAAGATAGTTAAAGCGGACAAGTTTAAAATTTTGCTTACCTTTATCCTTTGATGTCGGTTGTTTCTTTGATGTTCCAACATTTGTACCAGAGGTCTCACCTT
This sequence comes from Cryptomeria japonica, assembly GCF_030272615.1. Classification (NCBI taxonomy): domain Eukaryota; kingdom Viridiplantae; phylum Streptophyta; class Pinopsida; order Cupressales; family Cupressaceae; genus Cryptomeria; species Cryptomeria japonica. The sequence goes on along the minus strand of NC_081405.1, from coordinate 716,527,470 downwards.
CCTCATGACCGAAATAACCAAGTCCATTGGTATTCTTTGCCAGTTTGGCAGATTCAAGCTTTTGCTCTAGCTTGACAGTGCTCTTGTTAAACTTAGCAAGTATTTCCTTTGACTTAGAGAGTTCTTTGGATCTAGCAGCATTTGTTTCCATCAAGTTTTCATTCTCAGAGATGGCAATGTTCAGTTCTCCTTGCATGTCTTCCTTTTCCACTTTTCTCGCATGGAGTTGGGCAGTTAGGGCACTGATCTCTTGTTTCAGCTTGGAGTTTTCATGATCTTTGTCTTTGACTAGATCTTCAGCTTTCCTCCGGTTCTCAAGCTCTTGGCACATTCAAATAGTCCATCCTTCCAATTCTTTTCTCAGGTTGGAATTGGATTCATTCAGCTTTTCTACTTCTTGAATCAGGGCTTCCATGTTCGCTTCATCAGAGGAACTATTTTCAGATAGCTCCATCAGCTTTTCTGCATGTTCTCTCCTTTTTGCTTGAGATGCCTTGTATTTGACCATAAGATCATCATAGGCTTGCTCAGACTGAGTGAGTCGATGAGTAAGTTCCCTCAATGTGTATTCCCCCATATCTCTTTCCAAGTGGTTAAACTTATAGAAAGGTAGGCTTTGATACCAATTGATGAATACTAAGAGGGGGGGGGGGGGGGTTGGGGGGTGAATTAGTATGCCAAAAATATTTGCACTTAAACACTTTACAAGATTGACAGTAAACCGGTAAAATAATTTAGCAGACAAACCGGTTAGCACACATGCAAACCAAATAGAAAATAATGCATTCACCCACACAAGCACAAACACCATAACACATGAGATTTTGACGTGGAAACCCAAATGGGAAAAACCACGGTGAGATGGAACTCACAAGTAACTATCTGCAGAATAGGAACCAGACCAGTTAAGGTCTTACAATGTTCTTTACTAGAACAAATCCTGTTAGGAATCTCAATCTCTGTTAGGAGATAAGTCCGATTAAAGACTACCTTGCTAGAGGATTTTAGATCCACAGATGTGAACCACCTTGTTAGAGGATTTACAAAAGGCTTTTGGGCCTACCCGGTTAAGGGCTACAGACTTGTCAAAGATGTGAGTAATCAACAAGTGATTGATCTAGCTAATAGCACATATTGCTTGGTTAGATCCTTGATAGCTCGTTCCTAATGCATTCCAACATTACTTCAGTCTTCTACACATTCATACTCTCTCTAACTCCTCAACCACCTTAAACCCTAGCCACACTATCCACTGTCGCAGCAACAACATTATCAACAACCTAAAACCCTAGACATGATGTCCTTATAAAGGAATCTAATTTCATGTCGATCCAATAGGATTACATTACAATTTACTAGGTTCAATGAACCTGGACATACTTGGTAACACGACACAAAAAGCCCCATTAAAGTGTCGGCACCGTCAAATAATCGATGGATGGTAACTCATCACAAAGTATTACTAGTTCATACAAAATGTCGGTTCAAGCAAAATGCCGGTTGCCGGTTTGAAAAAATGAAGACTGGGAAATATGTGTTCTGTCACTTTGATCCTTCGTGCCGCTTGAGATCCTCGAAACGCTTTGGATCCACGAACCGCTTGGGGTCAACATGCCACTTCAGACCAGGAAACAAATTTTACAAAACACCAATAGTCTAAAGACTATAATACAACATACCGGTTGCAACATATTCCGGTTGAGCTTAGGCTCATACATATAAAGAAGATCTCAATGCAAGTGTGTGTCCATCAATGACAATCACATCATAAACATAAAAAATGCCAACACTCCTTTAATGGTTCCCAAAGTTTCAAAGATATAACCCCACTTTCTAGAGGAAGTCTTAAATATTTACAAGGCAAATTACCCTTGTTGAACCCCAAAATTCTCAAGATTTCTCTTTCTATCCACAGTTGAATGTAAAAGAAAAGGACTTCTGATTTTTCCATACCAATTTGCTGACCCGAGACCTTGGTATTTTTCTTTAGAATGGTTTTAAAATTTCTAGCCTCTTGTATTGAACCCACCCCCAGAAGCATAGTACCATCTGCAAATTGTTGATGAGTCACATTCGAGATCGCACTGGTAATACTAATCCCTTCAATATTCCCCAAGGATTGAGCCTTTTTATAAATTTATTCCCAAATCCTCTACCATTAGGGCTATCCCACATTAATGGTTCCCACTTTTTCCAACAAAGGAAATTGGCAAAAGTGGAGAATTTTTTTTAGGGGGGGTTCAAGTGAAGTGGGGGTGTTCAAATGGACTACACTTTGGGGATCGAGCGAAGCCCCCACTTCGCTCGAACCCCCTCTTTCAAGAGAAGCACCTTTAATGCTTGTTTGTGTCATTTTTCAATTATATTGGGGGGGTTCACTCGAACCCCCCTTCGTTCGAACCCCTTTTTTAACACTTCTCTGAAGCTTTCTACATTTTTTTGCAGATTTTTGGCCTTCAAACCTTTGGTTGAAGGCTCAAATGGAATGATCTTGACAACCCAAAATGTAGTATTGTAGTCCTCGAAGCAAGCTTTCCAATGGCTATAATTTTATTACATATTGAGTTTATTATGAACTTATTTTTTTAATTTTACCAAACATATTTTTTCATCGAACATGAACTTCTCTATTCAACGCATTGGGAAAAATAAGAAACTAATTCAAAAAAAGTCTGAAAAATATCTGAACCCCAGGTATTGATGTCTTCTTTCTAACAAAATAAATAAATTGAATTTCAATATATAGAGAACAAGTTATGTGTTCAAACTTAAACCTATGTCTGAATTATGACTAGTCGGACTTCAAAACTTAATAAAATGAAAAATATTGAACATATCACTATCAAACCAACTGCAAGACCTAGATATTGATGTTACAAACCAAAATTCGAAAGAATTGAGTTTTTATCATTTATAGAAGAAAAATTTATGTGCTTCGGGAGGCACATCACTCTTAAAAAATGTAGTTTGTTGTAAAAAACTACTTTTTCGAGGGAGATGGAATTTTTAAAAAAAAATCCTTCAAAAAATTTTGAAAAAAATAAAATAGAATCTATAGACAAAATGCTACAAATCACTAATTTACATCATCTTCAAATTCTTAATAGTTTAAAAGATAGTTGTCGGAAGTTGAAGATTATTTTAAAATTGTTCATCTCAGTGTCAAAAGTGGCAAAAAAGTGGGAACCGTTATTGTGAGTTCACCCATTATTATAAATAGGAAGGGAGCAATTAGATCCCCTTGTCTTAGACCTCTAGAAGCTTCAAAGTAGCCCTCTAGGGTCCTATTGATTATCATTGAGTATCTTGGGGTGGCAATGCAATAATAGATCAAATGTATCCAGTGTTAAATTCAAAAGCTTCTAGACATTTGCATAAGAATCTCCAATCCACTATACCATTAGCTTTCTTGATATCTAGTTTGATCAACATGCTAGGGTTTTTTTTAGTGTATGGAGTGTATAGCTTCTTGAGCTTTAATAATGCCATCTAAAATTGATCTTCCAGGCACAAAGCCTGATTGCTCTTCTCATATAATTTGAGATCAAACTATCTTTAGCATATTGGCCAAGGCTTTTACCATTACCTTATACAAGGTAATGATATTGAACTATAATCCTCAAAGCTTCTAACTTTCTCCTTTATGGGGATCAGTACCAAAAAGGTGTTGTTCACTTCTTTTAAAAATCTGCCTCCATTTCTAGCTGCTTCTAGTGCTATTGTCATCTCCTTGCTAAGTAAATGCTAACATTTATGATAAAAACTTGTCGGAAAGCCATTTGGACTAGGGGCTTTGTTTGGGTGAAGTTGAAACAAAGCTACGTGGATCTCAGTTTCAAAGAATTTATCTAGTCAACTTGATATTTTGTCTCTTAGATATCTTGTGTGGTATGCAAGATAATATTTCCAATTGATCACTTAAGTTCGAGCCATCCCAGTTATTAAAATTTTTCTTGAAGTAGTTAACACCTTCTTTTGCTACCTCTTCTAGATTATGCACTGTCGATCCATCCTCTTTGATGACCTGCAGGATCCTATTGGCACCTCTTATGTTTCTCTAGATTTTTGCCTCCAGAACACCTCTTATTTGGCTAGTACTTCATGATATTCTACCAACAACATTTTTTCTTGTTCGTAAAGTTGGGTGTCCATTCCCCTACTTATGACTTCTTCTGAGACTGATTTCACCTCATCTTCTAATTCCTTTTTCCTTGTAATTTTTTTTTGAAATTTATCTCTGTTCCACTTTAATAATTTTTTCTTTATTGCTTTCATCTTAGAGAAAAAGCAAAAAAACTTTGATCCCACTAAGATTTCCTTCTACCACCACTTATTAATGAGGTTATAAAATTCCTCATCCTTCATCCACATATTTTCAAATTTGAATGGGCTTTGCCCAGGTCTCTATTCCTCCTCAATATCCAGAATTATCGAGTAATGATCTAATCCTGCCCGAGCTATCATATTCGCAAACATCTCTCCTTTAAATGATAGCATATCCCCTTTGAGGAAAAATCGATCTAGCTTTTTTGCAATATTGTTGAATCCTTTGTGTTTGTTATTCCTCAAGTCCTTAGTGTATTGTTGTTATAACCATACTATTTGCAGTCCTTTATTTTACAAGAGATTAACACAACATAAACAGTTCCATACAACCAACCATTGCTCCCATGTGCACTATCCTTACAACTTCTATATACGAAACATCCAATCCAACATAAAAAATTTAACTCCCCTTATGTTGTTGTTGTAAAATTTTCATTTGCCTCGTGTTGTTACATCAGTCATTTCAATTTTATGCTACTCAAAACTTATAATTTCATCGATCCAATGAATTGTATTCTTCCCCATTGAATACAATGTATTGCACTTCGTTTTCACCACTTGCATCTCTATATCAACCTTATATATTTAAAGTATGCAACCACAACCAAATGCCTTCTCACAATGACCTATATGCTATATGATGATTGCTGCCAAGACATAAACTTTTGCAACACAAGCAACTACTGCAAACATTTTTAACCAACTCAACATCAACTAAGATAAACATAAACAATTATCACTAATTCTAGTCCTTTGAACTATCTTTACTTGTTCTTTTCAAAAATTTGGGGGTGAAAAATATGATCAGGTTTAGCTCCCCCTAAGGTTTTTCTTCTCCTTCAAATTGAGAGGACATTGAATGCCCATGATGTGCACCATGCATGCTCATAGATTCATCCATGTTGCCTTTCTCATCTCCTAGGTTGTGTTTCCTTCTCTAGACATTCATGGACTCTTTATTTTGCTCGATGGGGGTGTCTACCTTCTTATTGTATCTGGATGATTTTATTTGATTTCTTCTGCAATACTATACTCTATACCTAAAACTATGACATGCAAAACACATCGTGTTTGCATCTTGTTGAGGAATAGAGTAATTCCTATGTGGTTTATAAGGTTTTCTTCTCCAATCCATATTTTTGAGACTAGCTAATGGAACAGAAGAACTTCTTGACAAATCAAAGACCCTTCTATTTTTGTTCCATGCATATTCATGTCTTACATATACTCTGCCTACTCTTTCATGATGACCATAGATATTTCTTATATTGTTGTTGAAAGAGAACGTAGAGGGGCTACCACTTGACTGAAATATTTTCTTTCTACATTCATCGCCTTTATGACCAGTCTTGTTACAATTGTAATATACAACATTCTTATTTCTTAGAGCAGCAAAAACATTCTTGCTCTCATAACTTGGAGCAGATCCATGCATGAGTCCACAATTTGAAATTTTATGCCCATATGAATTACATATTTGACAAACTACATTTCTATTTCTAAAGACTACAACTTGAATCCTTTTAGACTCTTTTCTACAATCACTAGCTTTATGTCCATAACCTTGGCATTACACCGATAGAGTTGGTGACCTCTATTTGGTGCCATTGTAGGTTATGCCTCTCGGCGTAAATATAAAAAAATAATTAAAATATTATAAGATATATATTTTAGAATATTCACTTCTAGATCTATAAAAAGGTGCTTTTACATTTCAAAAAAATATATTCATAAGAGTAAGAGTTGTGGAATCATTGAGTTTTTTAACAACGAAAAAAAGAATTTTGGTAATTACACCCAAAGTGATATAAAATATACATTTAGTAGACACTTCCAATTAAAAAAGTTGTGGCCCATATATAACGTAGCTATAATGAATCTATATTAGACCATATATTTGATGAAAAATAACTTTTAGTTAGAAATACTTAAATTCACTTGCGCTAGTAAGTTGGCCTAAAATGTGACACAATATTGTACTTTCACATAACATAAATTTAGTGTTTTTTTAATTCTAAAAAAATATTACAATTGATATTGTATTAAAGAGTTTTAAAATGAAAAATTAGTCTATAACAGATAATAGAATAGTGAAATGCATATAGTGAATAATAACTCACTCTACAAACTTTTTGGTGTCATCTTAAGTATTAGAGTGTAGCTATAATTTAAAATTTATATAAAATATGTTTTGAATATATTAAAATGAGAGAGGTCTGAACCTTTACATAACCACAAAACCAATGAGCGAAAAAAACCAAGGGCACATGAGGGTTGAGGGCCCAAGATAGAAATCCTACTACCAAAAAGGAGCAAAACCCAGCATACTACAACACCACTAATAAAACCCATAAAATGAAATAACCAGGCCCAACAGAGATGAATCAACGGTTTATCTGTTGGGGAAAACACCAACTTCCTATTTTGGCACATTTATTTGCTTTTATAGGAAACTGAGAGCTTTTTATTTAAACATTTCCCAAAGGAGATGGTCAGAGAGTCTAAAAGTGACCTTCACGTTAGACACAGATGCATTTGGCCCACTTTTATTGGAGGACTCCAAATTGCACCTCTTTTTAGCTCGCGTCCTTGCAATTTCATCTTGTATAGCTTCGAGAGAAGTATAATTCTTCTCGATCGTCTCCACGTTCTATGCAAACATATTTTCTATTTTCCTCTTCATGCAGTCCTGATTGTCATGCAATGCCTCCACCACATCGACCAAATCCTTCGTGTTATTACCATGGATAACTTTCTCACTAAACTCCTTCATAAGTGTTTCCAACCCTTCCCACTTATCAACCATAGCAATAAATTTTTCCATCGCCATCCAAGCCCCCTGTTCCTTGTCATTCATAGCCCAACTCGAGGCTCTGACACATCCATTTCAACAAGGGCTTCAATTTTGTTGATTTTGTTTTTAACCATCTTAATTATGTCTCAACCATGTAAAATATATTGAGACATAAATTTTTAGAAATTTAGATATTCATAAATATTTTTAATATTCTTAGTAATTTATACAGCAAAAAAAAAAATCCTTGAAGATGGAGATTAAGACACTAGTGCATTCCATCGTCCTATCTCTTAAGTTGCTATTTCATAGCCTACATTAGCGCCTGCCCGTAAGCCTCACAACCCAAAAATCTTGAAATCTTCTAAAGGTGCCTACCCATCCATATCTTTATCTGTTACCCAACACTGAAAGCTAACCAAGACAAAAAAGGATTAAGTTGCAAGTCACCAGAGATAAAATAGTTTCCTGGAAATGGAAAGTCAAGTCCTCCTCGCTCTGCAACTCAAAATCTCACCCTATCTCACAACTAAAACTCTGTCAGAACCCTTTCTCACCACTCAAACTTTCAATTAGGCCACTCCTACACCAAAGCCTGCATGATGGTAAATTTAATTACATTTTGGAGAAACATATGTTTTCGAGGGGTGCATCAAATGCTAAACATGGTGGTGCATTCCGTCGTCCTATCTCTTAGGTTACTATCTCACAACCTACAATATCGTCTACCCGTAAGGCTCACAACCCAAAAATCTTGAAAGCTTTTAGAGGCGTCTAACCGTCCATATCTTTATTTGTTACCCAACACTGAAAGCTACCCAAGATAGAAAAGGATTAAGTTGCAAGCCATCGGAGATAAAATAGTTTTCTAGAAATGGAAATTCAAGTCCTCCTCGCTCTACAACTCACAATCTCACCCTATCTCATAATTAACACTCTGTCAGAACCCTTTCTCACAACTCAAACTTTCAATTAGGCCACTCCTACACCAAAGCCTACATGATGGTAAATTTAATTACATTTTGGAGGAACATATGTTTTCAAGGGGTGCATAAAATGCTAAACATGGTGGTGCATTATGCCATCCTATCTCTTAGGTTACTATTTCACAGCCTACATTACCGCCTGCTTGTAAGAATCACGGCCCAAAAATCTTGAAAACTTTTAGAGGTACCTACCCATTCATATCTTTATCCGTTACCCAACACTGAAAGCTACCCAAGACAGAAAAGGATTAAGTTGCAAGCCACCAGAGATAAAATAGTTTCCTATAAATTGAAAGTCAAGTCTTCCTCGCTCTGCAACTCACAATCTCACCCAATCTCACAACTAACACTCTGTCAGAACCCTTTCTCACCACTCAAACTTTCAATTAGGCCACTTCTACACCAAAGCCTACATGATGGTAAATTTAATTACATTTTGGAGGAACACATGTTTTTGAGGGGTGCATCAAATGCTAAAGATGGTGGTGCATTTTATCGTCCTATCTCTTAGGTTAATATTTCACAGCCTACATTACCGCCTGCCCGTAAGGCTCACAACCCAAAATCTTGAAAGCTTTTAGAGGCACCTACCCGTCCATATCTTTATCCGTTACCCAACACTGAAAGCTACCCAAGACAGAAAAGAATTAAGTTGCAAGCCACTAGAGATAAAATAGTTTCCTGGAAATGGAAAGTCAAGTCCTCCTCGCTCTGCAACTCACAATCTCACCCTATCTCACAATTAACATTGTGTCAAAACCCTTTCTCACCACTCAAACTTTCAATTAGGCCACTGCTACACCAAAGCCTACATGATGGAAAATTTAATTACATTTTGGAGGAACATATGTTTTCGAGGGGTGCATCAAATGCTAAACATGGTGGTGCATTCTACCGTCCTATTGTTTAGTTTACTATTTCACACCCTACATTATTGCCTGCCTATAAGGCTCACAACCCAAAAATATTGAAAGATTTTAGAGGAGCCTACTCGTCCATATCTTTATCTGTTACCCAACATTGAAAGCTACCCAAGACAGAAAAGGATTAAGTTGCAAGCCACCAAAAATAAAATAGTTTCTTGGAAATGGAAAGTAAAGTCCTCCTCGCTCTGCAGCTCACAATCTCACCTTCTCACAACTAACACTCTATGAGAACCATTTCTCACCACTCAAACTTTCAATTAGGCCACTCCTACACCAAAGCCTGCATGATGGTAAAATTAATTACATTTTGGGAGGAACATATGTTTTCGAGGGGTGCATCAAATGCTAAAACATGGTGGTACATTCCGTCGTCCTATATCTTAGGTTACTATTGCATAGCCTACATTACCGCCTGCCCGTAAGGCTCACAACCCAAAAATCTTGAAAGCTTTTAGAGGCACCTACCCATCCATATCTTTATCCGTTACCCAACACTGAAAGCTTCCCAAGACAGAATAGGATGAAGTTGCAAGCCACTAGAGATAAAATAGTTTTCTGGAAATGGAAACTCAAGTCCTCCTCGCTCTGCAACTCACAATCTCACCCTATCACACAATTAACACTCTGTCAGAACCCTTTCTCACCACTCAAACTTTCAAGTAGGCCACTCCTACACCAAAGCCTACATGATGGTAAATTTAATTACATTTTGGAGGAATATATGTTTTCGAGGGGTGCTTCAAATGCTAAACATGGTGGTGCATTCCACCATCCTATCTCTTAGGTTACTATTTCACAACCTACATTACCGCCTTCCCGTAAGGATCACAACCCAAAAATATTGAAAGCTTTTAGAAATGCCTACCCCTCTGTATCTTTATCTGTTACCCAACACTGAAAGCTATCCAAGATAGAAAAGGATTAAGTTGCAAGCCACTAGAGATAAAATAGTTTCCTAAAAATGAAAAGTCAAGTCCTCCTTGCTCTACAACTCACAATCTCACCCTATCTCACAATTAACATTCCGTCAAAACCCTTTCTCACCACTCAAACTATCAGTTAGGCCACTCCTACACCAAAGCATGCATGATTGTAAATTTAATTACATTTTGGAGGAACATATGTTTTGGAGGGGTGTATCAAATGCTAAACATGGTGGTGCATTTTGTCGTCCTATCTCTTAGGTTACTATTTTACAGCCTACACTACCGCCTGTCCATAAGGCTCACAACCCAAAAATCTTGAAAGCTTTTAGAGGCTCCTACCCGTCTATATCTGTATCTGTTACCCAAAACTGAAAGCTACCCAAGACAAAAAAACATTAAGTTTCAAGCCACTAGAGATAAAATAGTTTTTTGGAAATGGAAACGCAAGTCCTCCTCCCTCTACAACTCACAATATCACCCTACCTCGCAATTAACACTCTATCAGAACCCTTTATCACCACTCAAACTTTCAATTAGGCCACTCCTACATTAGAGCCTGCATGATGGTAAATTTAATTACAGTTTGGAGGAACCTATGTTTTCGAGGGGTGCATCAAATGCTAAACATGGTGGTGCATTATGTTGTCATATCTCTTAGGTTACTATTTCACAGCCTGCATTACCGCCTGCCCTTAAGGTTCACAACCCAAAAATCTTGAACGCTTTTAGAGGCGCCTACCCATCCATATGTTTATCCGTTACCCAACACTGAAAGCTACCCAAGACAGAAAATGATTAAGTTGCACGCTACCAGAGATAAAATAGTTTCCTTGAAATGGAAAGTCAAGTCCTCACTCTACAACTCACAATCTCACCCTATCTCACAACTAACACTCTATCAGAAACCTTTCTCACCACTCAAACTTTAAATTAGGCCACTCCTATACCAAAGCCTGCATGATGGTAAAGTTAAATACATTTTGGAGGAACATATGTTTTTGAGGGGTGCATCAAATGCTAAACATGGTGGTACAATTTGTCATTCTATCTCTTAGGTTACTATTTAACAGCCTACATTATCGCTTGTTTGTAAGGCTCGCAACCCAAAAATCTTGAAAGCATTTAGAGGTGCCTACCCGTCCATATCTTTATCGGTTACCCAACACTGAAAGCTACCCAAGATAGAAAAGGATTGAGTTGGAAGCCACCAGAGATAAAATAGTTTCTTGGAAATGGAGAGTCAAGTCCTCCTTGCTCTGCAACTAACAATCTCACCCCATCTCACAACTAACACTCTGTCAGAACCCTTTCTCACTACTCAAACTATAAATTAGGCCACTACTACACCAAAGCCTGCACGATGGTAAATTTAATTACATTTTGGAGGAACATATGTTTTTGAGGGGTGCATCAAATGCTAAACATGGTGGTGCATTTCCGTCATCCTATCTGTTAGGTTACTATTTCACAACCTACATTGCCGCCTGCCCATAAGGTTCACAACCCAAAACCCTTGAAAGCTTTTAGAGGCGCCTACCGGTCCATATCTTTGTCTGTTACCCAACACTAAAAGCTACCCAAGACAAAAAAGGATTAAGTTGCAAGCCACCAGAGATAAAATAGTTTCTTGGAAATGGAAAGTCAGATCCTCACTCTGTAACTCACAGTCACACCCTATTTCACAATTAACACTATGTCAGAACCCTTTCTCACCACTCAAACTTTCAATTAGGCCACTCCTACACAAAAGCGTGCATGATGGTAAATTTAATTACATTTTGGAGAAACATATGTTTTTGAGGGGTGCATCAAATGCTAAACATGGTGGTGCATTTCATCATCCTATCTCTTAGGTTACTATTTCATAGCCTACATTATCGCCTTTCCGTAAGGCTCACATCCCAAAAATCTTGAATGCTTTTAGAGGTGCCTACCCATCCATATCTTTATCCGTTACCCAACATAGAAAGCTACCCAAGACAAAAGGATTAAGTTGCAAGCCACCAAAGATAAAATAGTTTCCTGGAAGTGGAAAGTCAAGTCCTCTTCGCTCTGCAACTCACAATCTCACCCTATCTCACAAGTAACACTATGTCAAAACCCTTTCTGACCACTGAAACTTTAACTTAGGCCACTCCTACACCAAAGCCTGCATGATGGTAAATTTAATTACATTTTGGAGGAACATATGTTTTCATGGGGTGCATCAGATGCTAAAGATAGCGGTGCATTTCGTCGTCCTATATCTTAGGTTACTATTTCACAACTAATAAGTCGATGCTTTGACATGTTTTTATCATGACTCTTAGGTTTTTTGGTATCTTTTGGGTTGCATTGTGATAAGTAAAGTATTGTGAATTGACTATATATAATCCATGTTTTAAAACTAAACTTAAGAAATCATGTTTGAACTTTGTCGTTAATTCCTGCAGCCATGCCAATTTATTCCTGTAGCCAAATGATTTGTCCCCATGATATGCAGATTATTTAGGATAATGTCATACGTGAGTTAATGAATGTATTGATTGAGTAAGATACATATGCATGTCCTTGTATGTTATTTTTGTTTTAGTGCAGATAATAATTGATGCTGCGGTGGATGATTTTCTTTCATGCCTAAGGACTAGAGAATCACGTTCAGATAACTAGAGGTCAAACTGAAGGGGATTCGAGCAAGCGCAATGTATGGCATAATCAGAGCAATTATACTTCACCATGGGAGTTTTAACTCTGGTGCATATTGAATTCACAAAATATCACTTTGGCGTGCAAAGACTGTGGTTCGGTTTCAGATCCACGGTTCCTACAGCCAAGCTGTCAATTATCTCCTTCATCTGACAATTATCCATCTCTTCTTCTAGGCATAACTTGAGTTGTCCATTGTAGTTGATATTTTCTTTATAATAAGCTCTTCCTTCTTTTTTAGAGTTAGACGAGATGGAAAGGAATTGAGCAGAGTTTTGTTAAGCATTCTGAATTTTCTCTTTGAGAATATGTAATCATTTTCAGGAAAAAATGAATAAGAATATGTTGTTCTGATCTGTTAATAGTACTTTGCTAGGAGTTTGATATCACTCATCCAAGGGGGGCCACTTGGTGAGTGATCTTCTGTTTATGATCATTGAAGTTAGTTTTTACTTAGTTGCAGTAGAAGTTCATGACTGGATTGTTCCTGCAGCCACTGGAAATAGATCCGTTGACTGTTCCTACAGCCAAGACAGAATGGTGTGATTTCTGTTATTTTCATTAGATCATTTTAGCAGTGATTTGTGAAGATTTCAAGTAGCCTTTTATGATTTCCATTCCTACCTTTCCTTCCTGCATAATGTTAGTTACTACAGTAATGTAGAATAATCATTTATGGAGCTTATTGCATATATATTGCAGACCCATTTCAAGTTTTACGTTCCTGGATTGATAACTAAATGAACACCAGCCATGAAAATAGTAAACTCTACCATATGAATGTCCAAACTTCAGATTGAGATTTCAATTAGAGGTATTATTATTATCATCAAAAACTCTTGCATCTATTTCAAAAGTGTAAGTAAGGAGAACAAGAAGGAGGACACAGAAGACTCAACCTGTGAGTAATCCAGCAGAGGTTATTGCAGTAGAAACTTCAGAAGAAGAAGATGTTGCAGAGAAAGAAATGCAAGAAAACCCTATGGAAGAGGAGATTCAAGAAAACCCTGCAAAAGAAGAAATTCAAGAAGAAGCTATAATAGATAAGCTAGCAAATCTTACTTCAGTGGCATTGCAATGTGAAGAGACTGTTGATGATGTTCTACAGCAACCTAAAGAAAATGTGGGAGATATGTCAACTTAGAATGATGAGTTTATTGAAGAAATCCCACGGTCTAAGGTAGGACCTATTAGACCTCCTTCATCCCTAACTAGTTTATCAATTGTTTTAACATTTTTTAGGCAATGGGAAATAGAGAAGGATAGGTTGCAGGGGATAATTAATAAGCAACAAAAAGAGATTGAAAAGAAAGATAATAGAATTAAGGAATTAGAAGCTAAGGTAGAAGAGATTTATGGTATGGTTCTTGAGATAATGCAGTGTAGGGCACCCCCAAGAATTTATGCAGTACATTTGAAAGAGCGGTATCTAAATTTCAAACTAAACCGCATTGTTAGGGACCTTAATCCATCCTTGCAAGCACCTAAGGAATTTTATCATGCTTATCAAACCTCCCCACATGCTATACGGAATTTGTTATGTGAATTATATTTACATAACTATACTGTACCCCAAGACAGAGAATGAAATCCTTTATTGTATATTGGGGATATCCATCTCAGAGCTTTAATGTCATGGATCCAAAATGAGATGATCATAGGACCACAAGCCAGGGAGTTTGAAAAATTGGAACTTGATTGTCCATTGCCATTGAGGAGGGAATCAGAAGCACCCAGGGTTCTGTATTATGATTGACAAAAGTTGCTAATAAGAGATGATGTTAGTAAGATAGTACTTCCAATGAGAGAGGAAGTCTATCAAGCGTATGAACATTTGGTTCAGACCCATAGGACAACTGCACTAGAAGGGATAACTCAATGCTGGAATCATCTACCAGATCATTTAAAATTGGGAGAACCTTACTCATTACAAAATTTTCATGCAGCCATACAAAGAGCCTCCAGATACATACAACTAGGCAGGGAGAAATCCAATAACTGGTTGCCATTAATCTTTCAACCTCCGATCCTTATGTGGCCACTTTTGGCATGCCAACCAACAGAACAGAATTATGATGCAGTTGTAGAAGAAACAACTAGATGGTCCAGGTTGGAGAAAATGAAAGGATTTTATTGGAATTTGCCTTCCAAAGGTACCGGACAGGACACTATTGGTGATTTCAAAGTTTCAGCAAAAATCAGAAATTTTCCTTTTGCTGTAGGAGCAGCAAACCCTTAAAGTTGGGGGGCATGATAAGTCGATGCTTTGACATGTTTTTATCATGACTCTTAGGTTTTTTGGTATCTTTTGGGTTGCATTGTGATAAGTAAAGTATTGTGAATTGACTATATGTATCCATGTTTTAAAACTGAACTTAAGATATCATGTTTGAACTTTGTCGGTTAATTCCTGCAGCCATGCCAATTTATTCTTGCAGCCAAATGATTTGTCCCTGTGATATGCAGATTATTTAGGATAATGTCATACGTGAGTTAATAAATGTATTAATTGAGTAAGATACATATGCATGTCCTTGTATGTTGTTTTTGTTTTAGTGCAGATAATAATTGATATTGCAGTGGATGATTTTCTTTCGTGCCTAAGGAATGGAGAATCACGTTCAGATAACTGGAGGTCAAACTGAAGGGGATTCAAGCAAGCGCAATGTATGGCATAATCGGAGCAGTTATACTTCACCATGAGAGTTTTAACTCTGGTGCATATTGAATTTGCAAAATATCACTTTGGCATGCAAAGACTGTGGTTCGGTTTCAGATCCACAGTTCCTGCAACTAAGCTCTCAGTTATCTCCTTCATTTGACAATTATCCGCCTCTTCTTCTGGGCGTAACTTGAGTTGTCCATTGTAGTTGATCTTTTCTTTATAATACACTCTTCCTTCTTTCTTAGAGTTAGACAAGATGGAAAGGAATTGAGTAGAGTTTTGTTAAGCATTCTGAATTTTCTCTTTGAGAATATGTAATCATTTTCAGGAAGAAATGAATAAGAATATGTTGTATGTTATTCTGATCTGTTAATAGTACTTTGCTGGGAGTTTGATATCACTCATCTAAGGGGGGCCACTTGGTAAGTGATCCTATGTTTATGATCATTGAAGTTAGTTTTTACTTAGTTGCAGTAGAAGTTCATGACTGGATTGTTCTTGCAGCCACTGGAAATAGATCCTTTGACTGTTCCTGCAGCCAAGACAAAACAGTGTGATTTATGTTATTTTCATTAGATCATTTCAGCAGTGTTTTGTGAAGCTTTCAAGTAGCCTTTTATGATTTCCATTCCTGCCTTTCCTTCTTGCATAATGTTAGTTACTACAATAATGCAGAATAATCATTTAAGAAGCTTAGTGCATATATATTGCAGACCCATTTCAAGTTTTACATTCCTGGATTGATAACTAAATGAACACCAGCCATGAAAATAGTAAACTCTACCATATGAATGTCCAAAATTCGGATTGAGATTTCAATTAGAGGTACTATTATTATAATTATAGTTGGGGTAGACAACAACCTACATTATTGCTTGCCCCTAAGGCTCACAACCCAAAAATCTTGAAAGATTTTAGAGGCACCTACCCGTCTATGTCTTTATCTGTTACCCAACACTGAAAACTACCCAAGACAGAAAAGGATTAAGTTGCAAGCCACTAGAGATAAAATTTTTTTTTAGAAATGGAAATTCAAGTCCTCCTCACTCTCCAACTCATAATCTTACCCTATCTCACAATTAACACTCTGTCAGAACCATTTCTCACCACTCAAACTTTCAATTAGGCCACTCCTACACCAAAGCCTGCATGATGGTAAATTTAATAATATTTTGGAGGACATATGTTTTTCGAGGGGTGCATCACATGCTAAACATGGTCGTGCATTCCGTCGTCCTATCTCTTAGGTTACTATTTCATAGCCTACATTACCGCCTTCTCGTAAGGCTCACAACCCAATAATCTTGAAAGCTTTTAGAGGAGCCTACCCGTCCATATCTTTATCTGTTATCCAACACTGAAAGCTACCCAAGATAGAAAAAGGATTAAGTTGCAAGCCACCAAAGATAAAATAGTTTCGTGTAAATGGAAAGTGAAGTCCTCCTCATTCTGTAACTCACAATCTCACCCTATCTCAAAACTAACACTCTGTCAGAACCCTTTCTCACCACTCAAACTTTAAATTAGGCCACTCCTACACCAAAGCCTGCATGGTGGTAAATTTAATTACATTTTGGAGGAACATATGTTTTCGAGGGGTGCATCAAATGCGAAACATGGTGATGCATTCCGTCGTCGTATCTCTTATGTTACTATTTCACAACCTAAATTACCGCTTGCCTGTAAGGCTCACAACCCAAAAATATTGAAAGCTTTCAGAGGTGCGTACCCGTCCATATCTTTATCCCATACCCAACACTGAAAGCTACCCAAGACAATAAAGGATTAAGTTGCAAGCCACCAAAGATAAAATAGTTTCCTGGAAATGGAAAGTCAAGTCCTCCTCGCTTTGCAACTCATAATGTCACCCTATCTCACAATTATCACTCTATGAGAACCCTTTCTCACCACTCAAACTTTCAATCATGCGACTCCTACACCAAAGCGTGCATGATGGGAAATTTAATAACATTTTGGAGGAACATATGTTTTCGAGGGGTGCATCAAATTCTAAACATGGTGGTGCATTCTGTTGTCCTATCTCTTAGGTTACTATTTCACAACGTACATTACCGCCTGCCCGTAAGGCTCATAATGCAAAAAACTTGGAAGCTTTTAGAGGTGCCTACCCATCCATATCTTTATCCATTACCCAACACTGAAAGCTACCCAAGATAGAAAAGGATTAAGTTGCAAGCCACTAGAGATAAAATCGTTTCCTGGAAATGGAAAGTAAAGTCTTCCTCGCTTTGAAACTCACAATCTCACCCTATCTCACAACTAACTCTCTGTCAGAACCCTTTCTCACCACTCAAACTTTCAATTAGGCCACTCCTACACCAAAGCCTGCATGATGGTAAATTTAATTACATTTTGGAGGAACAAATGTTTTCGAGGGGTGCATTAAATGCTAAACATGGTGGTGCATTTCGCCATCCTATCTCTTAGGTTACTATTTCACATCCTACATTACCGCTTTCCCGTAAGTCTCACAACCCAAAAATATTGAAACCTTTTAGAGGCACTTACCCGTCCATATCTTTATCCATTACCTAATGCTGGAAGCTACCCAAGACAGGAAATGATTAAGTTGCAAGCCACCAGAGATAAAATAGTTTCTTGGAAATGAAAATTCAAGTCCTACTCACTCTCTGACTCACAATCTCACCCTATCTCACAATTAACACTCTGTCATAACCCTTTCTCACCACTCAAACTTTCAATTAGGCCACTCCTGATGGGGAGGTTACTCAAAGAGAGCTTACAACTTGTTTAAGGGCAGTTAGATGTTGTCCTAGTGGGATTCATGCTTTGGTCATAATGTCTTCAAAACAATTTTGGACACCAAAGATCCCTAGAAGTGCTCCCAATCCAAATGTGCTCCTTGATTGCTCAATAATGGTTAAGATTCACTAGGGTAAATCCAACTTTATACTCTAAAACTCCTCACAAGTGCTTGCAGGGGTTATAGAAGGTGTTTGTGATGTTTTCCTAAGTCAATCAGTTGGTTTTGAGTGAGGGTTTCATTATTTTCCCCATCGTTCCTTCATTTTCCTACTTTCTAGGCTTAGTATCCCTAGAGCCCCAATTAGCCCTACCAAACCAGTTTTTGTGAATTTTCTCCCAACTTCTCCAAAGACTCACATAAACTCTTTGCTGATCAGGATACCCTTTTGTAAGTACTTTCCAACTTTGGAATTTAGGAATCTAAGTGTGACCATACATGTACGGAACCTGAGAAATGCTTGTTTTAGGTGGTTTTGGGCTTGTTTTGGTCTTTTTCCAAGGTTTAGGTGTCTTCCTTGATATTCCACACCTCCAAATTCACACATGTGTTCTGCCACACATCACTTGTTCATTCCAAACGTTCTGCAATTCCAACCCTGCTCTTTCTTGCAAACACCTGCATAATCTCATTCATTTCCTAATAGGGCTATGACTGAGCTCGCTTAGGAAATGATGCTCATTGGCCTTTCAATGACCTCCAAACAAAAATAAAAGTTGTATAAAATGTAAAAAGATTCCATGACTTGATTCCCAAGGGTTATTGAGAAGAACTCAAAGGACTTCAAGTAGGAACCATGTCTGGGCCTCTCAAACCCTTACTCAGATCAAGAGCTTACAAAATGAGAAACTCAATCCAAACCTGCAAATAAACTAATCAAATTGCTTCTTAAGTACTACAAGAACATTTACAAAACAATAAGCATGGTACACCAATGCAATCAATCCATTAAGTACGGATTCCTGCTCTAATTCTTGACAAAATGCAATGTAAAACTTCAAATTTGGTCTCAAAATGTATTCCAATATATTCCAGGCATTGAAAAACCTCATTACATTCATTATCTAGGCTTTAATATTCAATTTTTGACCTAACTACCTCTCCATCGGTTTCCTAACCAACCCTTTGCACAAAAATGCAAAAATTTGCTCAACGTTGCTAAAAGTTTTCAAGCAACTTTGACAACTTTTGCCAAAAAGTGCATTTTTGCCTTACATGCTTGATTCTCTCCTTTAAACCATCTAATATCACTAAAAATAATTACATTGACATGTTATAATTCCAAACAAATCTATTCAAGGCATTTTTCATCAAAATGCAAGATTTTTGCCATTTTAGGCTTACAAGGGCTTACAAGCCAAAATTGAGCAAATGCATTGTCCTAAGGATATTCAACCTACCAAAACACTAACAAAACATATTAATACCTAGGAGAAGACTCTTATTCATGACTCCAAACCAAACTATGAACAAACACACCAAAATGTAGAAACTTGACTCAAAACTAGATCAAAATTAGGTGCTCTTGCACGAACTCCTACACAAAAGCCTGCATGATGATAAATTTAATTACATTTCAGAGGAACATACATTTTTTCAGGGGTGCAACAAATGCTAAACATGGTGGTTCATTCCTTTGTCCTGTCTCTTAGGTTACTATTTCACAACCTACATTACCGCCTGCCCGTAAGGCTCACAACCCAAAAATCTTGAAAGCTTTTAGAGGCGCCTACTCGTCCATATCTTTATCCATTACCCAACACTGAAAGCTACCCAAGATAGAAAAGGATTAAGTTGGAGGCCACCAGAGATAAAATAGTTTCCTGGAAATGGAAAGTCAAGTCCTCCTTGCTCTGCAACTCACAATCTCACCCTATCACACAATTAACACTATGTTAGAACCCTTTCTCACCACTCAAACTTTCAATTAGGCCACTCCTACACCAAAGCCTGCATGATGGTAAATTTAATTACATTTTGGAGGAACATATGTTTTCGAGGGGTGCATCAAATTCTAAACATGGTGGTACATTACGTCATCCTATCTCTTAGGTTACTATTTCATAGCCTACATTACCACCTTCCAGTAAGGCTCACAGCCCAAAAATCGTGAAATCTTTTAAAGGCGCCTACCCGTCCATATATTTATCCATTACCCAACACTAAAAGTTACCAAAGACAAAAAAGAATTAAGTTACAAGCCACCAAAGATAAAATAGTTTCCTAGAAATGGAAAGTCAAGTCCTCCTCGCTCTGCAGCTCACAATCTCACCCTATCTGATAATTAAAACTCTATCAGAACCCTTTCTCACCACTCAAACTTTCAATTAGGTCACTCCTACACCAAAGCTTTCATGATGGTAAATTTAATTACATTTTGGAGGACCATATATTTTCGAGGGGTGCATCAAATGCTAATCATGGTGGTGCATTCCACCGTCCTATCTCTTAGGTTACTATTTCACAGCCTACATTACCGCTTGCCCGTAAGGCTCACAACCCAAAAATCTTGAAAGCTTTTAGAGGCACCTACCTGTCCATATCTTTATCCATTACCCAACACTGAAAGCTACCCAAGACATAAAAGGATAATGTTGCAAGCCACTAGAGATAAAATAGTTTCCTGAAAATGGAAAGTCAAGTCCTCCTCGCTCTGCAGCTCACAATCTCACCCTATCTGGCAATTAACACTCGGTCAGAACCCTTTCTCACCACTCAAACTTTCAATTAGGCCACTCCTACACCAAAGACTGCATGATGGTAAATTTAATTACAGTTTGGAGGAACATATGTTTTCGAGGGGTGCATCAAATGCTAAACATAGTGGTGCATTCTGTCGTCCTATCTCTTAGGTTACTATTTCATAGCCTACATTACTGCCTTCCCATAAGGCTCACAACCCAAAAATATTGAAAGCTTTTAGAGGTGCCTACCCGTCCATATCTTTATCCATTACCCAACACTGAAAGCTACCCAAGACAAAAAAGGATTAAGTTGCAAGCCACTATAGATAAAATAGTTTCCTGGAAATAGAAAGTCAAGTCCTCCTCGCTCTACAACTCACAATCTCACCTTATCTCACAACTAACACTCTGTGAGAACCCTTTCTCACCACTCAAACTTTCAATTAGGCCACTCCTACACCAAAGACTGTATGATGCTAAATTTAATTATATTTTGGAGGAAAATATGTTTTCGAGGGGCGCATCAAATGCTAAACATGGTGGTGTATTATGTCGTCCTATCTCTTAGGTTACTATTTCACAACCTACATTACTGCCTGCCCGTAGGGCTCATAGCCGAAAAATCTTGAAAGCTTTAAGAGGCACTTACCCGTCCTTGTCTTTATCCATTACCCAACATTGAAAGCTACCAAAGACAAAAAAGGATTAAGTTGAAAGCCACCAAAGATAAAATAGTTTCCTGGAAATGGAAAGTCAAGTCCTCCTCGCTCTGCAACTCACAATCTCACCCTATCTCACAACTAACTCTTTGTCAGAACCCTTTCTCACCACTCAAACTTTCAATTAGGCCACTCCTACACCAAAGCCTACATGATGGTAAATTTAATTACATTTTGGAGGAACGTATGTTTTTGAGGGGTGCATCAAATGCTAAACATGGTGGTCCATTCCACCATCCTATCTCTTAGGTTACTATTTAACAACCTACATTACCACCCGCCCGTAAGGCTCACAACCCAAAAATATTGAAAGCTTTTAGAGGCGCCTACCCGTCCATATCTTTATCTGTTACCCAACACTGAAAGCTACCCAAGACAGAAAAGGATTAAGTTGTAAAGCCACCAGAGATAAAATAGTTTCCTGGAAATGGAAAGTCAAGTCCTCCTCGCTCTGCAACTCACAATGTCACCCTATCTCACAACTAACACTATGTCAGAACCGTTTCTCACCACTCAAACTTTCAATAGGCCACTCCTAAACCAAAGCCTGCATGATGGTAAATTTAATTACATTTTGGAGGAACATATGTTTTCGAGGGGTGCATCAAATGCTAATCATGGCGGTGTATTCCATTGTCCTATCTCTTAGGTTACTATTTCATAGCCTACATTACCACCTTCCCGTAAGGCTCATAGCCCAAAAATCTTGAAAGCTTTTAGAGGCACCTACTCGTCCTTATCTTTATCCGTTACCCAACACTGAAAGCTACCCAAGATAGAAAAGGATTATATTGAAAGCCACCAGAGATAAAATAGTTTCTTGGAAATGGAAAGTCAAGTCTGCCTCACTTTGAAACTCACAATCTCACCCTATCTCACAACTAACTCTCTGTCAGAACCCTTTCTCACCACTCAAACTTTCAAGTAGGCCACTCCTACACCAAATCCTATATGATGCTAAATTTAATTACATTTTGGAGGAACAAATATTTTCGAGGGGTGCATCAAATGCTAAACATGGTGGTGCATTCCGCTATCCTATCTCTTAGGTTACTATTTAACAACCTACATTACTGCTTGACCGTAAGGCTCATAACCCAAAAATATTGAAAGATTTTAGAGTCTCCTATCCATCCATATCTTTATTCGTTACCCAACACTGCAAGCTACCCAAGACAGAAAAAGATTAAGTTGCAAGCCACTAGAGATAAAATAGTTTCCTGGAAATGGAAAGTCAAGTCCTCGCTCTGCAACTCACAATCTCACCCTATCTCACAACTAACACTATGTCAGAACCGTTTCTCACCACTCAAACTTTCAATTAGGCCACTCCTACACCAAAACCTGCATGATGGTAAATTTAATTACATTTTGGAGGAACCTATGTTTTCGAGGGGTGCATCAAATGCTAATCACGGTGGTGCATTTCGCCATCCTATTTCTTAGGTTACTATTTCATAGCCTACAATACCGCCTACCCGTAAGGCTCACAACCCAAAAATATTGAAATCTTTTAGAGGCACCTACCCATCCTTATTTTTATCCATTACCCAACACTAAAAGCTACCCAAGATAGAAAAGGATTATGTTGAAAGCCACCAGAAATAAAATAGTTTCGTGGAAATGGAAAGTCAAGTCCTCGCTCTGTAACTCACAATCTCACCATATCTCACAACTAACTCTTTGTCAAAACCCTTTCTCACCACTCAAACTTTCAATTAGGCCACTTCTACACCAAAGCCTGCATGATGCTAAATTTAATTACATTTTGGAGGAACATATGTTTTCAAGGGGTGCATCAAATGCTAAACATGGTGGTGCATTTCTGTCATCCTATCTCTTAGGTTACTATTTCACAACCTACATTGTCGCATGTTCGTAAGGCTCACAACCCAAAACTCTTGAAAGCTTTTAGAGGCACCTATCGGTCCATATCTTTGTCTGTTACCCAACACTAAAAGCTACCCAAGACAAAAAAGGATTAAGTTGCAAGCCACTAGAGATAAAATAGTTTCCTGGAAATGGAAAGTCGGGTCCTCGCTCTGCAACTCACAATCGCACCCTATCTCATAATTAACACTATGTCAGAACCGTTTCTCACCACTCAACTTTTCAATTAGGCCACTCCTACACCAAAGCCTTCATGATGGTAAATTTAATTACATTTTGGAGGAACATATGTTTTCGAGGGGTGCATCAAATGCTAAACATGGTGGTGCATTTCGTCGTCCTATCTCTTAGGTTACTATTTCATAGCCTACATTGCCACCTGCCCATAAGGCTCACAACCCAAAAATCTTGAAAGCTTTTAGTGGCTCCTACCCGTCCATATCTTTATCTGTTACCCAACACTGAAAGCTACCCAAGACAGAAAAGGATTAAGTTGCAAGCCACCAGAGATAAAATAGTTTCCTGGAAATGGAAAGTCAAGTCCTCCTCGCTCTGCAACTCACAATTAACACTTTGTCAAAACCCTTTCTCACCACTTCAACTTTCAATCAGGCCACTCCTACACCAAAGCCTGCATGATGCTAAATTTAATTACATTTTGGAGGAACATATGTTTTCAAGAGGTGCATCAAATGCTAAACATGGTAGTGCATTCCGTCGTCCTATCTCTTAGGTTACTATTTCACAACCTACATTACCACCTGCCCGTAAGGAACATATGTTTAATCTATGTTAGAGAATCATATCTCTAAAAAAGAGAACTCCTATGCATGTTCCCTCGTGTAGGAATGTTTTAGGTAGCCTAGTAGACTGTAAAGCATTTTTTCTAGACTAATTTTATTTATTATTTAGGTATATGGTTGCTTTAAATTCGTCGTTGTTCTGATGATAATTCTCTTCAAAATGATTTATGTACTATCCTTGGTCAGGATAGGATAGGGCTCCCTCGTAGTTAGTTTACAACTTCGATGTGGGAAATGATGGTAGGAGATTGATAAAGGAATTAGGAATGATCTAAATTCATAATGTCAGTAGAATCAGGCTTGGTGAATAATCTGAGTGTGGCCTAGATGTTTCTAGATAAATAGAGAGTTTATAAGATATAGGAAGTACCGTGAATAATAGTTATCGGGAGCAGAGATTTTAGTCGAGATGTGGATTAAGTGTATGTGTACGGAGAGGGAGGAAGTGGAAGAAACGCAAAAAGAACATGTTGCTTTTTTGGCCAATATTTTTCTTGTTTGTGCACAACTAAAATAACATTACATATTAATTGTGTATTGGTTTAGTTAATTACAAGTTTTTGAATCAAAATTTATATTATTTCTCTATTTCTTTTTCTTTTCTACATAGGTAGGCAATGTGGTAAAAAGTGTCAAGCTTCAATTTTTTCCTTATCTATAGAAATATTTCATAAGTTTATGTCTGCCTTAAGATAGTCAAGCATATGGAAAGACAATAATTTCGTAGTAGATTTAGTTCTCCTCAAGAAATATTGAAAAAAATACAATAGACTCTATCAAAATCAACATAAATTACTAAATTCCATTATGCATCATCTTTGACAAATAAGAAAATTCACAAGGTTTCTTTAATTCTTAATACCATATAAACTCAACATTTATGTGCCATAAATAGAATAATACTTTAAAAAATGTACATATAAATGAACCACAAAGAGATTCATTCACCACATAGGATGTACTCCTAACAGGTTAGAAAAGGAAAATTTTTAATTCTCTTTGGATGTTTCTAAAAGAGAAGAAAAAAAGATGAATAGTTCAAAATTAATTATGGTTAAGAATATTTAAAACAATATAGACTTGCTACAAGTAAAGGTTGGATCAAAATAACACTAATAAGGATGTTATTATAATTGTAATAGAGTCTTATTCAGTTTTTTTTTTTTTTTTTGATTGGTAATTGGCCGAAGCCTGAATAGCTTTTGACTGGAGCTATGAACCAGTGGGGACACAGTAGGGGGCCCCATCCCCATTACATATCTTTGAATTATTATTATTATTATTATGCTTGATTAGATTGACCTCAAGACCTTCCCATCCTATGGAAGGCCAAGAGTCATAGCTTAGATTTCCATTAGATTGACCCCAAGATCTTCCCCATCCTATGGAAGGCCAAGAGTCACAACTTAGATTTCCACTTCAGATGTCCCTATTGGGAGTTGAACTTGGGTCTCCACAGTGAGAACCCAGTGTTTTAGCCAGTTAAGCTCAACCCCTTGGACAGTCTTATTCAGTTTTTTAATACTTATATCACTACTAATTTTTTTCATGAGATATTTAGATTTGATGGTTTGAGTTCTAATCTGCACCATCACTTGACATCTAATGTTGCAAATGTGTCTCCAGATTTTATACCATAAGAATATTTTCTAAGAAATTAAGTACTCCCTTTACAATATACTTTTGTATATTTAGAAAACTAAAATTT